>NC_064931.1:827165922-827798779 GCF_023897955.1 Schistocerca gregaria
TCAACAACGAATTGTGATCATGAACCCAGTAACATAAAATGTCTGACAGGTGGCAATGTCTGTTATAAATATAACCTAAAACCATTTCTTCATGACAACTTCTGTTCTACATACGAATTTTTATTAAAGCGAACTGAAACAAAAATGAAACAAAACTAAGACAACTACTTCCTAACTAAAGTTGCACAAATGTGTTGGAAAAATTAATGTTAAGACTAATCATGTATAAATAGCCTGAAATCTGACTCCTTCCACATTATTTCGACAAAAAAGATCATTCAAATAATCTGTAGAACATATAAATAAATAAACAACTCATATTTATCGTGTCAGCTCATTTACAAGTGCGCAGGGGCAGTAACATTAACTTTCTCTGTGATTGTGATACGATAAGATATTCTATACTCATTTTGTGTATGAAATCTTCCGAACCATTCAAGAATGAAGTGGTAAAGTTGCGATAAACAGTTTTCATAATTAGAATCGGTGAAATATTACAAGTATGAACAGCATGACGAAGTACGTTCGCAGAGGACATCCGTTGCCGTTACCATCGGAAACAGTATGAACAGTTACTTTATGGGCGAAGAAAGATATTTTTGTGACACTTTTAGGCAGGTGACATGTCAATCAATGAAATTCATAAAAGCAGAACAACCTGTATACGTCAGTCGTGAAAAGCTATACAACTTATTGAAATATTGGTTCAGTTAAATGGATGGGATGAGATTTTCTTATAGCCGTTTTAAGTACTAATTGTGGTATTATTCTATGCTGCTTACCTTAAGAAATATTATCACTGAATGTCGCGTTTCATTTTGTGCTTCAGTCATCAACTGTAATAAGCGGGGAAGTCTTTGTTATTCAGTTTTGAAAGTGGAGTTACATAGCAATCGATTGTTGAAATTTGACGTCTTAATGCTCTTTGAGAAATATTTGCACTCCAAGATTCCCGGTTTTTAATGACATGAGGTGTAAGATTACTGGGGGGTGGGGGGCAAAAACTAAAATGTTATTTTATGTTTGACAACGGCGCCATTTCGATGAACATTGTGTGAATTCTGTAAAGTAAATGAAATTTGTAGAGTTACCCTTCATTCCTGGTGCTCTACAGGACTACAAAGTAAAATATGCATCGAATGCGGAGTAGCATTTAATATTTTAGGTATTCAGATCATTATGTATGATCAATTGCGGTCCGCTAGTGGATCCCACTACACTGCGTTTCGCCAGCAGATGCACTTAGCACGTTAAACAATTAACTCTGGATTTTGGTCGCTTGGTAACGCTGATAACGTCACACAATATTGAGTAGAACGTGCTAGTGCATATACGTTGTAACTTCACAGTAGCAGGAATAAACAGCAACCTGCGAGGTGTTCAGATGCAGTCGTTATTGTCATAAAGATCACAGAGCGTGTTTTGCGTTAAATATTGCATTTATACGGCGTAAATAAATGTGTGTGTAATCTGTTGACGCCGGGTGTCTGCGTACGCAAACACAAGCGGTACACCTGCAGTGATGCGAAAATGTGTGAGAGAAAAAAGGACTCTTTCCGCTGCTTTTACCGTAGACACGAATGAGCGCCGCTAATGAAAAGTGTGAATTGTTCAACTGTTTTGGGTAATTGAGTCTGTCGTTGCTTGGTGGTTTACGAGGACTAGTTTACGGGCTGCTCTTACGCAGTCCAAACGACTATGTGCCACGGAATGGATGTTACCTGCCGCGTTTAATCATGAATGAGCTACATACTCTTATCGCTTGGCTAATGGCTTAATGAACAAGGAAGGATTATATATATATATATATATATATATATATATATATATATATATATATATAGTGAGTTCTTATAAGCACGACGTATCCTGAAGTGAAGTATAATGTTGCTCAGCTAAAAAAATCTCCAAAAAATTTGATGCACTACTAGTGTGTTATGCTGTTGAAGTAAGCTAATTTTTTCGGGTCTTGCTGTAACTTCTAAAACAAGAAAAAATGTTGCTTTACACCAACTGTTCTGTATTGTCACATGTGCTGCCACGTCCCACGTAGCGTATAGTCCCAGAAACGGAACTAATGAGAATAAGATCTGTTTCTATTATTACTTTGACAGTCTCCCTATTTAGTAGCCAATATAATTTTTTAACTCACCTTTGATACTCAGAGAACCGCACGTTTCACCAGTTACTAACCAGTTTCTAAAAATACATGTGTAGAGAAACTGCTCCAAAAATCCTCTTCCTCACTTGGAATCTCATTGAATAACGTTGGTTGAATTTCTGTAGAATCGGTATCACGGGTAGTATTCCAATAAAGTAAAAAAGGCAACTTTTAAATAAAGTGCCTTTTCTCATACTTATTATCAAGGTATTCTGTACGGCGACCATTACCAGTTCTCACTGTAACTGGCTTCTACAGGTAGGCACCTTCACTGTACTAATTATTCATATGACAGTGATGGAATATTCACATTACATGTCACAGTCGAAATTTGACACAATAGTAAGAAGGCTGTATTAGCTTCAGTGTATGTAATCAATAAGTACACCATCATTCATAATAAGTAACAACAGCAACTCATGCGAACTACAGTATAGTTCATAATCGGAGTCCCAAACTATTCCCACGTTGGTCTGATGTAAAATTCACAGATGTTGACACTACTCAATTGTTGAAATTAGCAAACTCGTCGTTTCACAAAAGTATACTGAGGGTGTGAAAACGGATTAAATATTTCCACGAATATAGCAATTGAGTGCATTACTGCTGAGACTGACTAATATCTTCTTGTTATAATACGCAGGTGTAAACTTAGGTGTAATACTGTCTACACGCGAGTTTTCAAACTTTCGCTGTAGGTGTTTCTTCTAAGATTTCTAAGCCTGTATTGACTATTCTGAGGTGGAGGTTGGCCTTATAACAGCTGATGTAAGAACATATAGTAATGTCGAAAACTACATAACTGCTTGAAAAACGGCGAATTTAGATTGCGCTCATTGAGATAGGCTACACGATACTACAGTCTTTCGGTTTACAAAATATGTAGTACTGTAGTTCAGAAACATGCAAATTTCTTACATCCGCGTTCAGAATAAGCCAGTTACGGGTATGCGCGCCATAGTGAGGTTTATAATCATATAAGCAAATTTACGTAAACTCTTAATTAATGGATTCATTAATTAGTGAAGAGTGTCATTTTGTTCCTAAAAATTAGGATAGTAATACTATAGCGGTAAAAGTGGAAACCAACATGATGTGGCTGGCAACAGTAATTTTGGGTATGTTGTAACTCTGATTAGAGTTATTTTTTTCAGTTAATTAGTTTCACATAAATTCAAAAATGTTATTCGAAGTTCAGAACGCCGCCTTTCTAATCACTTATGTCAACATGCTCAGCTTGACTGATAAGCACAGTGTAGTAAAGTATTTAGATGTAAATAACTTTTCATTAATACGATTTTCAGCAAAACTAATAAATCAATTAAATCTATACAACAAAAAACGTGAATAATTTATTTAGGTCAGGAAAAGTGTGACTAAAGGTTTGATATAGCCAGGGACAATCTACACATGTACTTAGTACATACTTTAACGGAAAGCTAAAAACGACTAAAAAATTAATTATTAATAGAGATGCGATCAGAGACGGTTTGAGGGCCAAGCGACAAAAGCCGCCTCTTGCAGCGTCAACCTGAGAGGATCGCCAGAATAGCCCCAACTGCTGGTACTACATACACGGCGAATCACAGTTAGTAGGGCCGCTTGGGATGCCAAGCTGAGACGGGCGCAAGAAGCGTCCAAGTGCAAGATTCGTAAACAGTGCGTATCAAAATTAGCAGTGAAAACGTTGATTTTCGCCCCACTAAGACGTGGAAATTTCTCACTCAAACAGAGAAATGCTTCCCTAGTATTGCCCATGGCCTTAACGAAGTTTTTCATGGAGAGCAGGGAGAATTATGTTCTTGCATTTGAAAAGTGTTTCGTGAATAACACTGTTAGATCCGGGATCAAGTGATTAACGCTTAGGCCAATCTTTCTTTTTATAATGAAGTGGTGGGGCTATTCCAGAGGAACAGGAAGCAACAGAATTAGGTGTAGCCGTGTCGTAGCCGAAATAATATGCCAATGACTGTCAGATCCCCGGAAATCTGCCATTTAGACTTGTCGTAGTTCAATCGCAATAATAATTGTTACGTGTTATCACAGGTTTCTTTCATGTAACGTGCATACCCAATCGCAAACGACGGTAACATATTGACACTACGCAGAAGACCACACATGAGACTTACTTTGGAGGAATTGATGGACACCCTCCACTGATTATGTTCATAGTCAGTGCCGATAGCTGCCATTAGTTCCTGTACGTCGCTACAGAATGTGAAGCTCTTTCTAGTTTAGAAAAATGGAAGGAATGGCATATGGTGGTTACGGAAAGCAGTCACATTCACCATCTTAAAACGACAATTCCTCTGTTCTAGTCTTAACGCCAACAGTTCAGCTTTTCCTTTTCGTCAAGTCCAGGTCATTAAGTCATTAAGTTCACACTGTATTATTTACAGGATCCCTGTACACCCATTGTTACATACAAAATCAGCATCTTTCGAAAAACTTGATTCTGAAGGTGATGATGCAGCACTAGCTTCAACTACCTCCCTCCTCGCTATCACAATGAGGTGGGACAGGAACAGGCAGTCCGTCTCCGTGAGACAGTGATCGGATGGCCGACTGTATGTTAGGATACGTGAAGGAAGACTTGTTTCTTGGAAATACTACATGTTAATTGATTTCCCATGCAAAAGTAACAATCATTCACATAGTTTGATTGTTCCCGCCTGATCATGGATTTAGTAAGGCCCATGGAAGATCTTGTACGATTCCGCCACAAATGAAGACTCGAGACACAACAACATATGCAACATAAATGAGAAGTCGAGAGCTTGGCCTTGTCCTCGATTTCAGATCCAAATTAGCCTGTACGCCTTCCTAGTATATAGTGTTAGAAGCCTCTTTTGCGATGTCTATGTAGCTTGTCAGCCAATGCAGCAAACAATTTTAGCATTGTTTACACATTGAAGCACAGGGATTTCAATGACCACATCCACCAACTACATTTGAATAACAATTTCTTCCATCACACTTAAAAGAACACAACTTGTAGCAGACTGAAACTGGTTAAATGAAACATGCTCTGCTCCTCACTTTCTCTTCCACTTCCCCTCGTTGCTATAAGCCCGGGATTAAAATAGCGACGAAACACACACAGCTATTTTTGTCTGAAACTTAATCGCTCTGTCTACCACCATTGTTCCTTTAGAACTGCAGTGGATTATTTACAGCATATTTTTCGTTATGAGATAAACGTAATGAGATGCAGTAGCGGGATTTCGAAGCCTATGTGGAAAGAAATTGCCAATGAAAGCTGTTGTTGTTGTTGTTGTGGTCTTCAGTCCTGAGGCTGGTTTGATGCAGCTCTCCATGCTAATCTATCCTGTGCAAACCTCTTCATCTCCCAGTACCTACTGCAACCTACATCCTTCTGAATCTGCTTAGTGAATTCATCTCTTGGTCTCCCTCTACGATTTTTATCCTCCACGCTGCCCTCCAATACTAAATTGGTGATCCCTTGATGCCTCAAAACATGTCCTACCAACCGATCCCTTCTCCTGGTCAAGTTGTGCCGCAAACTTCTCTTCTCCCCAATCCTCATTAGCAATGCGATCTACCCATCTAATCTTCAGCATTCTTCTGTAGCACCACATTTCGAAAGCTTCTATTCTCTTCTTGTCCAAACTATTTATCGTCCATGTTTCACTTCCATACATGGCTACACTCCATACAAATACTTTCAGAAAAGACTTCCTGACACTTAAATCTATACTCGATGTTAACAAATTTCTCTTCTTCAGAAACGCTTTCCTTGTCATTGCCAGTCTTCATTTTATATCCTCTCTACTTCGACCATCATCAGTTATTTTGCTCCCCAAATAGCAAAACTCTTTTACTACTTTAAGTGTCTCATTTCCTAATCTAATTCCCTCAGCATCAACCGACTTAATTCGACTACATTCCATTATCCTCGTTTTGCTTTTGTTGATTTTCATCTTATATACTCCTCGCAAGACACTGTCCATTCCATTCAACTGCACTTCCAAGTCCCTTGCTGTCTCTGACAGAATTACAATGTCATCGGCGAACCTCAAAGTTTTTATTTCTTCTCCATGGGTTTTAATACCTACTCCGAATTATTCTTTTGTTTCCTTTACTGCTTGCTCAATATACAGATTGAATAACAACGGGGAGAGGCTACAACCCTGCCTCACTCCCTTCCCAACCTTTGCTTCCCTTTCATGTCCCTCGACTCCTGTAACTGCCATCTGGTTTCTGTACAAATTGTAAATAGCCTTTCGCTCCCTGTATTTTACCCCTGCCACCATTAGAATTTGAAAGAGAGTATTCCAGTCAACATTCTCGAAAGCTTTATCTAAGTCTACAAATGCTAGAAACGTAGGTTTGCCTTTCCTTAATCTTTCTTCTAAGATGAGTCGTAATTTCAGTATTGCCTCACGTGTTCCAGTATTTCTACGGAATCCAAACTGATCTTCCCCGAGGTCGGCTTCTATTAGTTTTCCATTCGTCTGTAAAGAATTCGTGTTAGTATTTTGCAGCTATGGCTTATTAGACTGATAGTTCGGTAATTTTCACACCTGTCAACACCTGCTTTCATTGGAATTATTATATTCTTCTTGAAGTCTGAGGGTACTTCGCTTGTTTCATACATCTTGCTCACCAGATGGTAGAGTTTTGTCAGGACTGGCTCTCCCAAGGGCGTCAATAGTTCCAATGGAATGTTATCTACTCTGGGGGCCTTGTTTCGACTCAGGTCTTTCAGTGCTCTGTCAAACTCTTCACGCAGTATCGTATCTCCCATTTCATCTTCGTCTACATCCTCTTCCATTTCCATAATATTGTCTTCAAGTACATCGCCGTTGTATAGACCCTCTATATACACCTTCCAACTTTCTGCTTTCCCTTCTTTGCTTAGAACTGGGTTTCCATCTGAGCTCTTGATGTTCACATAAATGGTTCTCTTATCTCCAAAAGTCTCTTTAATTTTCCTGTAGGTAGTATCTATCTTACCTCTAGTGAGATAAGCCTCTACATCCTTACATTTGTCCTCTAGCCACCCCTGCTTAGCCATTTTGCACTTCCTGTCGATCTCATTTTTGAGATGTTTGTATTCCTTTTTGCCTGCTTCATTTATTGCATTTTCATATTTTCTCCTTTCATCAATTAAATTCAATATTTCTTCTGTTACCCAAGGATTTCTACTAGCCCTCGTCTTTTTACCTACTTGATCCTCTGCTGCCTTCACTACGTCATCCCTCAAAGCTACCCATTCTTCTTCTACTGTATTTCTTTCCCCCATTCCTGTCAATTGTTTCCTTATGCTCTCCCTGAAACCCTGTACAACCTCTGGTTATTTCAGTTTATCCAGGTCCCATGTCCTTAAATTCCCACCTTTTTGCAGTTTCTTCAGTTTTAATCTACAGGTCATTACCAATAGATTGTGGTCAGAGTCCACATCTGCCCCTGGAAATGTTTTACAATTTAAAACCTGGTTCCTAAATCTCTGTCTTACCATTATATAATCTATCTGATACCTTTTAGTATCTCCAGGGTTCTTCCATGTATACAATCTTCTTTCATGATGAAAGCTAATAAAATATAATTACAAATAAATGCAACCTCTTTAACTAGGAAACGAGAGCTAATTTTAGTTTTTCATTGTTGTTTCCGTTATCATTATGGTCGACATAGTTACCAGTTATTTCATGCTCATTGCATTTTTGCTGTTGGCTAGTGATATTATACAGAAACTAGTACTGATAGTTCATATACATCAGAGAATTACGATTACTTAGTTTTAACGGAAATGCTTAGAACTCTAGGCTGCGTGACTTCTTGTAACAAGAGCTTACCACGGACTCCTTCCTAAGTACACATGTAACTCATATACATGTTGTAATTACTTTTTCAAGCCATATGCATCTATCAGATCAGCCATTTTAATTATTGCTTGGGGATAGAATTCTAAAGGTAGCAATGTGTAGTGGATGAAATACAGTACTGAGATGGACAAAGTCACACACTAAGTACACCCTCCCTGTCTCCCTCCCACACCTATCACATCATTCCCTCGTTGCTGCCCAGCACCGATTAAAGATGGCAAAAATAGGCCATGTTTCTGAAGAACTCTGCCAGCACCATCTATTTCAGCGTGAATTACTCCAGCTGGACTAGAACAGCAATTCTTAACCTGTGGGGCGCGCCCACCTAGGGGGACGTGATAAAATTAAATGGTGATCACGAGCTTATGGAAAAGAAAATGATGTGAATTCAAAGTTTGATAAGATTCCTGAAAGAAAAGAAAAACGAAATACATTCTCATATAATATAAAAATTAAAATTCACAGTGATACTGCTTTTTGCGCTCATGAATGTAATTGTAGCATTACTACATAACGCATTTAACAATTAACTTTTCAGTACTAAATTAACAAAAGGTTTCGTAATTATTAGTGACCCCTTCGGGATTTAATATTCGAAATAGGTATTGTGAATTCTTTTTTTATATTTATCTGAGATTTATTATTGTGTCTTGAATGCAGTCAATGCAGGTAGGTTGTTGAAAATGGTAATGGTATACGAAATGCTGTTGTTTTCGTTACAGAAAGTTCATTAAACCACTCAGCCCAAAATTCAAAGAACAATTTATTATTAAATTATCTATAGATTTCGTCAACTGCAGTCAAGTCTATGAGGCCTTCTTCAACTGCAGTTAAAAGACCATCGGGAGTATTTTCGTGCGCTACCTGTAAGAGAGAGAGCAGAAGAGAGATATCGATTCTGGTTTTGTGAAAGTAAAAGATCGGTGTTGAGACGTAGCAATAAATTTACTTTTTCTTAACAGTTTATGAAGTTTGTAACTTTGCAGCTTTTACGTCAAAAATATATTTGGAGTATTTTGATGTAAAAGCTACAAAGATTCTTATATGCACAAGTAATGTGGTAGTGGTCCCCACCAGCAAAACCAGGTCCGTCAGAAGAGGGGTTCTAGATGTTTATATGAAACTCAGCGATTAACCCATCCAGCTAGTTCCTTTTACAATACTGTTTGTCACTACTTGTATATTAACTTCTGTCGTTTTGAAGCATGTGTATGTCAGCTGAGCACCTGAAAGAGCATGTGAAGCAATTATAGAAATTGAAAATTCTTAATGCGGTGGTAAGGTGATGTTTATCAAGATGGAATGGAACCAGCTACATAGCAAGCTGGGCTATACAACAGGTTTTATGATAAGAAAGTGCGACCTGTTTCATGCAACCACCAATATCTTTAAAAAAAACAGAGCATCATCACTGTTATGTGTAGAGCTGTTACACTCAAGTTAATATGGAGGTAATCTGCACAGTCTGTAAATCTAAAACATTCTGCCCTTGTGTTGAGTATGTCCTAACTAAATGCTTCTATCATAAACGGTAGGAGAAAAGGTGGCAGATTGCGCTCTACAACTAGTGAAAAACTTGCTGGACAGAGTAGCACTAGAACAGAAATGTGGCAGCACACTAAGAAATAACCAATAACATTCATTAAGAGTATGTTACAAAATGGTACTTATCTTTGGTACAGTTCGATGCTTCCACTTGATGTCCTAAACCTAACACTATGTCAACCAAATCACCATGCTGTCATTTGGCAGTCTATGATGTTTTCACTATGATTGAAAGTAATTGTGTAGACGCTGTAGATTATCCTACTACTCGTCGAATGGCAACAGCTAAGTTGGAATGTACGTCCTAACGGAACTCGCAGAACTGTGCCCCCTAGCACAACTGCAAGAACGCTCCTGAGCTGGTTGCAAGCACTGAACCTAGCAGTCTGACTGCATGATAGGAACTTTGCTAGTGTTCGCCGAAGGCGAAAGTATTTCCATCTCCGACAGTAAAAGGCGGAAGCAAAGTAGACCTTGGCTGACATCCCTCTGTTGCGGGATTGGCAAAACTAGCAGTGGATGTGACACAGAAGCTGAAAGCGGTCCGAATTTGGGAACGCTAAGTAGAGGCTGCTGTTTGGAACTGAGAGGCGCCAGGTTAGTGGCTGTGCCTCTGTGGTGAAGACCTGTGGTGAAGGTCTGGTACACAACATATTTTAAACTTGAGTAGAATGTACAGTGCGATATGTATCAGCATATAAAGAATCAGTTCACGGTGACTGCATGTAAAAACACTTTTTTTGATGTTGTTGTGTAATTTGTGGATCATTAGGTTCAAGAGGGTGAGGATGAATTATTACACCAATGCCCAAGTGATTGTATGTGTGATGATTTATTCAAGTCGTTGCTAAGAACCAATTTGAAGTTTCTACAGTGATTAACAATATTCCTACATTTTGTCTCAGACCAGAAGTAAGAACTAACGATGATATTAAGATCAATTCTACGGAGAATTCTGAGCAAATGATGACGTATAAATAGTACTAGATGCTTATTAACTATCATTAGATGTTAACTTAACCACTAAATTTGGCCGACATGATAGTCTATTAATAAGCTGTTAGAGTCAAAAGTAGAGGACATCCGTCAGCGGCGGCAGTAGGTACAGCTGCAGCGGATCCTGCTTGAACACAGTGTTTAGTTTAATCCTTTTCTCACGATCTTCCTGTGAAGAAGTGAGAAGCATCTGCATATCTGTATTTGGTTTAAAATGGATAGGTACTGTACCTGTTGCGTACGGATGCACGAGAAATTAGCCATTGTTCGAAAGCAGTTGGAAGAAGCTGCAGTACCTGGTGGTGGTAGCGTTGAAGTAAATGGTGTGAAAGCTGTGGCACCTCCGAGCGTATAGTATCGCCTCCGATCACTAAAGTGGTAACGCCAACAGAAATGCTGGCACTGCCTGGTCCACGTTCACTTGTGTGTGAATGGCGAACATTGGCGGGGTTGGAAATTTCAGGGAGGAGTGCGAAAGTGGGTTCTGGCCGCAAGGTGCCACCTTACGCCCTAGAAAGAAGATTGCATTCATGCCCACCACTAACAGTTCATCTGAGCCAGAAAGCAACCTGTCCATCGTCTTTTGCAACTGGGGTCGAGCTTTTTCAAAGTTATGTAAAAGCGCAGAGGCTGGGTTGGTTGGTCATTAGGAACTCCAATGTTGCGGTGTGGAACTCCTTAAGAGAAAAGCAGGTAGGTCGAGAAGAACATCAATGTCCAGCTTGTATGCTTGACGGGGAATCACGTTCGCTCTGACGGCAGCTGTTGAATGCACTGATTGCACCCAGCTGAAAACCGCGGCTCATGGCAGCACAAATGACGCCTTCAGATGGGTGTACAAGCTGTTGGCTTGTTGGCTGCTTTCATGAAGACAGCTAGTTTCGTACACGTTGTGGACCCATGGTATCGCTTTTTAGCATTATACTCTGAACCGATCGCGGTACCCTGGTATGCAGCCAAGTGGTAGGCCTAAACCAGAGGCTCAGATCATTCTACAACGACTTGTATGCAGATATCTCGACTTCCAGTAGCAGGTGGAGAATTGTAGGACCCCTCTTAATTGTTGAGGTCTGTACCACACACAGAAAATGGCTACTAGGAGAGCAGAATTCGTGTGGCGTATGGAACCAGGAAGAAACCGACATGAGCTGATCAGATTTTGGATATTTTTACAAGTTATTCGTAGTAACGATTTTTTGTTGGCTAACTTAGTTTGATGCCTCAGGACCAACTGTAGAGAAGTGTTAATCTAAGAAATTTTTATGTCAGCAATATCAGATTATCTAGTTACTATTGGATTGTATTGCTATCAAAAGCATTAACATCTCTAATTAATAATGTGTCCCGTTCACCCCCGAATGATGTCAGATGTGAGAGATAGTAGTAAATTGCAGGAGAATACATTGATAGTTTGGGTAGCCGTATCGTGGTGTTCCACGGGTCCCACGGTTACTCTGCAAGGTCACATGACTGCCAAGGATTATCTCAAAATTTTGGCCGATCATGTGCATCCCATGGTATAATGTTCGTTCCAAAGTAGTGACATTGTGTTCCAAGATGAGAGAACCCCTGTTCACAAAGCTCTATTCGTCCAGAACTGTTTTTGTGAGCACGAGAATGAATTTTCTCATCTACCCTGGCCACATGCCCCTCCATATCCGCATCCAGTGACGCCTATGGGCTGAGCATGGCACGGCGGACGGTCGGTACCGTTGGGCCTTCATGGCCTGTTCGGGAGGAGTCACCAGATCTCAATATTGTAGAGCCTACTTTCGAGACAGTGAGCGTGGTCGTTATTCACGTCCATCATCGTCACATGAGCTTCTCACTATTCAGCAGGAAGAATGGTATGAGATTCCCTTGAAAACCATACAACATCTGTGTTTCTTCATTACGAGATGACTGGAAACTGTTTTTAAAGGCAATGATTCCCCAACACTGTATTAGGCATGGTAATGAGTTCTGTTTTTGATGTTCCCATGCTTGTGTCCCACCCCCAGTATGACACCAACACTGCATCCCAGTTACACACATAAGGACTAAGACACACACACGCTTCACGAGGTCCTGCTCTCAGATTCTCTCATCAAGCAATTAAAGCATCTTAGAGGAGCATAATCAGTGCGAGAAAACTTAAAATCAAATGCACTTTCAATAACCTTTGTAAACTACAAGTTTTAATTTGTAAGAGTATCGTGCCATATGGGAGATAAGATTGTGATACTTCCTTAACATTCAAGACGTTATGCTTTTACTTTCTGCATAAGCCAAAACGATAGTTGCCTTTTAGCCATTTTTATTTAGTTTAATTTTCTTAATTTAATTTTTTCAATTTTTTATTTTTTGTTTCTTATTATTTATTTACTTTATTTTTGCAACACAGTATTCTCAGTAAGAGCGCAGTGCAATGACTGTGAAACGATTGACAGTATGGATAAATGAACTTTAGACTGTGCTTTAGGTCTATCTGAAAACACGCGTACGGCAAGCCAATAAAAGAGCAATTGCAGTTGAAAGTATTTTACTTTTCCTGCTTTTCTTTTTCGCTTTATTCTCGCTGCATACACAATGAGAGAGAGTAATCATCTCCTTTCTCTTCAGCAGCAGAGTCGCTGCGGAAAATGCAAACATTGTGAACGGCAAATTGTTGTTTTTGTGAAGGTCGCGTTTAAAGGGGTGCTGATACTACTGGTCGGGCTTAGCGGTCTTTGTGTGGCGATTTAAAACCTCAATACGTTATCAATGTAGTAGCCTTTCAGCGTCAATTTATACAAAACGACACTCACAAATTACACTAATCATGTACTGGCCGTTACAGAAGTGGTGCTGAGTTTTCATCGCAGGACATTTGTGTTTTAACTTGGGTATCTCTTTGCGCCTCGTAAAAGAAACGAAAACACATGTCTATAGTGAACTGTACGAGGGATATAACACAGAACTGGTAATCTGAAGAACACAATTTTAGTACAAATAATGCAGCAAGAATTTCAGCTTATGCACAGAAAGCTGATTTCAAGTTTTATGCATAATACTAATATAAAAACATTATACACATCCATCCTTATCCACTACGTTACGCGGCTGTGAAATATGATGTCTGAGGTACAATATTTATTGTCGGGTCTGCGACAGGGGGTTGCAGGGATGGGGGAGAAAACTAGAAATATAAACGCAATGAATGGTTAAAAGCAGACGGAAAAATTACACTCTTTATTACTCCACATGAAACATGTGAATTTAAATCAGTGAATAGTCTGAGAGTAATCAACTATTTCATTTCCAAGAAGTACGACAGCGAGAACAGTACGTCACTTTTACATTTGTTTTGATTGATTTACATTGGATGTTCCTTCCAATTTAGCTTTCTGAAGTGCCCTACAATGTCTTTTGTTCAAAATAAATGGAATGAACCACGAAGAATCTTTTCAAAATACATTTTTAAATATGGAGCTTCTCAGTCTAGTTTTTCAGTTGTTCTAGAAGCGTGTTGAAAAAGTAGAACTGCAGAGTAGCAGACGTGCATTGATTGAGGAAATATTTTCCAATAACAAAATAATATTTCTTTCTACTGTTGAGTGAATGAATCCAACCGTTCGCTTTGATTGAATCGATGTTGCTAATCATAAACTTCACGAGAATCTAAATCTACATGCCTGGAAGAATTCCAAACCTTGACCCATGGTTTGAATGGAGTTCGAGAACTGACGGCACAGATCGTTTTGGTTATCATTTTCTGAGCTGAAAGTATTCATTGAAAGTGCACAGTGTCGCAATGACTTGTGATGCGGTAACACACATTAGAAAGGAAAGAACAAACCAACCTTTCAGTGTCCGTGATAGTAAAGATTATTCTTAAAGTGAAAAGAAGAGTATTAAGTTTCAGAACATGATTCTGAATCTGATACTCCCAAGAAAACTTTTCAACTTTCTTTGGTCGTAAGAACTGAAAGTGATAAACATCGTAGAATTGTAAGTATTCTGTGTTAAAAACACTAGCATCTTGCATGAGAGTATGAAAGATATAAAGAGGTTGACAAGAGACAAAGAAAAGATTTTATAATATCTCTGGATGTTTAGTCAGTTCATAGACAACATTATGTAAAGTGTAAAGGGAAGTAATGGCAAATCAGAAAGTGGAATTAAAGATCAGGAAAAAATAAAACCATCGAGAGAATTGCCGACAAAATTAAAATTCGGTCAGAGAGGAAATGTCTGAGAAGCTTAGTTGAACTGAATGGATAATGTGTTGAAAAGAGGCTATTAATTTATTTATTTTCTGGAATAACTCTTTTGGAGGATACGATAAATCAACTTTGCTTTTCCTTTTTAGTGTTTACTTTTCGTTGATCGGTTTTGCTTCTTAGTATTTAATTTTCGTTCTCCCAGATTTCATTCATCCTTTGAGAATGTCATTTTTTTCTTTTTTGTCTACTTTCTTCCTTTTGCAGATCTTTCTTTCCCTAAATCATGTATTTCGTGCTGCTTCTGTTATCTGGTATGTCCATTCTGATTCCTGTGTGAACCATGTGGGTTCATGGGACCATAAAATTGTAGTCTTCTTGTCCTCATTACATCATTTAGCTTTCCCATTTTCAAATAGAGCTCCCTGTTTGATCTTAATTTGTGTTCAGCATTACTATTATTTCTAGGTCCCAGTATTTTCCTTGGAGCTCTTCTTTCAACTTTTCTCGTTTTTTTCAAATTACCCAAGTATTATTAGTTTAAGTGTTTCTGCTGCATAGAGTGCGTCAGTTCTTTTCACTGTTTGATAGTGTCTTAGTTTTGAGTTGCAGGACAAAGTTTATTTGTTATATATGCTTCTTGTCATTTGGAATGCCCTTTCCATTTTAGGTACTCTATTTTCTATGGCCATCTTTTCTTTTGGGTTGGTTGTTATCCTTTCTCTTACGTATCTAAAACAGCTTGGTACTCTATTTTCTATGGCCATCTTTTCTTTTGAGTTGATTGTTATCCTTTCTTCTATATATCTAAAACAGTTTGTTTTAGGTAGTGTGTTTTTGTGAATTTTAAGATTTGGAGGGGCATAATTGATATTTGTCAAGAAATGAGTCTTTCCGAATAACATTTTTAGTCCTATTTTGTCTGCTTGTTTCTGTAGTTCCGTGATTTGTTCTTTGGAACTATCTATTGAGTCGGTAATTTAGATCATGTCATCTGCAAAAACTACGCAATCTATGGTGATTTTATTTGAGTTTCTTCCTATTTGATCGCTCTTAGCATTGATTTATTTTCCGTTCTCTCACTACTTTCTCTAATAGGCAGTTAAAATGTAGGGGTAATAAATCGTCTCCCTGTCGTACTCCTGATTTTATTTCGGCAGGTTTTGATAGTTCCCCATTTATTTTTCTTTTGATGTTATGTTCGATAAAGTTCCTTTAATTATTTATGTTGTTTTGTCGTCAAATCATAACTGCTTTAAAATGTTAATTAATGCATTTGTAACAGTTGAGTCATATGGCTTTTTAAAATATAAAAAAGTTATCACGTGTTTCAAGGTTCTGATTTTCCTCATTTCTGTCTCATTACATTTAGTATTTGCTCTGTACAGGACATTGTCTTCCTAAATCCTACTTGATACTCTTCTGGTTGTGGGTCGAGAATTCTTTCAGCTCTCTTTAAAAATACCATCGACAAGATCTTTTATGTTCCTAGGGTAAGAGGGAGATCGCCCTGTAATTGTTAGGGTCAATTTTTTTCTGTTTTATGTAGTGGATGTATTAATGCCAAGGTCCATTCTGATGGTAAGCTGTTTATTGCCCACATTTTATTGATGCTTTCATTTACACAGAGAATAATGTTGTCATTTGAGAGTTTCCACAGTCCAGCAACTATATTACCTTCTCCTGACAGTTTGTTATTTTAAAGTTGTTTCATGATTTCTATGATTTTCTTTGTTGTTGATGGCTTTGAGTCTGGTTGTATATGGAATGCACTTCCAAAATGAAATTCTTCTTTTGGTTGAGCGCAGCTGTGTGTACTTTGAAACAGTCTGCAAGTATTCTCCAGTTCTCCATGTTTTTATATGCAGGCGTCTGTGCTTTCAGATCTATAAACTGTAAATTTAATGGTGTTTACTTCTTTAAACAATTTTTAAATGTTTTATAAAAGATCCTTATCTTGTTTTCTTTAAATTGTTACTCAACTGATATTAGCTGATCTTTTGTATGTTTTATTCTGATCTTTGTAAGAAATTTTATTGATGTATGTTACCTCCTTCTATTAAATTTTTCTTACTCTTATAATTTTTGTTTGCGTTCCTTATACTCCAAGCTCGCTGCCTTTTATATTTAACTGATTACAATCATAATTCCACCAAGCAAGTTTCCACTTACTTTTGGCAGGGATAGTTTCTTCTGCAGTCCCAGTAACGCATATTTTAAGTTGTTCCCAACATTTAGTTATTCTTTTTTCCATCTGCATTTTGTAAACATGTTATTTAGCTAGTTTCTCTATGTCAGATATTCTCGGTTGGTATTGGTTCTTTTTCCTAAATATTCGTCTAACCTTGAATGTAATGTTAGACAGGTAATAGTTTGAATTTAAACTGGCCGTCTTGGAAACTTTTACATTGAGTACTTCCATTGCAGAGAGTCTAGTTATAGCACCGTGATCGAGTGGTTTTGGACCACAAATCGGATTTGATGATAACCATGTACTTTGTTTTCTAGGAAGTTTTCTGAAGAATCTACTAAGCTATGCTGCCTGCATAGGGTTAAGTGTCATTCTCCATTTGTGTTGGTGCAGGCGAATGTGCCTACTATTGATCAGATGTTCTTTGCCAACTTCTACATTAAGGTCTCCGAGTAGTAATATCGTGATCTTAGACGGAATGTTATCTAGGGTGTTTGACATATTTCTGTTTGCTCTTTGTGTGTACGGTCTCTCTTATATTTTGGTGCATGTACGTTTAAAATAGCTATAAGATGAACACAGCGAAAATTAAAAGAAACTTAGTGGAGTGTAGGTAATCCGGTGAGGCAATGAGTCGCTGGAATTAGTAGACCAGTTTTTCCATTTGGACAGCAAACTAAAGAATGCGAAATGTATGTTAATTTCGAATACAAATTTCAGTGGTAGAAAAGCTGAGATGTGGTGCTACAGAAGAAGACTCGAGATTAGGTGGGTAGATGGAGTAGCTCATGAAAAATAAGGTAAAGTTCTTTATGGCCAAAAGAAGAGGTAGGTTAATAGGGTGTATCCTAAGACACCAAAGAGTGTGGAAAAAAAGGAAATCGTAGAGGGCCACCAAATGTTTAAATACAGTAATCTCGTTCAAATGGATATAGAATGTAGTAACCATAAAGTTATGAAAATGTATGTGCTAGGTAGACTAATGGGTATCGCTGCATCAAACCAGTTGACTGACTTGTAACTACTTCAACAGTATCAGAATCTGCAATCACTGTTAGAATAAAGTGACAAAGCGCCGTTTTCAAGCCACCGGATGATTCACCTACTATCGCATATTTTAATCACTTGCAACACTTTCTACATCTTTCACTGTGGCGTTAATGTCATCTGAAAAAATAAATATTCTGGATTTATTTCTCATAGCTGTTGGCAGATCAATGAAAGATGTAACAGTACCCTGTTTTACCTATGTTCTACATTAAGCCAATCACTTTCAAAATTTTCCCTGTATGTTTATATTTGAAGACCATCTACATTTTCTTATGTGGTATGAATTATAGTAACTATTAATGGAGCTTTCCTCTTAGTTACATAATGCTTTATTACATGGAATAGTTTTGCGTGGTCCACACGGCGATAAGTGAAAATTATAAGAACATTATTATCACCATCGTATTATTTGTTATTGGTAGTGCCTTTCATAAAAAGAATAAACTGTGTTTTCTGTTGATGCTACTTGGAAACCAAACTTCAAGAATGACAACAAACTGCTTGTGCAAATTTTGTTGTTATTCTTTTATGCATAAATATCCCGAAAATCATTGTAAATAATCTAAAATGGCCCCTAATTATCAATGTTTTTTCTACCCTAGAATAATCAACATCCTTACTGTATATCAGTCTTTCATATTCAGAATCTTTGGCTATTTTAGGACATCGAGCACCATGCTATATTTGAGGACATAAAAGTAAAAAACAGAACTACCACAGTAATCACAATGGTGAGGTCGTGTGGCGGTTAGCAAACTGGACTCTTATTTCGAAAATTCAGGGTTCAGATCCCATTCCAGCGGCATTGATTTAAGCTTAATTATGCTCTGGAAAATGCCTCGATTGTTCCTGTGAAAACCATATTACCAGTTTCCTTTCTTATACTTAGGCACCCCAAGCTCGTTCTCTGCCCCACCTCTATGTCGACGGATAAGTAAACCATAATTCCCCTGCCTCTCTTCCTGATGTAACCAGGAAATGAGAAGAAGTACTAACTTTCAGCTCGGTTGACTAACCCAGTTTTCTCACACCAAGTCTGTCATGTAATTAATACAATATTGTTTCATAGCCTATACTTTATCAAGTCTACTTTCACTTAGGAAACAGTCAAGAGTTCTATTAATTGAGAAATATTTCGTTATCTACCTAACATGACCTATACGATTGTTAAGTACAGCTCCTTCCAAAGGTTTTTGGTCGCTTGAAATGCAAAATTACAGACAAGACTAAAATAGTTATTTGTCCCAAAATCAAAGTAACACATCCAAAACGAGCAGATTTCTTTCGAATCATTTCACCAGAATTATTTAGTGTTTTGGCTAACAGATTAGGCACTAACTTGACCTGGCTCACCTCACTGAGAATGTTGGGTTCTGCACAGGATTTAGTACAACTGACCATATCCTATTTATACGTGAAACAATTGGTAGAACAAATGAGAGCCGTCACCTCTTTGCCGTGACTTTATACATTTTCAAAAGTCATTCGATTTGAACAATCACCCAGGTGTGTTTGAGGCTCTAACGGAACAAAGAATAGCACAGGGCTACATTAAAATTTTATATAACTCACGAAAAGCCTTCGCAGCTTTTGTGAGCGTTGTTATGGAAACAAATGAGCTTCCCATTGAAACGACTCTGAACAAGTTGGATCTATATCTCCAAAAGTATTTTCAGCAGTCGTCGAGGCAGCAATGTCTAAATAGAATTGGAAAACAAATGTAATACAAGTTGTAGGGAAGATATAAAATAACCTGAGATTTTTTGACAATATTGTTCCATTTGCATAGAGTACCGAAGTACTTCAATTATTGGTTAGAGAATTTGCATTAGTCTGTTGTGATGTTCGCCCAAAAATGAAGTATGATAACATGATTCATTCTCCTAATTTTATCTTTGCCTTTTGTCGTTGCCTTGTGAAGGTGAGGTCCATGATGAAGATGTACGGAAGGTGAGCTGACGGGCGAGGCGCTTGCTGACAGTCCAGCTACAGCCTAGCAGCCCTAGAGGAGACGTTTGCTACAAAATTCGTCTTAATTTCTAATGCTGTGGCATATTACTAGCAACGACTGTTGGTCGGTTGTGACAGCTCCGATGTGAATCTGTCTGTTATGGAGACGGGGAGAAACGAAATGACAGACAAGGAATTATCGATGTCAACTGCATCGGACGTTAAGCGGAGTCAGTGGCGATAAGTGAAAATGTGTGCCATACTGGGACCCGAGCCCGATATATCCTGCTTGCATAGGCGGTTGCGTCTACCACGGCGCAACCCGCACACAGTGTTTATCGTGATTGCGCGGACTATCTCAGCACGCGTCCCGGCCAACCAACAACCCCATCTAGTGCCAACTATGCGCAGTCCCCGTCCATGCTCTCTATGCTCGCTACTTTGAGATACCTCCAGGAGGTCGAACATAATTGTACATCTGCACTGAAAGTGGTGGATTCATTGCCCATTGAGGCGATTCAGTTATATGAATGTGTGGTATCTGCTCTGTCGGATATTGCCTCGGTGTGCTACAATCCACCACCTTCTTTGAGGATACACAATAACGTTCGAGCTTCAGCAAGAACCTCAAAGCAGCAAGCATAGAGGACATGGACGGGGACGGCGGATAGGTGGCACTAGGTGGGAATGTGGTTTGGCCGGGAAGCGTGTCGAGATCGCCCGCGCAATTGCGATAAACACTATATTCTGGTGGCACAGTCATTAACGCAAATACTCCTCAGTATACATTTAAAATTCTGGTGTTTGCTTTTAAAGTCCATTCTCATATATCTACATTCATGGCATGCACTACACATTTTAAGTAACGACGAATGCAGTATGGTGGCTTAAACCATTTTCATCCTTCATCTCTGAAGATGGTCCAAAACAGAAATCGGTAGAAGTTGGTTTTGAAACAAAAACAGCTGATGGTGCAAATAGGCATTTTATACGTTAACGCAAGTGTCTAATAAGCAGAAGATCTCAGGTTCCAATCCCAGTCGGCCGCTGTGCAATTTCCTCTGCCTAACTACCCTAGGTCCAGTCCTCATTTTCCCATTTGCGAGGGCTGTATCAGCTTACATTATATCAGCAAGTTAAGACCCTCATCTCTTACATATCCTAGGTTATGGTCCATCTTACCACCTAAACAATATACTGTGCAGACTCTTCCCTTACACCTTTGTCATAATCTTACCTTCAACTATGGTGGTACTGCCTGGCCACTTAGACTCTGCTATGTGAGACTGTATGAGACAGTCTTAAATCAGTAACCTTGGACCTGCGCAGGCATGCGCTCAAGCTCCACAGATGACAACGCACACACACACACACACACACACACACACACACACACACACACACACGGAGAGAGAGAGAGAGAGAGAGAGACATCAAAAAAAGTTTTGCACCACCCCCGGTTACCAGAACTCCTCAAGATAGGCGTTGACTGTGGATGTTGTATCACAGACACAGTCCGTTTGACTGTTCAGAGGTGTCACTACACCCACCCATAGATGTAAACAACCATTCATGAGTAGCACCTATTAGACGGAGGGGGCCCGACAGCCGATCAGTTCCAGTCATTCCACCAGGAAGGAGGTACACAGCTCGTATTGTCTGAAGTTCAACCACCCCTAGACTGTGAATACCGCTGTTAGATCGCGTC
Source organism: Schistocerca gregaria (assembly GCF_023897955.1). Taxonomy (NCBI): domain Eukaryota; kingdom Metazoa; phylum Arthropoda; class Insecta; order Orthoptera; family Acrididae; genus Schistocerca; species Schistocerca gregaria. The sequence goes on from NC_064931.1 coordinate 827,187,554, forward strand.
CGCATTGTTACTTTGTGCCAGGAAGGGCTCTCAACATGGGAAGTGTCCAGGCGTCTCGGAGTGAACCAAAGCGATGTGTGCGGACATGGAGGAGATACAGAGAGGCAGCAACTGTCGATGACATGCCTCGCTCAGGCCGACCAAGGGCTACTACTGCAGTGGATGACCGCTACCTGCGGATTATGGCTCGGAGGAACCCTGACTGCAGCGCCACCATGTTGAATGATAATTTCGTGCAGCCACAGCACGTCGTGTAATGACAACCTGTGTGCAATAGGCTGCATGATGCGCAACTTCACTCTCGACGTCCATGACGAGGTCCATCTTTACAACCACGACATCATGCAGCGCGTTAGAGATGGGCACAACAATATGCCGAATGGACCACTTAGGATTGGCATCACGTTCTCTTCACCGATGAGTATCGCATATGCCTTCAATCAGACAAACGTCGGAGACGTGTTTGGAGGCAACCCCGTCCGACTGAATGCCTTAGACGCACTGTCTGGCGAGTGCAGCAAGGTCGGCGTTCCCTGCTGCTTTCGGGTAGCATTATGTGTGGCAGACGTACGCTGTTGGTGCTCATGGAAAGCGCCGCAACCGCCCTACGATACCTGAATGCCATCTTCGGACCGATAGTGCAACCATATCGGCATAATATTGGCGATACATTCGTATTCACGGACGACAATTCCCGCCCCCATCGCGCACATCGTGTGAATGACTTCCTTCAGGGTAAGGAAAAAATGTTCGAATGTGTGTGAAATCATATGGGACTTAACTGCTAAGGTCATCAGTCCCTAAGCTTACACACTACTGAACGTAAATTATCCTAAGGACAAACACACACACCCATGCCCGAGGGAGGACTCTGACCTCCTCCGTGACCAGCCGCACAGTCCATTACTGCAGCGCCCAATGCCGCTGGGCTAATCCCGCGCGGCAGGAATAGGACATCGCTCCACTAGAGTGGCCAGCATGTTCTTCAGACATGAACAGTATGGAACCCTGGGATAGATTGAAAAGGGCTCTTTATGGACTACGTGGCCCACCAGCCATTTGGAGGGATCTACGGCTAATCGCCGTTGACGAGTGGGACAATCTGGACCAACAGTGGCTTGATGAATTCCTGGATAGTATGCCACGATAAATACAGGCATGCATCAAAGCAAGAGGCCGTGCTACTGGGTATTAGAGGTACCGGTGTGTACAGCGGTCTGGATCATCACCTCTGAAGGTTTCGCTGTATGGTGGTACAACATGCAATGTTTGGTTTTCATGAGCAATAAAAAGGACGTAAGTTATGTTTACGTTGACTCTATTCCAATTTTTTGTACAGGTTCCGAAACTCTCAGAACCGTGGTGATGCAAATCTTTTTTCGATGTATGAAACTTCCCAAATGAACCTGTTGCCTGGTACATTTTTTTAGTTGACCTCACTCCGGCGACTTGCCTGTCAGTGAAGATCATATAATGATCAGGAAGCAGGTGAAGAACAATCCAGTGATTTGCCTTTCAAATGAACGGCAAAGTGGTTCTAACTATAGAAAAGTACTTGCACCGTTCCACAGATTGTGATTTAATAAATTAATACTTGTTACTTGTAACTTATCATTATGTCCACTTGACGTAGAACGGTTTTGCGTGTTGCCGTAATCAAACACGACAGTCATGCATCACACACAGATTATGCAGACGACGTTCAGAACCAGATTGAAGAATCTTTGTGAAGAGTTTGTTCCAAATCCTTTAGCGTCCTATGAAAGCGTAGAGATCGTACGCGCCCAGCTGGGTTTGGAGTTCTTAGAAGCGTTGAGGAAAGTGTTGGAAATTTAAGTTTGTCGTGAAATTTGTTAGCTTATGTGTCTGCTGATGGAACGCCAGCCATTTTGGGAAATGAATCAGGGTCCGTAGCGCAACTGAGTGGGAAAATGAAAAAAAGTCTTCAGAACCAAAGTAACTGATCTCCAACAAGACACGGAACATAGCGACATTCTATATTTCACCAAGCTTTCCCCTCGAAGTAAATTTCCTTCTTTACATCAATCTCCACACAGATTCGCACCTGTCAGACGGAGGGGCCACCGTACTCGCTGCTCTTAGGTTTGCGCTCACCGTATGCCCGCGGAGCACATTTACTATCAAGCTCTCTCCTAGACCGTAGATTCGAAGGGTAACGGAACTAGGAAAAGCTTCAGTAGTGTATAAAACAAGTAGCTGAAAGTCGGGAAACAGTACACACTTAGTATTTAATAGCTCATGTCTAGTAGATGGGAAGGCTCAACAAACTTTTCTTATAACAAATTATAGCGGTTTCTTTGGGAACAACATATATCAGATACAGCTGCCCATCTTTTAACACAAACATTAGATGTCAGTCAACATCTGTAAGACACTAATCGTTCGTACTGTTAGCCGTATCGTCTGGTAAGAGTACGTGACATGTAGTCAAAGAGTACGCACTAACATAAATCGCAAATTCTTCAGGTCCTTCATAACCTGTGTTTATGCCACCATGGGGAGCAATTATCAAACTTAATCCAGTCTTCCGTGATAGCTTCCTGTAGACGTTATCACACCCTGGGCAATTCAGAACATCAGTTCCCTCCTTGTACGTGGACCAACTTGCTCCTGAAGATTAGCCCAATAGTTTCTGTGTTGTTGGTACTGGTATTTTGCCTCTTCTTGGATTTGTCTGGTTTACCTTGTTTGTCTAACAATGAAGTTCTTTGTTGTTAGTCGATCATATTTTGGCAGTGGATAAATACTGGATTGGCCTACATCTGTTCGTACATCAGCTCTCTGAATTCATTTCCGTCACGTACTTCTTTTTTTTCTGATAACTGCACAGACAAATAATCTGTGACTGACGAGGAGCATTTGTCCGAGGACTGCTTTTGAAATCCTTTACCTTCTTCAGTTGCTGGAAAGTCGGTTCTGTCGGTTATTTCTGATGGAGCAGTGTCATCTGCTGTGAAGACATCCGGATTGAACAGAATACTCGCAACGATTAGGTCTTTCATTTGTGGCTGGAGTAGTATCTGTTAGAAACGAGTCTTTTCCACCATCTTACAGCATATTCTTAACCGATGCACCACAGTTAAAAAAAAATCACAAATGGCAGTTATTCCTTGGTTCCGCTGTTTGTCGTGCCATGGTTTGTTCCTCACAGAACGGTGATTTTTATCAAATAATTTTATTTTCTACTGCATAGCTGGACAGTGCTTATCGCTTGCGATATACAGATTAAAGATTATGTTATTTGGAGCCAAAATAAATCTGGTGGAGCTCTTCAAGATTACATGCGATGACGTCGGTATAAAACCAACAGCTCGATCTGAAACGTCCCCTTAGAACAACTGTACACGACTGTGCTTAAACTGACACACAATATTATTTTTGCGCAAAGCAATCTGACTTTCAGTAATCCCTACAAGAGAATGGCCCTGACTAACATTAATCTATATGTTTCACAAATCACTTACCTCACAAAAATCTTCGTTACTCGAACTACTGCAATACAGCGAGCGCCACTACTGCCAGCTAACTAAAAGATTCAAACTACGGAAGTCACTAACTAATGATAGGCACAGTTAGCAAACGAAAGATTTTAATAGAGAACAAACAATGTATTTACCTTAATAGTCATAATATATATAGCAGTTCATGACACCAATTCTTACAAATTTCAAAACTCCGCCATCTCTCTCCTCACGTCCACCACTGCTGGCGGCTCACCTCCAACTGCGCAATGCTATGCGCTGTTCACATCCAGCTGCCCAACACTACAATGGCGAGTATTACAACAATGCCAACCAGCCACTGACTGCACACAGCACAGCCAGTGATTTTTCATACAGAGCGCTATGTGGCGTTACCAATAAAAAAACCTAAACAGCCTACTTACAAATGTATTTTTCGTTGTCGGTCTGTTTCAAGAGTGTAGAGAAAATGCCTCTGTGAACTCTTACCCGACGCGCACTCTTACTCGACCTCACCCTAACTGGTGATGTTGTGAAGCCGAATATACGGAACGGTAATTAAATCGGAAACACATCTTCTTAAAAACATAAGTTAATAGGACAAATTGCTAGGACTAGCTGCAGATCATGAGGTGATCCATGAAACTTTATTGGATGTTGGACTTATTCTTGAAAAATAGTTGTGCGGAGGAGAGGGAGACTCCTTGGTGGCGGCTGCTTGTGTACAGTTCGTCCCCTCATGTATCCTAAGGGTCGCCAACAAGATTGAGATCCGGAGGCCCAGATAGCCACTGCATTCTTTGTATAACTTCATCTCCTAAAATACATCCACCATAGAGGCAGACAGGCACTACTCCCCATGAAGTGGAAGGATGTACCATGTATGTCCTCGATACATGGCACGTACGATGCAGTCGCTCCCCTCGTTTCCAGGGGCCTTGCGCAGTGTGTCTCTCGCCATGAACGAAGATGCTAAGCCTCGTATGCCCATGCACTATGCTGTCTCCCCATCCGAGGACTTTACTTCATCCAAACAAATCTTTTTCTCAGGACGTTCCCATAACTGTACTGATTATTATCTGCCCTCGAAACTTATTTGTGTCGACAGTTATTCTGCAAATTAAACGGCGATTCATCACTTATGATATTACCTTGACGTTGCTTACTCCACAATGAACAGACCCATTTTTGTGCCACGAGACGCATACTGGAAGACATCTGTCATGCAAGGCTAGCTCCGGTCTTAAATGTTTTGTCGTTGTTTACATAAGTGGGATATGCGCAGAAGATGGCTCCCGACAGCTACAGTCGTAAGGCGAGGGTTTTGCGTAACTCCCTGCCGCACGGGTTCTCCAAAGATGTCAACGTTGAAAGACGGATGTCTGTTGCACTCATTATCTGCGGTGTTACCATTAACTTCGGGATTATCCTGGTGCATCAATTTGTTACCTGATTATTTATGACGTCAAGTCTATGCACTACACATTGATAACAGCGAATTTAGTCTTGCGGCACATTTTATGGGTCCAAAAATCTTGTAACGCACGTCTCTTCGCAGATGAGAGGATAGAGAATAAAGAGCTCAGCCTACTTTGCGTATAATCGAGAAGTGTAAATTGTCGCATACAATAGCTACAAATCTCCTACGCTTGTACAATTCTCCTTTAGCTATGTATGACATCTCGTCTTCGTCAATGTGAGAAACTCCAAGTCAGGAGAATCGGAGCATTTTGTTGCACAAAATCACTCAGCACCACGAGCTGTGAACGAACATTATAAAAAGAGAAAATTGACAAATACTGCGAGAAATGTACACTTCACTCAGGAAAAGCAATAAGTTACAGTATTAGGAAGCAGCGTTTAATAGTTGACGGCAGCAGTGATATGCAGGAGGGCGACAAATTGAGGAGTGGGGCGTTTGTCTGGCGGGGATTGCAGCGTTTTTGCGTGTCCGAGGCCGGCAGGTGGGCCGAGCGCGCCTCGCCGCTGGCGGCCGGCCAGCTCCGCCGAGGACACTAAATCTCTCCCCCACCGCCCCCGCTTCGCCATCGCCCAGCGCGGCGAGCCCGCCCACCAGGCAGCGCTGCTGCGCCCCGTCACGTCTTATTCCTCGCGCCTTCGCACCGCCGACAAATTAACAATTGCGTTTCAAGAAAGCGTCACCAGGAGCGCCTTACGGACCTTTAATCGAAGCGGCGGCCATCGCCGGGCCGAAACCGCCCAGGCCACGCCCTGTTCTAAGCCTCAGCTGCTTCCTTTCCCGCGTAGCTCTGCTCCTTACCATCTACATTAAAGAAAACTCAATCAGGCTGTTCCACAAGGCGATGTAGGGGACATCACCAGCAAGACATTTTGGGAGTATTTGTGTTTCACCTCACTTAACACAGTGAATGGTTGCCTACATTCAAAACATACTTAACAGATTAAATTACACCAAAATAGAAATGAAAATAGTAAAATTGACAGAATTTAGAGGAGGAGTTATCTGTATGCTACAGATACGGGACGCAGATCCTGTAGATTTTCATGTATTTATGTGAAGTATTCGCTAAGCGAACACATTTCAATGCAATATTCAACATACTCCAGTTAATTTCAGATTGTTTCTTTTTTTAGAGAACGGATTAAGGTGCCACTCGCTCAAAGGCTTTCTCTCGACGAAATGATTACAGAAAGGTATTCGCAATAACTTTGATCTCTTTTCGCTTGTAATACGAAAATTCGTATAGTCGAGTTTCTGCTTTGCGTAAATTTCCGTGGAGACATCGTAATGCACACAGAGTGTCCGATGGGTAAACACAGGAAGCTGGTAGTTCTCCCGTTATTTGGAAAGTATGTTCTATGTCCTTAGTTTCAGCTACCGATCACAAAGCTTTCCTTTTACTATGAGACCCGTAAACAAGAAATTCTGAACATACTTCTCTATGAGATTGCTGTAGTACATCGTATTCGATAAGGCAAACATTGTCAATCTTCTTTAGTTCTAGAATGTCAGCGGTAATTGACAGTTGCAACATAATATTAAAAACAGTTTATACCGTCACTGACAATATGATACTAACACATTGATATTCCTTACCAGGTTTTGGTTCTGAGGAGATATTTCTCTTAAACAGGCCACGTGGATCTTAGTTCTGTTTGTCCGTAAGCCACGATAAACGGCAGCGGTAGAACGGCCGAGTCGAGCAGAAGCACCAACAAAAGTAGCACTTTCTGTTTATACACAGGATTCAGTTTAGTCTTTAGTCACATGAGCCTTTGCGAAGAAGTGAATTGTGTCTTTGTTTTTAATATGTGTATTTTAACTGGGTTCATTAGTTCTGATGAACATACTATAAGAGTTTGTGTATTTTTCGATCATCTAGTCTTACGTGAGCTGATTTAGTATTGTACTACGAGTAACAACCATAAGCAACGCAGCAACAAAATTTACAAGGGCAGGCCACGACTTCGGGCTAGTGGGTTTATTTCAAATTTCGTAAACTTTTAGTAGTCGATTAGGACAACAAATTTGTAAGTAGTGAGGAGTACTGCTAGGCAATTGCGAGAAAATCGCAAGAGAAGTTTTGCGTGTTGAATATGTACCGGTGCATTGCGATTTTGAGCACGAAATGGTTGGTCAACTGGTTAACTTTCAAGCTCCGTGGAAACTCGGTGGAACACTGGTTCCAGCAGCCTCACTAATCTTTCTTCTTTAACAAACGCATAATTTTTTCAACACTGGTCTTATTATTCCGCGTATATAACCTTTTAAATATAATATAATGAAATAATGCGCCTATCATTCGTTTAATTTCTAATGTTATTTGAAGTTCACTAATTTTAATTATTACAACAAATATTACATTTACAACTATCAACAAGCAAACGACGAAACGCATCAAGTTTTCGTGAAAATATAGGCAGTTAGCTTGCGTGACGGCGAGGCCTTTAGTAATGTAGGAAGAACGACTAGCGTACGTGCAAATTTTTTGAAAATTACAATTTATATTTATACTGGAGAAATGGAAGAGATTCTCGGTTCTTCGAGTACTGCGGATGACGAAAGTTATGAATATTCAATGCATTATGCAGCTGCAAAAGTCAGTTAACAGATACGGTCGAGTATTGTGACAGTCCTCTTCAAAAGCAGGCCTTATTGATACAGAATCATTAGCAACGATTTCTGCCAATGTAATGGAGCTTGAGAGGAATTTATTCGGTCTATCGTCAATATAATAGGAGGAAAGATGCTGACTGTTGCCGAGGATATCCTGCAGTCGACGAAGTATATTAAGAAGGTCTATTCCGTGAAGTTGAAGGTGAGTATAATGAGGCAGCCGAAAAGCAAGCGAAAGCTGTATACATTCCGTTGGAAACAAAAATGAAAGTTGTGAGACTGGCCAAAGAACACCCCACGTGGAATCTACAAAGTCTCCAGTTGAAAAATGACCTCAGAGTTTAAAAGGAACGGGTATTATGAAGAGACAGAAAGAAAACATAACAACTTTAGGAAAGTCGACGATAAATTCGCAATAATTGATTCCTGAACCTATGACCCTTTAGTGGAGGCTCGCAAAAATCATCATCAAGTTAGCGTACACTTTTACCAACATTAAATCTATTTTTTATCTTCAACATCCGTATTTGAACAACAAATTACTGTTGTAAAATGAAACTTTGATTTTACTTTTCAGGTAACAACAAGCAACTTACAGCCGTAGACTTTGGATGCTGCAAGCCAATTTCAGTCGGAGGACTTTATCTTAAAAGCATCTATGTCACAGGTGTTTCATTCAAACAACTGCACAGAATTCAGCAGGGAATGATGAAGAAATATTTGAGTAACTGGGAATCTGCGATTTGGAAAGAAACACTACAAGCCATAACAAAGTTTTTACTACATGCAAAGGCAGTTATCCCAAATTTTGACACAAAATGTACGATTAATTTGTGAAAGACTTCGAACTGACATTGTAACATATTCGAAATCTGGGAAACTTACCACACAGCTCTATAATTCGTTTTCAGCAACAACAAAAAAAACCACTTGCTACTAATTGAATCTTGGAAGCCCCAAACGTACTCCAGTTTTTCAGCCGTACAACATTTGTTTCTAGGAAAAACAAAAACCTATATCAAGGAGATTAAATAACTTGATAATTGTTGATATTATTATTCTATTTATAAATGATATAGAGGAACTTCAGATTTAGGTTAGTCAACTTGGAGTTCTGCTATGAAGTTGGTCTAAAAATGAACTATGATAAAACCAAGATCATGATGAATAAATGGACTCAGGGGGGAAATATGTCTGTTGGAAATGCGCATCTACAAAGTGTCACAGAATGTCTGTCTGGGTCTACTTCTAAATATGAAAGGAGACCTTTCTCCAGAAATATTGCATCGTGTTAAATTACACCCTTACGCCTAACTTAAAAATGGGTTTAAGGTATTGCCGATTCCCGGAAGCACATCTGAGTCAGCACTGGATGCCTCTTCCATTGGAACTGGTGATGAACTTCCTGAAAGGTCCGGATAACCTCAAAGTTTTGATTGCTTTCCATTAGGAGCTACATCGTTGGGATAGTGTGAAGCCCGTTAGGTCAATAGGAAGTAAGTCTGGAAGAAAGGCCAGTGTCCAAGGCTGGTCGTGAGGGGGGGGGGGGGGGTGCGCGATTTTGCGCGATTTTGGAGGGGACTCAGGCGGTGGCTGTTGAGTGCATTAGTTGTTGCACTCGGCTGCAAATCATGGCTCACGTCGGTGCGAATCACGTTTTCCTCCCGGGTTCAGATGCCATCTTTGGTTTATACAAGCGGCTGTCTACAGAACTGAACACACATGGCATCACGTGGCTAACGGTAGCAGAGCTAATGTTCTCTGGTTTGCAGCCGAATGGAAGGTTTGAACTAGAGCTGAGGCAATTCTGAGAATGTTGGACGCTGATTTCTTAACCGCCGCTATCGGGTGGAGGATTATAGAGCCCTCGCCCATCTTAATAAATCAGGTGTGTACTATACACAAAAAGCGGCTTCCAGAGTAGGGATGTACGTATAGCGGGCACTCATGGCTTTACCAAAATACAGAAAATCTTCCACAGTCCCGATAACGTGGGTTTTTATTTCAGACATGGAGGGGTGTCAGCTCCATTAATTAAAGAGAGAAGCATTCGTCATGGCAGCACAAAGAAAGAAAATGCTAACATGGCATTATTTAAAGTGTATGTGCCGATCAGCGTTCTTGATGCATAGAAAGCATCTGCTGTGGTTGGACATCCATTCAAAGACAACTTCACTGCAAGCTGAAATGTAGCCAAAATGTCGGAAACGAACAACAAGTGAACGATGCCAAATTTAGCGTCATGAGAGCCAAGAGTGAAGCGATCAAGTAATAGGAAAGTAAAATTACACCTACTGATCTGACAGAAAAAAGGTAATAAGATTTGATCTTATGTTAAATCAGTAAAATTATCGAACGCAACTAGCCATACACACTGAGAGCAAAAGGACATCGAAGCGAAAGATATCAGAGAGTATACTGAAATACCACTCTCAATATTCGAAAACCGTACAACAGAAACATATTTTACTGTTGTTAATACTTAAAATCGTCGCACGACGTCAAAATGACATAGCGAAATAAGTGACGAAGTGATAGAAACGTTAATCAATTGACAGAGGAAAGGCCACTAGACTCGCTACGATAGCACTACAGTTCTACATGGAATAAGCGAAAAATTTTTTTTCCTCTTCTAGCAGCAGTGTACCGTCAGTCGCAGAAGCAGGAAAGCATTATTAGTGATTTAAAGCACAAGTAATTGTCGGTTTTGAGAAGGTGATTTGGGCGGACTGACAAAACTGGAAACCCCTCTAGGTGACGTCAGAATCCTGTCGAATAACTGAACATGTTTTACGTTCGAATATTATCATATCTATGGAGCCTGGAAATCTCCTGTTAATGAATCAGCGTGGATTCCGAACAGTGTGAATACCAGCACCCATGTTGACACCGTGTTCCGTAGCTTCCACAAAGCCTTCGATACAGTTCCGCACTAAGGCTTACCAAACCTTGTACGAGCATATGAAGTATAACACTAGTTGTCTGATTGAAATGAAGTGTTCCTAGCAAATAGACACAGCACGTTATTCGTATCAGAGAAAAAAAATGCATATTTAAATGTAAGTTCTGGTGTAAGAGGACCATTACGTCTCAGATAACCTCAACGCATAAAAAATTTGTCACCCCTAGGGACAGTCCTACAATCATCATTTAATACCGTGTAACTTCGCCCCTGTGTTTGATAACCACCTGGTTCCGTTTGGAAAGTGAGACCACAAGGATGGGCAGATACGTCGCATTCAGATAAAGCCACTCGCTGAAGACTTTATCGAGCAGTCCCACCAAATTGCGGGGATGCTAATGTCGGCGGTTTGCTTACCTTTCCATTTCACAAAGAATTTGTCAGGTTCAAGTCACGTGAATTTGCGGGCCAATGGGGATGTAATAGCGTGCAGGAGTGTTGAGAAAGTCAGCCACATCTTCTTCCAGCGCGATGAACTTTGCAGTTGTCATCTTTATGTGCCTGTGTGAGCAATGGCTGACACCAGATGTACACTGCATGTAGTTCCCGTTGCTACGTTCTCTCGCTAGCAGGTTGGCATCCACTCCCTGCAGAAGTTCCAATCGGATGTGGGAGCGATTTTGATTCACAAGCCGTGAAACGCATATCCGATCCCTCTTAGTCAGGATCTTCTTCCAATCACAATTCTAACGCCGTGTTTCGTGACCAGTGCTTGTAGAGACGTTGAATAGTAGGCCACAAATCACCAACAAACCCAGCAACGTCACGATCCGTATGGTTTGCAGATGTGGCCGAGTGGTTCTAGGCGCTTCAGTCCGGAATCGCGCTGCTGCTAGAATCGCAGGTTCGAATCCTCCCTCGGGCATGGTTGTGTGTGATGTTCTTAGGTTAGTTACGTTTCAGTAGTTCTAAGTCTAGAGGATTGATGACCTCAGATGTTAAGTCCCATAGTGGTTAGAGCCATTTTAACAAACCGCAATGCGAAGGTGATGAACACTACCAAACACGATTACTCAATTTTGTTGCTGTTTTACGACCTTGAATTTACCCATGTTTACGTACAATTTTCATTTGAAACATAAGTGTCTCACTGATCGGTACTGCCTTATGCTCACGTAGTGTGCGCGCCGTTGAGCACGTGACCCGATCGCTCCGCCATCTGTAAATTCTTAAATATTCAACTGTGAAATTTACCGACCTATCAGTTTATTAAGCCATAGCTGCAAAATACTAACACGAATTCTTTACAGACGAATGGAAAAACTAATAGAAGCCGACCTCGGGGAAGATCAGTTTGGATTCCGTAGAAATACTGGAACACGTGGGGCAATACTGACCTTACGACTCATCTTAGAAGAAAGATTAAGGAAAGGAAAACCTACGTTTCTAGCATTTCTAGACTTAGACAAGGTTTTGACAATGTTGACTGGAATATTGTCTTTCAAATTCTGAAGATGGCTGGGGTAAAATACATGGAGCGAAAGACTATTTACAATTTGTTCAGAAATCATATGTAAGTTATAAGAGGCGAGGGACATGAAAGGAAGGCAGTGGTTGGGAAGGGAGTGAGACAGGGTTGTAACCTCTCCCCGATGTTATTCAATCTGTATATTGAGCAAGCAGTAAAGGAAACAAAAGAAAAATTCGGAATAGGTATTAAAATCCATGGAGAGGAAATAAAAACTTTGAGGTTCGCCGATGACATTGTAATTCTGTCAGAGACAGCAGGGACTTGGAAGTGCTGTTGAATGGAATGGACAGTGTCTTGCGAGGAGTATATAAGATGAACATCAACAAAAGCAAAACGAGGATAATGGAATGTAGTCGAATTAAGTCGGTTGATGCTAAGGTCATTAGATTAGGGAATGAGACACTTAAAGTAGTAGAAGAGTTTTGCTATTTGGGGAGCAAAATAACTGATGATGGTCGAAGTAGAGAGGATATAAAATGTAGACTGGCAATGTCAAGGAAAGCGTTTCTGAAGAAGAGAAATTTGTTAACATCGAGTATTTGCATGGAGTGTGGCCATGTATGAAAGTGAAACGTGGACGATAAATAGTTTGGACAAGAAGAGAATAGAAGCTTTCGAAATGTGGTGCTACAGAAGAATGCTGAAGATTAGATGGGTAGATCACATAAATAATGAGAAGGTACTGAGTAGAATTAGGGAGAAGAGAAATTTGCGGCACAGCTTGACTAGAAGAAGGGAGCGGTCGGAGAGAAATGTTCTCAGGCATCAAGAGATCACCAATATAGCAGTGGAGGGCAGCGTGGATGGTAAACGTCGTAGAGGGACACCGAAAGATGAATACACAAACCAGACTCAGAAGGATGTAGGCTGCAATAGGTACTGGGAGATGAAAATGCTTGCACAGGATAGAGTAGCACGGAGAGCTGCATCAGACCAGTCTCAGGACTGAAGATCACAACGACAACCACAACATACCCATCCTCATCAGATCTAACAGAACCCATCCCAACTTCTCTAGTTAGGCCTCCCTTCCTCTCACCTCCTCTCCCATCCTAAGCCTTGGTCCGGAATGGTGTCCATCTCTTTTGACTCTTCCGAATTCCTCCTCTATCCATCCGCCTAGACTGCAAGGAAGAGGGCTATCACGGGGATGTAGGAGTTAAGGTAGTGCTTAACTGTTAAGCACTACCTTAACTCCTACATCCCCATGATAGCCCTCTTCCTTGCAGTGTAGGCCCACTCATCGCTTCACACAGGCTTTACACTTATTTTAACATATCCTCCTCTCTTTCTCTCTTTTATGTTTCGTGAAATATATTTTTGCAGTTTCATATGAGTCAATCTTTTAAATAATCAATTAATCCGCCTTTTATATTGTAAATTATCTAACGAAATATAATGTCTTTTCACTATGTCAAACATTCATTTTGTCAACTGCCATGTCCAGTTCTATACTATGTTTTAAACTTTTTGCTCTCATATGGCTGAGGAGTGGCGACTTGTATTCGCCGCCAGCTCCCCTCCACCCCCCCCCCCCACCCAACCTCCTCCCCCACCCGCACGTGGTAAGGGAAATAAAGTGTAATAAGGAAAAAAAAAGAAACGAGCAAAACGAATCGCAGGTGAAGCACGTGCCAGAGTGACAATTATCGGAATAGTCCGAGAGAAATATAGTCTACCAATAAATACGGAAACTTACAAAACACTTATTTGACAAATACTTGAACATTGCTCGTCAATCTGGGATCATACCAGGTAGATAGAGGAACTAGCGAAAGCGCAAAGAAGAACAGCACGTCTCGTTAAAGCCTTATATAGTAAGGGCGAATGCGTCACGAAGGTGCTCAGACAACTCAAGTGGCCTACGGTACATACCAGGAGTCCTGCATCGCGGTATGAATCAATGTTAAAGTGCCGAGAGTTTACCTCCCTAAAAAAATCAGCCAATGTATTAATGATATTTTCTTTTTTGAGGACTATAATCATATAGAATATTTTGAAAGCCATTTTCGCCATTTAGGTGTTACTTGTCAATTTATTTTACACAATCATGATTTCGGCTTTGTAGCAATTCCCAAGCGCACACTGAAATATTAAAATAAGTCTGACCTGTCTATGACATGTCGTCACCGAGAAAACATATTTCTGATCCTGTAGACCAATTGTCGTATTACAGGATAAGAGTCCATGTCCAAGGAGCATAATATTGCTGGCATTACGTACAGTGAGAAAAATGAACGTACCGTATGGCATATTTAACAGCAAATATATTCCTATGTTCCCGTGATTTGCATTCATCACTTCTGCTCATCAACTCAGCTGATCAACAGAGGTGCTGAATAGAGGTCACATGAATATATTTGTAGTTAAATACGCATAGAGTTTGTTCATGGTTCACCACTGCGTGTAATGTCATAAATATAATGTTTCTTGGGTATGCACTCGTATCCTGTAATACGACAACTGGTCTATAAGAGCAAAAATATGATTTTTCGACAACGGCATATACACACATGAAAATAAGTTTTGCAGCAGTTCGGTTCCAAGAGTTCCGGAACCTGGACAGAAATGTGGAATAGAGATCAACATAAACAACATTTCCTCACTTTCTATTGCTCATGAAAACCACACATTGCATGTTGTACCACGGTACTGCGAGACCTTCAGAGGTGGTGCTCCAGATAGCTAAACACACCGCTACCTCTAATACCCAGTAGCACGTCCTCTTGCATTGATGCATGCCTGTATTCGTCGTGGCATACTATCCACAAGTTCATCAAGGCACTGTTGGTCCAGATTGTCCCACTCCTCAACGACGATTAGGCGTAGATCCGTCAGAGTGGTGGGTGTGTCACATCGTCCATAAACAGCTTTTACAAACTGTCCCAGGCATGTTTGATAGGGTTCATGTGTGGAGAACATGCTGGCCACTCTAGTTGAGCGATCCTGAAGGCACACATTCACAAGATTTGGGCGATGGGGGCGCGAATTTTCGTCCATGAAGACGAATGCCTCCCCAGTATGATGCCAATATGGTTGCACTATCAGTCGGAAGATGGCATTCACGTATCGTAGGGCCGTTGCGGCGCTTTCCATGAGCACCAACGGAGTACGTCTGCCCCACATAATGCTACCCGAAAGCAGCAGGGAACCTCCACCTTGCTGCACTCGCCAGACAGTGTGTCTAAGGCATTCAGTCGGACGGGGTTGCCTCCAAACACGTCTCCGACGTTTGTCTGATTGAAGAGAACGTGATGCCAATCCTGAGTGGTCCATTCGGCATATTGTTGGGGCCATCTCTAACGCGCTGCATGGTGTCGTGGTTGCAAAGATGGATCTCGCCATGGACGTCGAGAGTGAAGTTGCGCATCATGCAGCCTATTGCACACAGTTTGAGTCATAACACGACGTCCTGTAGCTGCACGAAAAGCATCATTCAACATTGTGGCGTTGCTGTCAGGGTTCCTCCGAACCATAGTCCGCAGGTAGCGTTTATCCAGTGCAGTAGTAGCCCTTGGGCGGCCTGAGCGAGGCATGTCATCGACAGTTGCTGCCTCTCTGTATCTCCTCCATGTCCGTACAACATCGCTTTGGTAAACTCCGAGACGCCTGGACACTTCCCTTGTTGAGAGCCCTTCTTTGCACAAAGTAACAATGCGGAAGCGATCGAACCGTGGTATCCACCGTCTAGGCATGGTTGAACTACAGGCATCACGAGCCGTATACCTCGTTAGTGGTAGAATGACTGGAACTGATCGGCCGTCTGGTCCCTTCCGTCTAATAGTCGCTGCTCATGCATGGTTGTTTACATCTTTCGGCGCGTTCACTGACATCTCATAACAGTCAAAGGGACTGTGTCTGTGATACAATGTTGAAAGTCAACGTATATCTTCAGCAGTTCTGGGAACCGGGGAGATGCTGTACTGTTTCTGAGGTGTCCATTCCCGATTGGAACAGGATAGGTGGAAGTCATAATGATACACAAAACACCCTCCGACAAACACCAAAACGTGGCTAGCGATGTGTAGATGTAGATGTGGATGAGCGAAAAAGGATATGTAGGAACACTTTCAGAATCTTTCTCCTACTCATAAAGTGCAAAAGTACATCGCTTAAAGAATCACCTTATATAAACATTCAAGCAATTAAAAAAATTTACTAGATTTGGAAGGAAAGTAAAAACTATTTATTTCTGGCAGTTGCTTCTGCCTTTCAAACGAACTTTATATGCGTTGTAGGTAGTATATGTTCGCATTTCTAAGCCACTTCCGAATGCAGTCCTCTCTGTTTTATTGATTAGTCACTAAAAATCTATAGTAAGACACCAAATGATCCCATCAACACTTCTTGCAAGTCGTTCTGAAGGATAAGTCGTCTATACACCCCTGCACATTATGTTCGGCTGAGAACAGGTGCGTTTGTCACTCTATCACATCTTTCGAGATTATTGTAAGGGGAGAGTTCCGTAGTAGCTTGCGGGAAAATGAAAAGTGATGAAACGTATCACGATGGGATGGCCGCACTGGTCCATCTGTGTACCTGTCTTTTGGTATCTTGCGGTACCCGCTTCTTCAGTTCGATGCATGGGAATACTGATGGAACTGAGGCGTACGCTTATGGTATTTCAGTAATAGTCTCTGCAAACTCAATAGCTACGCTAGAGAATAAAGCCTGAGATGTGCTGAAGCAGATAAGTAGTATGAAGATAATACACTGGCAACTGCTGCACACAAAACCACTGATGTTCTGCTTAAAGGTAGGTTATCAACAACTATAAATCCAGCATTAACATTATGGAATATCTCTACTGCTCCAAAGCTAGAACAACGTCTTGATAAAAAGCTTCGTTACAGTGATCACACATCGTTAGCAATGGATAACGCTTCGAAATAGCAACTGCAGGACTACCAATTTTAGTCTACCACCGTCCGTCATGTAGGCATACCTCTCGACCATATTAACAACAATAATCAATTTCGGGGCCAGTGCATGTGGCCACCGACTACAGGTCGAGCGGCATAGAACAACTGTGCGTCTAGCGGAGAGGGCTTACTAGTGAGGCTTTCTACCCTTATTTTATGTGGTTCTATGAATATATACCCAGTAGACATTGGGTACAATGGTGCTTCATACTGGCTAAAAAAAGAAAATATCGAAAATACTCAGAAGATAACTGGTGCTTGGATCACCAGTAAACACCGTGTACAGGACGGGAGCGGGGTTACCTGGCAGGCAGAGTCAATGGGACAATCCTAATAAGGACTAACGAATTTATTCTCTCTTTGCATGTGTCTGAGAAAGGTTAAAAATGAACCCTGACAATCCCAAACGGGAATGGTGCATCCCTGGACAGATGATGGCCCTTGTCCAACACATGAATAAAACTCGGACGGGAAGACCGTGAAAGAACTCTAGAATAGTCTTTCGTCTGGGAAGATCTGTAAGTAGCCGGGCGAGAAGGCTTCTGCGATTGCGGAGGTGAAGGAACTCCAGAGTAGCCTTACACTGGGCGTCATTAATACCTTTAGGTAGAACATCCGGTTAACATCAGGTCTGTACACGGCTGTAATGAACCCTCAAAAATGGCGATCTTGAAACTAAAATCTCATAAAATCTCAGACTGGTTCTTAGTGGAATTTGAAGAAAAGTGTTTCAGTGAACTTGCCATCGTGCCGCCTCCGCAAAACAGGTACTGAGACCCCACATAGCGTGTAATGTAATGAAAGAGAAGCGATCAGTGCGGTATTATTCGTCTGACGCTCAAACCATCATAATTAGGTGCCCACGTCGTCGGCAACATTCCCACTTACACACTACCTTAGAAAAACAAGTGTTGTTACCATTCCGGAGTAAGCAAGCAATTACGTTTAGCTAAATAAACAATCTTGTTATAGTTTCATAACAACAGAAATAAGATACTTTCTATGAAAAATTCAGTTGCAGCTTTACACTGCAGTGAGTGTTGACCACAGCTATGTAAACGGAACAAGGGCTCTGGATCTTCAGTGTGTCAGACACGTCTGCCAGATCACACAGAAGTGGAAACAGTAAGCCGGCCGGAGTGGCCGAGCTGTTCTAGGCGCTACAGTCTGGAGACGCGCGACCTCTACGGTTTTAGGTTCGAGTCCTGCCTCGGGTATGGATGTATGTGATGTCCGTAGGTTAGTTAGGTTTAAGTAGTTCTAAGTTCTAGGGGACTGATGACCTCAGAAGTTAAGTCCCATAGTGCTCAGAGCCTTCTGAACCATTTTGAACCATTTGGAAACAATAATGGAATGTAGGCAACCAGCCGTCGGGTGTGAGTTCGATATAATTTCCAAGGTCACAACCCACGGCTGCTGCAGCTTTCTGTTCTTCCTTCCCTCTTACAGTCTTTAGCTAGATAACTTAATTTCGTACATCATAATAGGTATTTTTGGAAAACCTAAAACTGTGTCATCCATGACGTGATAATGAAAAACCGCACCAGATACGTAATGTTTCTTCTCTTTTTCAGGTGGATGACCTTACATAAATATTTTAATGACTTCTGTAGGTGTGATTTTCTGCTTCTCTTGCTCTGTAATTGTCTTTTTGAGTTAATACTGCAATAGAAAAATCGGACAAAATAAATATTGGTATATTCCTATAGTATATGCTAATTTTAGAAATAGTATTTTTGTCGGCCTACTTACAAATATTCTTCCTCCTCCATGACACAGAGTATCACACACCGAAATCATCACTTACACTGTTTTTGTGATCAAAAGATGCTACAGAGATATTAAGACAATATAGTTTCACAGACACTTCGTATACAGTCTGGGGTGTTAAATTTGCTGTAGATTACATTATGTGCATAGAGCTGTCAGTTGTAAAATTTATTTTACCATTACTGACTGTTAAATTATTGAGTATAGTTATGTTCTACTTTTATTGCAAATGTTGAATATAGTCTATGAGGAAATGAACAGATTTATGAAATTTACTATAAATATCATGTACAGGAGCAACATTTGAAAACTATGTGATTCTCTAATTAGTTTCCCATCGAGAATTGCTTTTAATGGTGTACAAAATTTTCCATTCATTACAATAAATTCATTGTATATGTTTTTGGAAGTGGTGAATATCTTAAGATCTTCCTCTATGTTTTTGAATGAGTGGGCAGTATATTGTTATTTCGATTTTGTCTACTGGTTATTTGTGTAACAGCTGATGTGTTCAGTGTAGCTAATTTTAAAGTTTGTGCCAGTCTTATTACGTATCATAAACAAAGTTTTACGTGTCATTTAGTATATTCCTGAGTCTGAAAATTTCCCTTTTTTATTGTTTAAGGTGTGCACGAATTTCTGTCGTAACTTTTTGTTCGTAGAGGAAGCTACTTTCACTTTATGTGACTTACATAAATTTGCTATTTTTCGAGAAATGTTATCTATATAAGGTATGCTGGTTGTACAGTAGATTCCAGTACTCTGTTAAAGATACCATTTCAGTAATAAAGAAGAATTTACTAAAGCGCAAAAACGGTTCACATCCTGAAAGATTTGAATTTATAGATGTACTAGAACTAATCTTCAGCTACAATTACTTTGCATTTAATGATAATGCTTATCAACGACTAGACGGGCAAGCCATGGGCTCATCCATATCTGGCACAACAGCAGACGTTTTCATGCGCCACCTGGAACAGAAAATATTTAGAAGCCAGGAACCATGTTTAGGAAACAAAGTGTACTGCGCATGATATGCAGATAATGCCTTAATTTTATTTAGTGCTCATACCAATAACATCATAAAATTGTTTCATAATATTTGCACGGAAATAAATTTCACATATGAATACTGAAAAAGTAATAATATCGGTTTTCTAGATTTGTACATAGAAAACCATAACAACAGGCACTACTCCAAGGTATACACGAACAAGACAACGTCCAGCTACACATTTCCTGCCATATGTTACCCAGCCGTACACAGAGAAAACAAAACTTTGTTGGAGAGAGAAGAGAGGGAGAAATAATTATACATAACTAATCACACTGAAGTTCGGTGGCAGGAGGAACAAGACTTTTGGTCAGGTGAATACAGGGTTATAAATACAAAATCAAATATGGGTAATGCAGGAGTAGGTTTAATAATAAATAAAAAAATAGGAGGGCGGGTAAGCTACTACAAACAGCATAGTGAACGCATTATTGTGGCCAAGATAGACACAAAGCCCATGCCTACTACAGTAGTACAAGTTTATATGCCAACTAGCTCTGCAGATGATGATGAAATTGATGAAATGTATGACGAGATAAAAGAAATGATTCAGGTAGTGAAGGGAGACGAAAATTTAATAGTCATTGGTGACTGGAATTCGTCAGTAGGAAAAGGAAGAGAAGGAAACATAGTAGGTGATTATGGATTGGGGCTAAGAAATGAAAGAGGAAGCCGTCTGGTAGAATTTTGCACAGAGCATAACTTAATCACAGCTAACACTTGGTTCAAGAATCATAAAAGAAGGTTGTATACATGGAAGAATCCTGGAGATACTAAAAGGTATCAGATAGATTATATAATGGTAAGACAGATTTAGGAATCAGGTTTTAAATTGTAGGACAGTTCCAGGGGCAGATGTGGACTCTGACCACAATCTATTGGTTATGACCTGTAGGTTAGAACTGAAGAAACTGCAAAAAGGTGGGAATTTAAGGACATATGATCTGGATAACTGAAAGAACCAGAGGTTGTACAGAGTTTCAAGGTGAGCATAAGGGTACAATTGACAGCAATGGGGGAAAGAAACACAGTAGAAGAAGAAGGGGTAGCTCTGAGGGATGAAGTAGTGAAGACAGCAGAGGATAAAGTAGGTAAAAAGACGAGGGCTGCTAGAAATTCTTGGGTAACAGAAGAAATATTGAATTTAACTGATGAAAGGAGAAAATATAAGATAGGAGGTGCAAAATGGCTAAGCAGGGATGGCTAGGGGACATATGTAAGGATGTAGAAGCTTATCTCACTAGGGGTAAGATAGATACTGCCTACAGGAAAATTAAAGAGACCTTTGGAGAGAAGAGAACCACGTGTATGAAGAGTTTGACAGAGCACTGAAAGACCTGAGTCGAAACAAGGCCCCCGCAGTAGACAATATTCCATTGGAACTACTGACGCCCTTGGGAGAGCCAGTCATGACAAAACTCTACCATCTGGTGAGCAAGATGTATGAAACAGGCGAAGTACCCTCAGACTTCAAGAAGAATATAATAATTCCAATCCCAGAGAAAGCAGGTGCTGACAGATTTGAAAATCACCGAACTATCAGTTTAATAAGTCACAGCTGCAAAATACTAACGCGAATTCTTTACAGACGAATGGAAAAACTGGTAGTTGCGGACCTCGCGGAGGATCAGTTTGGATTCCGTAGAAATGTTCGAACACGAGAGGCAATACTGACCTTACGGCTTATCTTAGAAGAAAGATTAAGAAAACGCAAACCTACGTTTCTAGCATTCGTAGACTTAGAGAAAGCTTTTGACAATGTTGACAGGAATACTCTCTTTCAAATTGTAAAGGTGGCAGGGGTAAAATACAGGGAGCGAAAGGCTATTTACAATTTTTACAGAAACCAGATAGCAGTTATTAGAGTCGAGGGGCATGAAAGGGAAGCAGTGGTTGGGAAAGGAGTGAGACATTGTTGTACCCACTCCCCGATGTTATTCAATCTGTATATTGAGCAAGCAGTAAAGGAAACAAAAGAAAAATTTAGAGTAGGTATTAAAATTCATGGAGAAGAAGTAAAAACTTTGAGGTTCGCCGATGACACTGTAATTCTGTCATAGACGGAAAAGGACTTGGAAGAGCAGTTGAACGGAATGGACAGTGTCTTGAAAGGAGGATATAAATGAACATCAACAAAAGCAAAACGAGGATAATGGAATGTAGTCAAATTAAATCGGGTGATGCTGAGGGAATTAGATTAGGAAATGAGACACTTACAGTAGCAAAGGAGTTTTGCTATTTAGGAAGTAAAATAACTGATGACGGTAGAAGTAGAGAGGATATTAAATGTAGACTGGCAATGGCAAGGAAAGCGCTTCTGAAGAAGAGAAATTTGTTAACATCGAATATAGATTTATGTATCAGGAAGTCGTTTCTGAAAGTATTTGTCTGGAGTGTAGCCATGTATGGAAGTGAAACATGGACGATAACTAGTTTGGACAAGAAGAGAATAGAAGCTTTCGAAATGTGGTGCTACAGAAGAATGCTGAAGATTAGATGGGTAGATCACGTAACTAATGAGGAGGTATTGAATAGGATTGGGGAGAAGAGAAGTTTGTGGCACAACTTGACTATAAGAAGGGATCGGTTGGTAGGACATGTTATGAGGCATCAAGGGATCACAAATTTAGCATTGGAAGGCAGCGTGGAGGATAAAAATCGTAGAGGGAGACCAAGAGATGAATACAATAAGCAGTTTCCGGAGTGATGTAGGTTGCAGTAGGTACTGGGAGATGAAGAAGCTTGCACAGGATAGAGTAGCATGGAGAGCTGCATCAAACCAGTCTCAGGACTGAAGACAACAACAACAACAAGCAAACTGCAGTGGCTATCGACTTCCCCAGCTGAATGACACACAAAATGCAGAAACAAATAAAAAATAATTCCTGGATCTTTGGAAGCAACCAATAATACAATCAACTCTATGGCCACAAATATTTATGTTGGTAATACTTCTCACAAAAATAACAAATCCACTTACGTCAAGTAAAGTGAAAGTAGCTTCCACCAGTAACAAATAGTACTACAGAAATAAGTGCACACCTTTATCTATAAAATTGATAAATTCTCAAGCTCATGAATATACAAAATAAAATGTGAAACTGTCTCAAGCTACTACATAGGACTGACGGACAGAAACTGTCTAATTCGATACCCTGAGCTCATCGACTGTTACACACATAATCAATTCACAAACTCGGGAATAGCAACACACATGAAAACACTGGACTCCCATTCAGAAACTCTGAAGGTCTTAAAACGTTTCTCCACTTCCAAATATTACCTACTATGAATTTCATGGAGGAGCTGCAAAATTTTTTACACAACTAAAAACGTCGGGGAAAAATTGTCAGTGACAAACGAGATAGCCCATTAGTTAATTTTTCAAATGTTTCTATTGTGTTTGATAACTACAGTAGTTTCCATAATTATTTACATTTCCTCATAGATTCTAGAACAAAATGGAATATAAATATAATCAATATTTTACCAGTAATTAATAGTAAAGTAAATTTTATAACTGCACAGCCAGCAGCAAATGTAACACCTTTGCCTGTATAGAAAATCTTGAAGAAATTATATTGTAGAAACAGTGTGAGTGACGATTTGGGTGTGTGTGATATTCTGCGTATTGTAGGAGGAACAATACTTCTAAGTTGACAGAATAAAATACTATTTCCAATACTAGCATATAAAGACGTCCCAAGATCTATTTTGTCCGATTTTCCAACTACAGTATAACCTCAAGAGAGACAACTACAGTGCAAGACAGGCAGAAAGTCACATACACATACATCATTAAAAGAATTTATGTAAACAAATTCACCTGAAAACGAGATTAAATTTTCGAAACGCATTGTACTAAGCATGAAAAATTACGTAACTCGTGCAGTTTTTCATTATTTAAATCATTTTTGTTAGCTGTCTTCTCAATTTGTGCATAGTTCACAACTTTCAGATGAAATAGTAATAGACAGCAACACTGGATACAAAAATTGTGGATGAATAGAAGAACTGTATATCACTTCATTCTTTTAATTGTGATTAGGTGTGTAATTAATAGAATGCAGTGTCAGCCATGGTATCGATAGTGAGTCATAAAGCTCATTCAGCAAATAATTAATGAATAGTACAAGGTGATCGGATCATGGCATTAAAGTATAGTACATCTACATTCAAGCAAGATTTATTATTAGTTTTGAACATTTCAGAAATTCTTTTTGAAACATATGTTGGATGATAAACAGTTCTTCAGAGGTTCTGTAAAATCACTTCACAACCATATATAAAATCTTGAATGTAGATATCTGCTGTCGGTTAAATTCAAGAGTATAATGAATTTCATCTGCATAACAAGAGCTGCTTTCTTTCGTGAATGTTATACATGTAATTTAGACGTTATCTTGTATCGTGAAGAGATGTGATCCGACTCTTCAAAGCGTCTGTCTTGAGTTGGAAAACAGTTAAATTGAAATATGCCGTCCTCCGAATTGATCCCTTTAGGAAGTTAATAAGCGTCTAATATAAGTCTTGTAAATGATTACACAATAATATTCGTATGTTGCTAATAAGAAATGATCAGTCTCAGTAACATCACAGGAATTAGCTGCCGTCTGAAGATTCTGTGCACACACGTACGTAGCGACCTCTTTAAAAGTAATTTTCCTGGAAGTTCTGTTCACTTCAGGTTTTTTTTTTTAAGTTGGCTTTTACAGTGTACTACTCTTTGCTCCATGTATTTTATTTCTACTCTAGTTTTACGTCGATGTGGTTTAACAGTAACTATGCAGATGAATGAAATAATGACGTATTCAAAATACATGGTGAGAAGACTTAATAGAAGGCGAAATTATATATTTTTTTCCAAATTCAATGAAGTAGCTTTACAATCAGAGATGGTGTTTGCCCTTGGATGGTGGCTCACATCTGAGTAAAATGCTGTATATATAACGCATTATATAAATTAAACCGTAAAATGGTCATAAATTTTACAGAGTATAAACAAAGTTACTTTGGGCATTATTCGGAGGACAATTTGCAATAAAAGTTTATAAAATGTTAGGCATGGTTTTTCCGCCCACTTCCTTCCTGTAGGCACGTTAAATCTATCCCCCTGATTATTAATATCTCTGTTATATTTAAAATCTCGAATGATCTACCATTTCGAGCGAGGTGGTACAGTGATTAGAGACAGGATTCATATTCTGGAGGACGGTGGTTCAACTCTACATGTGGCCATTAGTATTTTGGTTTTCCCTGTTTTCTCTAGATCATTTAAGGCAAATACTGATATGGTGTCTTTGAAAAGGCATGGCCGACGTTTCCCCAACCACCTCCCAGAAAATGTTTGTGATCCATCTCTAATTACAGCATCGTCGATGGAACGTTAATCGTTAATATCCCTTGCTTCCTCCTTTCAACTAATATCACTTCATACTAACCAAGTGTTTACTGCTATGGGGAATACATTCATAGTCTCAGTCTTTTTCTTTGATATTGTCTTTAAAATCTAAATTTAGGAAGAAAATGTTACAATGTCACAAGCTAATCATTTCTGGGTACTCAATAATAATTTTTTTCTCATTTATTTCCTTGTGTAATCCTCGTTTTATTTCTCATCTCTGACACACCACATTATTCACCTAGGATTATTACAAATTTTAATGGCAATTTTCTTATAAATAAATTTCTTATAAATTCTTATAAATTCACTGTGTTTCCAAATCATATGTGACGTGACCTGTAAATATGCACTGTAATGGTTGATGTTGAATATCCTGTAGTCCATGGAACAATAATACAATTATTGAGGTACGCGTAGTAGCTTACTATTATAATGTCCGCCCTCTGGTAGCTGAAATGCAGCAGTGTGCTTTCGGCAGCGTTGGGGCGAGGACATACGCTGCGTCCCGCCGTGAGAGACCGTGAGCGCTTGTATGTGTTCACCATCTCGCGGCGCGAGTTGTATTTGTTCCAAGTTCAGTGCGACTATGGTACACACATGGCGCGACTATTCGATCAGAATTACCTTCCAACCAGATCACGCGCGTCCTCTAGCCTATGTGATATAATAGTTCAAACCCGACGTTCTACATTTAGATCTGGAGACTGCCGTCGGAATACATTTTTCTTTGACGGCGAGCGCTGTTTATGTTAAAATGATCAGTGCAGAGGTCTGCGCGACAGTGGTGTCTAAATATGCGAACTCCCTTAGCTTTAAACATTCTGATGGTCATATCGGTGCAGTGACGGTGGATCATGCTGGCATGGGCTTGAATTCTTTAAGGATTTTTGAGCTTCCCTTCGATGTCCCAGAGGAGGTTGTCAAGGACGCCTTCCGACCATATGGCAATGTCATCAGTCAAAATGGAGAAAAGTGGCAAACTTTTTCGACTCATAAGATATACAATGGTGTGGGTCAAATTAAACGTGATCTCAAGGAACATGTGCCGTCCTATTTGAACAGCGGTGGCTGTCGTGCAATCATAATGTACGACGGTCAACCGCGTACCTGTTCCGGATATGGGCAGGAAGGCCATGTTCGATCGGGCTGCTTACAACGTAGACTTACGCAGACACCAATGGGAGACCCCGTTTCGCCGACGGGGACGACAATCCAGCCCCTCACATACGCGCAGACGACGATGCGAACCATAGATGAGGAAGAAACGGGCGGTGGGGCACATCCATCGACGTCAGAAAGACCAAGGAAGGAAGAGAAAGGACCCCCGATGCCAACCCAGATGTCGCCCCCTCCACAGCAACAACAGCAGCAACACTCCCACTGGATCCAGACGCAACATAACATACATAACGCGATGGACGTGGACGCGAACATTGTCCCAACCGCGGCTTCCTTAGCGGAAGGTGATATGACGCTCGATTACGTCCAACATTCGGATAAGGATGTCCACGTTTGAAAGCAACGCTCGCCTAGACGACGCAAGCGAAGTCGGCGGACCGCTTCTGACGATTGCCTCCTGTGCACGCCGGTCATCTCGTCAGACGGCATAGATGCTGCGCCTGCTGAGGATCTAAGCGGTGTAGACGGTTCGCTTGCCCATACCACGAGTGCCCAGTTACTTCTTGCACCACAGATGCAGCAGGTCGCGTCGATGGATGGCGCTCCGTCCACCTCTTCCAAAGACGACTTGGGTGAAAGACATTTATGTGTCGATCAGCTACACGGCATAATGTTGCACCCTCAGTGTCGGATGATGTTGAGGAACTTCCTGGTGAGTGCACGGGTGACAGGGAAGGGGGTGGCATTGGGGATGCCACTACTAGCGTGAACGACTGATAATCTGTAACGGGTTCGGTGGGTCCGGCATCTCTTGCAGTTATCTTCGATTTCCATGGCGTCTATCCTAGGTTAAGAGCCTAGGCAGCACACCTTTCGCCTTGCCACAGTCATTATCAATGCGATAAGAGCACCACACAAACTGACAATGCTACATCGCATGCTCGACGCGGCGGACATCGACGTGGCACTCTCGCAGGAAGTATGTGTCGTTAGTTTCCCTGAATTCTACGGATATACCGCCCACGTCTCACACGCTTCTTCTACCGACTGTGGTGTGGCTGTCCTGCTACGGGAAGGCTTGGCGGCTACAGACGTAATGTACCTACCGATTGCAAGAGCCATGGCCGTAACTGTCAACGGTGTACGACCCATCAATGTATATGCCCCTTCAGGATCAGGGAGACGGATAGATCGAGCCCGCTTTTGTTCGGAAGATATCACGCGTCTCTGTATGGGCTGCATAGACGATATGGTGATCGGAGGCTATTTCGACTGTACTTTATCTCCGTCAGATCTGCAACCACACCACGCCCCTTGTGCGGTTCGACAGGGCTTACGTTGCAAGCACGGCGACGAGAGGAGCAGAGCTCTGGCGCACTGCATTCACCGACCACACAGCGTATATTTACACCATTACCCTCCAACCTGCATGTGTGTGGCGCAGTAGGCCCCCCTGGAAACTGAACGTCACACATCTGGACGAGCCGGCATGTAAAGGTGCTATCGAAGAGTCGTAGAACGCATCCTTACAGCGTCGTGGTAGTTAGCCTCAGTTAGTGGATAGAATGTGCGAAGCCTGCTCTTATGGGCATTACGCTCACCTTTATCCAGCAGTCCTCCCTCATTTGGCGACGGTAGACACCGTGTATGTCCACGGTACAGTTTCACCAGACATGGTACCGAAGTTACTGGGAGAAGTGACAGAAGAGGACGTGCTCGACGCCATTGGTGAAAGTGCTCCCCATAAATCAGCAGGACGAACTACCATTAGAATTCTATCGAGCCTTTAAACAACTCTTGGTACCGTGTTGGGTTGAAATTTGTCAGGAATTGATGTCCCTAGGTTTACCGTTGCCTGCACTGTTCTTGGAAGGACTGAGTGTACTCATACATAAGCCGAAGGGATGGAATTATGTCCGCGATTGTGGCCCCTTTAGGTTACTGAACAGCGACTTCAAGATCTTTTCGAGGCTGATATCAAAACGTATTCGCGGCACACTATTGCACGCCCTGTCCAGCGAGCAGATGTCCTCGGAGGCACTCAACAGCATCAGAACTGCGTTATGTCGTTACAGAGATCTCATCTCTCTTGTACGGGGGAGACGTTTGCCGGCAGCCCTTGCGTCTATCGACTTTAGCCAGGCTTTTGACCGTGTGGGCCACATCTTCCTCACAGCCGTTCTACGGCGCATGGAATACCCCGACCCATTTATCACAGTGTTGACATGCATGGTGCTACTTCTCGAGTTCTTGTTAATGGAAGCATGACGGCAGCTATGCCGATCCACCGATCAGTACGACAGGGATGTCCATTATCTACATTGCTATTTGCATTGGCCTTCGAACCTTTGTCGTGTGGTCTCCGAGACAGGCTCACTGAGAAACAGTTTGGCGGCTCCATCTATCGCTACACCCCATATGCGGATGAGTTGATGATCGCCATACGTGGAGCTGCCGATATGGCGGCAGCTTTGGACTGTATTGCAACCTACGGTACAGATTCTGGTAGCCAAATCAACGTTGACAAGTCCGTCGCCTTGAGCATCGGGATAGGGCTACCGCAGGAACACATTGCCCCCTTACGCTTTAGTGATACTGTCCGCTACTTGGGCTTAGATTTCATGAACGACATGCGACGCTCGACGACACACAGTTATCGACGCCTTCTTAATGGTATACGGAATGAGTTTTTCGATGAAAAAATCGATTTTTCTGTAAATGCATTTTCAAAAAATTTAGACTCTCCCGTTTAATACCATGTATAAAAAATTTGGATGACGTGAACAGAACTATTTTAAATAATTTTTAAAAATAATTTCGACACACGATGTTCCGCACCTTGTATATGAGACGACAATAGATTCTGCACCATTTCTATTGTTTCCTTTGTGAGTACATCCATGTCATTGTTTTGAAAGTCGTATGTGGAGAAGTCATTGAGTTTTCTTTCCTTGAACATGCCAATACCTAGTGTGAAGGTATTTAGAAAGTAAAGTGTACTAAAAATTCGTCTGATTCATCTTCATCAGTATCTGATGTCCCAGTAGCGACTAACCTCAACACTGGTACATTGAGTGATGCTGCTGACACTACACCGGAAAGTGCTTCAAGAAAAAAACTAGCTGGAATTGAAGAAGAATACAAGAAACTAAATGCTGGGACTGCAAAATATGAGGTAATTAACGTCTCTTTATTATCAGACGTTTTGAAGAACAATGTGTGCTGCAAACAATGTGGAAAATGTGTTTCATTGAAAACAAACTTACATGTAGGACTTGCTTGTGAATTAGAGTTGATGTGCAGTTATTGCAAACACAGTGTTACTTTCTTCAATTCCTCACATGTTACTGCAGATAAAGGTAAACTATACGATATAAACATTAGACTGGTTTACGGATTACGGTGTATAGGAAAGGGCAGCGCTGCAGGTGCCATGCTGTGTGGTGTGATGAACCTCCCTCCTCCACCTTCAAAATTTAACAAACACATAATTGCAATAGGCTCTGCTGTAGAAGATGTGGCACAGGAAAACACGAAAGATGCTGTTGAGGAAGCAGCAGAGACTTGTCCATAGCTTTTGATGGAAGCTGGCAGAAGAGAGGCCACACATATCTGAATGGTGTAGTAACAGCTACAAGTCTGGACACTGGGAAGGTAGTTGATGTGGCAATACTTTCCAAGCATTGCAGATGCAAGGAGAAAATAAAAAATATACATGAAAAGGAGTGCATGGTAAATTACTATGAGTTAAGTGATGGTATGGAAGTTGCTGGTGTAAGAAGAATTTATCAACGCTCAGTAAAATGGTACAACGTTAGATACATAAATTATCTTGGAGATGGTGACTCGAAGGCTTTAAAAGAGATTGAGGAACTGCGACCCTATGGTAACGATGTGAAAATTTCCAAACTGGAGTGTGTTGGCCATGTTCAGAAAAGGATGGGATCAAGACTTCGACGACTCAAGGCTATCATGAAAGGCAAGAAATTGAGCGATGGAAAAACTTTAGATGGGAAAAATAGATTGACAGATGCTACAATAGATCATATTCAGAAGTGCTATGGTCTAGCAATAAGACAGAATACAGCAGATGCAGAATTAATGAGAAGAGCAGTCTGGGCTCTGTTTCTTCATACAGCTTCAAACAATGAGAATCCCCAACATGGCCTATGTCCAATAGGAGACGATAGTTGGTGCAAGCACAACAGAGGCAAGGTAACTAAGAAACAATACAATCACCCTCATCACCTGACACCTGCCATAATGGATGAAATAAAACCAATATTCCGAGACCTCGCAGATATCAGTCTACTAAAGAAATGTCTTCATGGCCGGACTCAAAATGCGAATGAGCGTGTGAACCTTGTGATATGGAATAGACTACCTAAAACTGTATTTGCGGGTACAAACACACTTCACTTTGGCCTTCATGATGCTGTTTCATCATTCAATCAGGGCAATATAACAAAGTGCAATGTTCTGCAGAAGTTGGGGCTCTGTGTAGCTCTACAAACTGCCGCAGCTGTGCTTTGTTT
Source organism: Schistocerca gregaria (assembly GCF_023897955.1). NCBI lineage: Eukaryota > Metazoa > Arthropoda > Insecta > Orthoptera > Acrididae > Schistocerca > Schistocerca gregaria. The sequence continues at coordinate 827,218,372 of NC_064931.1, forward strand.
GGACAAGGAACGGCTCAGGTCATCAGACAATGCCATAAAAGTACACTCCTGGAAATTGAAATAAGAACACCATGAATTCATTGTCCCAGGAAGAGGAAACTTTATTGACACATTCCTGGGGTCAGATACATCACATGATCACACTGACAGAACCACAGGCACATACACACAGGCAACAGAGCATGCACAATGTCGGCACTAGTACAGTGTATATCCACCTTTCGCAGCAATGCAGGCTGCTATTCTCCCATGGAGACGATCGTAGAGATGCTGGATGTAGTCCTGTGGAACGGCTTGCCATGCCATTTCCACCTGGCGCCTCAGTTGGACCAGCGTTCGTGCTGGACGTGCAGACCGCGTGAGACGACGCTTCATCCAGTCCCAAACGTGCTCAATGGGGGACAGATCCGGAGATCTTGCTGGCCAGGGTAGTTGACTTACACCTTCTAGAGCACGTTGGGTGGCACGGGATACATGCGGACGTGCATTGTCCTGTTGGAACAGCAAGTTCCCTTGCCGGTCTAGGAATGGTAGAACGATGGGTTCGATGACGGTTTGGATGTACCGTGCACTATTCAGTGTCCCCTCGACGATCACCAGAGGTGTACGGCCGGTGTAGGAGATCGCTCCCCACACCATGATGCCGGGTATTGGCTCTGTGTGCCTAGGTCGTATGCAGTCCTGATTGTGGCGCCCACCTGCACGGCGCCAAACACGCATACGACCATCATTGGCACCAAGGCAAAAGCGACTCTCAATCACTGAAGACGACACGTCTCCATTTGTCCCTCCATTCACGCCTGTCGCGACACCACTGGAGGCGGGCTGCACGATGTTGGGGCGTGAGCGGAAGACGGCCTAACGGTGTGCGGGACTGTAGCCCAGCTTCATGGAGACGGTTGCGAATGGTCCTCGCCGATACCCCAGGAGCAACAGTGTCCCTAATTTGCTGGGAAGTGGCGGTGCGGTCCCCTACGGCACTGCGTAGGATCCTACGGTCTTGGCGTGCATCCGTGCGTCGCTGCGGTCCGGTCCCAGGTCGACGGGCACGTGCACCTTCCGCCGACCACTGGCGACAACATCGATGTACTGTGGAGACCTCACGCCCCACGTCTTCAGCAATTCGGCGGTACGTCCACCCGGCCTCCCGCATGCTCACTATACGCCCTCGCTCAAAGTCCGTCAACTGCACATACGGTTCACGTCTACGCTGTCGCGGCATCCTACCAGTGTTAAAGACTGCGATGGAGCTCCGTATGCCACGGCAAACTGGCTGACACTGACGGCGGCGGTGCACAAATGCTGCGCAGCTAGCGCCATTCGACGGTCAACACCGCGGTTCCTGGTGTGTCCGCTGTGCCGTGCGTGTGATCATTGCTTGTACAGCCCTCTCGCAGTGTCCGGAGCAAGTATGGTGGGTCTGACACACCGGTGTCAATGTGTTCTTTTTTCCATTTCCAGGAGTGTATATTCAAAGATGGCTAGACAGCATAGCAGAGCCATGAAGAGGATGCTGTTGGACGATTCTGATGATACAAGCTATGGAGCAGGCTTGTACTGAAGTAAAAACTTTGAAGCTAATTTCCCGTAACTTTAGTTTTTTTGTGCATAAGGTACATTTTCTGAGGGCCTAGTTATAGTAGAAAGATGAAATTTTCTGTAGTTGTTCCTTCAGACCTTCTAATATATCTGAATTAAACGATATGTGGAATTATTTTGTATTAATGGATGTAAATTTTAAAATACTTGTTAAAATGTATAACTTATTTTAACATTTACAAAAAATAAAATATCTTCATTCTGTTTTAGTTTTTCCAGGCTTGACTATCCTTTATGACTGTTTGCACATTCATATCTATATGTCCATACTGTTGAAAAAAGAGAAATAGAAAAAGTGGTTAGCGCGACGGAATGTCATACCTAACGGCCCGTGTCCGATTCCCGGATGGGTGGGATATTTTCTCTCCACAGGGACTGGGTGTTGTGTTGTCCTTATTCTCATAATTTCATCCCCATCGACACTCAAGTCGCCGAAGTGGCGTCACCTCGAAAGACTTGCACAAGGCGAATGGTCTACCCGACAGGAGGCCCTAGCCACACGGCATTTGCATTTTTACTATTATACTTATCTTCGAAACCATAACGATGCCAACATGTAATTCGTATTAACCTATTTTAATCTAATGAGAATTCATTATGCTCTTTCCTTCTTTCTTTCATAATTCCTGCTTGTTCATCAACTTTTTTCTAAGTATACATTTCTTTACAATATTTACACGTATACGTTTTCATACTCCAGTTTGTGGAATCCTCCTCCTGGTATCCTAAAAGAAATAGTCCCTTTTGAATATCATAACAGGACACTAGTATAAAACCGCACCTTTCTACTGCAGTTGATGTGATCGTCTTCAGATTAATTATTTAGGAGACTGCATCCTCAATGGATACATTTTTGTACATCTAATGCTGTAGTTTCCGTGTCCCTTAAAATTTCCATGTTAACAATATTGTTGATTTGACCACGTTTAGGTAAATTTTATTGTTCCAAGTGAAAGAGATCGCTTTCCCGTCTTCTCTAATACTTATTACTGACAAAATGAGGATGACTCTTTCTGCTGAAAGTATTCCATTATAGTAGTATATGATTTTATATCTCAGATTCTCTGTATGAAACGTAAGGAATGATCTTAATAATCGGGACATATTGCCAATGATATGAATTTATAAAGAAGAGACTCTGAAGTGTTGTGGCCCAGTGTGGCACACTTATCAGATTTATACGATGTCAGTAGCCACGACTAAGTATATTCGTCTTAGTTGTACGTCAGTCACAACTCTGTCCATGTGATAACACAGTGTTGCCTTGCAGATTTTTTCCATGGAAAAGGAGACTCAACTCTTTTCGAAGGCGTACATAACCCTGTCGCCTAGCTAAATATCCTTTTTGTAAATGCTTCTGCTTTATTTATTACGACAAATATCTATTACTGCACCAAAAATTAAAATAATATAGTTATATTTTAACTGGGAGCCAATACAGATGGAAAATATAAGAGGATTATTTATTTCAGTAATGAATGGAACAGGAAATTTTACAGTAGATTTAGTAAGATGTATTTGCTTCAGCAAACGTTGCATGTATATCTTGTGAGGAATTACATATTTTTGCAAAAATTAAGGAAAAAAGCAACTTCCGCAAGGTGCGTCACTGCCAAGGAACATAACGCGATGAAATTTGAACCATACCTACACTGATGAGGCAATATCATTTTTTTTTGTCCGTCTTTGCAACTGATTATGCGTATCAGAGATCAGACTGGTAGGTTTGTGGAGGTATGTGGATTTGGATGTCTACGCTCAGGTAATGTAATCCGCATAAATAACGGACCACTGATTTGGGTACGCGGTAACGGCGCCCGATAGCGACCCACGTGGGTTCCATAGGGTTTACATTAGGCGAATTTGGTCACCGAAACATCAATGTGAATTCACTATAATGCTCCTGAAACCACTATAGCACGGTTCGGACTCCAAGACACGGATAATTATAATGCTGGAAGATGACATCGCCGTCGGGGAAGATATCAAGCATTAAGGGATGCACGTGGCTCGCAGCAGTCAGTGGGTCTTCGCATTGTGCTCTTTGAGCAGAGATGCCACAGATTACCATCTGCCTTACTTTACAGAGCAAATAAGCCTCTGAACCTCACTCTCTGTGAAGAGTTGTGGACGCCCAACCATTTAGCACCTAGTGGTAGTTTCACTCTATCTGTGGCGCACGACAGTAGCACGTGAAAATTCGACCAGCTTCGCCGTTTCCGAGATACTCATTCAAAGTCTCTGCGAAATAATAATCTGCCCATTGTCAAAGTCACTTATCTCAGTTGTTTTCCCCATGTGCAGCCTATATCTTCGCTAGGGTGAGCCTCCGTCCGCGTCTGCTCCGCTTACGTACTTTTGTTACTGCGTCACGTGCCCAGCTATGCCATCAGGCGGCATCCAACGTCGCGATGGGTAGTGGTCATAATGTTTCGGCTTATCAGTGTAGAAAAAGTTGTCACAGTTTAGTGCAGAATGTCTATGAAAGTAATACGCAATTAAGCCGAAAAATGACAGTTTCATTCAAATGCAATAATTACACTGATGTTACGGTGACTCTTGACCATCCCCTTGTTATTATAATAGGCAGAACGTGGATTTCAATAGGGTGTATGAACACAATGGACGGCAGTGTATGCCCTGATACGTGCTTACATTCTGACCGCAAGGTTAATAAGGATTTCTTTTGGTACGGCAACTCGTTCCTCCACCAGTGCTGTTGACAACGGCAGGATGGTCACTGGTGCTATGACGACGCGCTGCAATCCGTCTCCCCAACCTATCATACACGTTATCGATTATCGATGGGATTTAAATGAGGGGGTACCGGCAGACCTATCGTTTCGCCAAAAATCCACTGATCGAGTGACGCGGCGCCGTGGTTAGCACATTGAAATCGCATTCGGAAGGACGACGGTTCAAACCCTCATTTGGCCTTCGTAATTTAGGTTTTCCGTGATTTCTCTGAATCGCAAATTCCGGGATGGTTCCATTGTAAGGGCACGGCCGATTTCCTTCCCCACCCTTCCCTAATCCGAGATTGTTCTCCGTCTCTAATGATCTTGTTGTAGACATAACGTTGAACAGTAATCTCCTCCTCATCCCAAAAAACCACTCGTTCCAACACCTCTTCCCCCTGTGCTGTTCGATGTGGTCACGCATTGTCATTCTTAAAAATTAAGACAGGACCGACTGCACCCCCGAAAAGGCGCACATCAGGAAGAAGTAGTGTCACAATAACGTTGGCCAGTGAGTGTACCGTATTTACAGATTTGGAGGTCAGTACCCCCGTGCAACATTACGCTTCCCCACACCGAAACAGTCACGTTTGACCATGCTCCTGGGTGCATTACGTGTTCCCATCTGTCGCTGTATTAGGGTACGTCAGCCATTGTCGAACCTGATCATTTGGTGGCCCAGGCGTTAATGGCGAAAGGATGCATAATGTTATATGGGCGCACTGAGTTCCAAATCCTTTATCACGGTACACACACGGGTAAAAGTTATTGTGAAACTTCAATGCTCCACCATATGCGCACTTTCTGAGGTGCACTGGGGCCCGATTACATTTTTATGGATGGTAATGAGCAACCGCATCTAATAGCTCGGGTGGGAGAACTTCAGGAACGAGAGGATATTCGGCGAATGGCCTGTCCTGCTCGTTGACAGAATTAGATCCCGCCGAGCACGAGTGGTATGCGTTAACAGACGTGTTGCAGCACGTCCACATGCACCAGCTGCCATCCAGAAGTTGTCGCCTGCGTTGAATGGACTGATCGCCTACCGCAAGAATTCCCTTATATGCTAGTAGCCAGCATGGAATTGTGTTGCAGAGCATGCACTTCCGCACGTGGTGATCACAAACCCTGTTAAGAACCACGTCCCACCTGTTGTAATATCCAGAGGAACATAATGAGTCACAGTGACTTCCCTGTCATTATCGTCCTTGAATAAAAGTGTCATTTCTGTTCGTCTCATTGCGCATCTTATATATATATATATATATATATATATATATATATATATATATATATATATATATATATATTTCCATTCTGTATTAGATTGTAGCACAATTCATTCTAGGAGTACATACGGTCCAAGTTTCATCGAGCAATGTAACTTGGGTGAGACACATCATGCGGAAGTTACTTTAGTACTATTTCGTCCATATTTCACAATATGTAGTCATCGTTGTAAAGGAATTGCCTCATATTTATGCGTGGTCTTCGTGGAAGCACGAAACTTGGAAGGTAATGAAATTAGAATTGAAATGAATTCTGGCTTCGTTTTGCCATGTGTGGCTAGGAAGGAAATCGGCATGATTGCAGCAGGAATCCAATTTCGCTTCAGTCACTTTTAAGTCTGGTCACGTGCCTAGAATACGTGCGCACTGAAGCATAACGAATTTGAGCGACGACAGGTCCGTTAATCATATCAAACTTTCCTTAAGACATGCCGTTTCTTCCTAAAGGAAATAGAATCTGTTAAATTACTCACAAAATCCAATGATCGAGAATGTCAAATATTTCAGAATCCATTAACGCTGCACCGACCAAGGGTAGCGCTAAATCTTGTCCCGCCAAGTATAGATACTAGATGAGTTCTGAACCGCTAGTTATGGCCCTAATCTAGTACTAGCTCTTCAGATACTGCTACACAGAATGATAGTCTGTTTCTTGCACCACGTTTCTTTCCTGCTGCTAAAAATATTCGTCACTGAAGAGGTACATCTTGCACTACGTTAAAAGAAAGTATTAAATAGAAAGAAACCACAGTAAAATGTCTAATGACGTCGTATCTGAAAATTTCGATGGACGATGTTTAAGTTTACAGTGAATTCTGTATGTCGTATAACTTCTGCATTTTCCTATGCTAGAAAAATGTCTATTAAATTTCCTTCTTTCGTCACTTGTAACAACGATTTACATATTCCTTTTCATACTTTTCCGTCAATTTTTTTTTCTTTTATTCATTATATTTGAGGCCTACCGGAGTGGCCGTACGGTTCTAGGCGCTTCAGTCCGGAATCGCGCGACTGCTTCGGTCGCAGGTACGAATCCTGCCTTGGGCATGGATGTGTGTGATGTCCTTAGGTTAGTTAGGTTTAATTAGTTCTAAGTTCTAGGCGACTGATGACCTCAGAAGTTGAGTCGCATAGTGTTCAGAGCCACTTGAACCATTGCATTTGGTGTGGAAATAGTGTCAGAACTGTCCTTTGACCAGTCTGAAGTTTTTATCTGCACTGGTGCTACGATGTTTAATTCTTAACCTTTTGTTTTCGTTGTATCTAAAGTAACGTAAACAGTTCATTCTTCTACAATCATTACGTCAGAATATGAATGACGAATTAAGCTGTGTAATCAGAAACTTCAGGCTTATTTCCTTTGTTACATTGTCGTTTGCACATTCCGGCTTTCCTTGTTTACACTAGTTGCACAAGTGTCTCCCCTTTCATTAAAATCTTCTTAGCTTAATGTCATGTTAGTTCTTACTTCACCTACTTCTTAGTTTAGTTACCAGTAATTCTTATACGGAATCTGAAAAAGCTTATAATCAAATACTGTCTGTACACTTTCCGCCTCGGTAGGTCAGTGCGACGGAATGTCGTGCCAAAGCGCCCGGGTTCGATTGCCGGCTGGAGCGGAGATTTTCTCCGGCGTTCTGTTTTCCTAATCATCATCATCATTTCGTCCTCATCGACACGCAAGACGCCGAAGTGGCGCCAACTCAAAAGAGTAGCACCAGGCGAACGGTCTACTAGGCGGGAGGCCCTAGCCACACGACATTTCATTTCACCGCTTTTACAATTATCATACCTCTAGGGTTCCACATTGAAACGCGAAGCAGGTCCGGAAACAATCAAACGGGCATGAACATTTGCGTAATTAGGGACATAATTTGTAGTTGGTCGATTATTGCGATCTCAATTTCTACAAACATAATGAAATTAATTATTATTACTAGTACTACTACTAATACTACTACTGAAAAAGCAACTAAACTCCGCCCGAACAGGCCATCTAGGCCCAACGGCACCGACCGGCCGCCGTGTCATCCTTAGTGCAAAGGCATCACGGGATGCGGATGTAAAGGGGCATGATGTCAGCATACCACTCTCCATGCTGTATGTCAATCATCGTGGCTTTAGCTACTACCTCTCAGTCAAGTAGCTCCTCAGTTTGCCTCACAAGCCTTTTGTCAACCTCGGCAGACCGGAAGATTACCCATCCAAGTGCTAGCCCAGGCCGATAGGGCTTAAATTCGGTGATATAACGGGAACCGATGTTATCACTGCGGCAAGACCGTTGGATCTACTTCTGTTACTACTACTAATGCCATAACCATTCGCCTAGTACTGCTGTCAGTACCATTAATCGAACTTGTAACAAACCAAATGAAAGCAAAAATGTACTCTTCTAAACGCGTACCTTGTTATTCATATTTTTTTTAACGACCTCACGCCATTCCGAAGACTCTTATTTTTAATCACCACACTGTAGAAATGTTCTAATGCCATTGTACAATTCATCTGAAGATAAATCTCGCCTTTTACAAGTTCAACGGACATTGTGTTTCTAGCATCCAACCTTAGCGCACTCATTACACTAAATACTCTTTCAACGATCACGGTATTTACTGAAATTCCGAGTAATTGCTAAATTATACTGAAAAATTTGGTGCGTCTGCTTTTTCTAAAACTCACTCCACACTTTAGAATAATTATTATCCTTCCTATCAAGATCTGATACTACCTGTTTCACAACAGAAAACTCATGACACAGTTCATTTCCATACACAATAAATTTCAATTTCTTTCCCACCTCGGCCAAGTCATTTAATGAAAACAGGTTTGGTTGACAGAAATGAAGCACCGCCAAATTGTATACATGATGTCATTCCCACTAAAGTTTTACCGTTTATTAAGATAATTTAATAACATTTCTTAAAGAAGTGTTCATTAATTTACTAGGATATTCTTTTCTTCTTCTGTAAAGCGTTCTAAAGACATATTAATTTCAAATGTATAAAAGTTGTCCTCCTTAAGGGCCTCTATTTATTTCTTTATTTTCAATATAATTTGTGGACGTCTGTGAAACAATCTTCTTTTTCCAAAAGCCTAACTGATTTAGAAAATACTGGTACAGTTGCTTTACAGAAAACACTCTCGCAGTGTCAGTGAGTACTCTTTTACTCCTCTTGCTGTGCTAATAATTTCCAAATTAGGAGACGTGCTTTTCCTTCACGCCGTGTTACATTACATCTTTAAAACTCGCCAAATCTTAACAAGTTATTCGACAGCTTCCTGCAAAGATAACCATCGTGCAATAATGTGTCGCAATATTTCACTATAGTCGTACTGAGGAAACCCGCTAAATGTTTTTAGTTCTTCGGAATTTTCTGATGATAAACAGAATTCTGAATATATTTTAAGAACTAGGCTTCCTGCATCAGGTTTTAGAAGCTTGAATCCAAATATAGCTACATTACGTAACATATGAGAACAACAACTGGCTTTGATCACGTTTGCATTATCTGCCCTGAATCTAGTAAAGGCAGAACTATGCTTACTGAAAGTAACTGAGGTATTGTTGGCTGAATAAGTAACTAAATTGTTTAGTCTTAGACTGTTTTAAAATAAAATAATATTTAGTTTATTTGAAATAGCTTCTGCGGTTCCTCCCTAGGAATGAAGAACTTCGTGACATTTTACCTTATCTTTGGAGAAATACGTTACAACCATTGGGTATAGGCTGAAGCAGCTGCCACTCCTGCTAATCAAACAACTGCTGATGGCACTGCAAATGCGGTTTTTGGAATCAGAACCCTAGTCGTTTTAACATATCTTACTCATTTCTGCTTCAAGGCACATTTAGCTGCTGGCACAAGTGAATGGATGCACTGTTTTAAACATGTTATAAGTCTGTTTTTCTGTTCTTTCATCGTATGTTGAGCTGAGTTCATAAATTGTTGTAAATTTATCGCAGCATCCAATTTAACTCTGGTATGCATTGCTTTATCAAGTGGGAATGCTGCAATATATGGCCACATACCCATTTCCGTCATTCGTCGTATCTGCTTGGCTTCATCAACTACAGTCGATCCGCAAAGTGACGTTAATCATTTGCAGCATACACCATGTCTTTCTCCTCGCAAGCATTGTCAAGTGTATTAACTTCCTAATCACCATATCGCATATTCAGCTCCGTTCCAGGTCCACAGTAGTTGTACCCAGGGACATGCAGTTCAATTAGTAATTTATATAGAATACTGCCACCGCCTCTCCTGATGTACTTTCTAGCTCTGTTTGAGGTTTGTGTGTCCTACTATTTACCGTGTAGTGAAAATTCTCAATACTGTTGTGCTTCGATGGTAAACTCAGCCACTTAACTGAAGCCTTGTTCCCTTGATGTCTTATGATGCAATTCACGAGAAATGCGTCTGGTTCAGAGATTTCCTGTAATTTCTCTGTGTAGAAACTCCCAGCAATGTTTCACTGTCCTGTAAGATATAGGTTGTAGGATTTGTGGGCTTAACTTTGGAAACTATAAATATCTCCACTGACCAGTTTAGCATGTAATAATTTTCAACTGCGGTTTTGTATTTCAAAATATGCACAGCGTAACCTACACTTTATTTCTGCTCATGCATGTCCGCCATCTTAAAACTGTTGTATACTGTATATAGAAGCTCATTATCACTATGATTAATTGGTCTCATTTTATTGTGCTGTATTCACTGTTATTACACTGCTCATTATTTGTAGGGAAATTTCTAGCCATTTGTACACCTCTTGAAGATTAAATCTCAGCTGCATACAGGCTTTTATTGTTCTACTCAAAAGTTCTACAATATTTGCTTTTCTTGTGGGAGAATGACGACCAGGGGTGTACTCTGTGTCGTTTCATTACCGACTTGGAACATCTACTGTAAAATTCCGCTCCATGGTCGCTTTTTAGGTTGTCAGGAAACCGATTCATTCCGTCTAAAGCAATTTTTGAAACACCTGTGCAACTTTCTTCTCAGTCCCTGCTGTCACAGACGGAGCCTATAATAATTTGGAATAGGTATCTATTACCATCAAAATGTATTTCAAGCCTTGCTTTGTACATGTATATTGTTTCATATCTACGAGATCAGGCTGTTCATTCAAGACTCGCGTTATGATGTGTATATGTGGGCATGTTTTGTGCACAGGTCTGTAGAACTAATGAACAACTGTCCCCAAAGTTGCTCGATAATAAGTCTTTTTTGACGCTCGAAAATGATAGATACGATTTCAGTTGTGTGAACTGTTTTCCCATTGGCACCTGATACTGCGAGTTACAGTAGTCCCTCTGCGATTTCGTCTGGGTTATCATAGCATACATACTCCAGAGGTAGTGTGAGTGTTATGCTGAATTTCAATACCGCTGGACTTGCCACTTTCACCATCTGATGCAGGTCCATTAATATTCTTGTATTTCTTACTGCCCAGACCTTTATTCATCCATTTGGGGTGTTGTATCACCTATGTATGTTAGTCATACGTAATATTTCTGCATGTGTTTATATCTCTTTCAGCGAATACTTGTCTATGTTCAAAGTTCTTAGGAATGTTGTATTCAATAAACCTGATGGTCTTTGATATTCTCTATTCCCAACCTGTATTATAAGCTCAGTGAAATATATAGGGTGCTTACCTAACGTATATTGTTAATTTCTGCTGACCCATATGGTCTGCGTACCTCACTATCACTGTGATGGTCAATGAAGTCGGTAATTGTCTAGTCTTTTTCTTCGTCTTCCTTTTCTTCTCCTTCTTCTGCCTCCATTAGTAGTGTGCGAGAGCCTCACGTGCCACGATAACTTTACGTTTTTCCGATGTGTTGTATACGAAACCGGTTTTCACGTGACATCCAACCTACATATACTCTCAGACTGGCGGTAGTGATGGGACGCAACATCCATATTTGTTGCGCTGATAAACCTGAGCATAACCTCTAGTCCTGTATTCTTCAGTTTTACCACTGACATACAATTCATGTTGTTGGGTTCTGTGATTCAACATCTCGTCTATTCTAGCCACTACATTTACAAGACTTTCCATTTCCATTAATTCTATGTCGAGTCCCTCAATTTTTTATCAGTATATAGATGTATGTTTGGCCTGTGCTTCACGCCCTCGGAATGGGTGCATGATATGACTGTGAATATTTCTCCACATTCTGCAGCATAATGACAGAATTATTTATTGGTAAACTACATTTTAAGCATAAATTCCCGAAAGTTTTGTCTACATCGACTGTCATATAATGCCCTCATTTTACTTGTAACCAGAAAACGATACTGCATGTGATTCCAACAATCCCTCCACATGTTAGCAAATTTATTGAATGTTATGTCAATTACTACATGCTTTTGCTAGCTATGTTTTAAATTGATATTGACCTGTTTATAAGCGATAATAAGGTCTACATTATTCCCTACAAACTGCTTTGGAATCCTGCTCAAAATACCCAGAGTGACCCTCAAAGAGTCGCTGTAGTTTAAAGTGAAGTTAACGTTAAGCAACACTGTTTCCACGTCAGATGGTGACCAAAACAAAAATTTAAATCACCTTATCCTGGTTTTCCACTAAAATGTCGTTAAACATGAATACATTGTCTGGCTTTACTTTCTCAGGTGATGGAATATCACTGCTTTAAATTAATATCTGGTTGCTTTCTCTATAAATGCCATGCGAAATGTCTTATAATAGCTGGTATTCGGATTGAAATATTATTTCTGAAAATAAGCATACATGGCCGAAGCGGATCCCCTTTATATGTGTGTATATTGACAGAACGAGATAAAAGCAATACATATTCTCAGGAAGTAGCAAACCATTCTTCTTCTTCTCCCCGTTTCTGGCATCATTGTAGCACCAGATGGTTACCACGAGGCCTTAGTGGCGAAGGGGCTTTTTCCACTCAGTCATGGCGATAATTGTGTGTTTAGATTGGCTCACTGGGGGCATTATAGAAAAAATGAAAACTCACACAACACTTCATAGTTTGATTATTTATGAACTATTTCATACAGAAGGGTACGTGAAGATACTCAAGTAAGATGGTAGGTCTGTGAATGCACCTGACGCAGCTAGTTCATATATTTCTACTTATATCAGTGCTCAACATGAATCACAGAGTCGACTAATAGTTTTTATGGTGGGTGAAAAGTATCGCACGCCATCTACATCAGATTTCTCCACATTCTCTGACGGAATCGATAGAATACAGCTTTGACGATAGTTTAGAGAATGATGTGTTGCATATCTGATATAGACTAGAATTTTAAAAGTGTACTCCTGTAGATGAGTGCACGTTGTCAGGTTAAATAGTTTACCTCTTGACAGGAAATTCCTACTTGGATCACATGATCATCCACTATCGTTAGGGGAGAGTAAGCATTTGAGTGGAATAAGTCAGATATCTGCATTGAAGCATCAGATAAATTAACCCACTCATGTAGGGGGAATATCGATTTAACATCACTATATACTGAGTTTTCAAACACCACCACAGCACAACTCACGATATAGTCTCATACCCAGAGTGACCCTCAAAGAGTCGCTGTAGTTTAAAGTGAAGTTAACGTTAAGCAACACTGTTTCCACGTCAGATGGCAGCTCACTTCTCTTCATCTGTAAGGAAAAAATTATTACTTAAGCATATATATTTTTGACTACATTCCTATTAATCATCATCAGCGCTAATATTTACATGACAGCTTTCCCGCAGCAGGGAGCGCTGTTATGTGCATCGAAATCCTTAAGCTTTCAGAGTTCTCAAACGGCTGTGTGTACTGTTTGTAGGTCACTATTAGTATAATATTTGCACCATTGAATATAACTTTAAAAGGAACAAAAAAGTAGTACGTATATCATCTGAGCTCTATTATCAGTTCATTGGTGCTGCTTCTGCGAAAATGAGCTAGACTGTAATCCTTGATCTTAAACTGTATAAACGCAAGGTGACAATTCTTGTCGTAAACATCTGTGAGAGTAGTGACAGGATATTGGAAGTTATGACTACTTGTGCCTTTCCCTGTACTCTGAATACAGATATTAATTCACTCTTAAGGAGCAATAGTGACTGCAGGGCTAAGGTATATTGAAGAATAGATACTCTGGAACTAATTATTCCAAAGTACGTTATGACACTTTTGCTGGAGGACTACGATTACTGCGAGAAGGAACTTGTTACTATTTATTACATGTACAAGAAGCTGAAATTAAAAAAGAAATACGTGTAAAGTGCTTTCAGACATTTATAGGAAACTTAGAGAAAGACCTCATAGTTTAGAAGCAGCCGACTATTATCTACATCTATCTGCAGTATATCTACGTTATTACTCTGCTATTCACAATAAAGCGCCTGGCAGGGGGTTCAATAAACCACCTTCAACCTATCACTCTACCGTTCCATTCTCGAACGGCACGGGGAAAAGGTAGCACTTAAATTTTTCTGTGCGAGCCCTGATTTCTCTTATTTTATCCTGATGATCATTTCTCCCTCTGTAGGTGGGTGCCAAAAGAATGTTTTCGCAATCGGAGGACGAAACTGGTGATTGAAATTTCATGAGAAGGTTGTGTCGCAACGAAAAACACCTTAGTTTTGATGATTGTCACTCCAGTTCACGTATCATGTCTGTGACACTAACTTCCCTGTTTCGCGATAATGCAAAACGGGCTGCCCTTCTTTGTCCATTTTCGATGTCACCCGTCAGTCCCACCTGATGCGGAGCCCACACCGCACAGCAGTACACCAGAATAAGGCGGATAAGCGTGGTGTAATGAGTCCCTTTAGTAGACCTGTTGCAACTTCTAAGTGTTCTGCCAATGAATCGCAGTCTTTGGTTAACTCTACCCATAATATTATCTATGTGATCTTTCCAATTTAGGTTATTTGTAATTGTTATCTCTAAGTATTTAGTTGAAATCACATCCTTCAGATTTGTGTGACTTATCGTGTAATAGAAGTTTTCGGAGAAAACATTCAGTACCAGTTCGGATGCCGTTTTATGCCTACCGCCGGCTTTAAACGTATAATTTTTCCAGCATATCGAGGCTAGATTGAAGTCACCACTGACTATAACTGTATAAGCGGAGTACTTATTTGAAATGAGACTAAAGTTTTCTTTGAACTGTTCAGCAACTACATCTCCTAAATCGAGGGGTTGGTAAAACGATCCAAAAAATAGTTTAGTCCGATTGCCAGGTATAACCTCTACCCATACAATTTCACACGAACTATCTACTTCAATTTCGCTGCGAGGCAAACTATCTCCGACAGCAATAAATACTCTAAGAACAACTGTATTTAATCTATCCTCCTGAACACTGTTAGATCGTTTGAAAAAAGTTCGGCTGAATTTATTTCCGGCTTTATCCAGCTCTCTGTACTTACAACTATTTGAGCTTCAATGCTTTCTATTAGGTCTTGCAGCTCTCGTTCTTTCCCAGCACAGCTCAGACAATTTACATCTACAATACCAATCGTTTCTACAACTACCTTACTGTGTTTTACGTGCCCACTTTTAGACGGACGTCCCTTCTGTGGTTCCCTGAGACTCTCTAACCTACAAAACCGCCCAGTCCCTTCCACACAGCCCCCGCTACCCGTGTTGCCGGCTCTGCACCAAAGGCCCACAGTCGGTTCTATCGACGATGCTGCAGATGGCGAGCTCCGCCTTAATCTCGGAAGCAAGACTGGCAGCCTTTGCCAATTCCGCTAGCCGCCCGAAACCAGACATAATCTGCTCCGATTCAAAGCGACACCCCTGTACTGTTCATGGCATCCGGGAGCACGCTTTCCACAACCGGAATGACGCTCCCCGGAATGCACACTGAGTGCACACTAACCTCCTTCCTCCCCTTGGCAGCCATGTTCCTAAGGGGCCCCATTACGCGCCTATTATGTTTCCTTCGTAGCTTATACTTCTCTTATATGATATCTCACAAGCTGCCCCAAGTGTTCAACCCTCGAGCGGGTGCGCTTTTTTTTATAACACGAGCGAATGCTCACTTACTTTGGAGACTTGTAAAGAATACCAGTCTTTATGTTACCAAGGTAGCCATGAGTGAGCAAAATCAGAGTTTAATTTTAATTTAATTAAACAACGGTAAAATAAACTTACATTATGTGAGCAAAATAATTGTCTAATTGTACAGTAATAAAACAAAAGTTTCGTTAGATCACTCGGTTGTTGCGTACTAATGCTGCCACTGAGTAATGACCCACTTGTAGCATTAAACAGCGTATTTGTATGAAATCCCAGCCAACCACTCACTCGATTGCCAGTTATCTCACAGACAACTGCCTCCTCCTGGGACTCTTCCGATAGCTTGGAATATGGGTAATTTTGTTAGTCTTACAGTAAATACTTTCTCGTACTTACTGTAAATATTTTCTCAACTAGCTCGCTTTTTATTTTACATTACTGCTGCTCAATTGGACGTGTGACAACACAACGTACAACCCTGGCAGCTGGAGGAATAATGAAAGAATGGGTATGGGCCTAAAAAAAAAAAGAAATAGGACAAGACAATGTTATTTGTAGCTGACGCACATTACACGTAGGTGCGCCCGCTAAAAGATGTGCTTCTTTCTAAGTATAAACATTATGATGTGAATGCACAAAGATTGGTTGTCATTCTCCTATCAAAATGCATTGTGAGGGCTGTAAAAAGGAAGAATAAACAAATAAAAATAATTATATTGGCAGCCACCTCAGGTTAGTTAAGTTGGTTGTAGTTTGGAAATCAAACACCATACTCACTAAGCCATGGTAAGTACATCTTTTTCTTTACTCTACACTAACACTTGAATACTGAGGATGGGGATGGGGTGGAGAAATAACAACAATTTTGTAGGAAGGATTTTGATAATATTAGTGACCCACATCCGTCGTTACAATCATTTAGTTCTGCAACATTTAGCGAATAATTGCTTTCTACATTCCATAGATGTAGGCTGTATAACAGTCAAACCTATAGGCGCAGCAACAGTGTGATGATGTGAATTCATTGGGAAATGTAAAATGATAATAAAAACTCACACTGCTTTTGTTGCTGATTGCTGCCAGAGAGTTACTGTTGCTTCTATCATACTTGTAGATCGACTCGTGAGTCCTCACATACTTTGCACGAATAAAAAATTAAGTAAAAGCAAGAGAAACAGTTTTGGAGCCTCATAATGCGCGGTTAGATTTTAAATTGTTGGCTATGCCGCAGTCCAGTGGCCAGTCAAAGCATCCATCACATTAACCCTAAATAAATTTATTCCCAAGTTTAGTTTATGCAGGCAGGAAATTTTTGTATAATAGTGTTCACTTCACACACTGTCATAAATTACAAAAGATTTAATTTGTTGCAGAATACTAAATTGTCTCTTCACACTATCTGTTGTGGTTGGTAGGAGAGCCAACCCGTATAACTAAAGGAGGCCAAAATGGACGCGTTTTAGCTCACGCAGGCTGGCGTGAGGTGTGGAACATGACAAGGGAATTAGAATTGAGAAAAACGGACGTAGCTGGTGGAATACTTAACTTTAATCCATTAATGGAGAACGTCGCTCTTTATGGTACATGATTCACAATACCAATAGTACGGATACTGGCGCCTTGCTAGGTAGCAGCAAATAACGTACCTGAAGGCTATGCTAACTACCGTCTCGGCAAATGAGAGCGTAGAAGTCAGTGAACCATCGCTAGCAAAGTCGGCTGTACAACTGGGACGCGTGCTAGAAGTCTCTCTAGACCTGCCGTGTGGCGGCGCTCGGTCTGCAATCACTGATAGTGGCGACACGCGGGTCCGACGTATACTACCGGACCGCGGCCGATTTACCACCTAGCAAGTGTGGTGTCCGGCGGTGACACCACACTACCCGCAGTCATTTAACATTAAAATAATATTTGTCAGTGCTAGGGTAGGTTGACCAGTATCCTGCGTTTACTTAAACTGTCGAAAATCCACGAAAAATATGGGAAATTGCTTCTGCACAATTCTAAGTTGATAATCTGTGATCGCGAGCTAACGATATTCTAAGTGTCGATCACTCTCAAAGTTAAATCCAGAACCCTTTTATTTTTAAATTTAGACTAACTTGCCTAACTCAAAAATTATTCCAAGACCTCACGGTGAATATGTTCCAAAATCTTTGCAACCATCACATGCAAATTACTACAAGTCCCAACCAACAGTTTCGCCTGACTTGGATTTTTCGTAAGTCCGCATGAGTTAAAAATATTTCAATGTCCTCGCAATCATCCAAGCGAAATTTTTATAAGTTCATGACCAGATGCTTAGAAAAAAATTCTGATACACACACGAGGCGACGTCCAGTCACACATCCGTTCTGTTTGTTTATGAACTCCGCTCCAACTGCCGGTCAAATATGAAGTGTCCCCACATTAGAGTGGCCTCCATTACTTATAGCCTCACACTGACGTGAGTCAAGCTCTCACACTTCCAACTCCTGAAAGCACAAATAAACTAAAAATCTGATGTTACATATAAATATTACACATTAATTTCGACTCAAATTTCATCGATTTTCCAATGTTTCCCGTAGATTGCGTGTCGCTTTAATGATTTTGTTAGAAATAGTGTTTTTGTTCATATGGACGCTATTTTGCCTTGTTATGTTAGTAATGTCAAACAATTAAGCTAATTACAGCATACCTCTAATTACTTATATTTACTAATGACACCACTCCTTTCACTATTTTAATTTACGAGAAAATTAACTTTTTAATGTACTGTATATTCATTACAGTCTGTAATTAAAAACACGTAAAATTCACATAAAATTGACCATAATAAATCGATAATACTCACTGAGACCTAACCATTGACACTATGCTTCTATGAATCGCTTAAGGCATTAATTTTTAAAGATCATTTTATATCCAAAGTAATTAGTATTAAATAAGTTGCAAACTATATCTCTCAGTGAGGGCACACCTTTGCTCATTCATTCGTCTAATTTTTTGCGTTAAAAACATGTGACTACCTTCCCTGTCACTAGCTTGATTCAGTATTTTATTTAGCGTTTCCCTTATGCAAGTTAGTTTTTTGTGACCATTTTCGGTATGTATTGTCTCAAAATACATAGATATACCATTCATGAATTCATCCTCTAGAAAGTGATACCTACATGGTCCACACTTGTAAACTTTGGCACTGATTAAATACAAGCATGTATACATTGTCCAAACTGTTTCACATTTACCCTATTCTTGCACAGATAGTTCAAAAAGTCACAGTATGTGCCTCAGTCCCTCTGGAGCAGTCATTAACGCCACTATAGATCAGACAAATTCGTGACACTCTAATGTTCTGCACAAACCTTGTGTCCCCTGCAGTTAATTTCAGCACAGCTTCTCCATACACTTTCCTCCTAAACATACGGATGACAGTTGGTGTATGGGATTCGTGGTAATTATTCGTCATCTTCTTCTGTATGTATCCCATCATACTGCATAGATAGTCCCATTCATGCAACGAATACTGCACTCTAGTCCCAACACGCTGAACGATTTTTACTTTAATTACCACATAAACTTACTGTCAGGTGCTAGGCCAACATTCACGCATTTAGATCCACTAGCAGTAAAGTTATATGTTTAGGCGAATAGTAGTATTCTGGTGGCACTTAAATGATGCTCGGAAAGTTGAGAAATCTCCAGTGGCTGCTGCTGCTCCTGTTGCTGTAGCAGTACCGAATGACCAAATGGTAGGCCCGATAATCTGGAAGACAACCTGTGGACTGCTGGAAATATGACACCAGAATGTACTGTCATCAGTGCAATTCATGGAATGCTGACATCAAAAAATGCTGACATGAATGCAACTCCTGGAATACTGACACCATACATTGCTGACATCAGCGATTTGGATCTGAACTCTCATTGTTATCCTACTTGCAGGCCCCAAAGATTTGGATAGACAAACTGTAGGTGCAACCACAAAGGAGGGGTATAGGTGGAGAGTCCGGATATGTAGATTTTGCTGAGTGGCAACAGCCTTTTTCAGTATTTGCAGGGACAACAGTCTGAATGATAGACTGATCCGGCCTTGTAACATTAGCCAACATGTCCTTGCTACGCTGATACTGAAAATGGTCAAACCCAATGGAAAATAACCGCCGTTATTACTTCTAAGGGCCTAAAGCTCTATTACATTGTTAAATGATGATGGCATCCTCGTGGGTAAAATATTCCAGAGGTAAAATAGTCGGCCATTTGGATCTGCAGGCAGGAGGATGTTAACAGCAGAAACAAAACTGTCATTCTACTGGCTGGAGTGTGGGACATAAGAAAGTATTGTGGACAGGTTAAGGCATGATACAGTTGAAATTAGCGAAGTTCGGTGGCAGGATGAACAGGACTTCTGGCCACGTTAAAACGGGATTTCAAATACGAAATCACGTAGCGGTAATGCACGGGAATTTTGCACAGAGGATACGTAAATGATCCCAAACACTTCGTTAATGAGGCATGCAAGAAAGTTATACACGTGGAAGAGATCTGGTAACACTGATCAGTGTCGAATCGGTTATATATTGGTAAGACAGAGATTACATGTCCAGAGGCAGAGGAAGGATTTGACCATAATTTATTGATTATAAACTATAGATTAAAACTGAATGCATTGCAGAAAGATAGGAAATTAAGGCAATGGGACCTGGATAAGGTGAAAGAAGCAGAGGTTCTCAAGAGTTCCAAAGGGAGCATTGGGCAATGATTAACTGATACAGGTGAAAGTAGTGCAGTATAAGACCAATGGTTACCTTAGAGAGATGAAACAGTAAAGCCATCAGGCGACAAAATATGTGAAAAGACAAAGCCTAGTAGAAATCCCAGGATGCAAAAGGATGTACTGAATTGAAGTGATTAAAGGAGAAAGTATAAAAATGCAGCAAAGGAAACATGCGAAAGAGTATACAGATGCCAAAACATGAGACTGACTGAAAAAGTAGGATGGCTAAGTAGGAATGGTTAGAGGACAAACGCAAGGCTGACGAAGCATGTATAACTAGGGTTTTAGAAAGGTACCGTCTGTAGTAAAACAGACAGACCTCCGGAGAAAACAGAAACAGTATTATGGATAACAAGAGCTCTAATTCCAAGCCAGTACTAATCAGAGAAGGGAAAGCTGAAACGTGTACGCAATATATAGAGAAGCTAGGTTGGGGGGCTGTTTACTGTGTATCCCACAGTGCTCTAGTGCCATATTTCCAGTGACAGCCATCATGCCACCATGCGCTATTGCTAGATTCCCCCCCGCCTCCTCCCTTTCCCCTCATAATCCTTCCGTCACAGGACAATCGCCCTGTGTATATAGTAGTGTGAAATTCTAAAACTGTGTGATATTCAACAAATCCAGGGTTTTCCTCACTCCTACGACGTCACAGCCCACTCAAGACAATAACAGTCGTAGCTGTAAATTATTTGAACATTAAAATACTCCAAACCTGACAGTTTTATTATTGGTGGGAAATCCAAGATGGTGGATGTAGGTCACTTGTTCATAGCGTAGATTACAAGGCTACAGACCTGAGGACTTGGGCTCAGCCTGCATGGTTGCTAGGTCACGTGTGCAAAGGTTAATATCCAAGCTGGTAGACCTGGAGTTACTGGCCCATATTCCATAGTTGTTTAATTTGATGTGTTTCCTAAGTTTAGAATCCTGTCATCAATGTGAAATAGTTGGAACCTGAAAAGCTACTTAACTTAATTTAAATTTTGTATCTGATTGACATAGCTTGGATGCCTAAACCAAGTTGTCAGTCAAATTGTGCAGCTGAAACATTTACCATATGTGTAACGTGATAGGAATGTAAGGCTACATCATTATTTAAGGAAACTTCATGTGGGGAGGCCCCTTCCATGATCACAAAACTATGAATGTGTCCAGACGCCTCGCCTGGACGCCGAGTCCGCTCCATGTAGTGTCTTCTGAAGCGTGAGTGATGCCCATCCATGCCATTCCACTGTACAAGTGCTGATAAACACCGTAGCAGTCACTCGGTTCCGGACTGAAGTGCCTAGAACCGCTCAGCCACCGCGGCCGGCTGATTCCAGTTCGGTGAGAGCTATTTTTCTTCACTCCACCAGAATACACTGTATTCTCAAAGAGTTGGGCAACGTTAGTCAGTGAAATGTGCTCCTTGGAGAGCAACAAAAATCGTGGAACTACAGAAAACTTTAAGAGCATAAAACTTCTGTACAGTAATCACACAGGGACCACGAAGACCACACATATGTTCAGATAGATGACAATACTATATAACTAACACTGCTTTTCACCGTTTGTGGACCTTGTTGCGTTAGGAGTATGCCAGAGTCACAGAGAGTAATGTATAATTTTTTGACAGTGTGTGCACTTACATGGTGAACAATGGGCATGCAAAGAATGTTCCTGTGACTGTGAAAGCTTTTCGTCATCGGATGTGATTGACAGGGTGTGAGACTTCTATTTGATGACAAGGTGTGCTTTTGATGACACATGGCAGA
Organism: Schistocerca gregaria; assembly: GCF_023897955.1. NCBI lineage: Eukaryota > Metazoa > Arthropoda > Insecta > Orthoptera > Acrididae > Schistocerca > Schistocerca gregaria. The sequence goes on from NC_064931.1 coordinate 827,240,512, forward strand.
CCCATACACAGTGTGTCCCAGTTCCGTTAAGACTGTGGCTATCAGTTACAAAATTCAAGGATTATGTTCAGAAAAACACTGTATTTATTCAAAATAGTCTCTCCCTGAATTAATACTCAGCTGAAATAGTTTTAAAATTGTCTAGAAACAGTCACTGTAGTACTTGTTTGGAATTGCATTTCGTATTGGAGTACAATTGTCTTCGATCTCTTTAACTGCAACATAACGACGTCCTTTCGCTGCAAACGTCAGTTTAGGAAACAACCAGAAGTCGTCTGGGGCCAGTCCGACGAATACGCCGGGTGATCCAGGACTCTGATTCTTCTTTTGGCCAAAACGCTGTGCACGATATTTGCTTTGTGAACTGGAACGTTGTTGTGGAGGAGCGATTAGGAACTTGCCTCTCGGTATTCGGCTCAAATTCGACGAATTCTCGCTCACAAACACAAACATTAACACAACACGCGATGTTGCCTCACTGCTCTCCGTCATTTTCCGATGAGCGTCAGACATATACTGTTACATTAGCAGTCAGGAAGCATGCTGCAGGTATGCTAGCGCTTTGACCCTCTACACGGCTGTCATTGAAACAGAAAAGAAATCTGAAAGCTGAACAGGAAATACTTGTAACGCCGCAGGTCGTCAAGAGGTAGCATTGCAGTTTGGGATTGCACACAAGCAGTCATAACGGAAATGGGACACTCTGTGCATGTAAGATTTTCAGGGCTGTTTGACAAACACGAAAGCTCCAGGTTTGCGTTTGGACGTGATGGTCTGAGAATGTTGCACTTCGACTCGTGTTATGACCATGCCGATGACACGGTTACGTCTAGATGTTGGCAAAAAACGTAGAATCCAGCCTGTGATGTATACAATTTTCTAATAACAGCTGTACTTTGTGAAGTGAAAGACCAATTCGTTGCTGCTTATGGCGAGTACTTGACGATTCATCTGTCAAATCTCAGACAGACTCGAGAATGTTACTTTCTTCTGGCAGGAAAGTATATGAGGGACTGTCTGAGATGGAAGTGAGCTCTTCATGATTTTGGTCACTCGATTGCGGGTGGAGGTTTTCGAATGGTTTGGATCTCTTTGTATCCAACCAAATGCAATCACTGAACCAGTCCACACAGTCGCTTTTCTAAGGTAATAGTTTTTAGCTTGACAGAAGTAGCGTTAATGTATTGTAGTTACAAGTGACGGAGACAGTTCCATATATAACATAGTAGTCCTTTTGATTGGCGGAAGTCTCGACGTGTTCGGTACTAGATAAACGACGACAAGTGTTGCAGCTTTGCGATCAAAGATAAATGTAGGCACCCTACATCCATTCGCAAGCATCGTAGAAGATATGCAGCATGTTAACTGACGGTTACAGACATCACACAATTCCACACGCTTTCTAAATCACTTCTGATAAACACAGACTTGGTTTCTTCAACAAGGACATTTGTGTAGAAAGTCTTTTCATGGCCAAGATTGCAGACGATCATGATAGCAAGTGTCTGGAGATATGCGGTGAAACGACTGCTCTGCACGCAGACTTGAAGAAATCCTGCTAGCCTGCTAGATTCGACTCTCTGAAATAGGTTCAGCTATAGGTAGACTTTGAAATATTTCCAACACTCGTTGAATTCAGAGTTATTTGTGGTTATGGAGACTTTGGTTTTATGAAGGCTACTCTGAAATATTCTGAAAGAAGTTTAGAGTCTGAATTACGTTGATCAGTATAGCCATTTAAACTAAATGCAACTCACACTGTGTTATTGTGTTGAGAACTAATAAACGTGGTGGACTGATTAGTTTGTCGCGCAATGGGGACTACAAGACACTGCTCCCCTTACACCAACATTACGCGAAAGAACTTGCTCCCCTTCTTGCAGCAGATTATCTAGGTCGCTGGATCAAAGAAAGGTACCTAGTGACTGGAAAAAGGCGTAGGTTGTTCTCAGGAAGGCTCGTAGGTCAGATGCATTTTATTGTAGAACTATACCGTTAATATCAGTCTGTTTTATATTCAAGAGTTGTGATGTTCCTGGAAAACGAAAATCTTCTCTATAAAAACAAGTAGCAATTCTACAAACAGAGATCTTGGGAAACTCAGCTCGCTCAGTATCGCCACGAGATCCATAGCGCTGTAGAAAATGGCGCTCACGTTGATGCTGTGTTCATTTGTCTTAGAGACGGACCAAACTCTGCTTCCGCGGATCTGCGTATTAATATGTAACGCAGCCAATGAGATTGCTGCTAACGTAGAACCTTTTCTCCTCGCGGATCACACTCGCGCAGTGATCCCTTAACGCGCGAGGTATTATAACGTGTGTACAGACGTCCGATTAGTCAGTCTGCATCAGTCTGCATTTGTCTGTACCAGTCTATAGTCATGTTTCAGTCTGCGCCTGATACGATTATCATATTCCTGCACGTAGCCATGAAGAGAAATGTATAAACACTTTGTCAAGTATCAGAGATATGTGAGAATAAGATTAACGTACCAAGACCAAAGGAACTTCAGATTGTCAATTGTAAATAGTATCCAGAATCAAGTTAAGTAATCTTATGCTTTTATTATTTTAATAAATTTGTGTGAAAATTAATCAAGTTCTGTTTAAAGTTTGTCACCGTCAATCTGCTACTTTAAGCGTGCAAGTGGCATATCTATCGTCTGATCTAATGGCAGAAGATAAACACGCAACGATAAGACCACGAGACATATTGCTGATACTCACCTACTTCGTTAGAGCGACAAGTCAAATAATCTGATGGTGTGTGTACCGAAGGTCTTACAGTACGCACACCACATTATCAAAGTATTATATGTTTATTAAATGCCTTTAAATGACAATATTTTGAACCTGGTTTTGTTTTATTCTAGTAACACTCTTCGGTGGTTTGTGCTATTCGCGGTACGTTACTGATGCATTAGCCCGTCCGCTTACTCTATAGTCACTTGGTTTGTGTATTTTTCTTATTTACGTATCCAAAGAATGAAACTGAAATGAAGAGTTTAAGGGATAGGCTAGGCCAGAGTGTACTGATATATCAGACCGACGATCTTCAATTGAACGCATAAATTTAATACGGGCATGACTCAATCAATGTTTCGGAATCATAAGCTTGACAGCTCAGATCATTACCAAACACACAATTACCGAATTATATTTCACCGATATCTGATCATTCAGCAACAGATGGAGCGCAGTGCTCAATTATCGCAGGCAGAATATTATACGACAGAGAGGAACAGCTGCAAATGAAAACTGGCTGCCAAGCAAGGCAAAGGTGAAACGGTGTTATGAAGAGGAGTACCGTGCTGAAATCGGGTGCGCTGGCGCATTTAGCAGCTACGTAGGGTCCCTCTTTAGATTAACAAACTTCGCTGGTGCACAATTCCGCGCGGTGGCTGTTCTTATTCCGGCGGTGGGTGAACACAGCATATCCCTGTGCGCACGCCGCGCGAAAATAAACTGGAATGGATAAACCGATGCATAATTGCAGCAGGATGTAATGTGCGATTCATTTACAGCCTGGAATGCGTGCAATGAGATGATAATTAAATGTTCATTTTTAATCAGCCCCCTTCCCATATACAAGAGTTGATGTGTTACAGCTGAAAGGTAATTTGTAGCACAATAGCAGAAAACACTTAAACACGACTGCCCATTTGCCTGTAATGTATTTGGTGGAAAATGTTTCTGCATCTACAGTTTTTCTGACTCACTGTGTTATATTTAGCATTTTTGAAAATACGTAATGCAACGTTTGCCAAACGTTAACTACTGAATGGAACTGGAGAGAAATTTCTGCCAATAAAAAAGTGACGATATAAACAAAATATATTATTCTGAGCGGGATGCACATAAGAACGATTATCCAATGTACTCTCTCACCTATACATACCCGATCTCGAACGACACTGAACGTTTAACTGATATGTTTTTCATTTCTGAGATATAGAGGTTCAGATGTACCTTACATGTACACGTAAATTCCGGAGTGAAGCGAAATCTAAAAAAATAAATAACCGCAGAAAATTGCTCTGATTTCAACGTTATATTCTCTGTTTCTAGGTATTTATGTATAAGTGACATCTTCCCGTTTTCAAAAACCTTTATCCGTTATCGAGAAGCACTCAAACAACACGGGTTATGAGTACCACAACCAAGCTTCGAATTCAAAATCATTCAAATGGCTCTGAGCACTATGGGAGTTAACATCTATGATCATCAGTATCCTAGAACTTAGCACTACATAAACCTAACTAACCTAAGGACATCACACAACACCCAGTCATCACGAAAGCTTCGAATTCCAACCTTGGCAATGCACAGCAAATGGCTGAAAGTCTTAAGATATATTCCTAAAATTCTGATCTCGAGAAACTAGAAAATTATCTGGGTATCATTATCCATTTCGGAGATACAGAGATACAAACTTAACCTACTTGGTACTTAAAAGACGCACGTAAGCTCCAGTGTGCGGCGAAAACATAATTTATGCAGTAACTTGTTGTTGTTGTTTTGGCCTTCAGTCCAGAGACTGGTTTGATGCAGCTGCTACTCTATCCTGTGCAAGCTTCTTTATCTCGCAGTTCCTACTGCAAACTACATCCTTCAGAATCTGCTTAGTGTATTCATCTCTTGGTCTCCCTCTACAATTTTTACCCTCCACGCTGCCCTCCATCTACATCTACATCTACATGGATACTCTGAAAATCACATTTAAGTGCCTGGCAGAGGGTTCATGGAACAACCTTCACAATTCTCTATTATTTGAATCTCGTATAACGCGCGGAAAGAATGAACACCTATATCTTTCCGTACGAGCTCTGATTTCCCTTATTTTATCGTGGTGATCGTTCCGCCCTATGTAGATCGGTGTCAACAAAATATTTTCGCATTCGGAGGAGAAAGATGGTGATTGGTATTTCGTGGGAACATTCCGTCGTCACGAAAAACGCCTTTCTTTTAATGATTTCCAGCACAAATCCTGTATCATTTGCGTTACACTCTCTCCCATATTTCGCGATAATACAAAACGTGCTGCCTTTCTTTGCACTTTTTCGTTGTACTCCGTCAGTCCTACCTGGTAAGGATCCCACATCGTGCAGCAGTATTCTAAAAGAGGACGGACAAGCGTAGTGTAGGCAATCTCCTTAGTATGTCTGTTACATTTTTTAAGTGCTCCTGCCAATAAAACGCAGCCTTTGGTTAGCCTTCCCCACAACATTTTCTTTGTGTTTTTTCCAGTTGAAGTTGTTCGTAATTGCAATACCTAGGTATCTGAATTGAATTTACGGCTTTTAGATTAGACTGATTTATCGTGTAACTGAAGTTTAACGAGTTCCTTTTAGTACTCATGTGGATGACCTCACACTTTTCGTTATTTAGGGTCAACTGCCACTTTTTCCACTATTCAGATATTTTTTCTAAATCGTTCTGCAGTTTGGTTTGATCTCCTGATAACTTTATTAGTCGATAAACAACAGCGTCATCTGCAAACAACCGAACACGGCTGCTGAGATTGTCTCCCAAATCGTGAATATAGATAAGGAACAGAAAAGGGCCTATAACACTACGTTGAGGAACGCCTGAAATGACTTCCGTTTTACCCCATGACTTTCCGTTACTTACTACGAACTGTGACCTCTCTGACAGGAAATCACAAATCCAGTCATATAACTGAGACGATATTCCACAAGCACGCAATTTTTGTACGAGCCGCTTGTGTGGTACAGTGTCAAAAGCCTTCCGGAAATCCGGGAATACGGAATCGATCTGAAATCCCTTGTCAACAGCACTCAGCACTTCATGTGATTAAAGAGCTAGTTGTGTTTCACAGGAACGATGTTTTCTAGACCCATGTTGGCTGTATGTGAATAGACCGCTTCCTTCGAGGTAATTCATGATGTTAGAACATAATATATGTTCCAAAATCCTGCTGGATATCGACGCTAGCGATATGGGCCTGTAATTTAGTGGATTACTCCTACTATCTTTCTTGAATATTGGTGTGACCTGTGCAACTTTCAAGTCATTGGGCACGGATATTTCGTCGAGCGAACGGTTGTATATGATTGTTAAGTATGGAGCTAATGCATGAGCATACTCCGAAAGGAACGTAATTGGTATAAGGTCTGGACCAGAAGACTTGCTTTTATTAAGTGATTTGAGTTGCTTCGCTGCTCCAAGGATATTTGCAATACTAAATTGGTGATCCTTTGATGCCTCAGAACATGTCCTATCAACCGATCCCTTCTTCTAGTCAAGGTGTGCCACGAATTTCTCTTCTCTCCAATTCTATTCAATACCTACTCATTACTTATGTGATCTACCCATCTAATCTTCAGCATTCTTCTGTAGGACCACAATTCGAAGGCTTCTCTTCTCATCTTGTCCAAACTATTTATCGTCCACGTTTCGCTTCCATACATGGCCACACTTCATACAAATACTTTCAGAAACGACTGCCTGACACTTAAATCTATACTCGATGTTAACAAATTTCTCTTTTTCAGAAACGCTTTCCTTGCCATTATCAGTTTGCATTTTATATCCTCTCTACATCGACCATCATCAGTTATTCTGCTCCCCAAATAGTAAAACTCATTTACTACTTTAAGCGTCTCATATCCTAATCTAATACCCTCAGCATCACCCGATTTAATTCGACTATATTCCATTATCCTCGTTTTGCTTTTGTTGATGTTCATCCTGTACCCTCGTTTCAAGACACTGTCCATTCCGTTCAGCTGCTCTTCCAGATCCTTTGCTGTCTCTGACAGAATTACAATGTCTTCGGCGGACCTCAAAGTTTTTATTTCTTCTCTATGGATTTTAATTCCTACTCCGAATTTTTCTTTTGTTTCCTTTACTGTTTGCTCAATATACATATTGAATAACATCGGGGTTAGGCCCCAGCCCTGTCTCACTCCCTTCCCAACCACTACTTCCCTTTCATGCCGCTCGACTCTTATAACTGCCATCTGGTTTCTGTACAGTCTGTAAATAGTCTTTCGCTCCCTGTATTTTACCCCTGCCACCTTCAGAATTTGAAAGAGAGTATTCCAGTCAACACTATAAAAAGCTTTCCCTAAGCCTACGAATGCTAGAAACGTAGGTTTGCCTTTTCTTAATCTTTCTTCTAAGATAAGTCGTAAGGTCAGTATTCCATCACGTGTTCCAACATTTATACGGAATCCAAACTGATCTTCCTCGAGGTCGGCTTCTACCAGTTTTTCCATTCGTCTATAAAGAATTCGCCTTAGTATTTTGCAGCCGGACTTATGAAACTGATAGTTCGGTAATTTTCACATCTGTCAACACCTTCTTTCTTTGGGAATGGAATTATTATATTCTTCTTGAAGTCCGTAGTTATTTCGCCTGTCTCATATTTCTTGTTCACCAGATGGTAGAGTTTTGTAAGGGCTGGCTCTCCCAAAGTTATCAATAGTTCTAATGGAATGTTGTCTACTCCTGGGGCCTTGTTTTGGCTTAGGTCTTTCAGTGCTCTGTCAAACTATTTAAGCAGTAACATATCTCCCATTTCATCTTCATCTACATCCTCTTCCATTTTCATAATATTGTCCTCAAGTAAATCACCCTAGTACATACCCTCTCCTTCCACCTTCCTGCTTTCTCTCCTTTGCTTATGGTTCAAATGGCTCTGAGGACTATGGGACTCAACTTGTGAGGTCATTAGTCCCCTAGAACTAGGAACTAGTTAAACCTAACTTACCTAAGGACATCACACACATCCATGCTCGAGGCAGGATTCGAACCTGCGACCATAGCGGTCTCGCGGTTCCAGACTGCAGCGCCTAGAACCGCACGGCCACTTCGGCCGGTTTCTTTGCTTAGAACTGGGTTTCCGTCAGAGCTCTTGATATTTATGCAAATGGTTCTCTTTTCACCAAAAGTCTCTTTAATTTTCCTGCAGGCAGTATCTATCCTGCCCCTAGTGACATATGCCTCTACATCCTTATATTCGCCTTCTAACCATCCCTGCTTAGACGTTTTGCACTTCCTGTGGATCTCATTTTTGAGACGTTTGTATTGCTTTTCGCCTGCTTCGTTTACTGCATTTTTATATTTTCTCCTTTCATCAATTAAATTCAATATGTCTTCTGTTACCCGAAGATTTCTACTAGCTCTCGTCTTTTTACCTACTTGATCCTCTGCTGCCTTCACTATTTCATCACTTAAAGCTACCCATTCGTCTTCCACTGTATTTATGTCCTCCATTCCTGTCAATCGCTCCCTAATGTTCTCCCTGAAACTCTCTTCGACCTCTGGTTCTGTCAGTTTAGCCGGCCGCGGTGGTCTCGTGGTTCTAGGTGCTCAGTCCGTAACCGCGTGATTTCTACGGTCGCAGGTTCGAACCCTGCCTCGGGCATGGATGTGTGTGATGTCCTTAGGTTAGTTAGGTTTAAGTAGTTCTAAGTTCTAGGGGACTGATGACCACAGATGTTAAGTCTGATAGTGCTCAGAGCCATTTGAACCATTCTGTCAGTTTATCCAGATCCCATCTCCTTTCATTCCCACATGTTTGCAGTTTCTTCAGTTATAATCTACAGTTCATAACCAATAGATTGTGGTCAGAGTCCACATCTGCCTCTGGAAATGTCTTACAATTTAAAACCTGATTTCTAAATCTCTGACTTACCATTATATAATCTATCTGAAACCTTCGAGTATCTCCAGGGCTCTTCCATGAACACAACCTTCTTTTACGATTCTTGAACTAAGTGTTAGCTATGATTAAGTTATGCCCTGTGCAAAATTCTACCAGGTGGCTTCCTCTTTCATTTCTTACCCCCATTCCATATTCACGTACTATGTTTCCTTCTCTTCCTTTTCCTACTATCTAATACCAGTCACCCATGGATATTAAATTTTCGTCTTCCTTCACTTCCTGAATGATTTTGTTTATCTCATCATACATTTAATCAGTCTCTTCGTCATCTGTGGAGGTAGTTGGCATTTATAATTGCATTACTGTGGTAGGCGTGGGCTTTTTGTCTATCTTGTCCACAATAATGAGTTCAGTATGCTGTTTGTAGTAGCTTACCCTCACTCCAATTATTATTATTCATTATTAAACCTACTTCTGCATTACCCATATCTGATTTTGTATTTATAAGCCTAAATACACCTAACCAGAAGTTTTGTTCCTCCTGCCACCGAACTTCACAAAATCCCACTTTATCTAACTGTAACCTGTCCATTTCCCTTTTTAAATTTTCTAACCTACTTGCCCGATCAAGGGATCTGACATTCCACGCTCCGATCCGTAGAACGTCAGTTTTCTTTCTCTTGGTAACGATGTCCTCCTGAGTAGTCCCCGCCCGGAGATCCGAATGAGGGACGATTTTACCTCCGGTATATTTTACCCAAGAGGAAGCCATTATCATTTAACCATGCAGTAAAGCTGCATGCCCTCAGAAAAAATTACGGCTGTAGTTTCCCCTTGCTTTCAGCCGTTCGCAGTACCAGCACAGAAAGGCCGTTTTGGTTAGTGTTACAAGGCCAGGTCGTCAATTATCCGGACTGTTGCCCCTGCAACTACTGAAAAGGGTGCTACCTCTCTTCAGGAACCACGCGTTTGTCTGGCCTCTCAACAGACACCCCTCCGTTGTGGTTGCACCTACGGTACGTCTATATGTATCGCTGAGACACGCAAGCAGTATAAGAGGAAGGATGGGACACAGTGGCAATGGACATAGTTGACAGTGACAGAACAGAGGCAAGGAAAGAGTGAAGTGCACAGTGGCAGTGTGAGGGGAATTACGAGGAGGACAAAGTAGAAGTGGGTGAGACCAATTGATAGTGAAACACAGAGTTTATGACAATGCTGGTGGTATGTATATGGCGCTCAGCAGATAGATTACCAGCGTTCTGTATCAATGACAAAGAGGATGACACTGAGAACAGACAGCAGCGGTGGGAAAGATGGGATAGTAGGAGTAAGAGAGAGGAAGAGGGAGACAATGACAGTGAGGGGAGATACTAGTAGTTGGACAGAACGAATGAGACAGTGGCACTAAGACAAAAGACAGTGACACAGAGATACAAAGAGATCATGACAAGGAGCTGGGCTGAATGAGCGAGTGAGAATGGGAGAGTGGGAGCGGATGACAATGAGCGACTTACAGCGATGGACTAGTGGGTGTGAGCGAGTTAGAGTTAGTGGAGCTTGTGGGAGTGAGACGAGAGTTGTATGTTAAGAAGAGCGAGAATATGTTCGCATGCTAAAATTTTAGAGAGTATTTATAAAGGTACTGAGAAAGGTAGAATTAGGCAGCTGGTACCCCACTATTCAGTCAGACTCTTTTTAAACAGGAACATACTCGCCTTCCTTGTGCTACGGTAGGAGCATTTTTCCACCGATAACTTATAATTGCTACTCCAGGCAAGTCGTTCGACCGTACACACTTAGTGCTACTCGTACTATGCCGGGGCGGGTACGTACGTGTCACCTGTTAGAGTTGTACCTAGACGTATCAGGGGTCTCGTATCACTCCAACTATATACGCCTCACACCATTTCAGAGCCTCCACCAGGTTGAACAGTCCCCTGCTGACACGTAGGGTCCATGGATTCATGAGGTTGTCTCCATACTCATACACGTCCATCAGCTCGATAAATTGAAATCGAGACTTTTCCGACCAGGCAACATGTTTCTAGTCATCAACAGTCCAATGTCGGTGTTGATGGGCCAAGGCGAGGAGTAAAGCTTTGTGTCGTGCAGTCATCAAGGGTACATGAATGGGCCTTTGGCTCCGAAAGCCCAAATAGATGATGTTTCGTTGAATGGTTCGCACGCTAACAGTTATTGATGGTCCAGCATTGAAATCTGCACCAATTTGCGAAAGGGCTGCAGGTCTGTCACGCTGAACGATTCTCTTCAGTCGTCGTTAGCCTCGTTCTTGCAGGATCTTTTTCAGGCCGCAGCGATGTCGGAGATTTGAAGTTTTCGTGGATTCCTGATATTCATGGTACACTCGTGAAATGGTCGTATGGGAAAATCGCCACTTCATCGCTTCTCGAAGATGCTGTGTCCCACAGCTCGTGCGCCGACTATAACACCACGTTCAAACTCACTTAAATCTTGATAACCTGCCATTGTACTAAAAGTAACCGATCTAACAAATAGGGCAGAAACTTGTTGTCTTATATAAGCTTTGCCGACCGCAGCGCTGTATTCGGCCTCTGTATTAGAATACGCATGCCTATACCAGTTTCTTTGGCGATTCACTGTAAGAATCATGAAAGAGGCCGATGACATACCGTTCATCATTTGTGAAAACAAGTAATTTCTAACAAATTTTGATGTACCAGAAGCGAGCGTTATCGCCAAAAGCTCTCAGTAATTTATAATGAAGCAATACGTTTTAAGAATCGAGGCTAGTTTACAGTAACCTAAGTACGAAAACGTTGTAGGTGAACTGTATGCGATTTCCATGACAAAACTACATTCTGACTCAAAAAAATTCGAGGAATAGTTTTTTACGATGTTCTACGTTCCGTTTAGTAATTTCCGTAACTTCTATAGTTCATTTTACAGTATGGGCAGAAACAAAAACAAAAACTAAGCAAAAGAAAATTACTTTAATTGCTTTTTTCCAATACATGAGAGTCGTGTGATGGAGAACTTCTTCTGCCAACTATAGATTAGGTTCATGAAAAATTTCTGTTGAAGCCATTTGTGTTGGCGTTACGCTCTTACTTACTGTACTGCTTGAAGTGTAATAAAATGTCAATACAACAACAACGCAAAGCGTTTTCTAATAGGCAGCAGCAGTATAAACACACTGTACTAAAACTTGTTCAGTGCCAGGAAACATTACAGCAATAATGTCTAACACTGGCTTTAGTCTGGTTCATGGTCTCAATTCGCCGGAGCAGAAAGTCCATAGATATCTTGATGTGTGCCAGGAATATAGACATAAACATCCTGGCTCAGGATCACAAATTCAGTTTTCATTTTGCCGCGGAGTGTGCACTGATTTGCAACTTCCTGGCAGAATAAACTTGTGTACCGGACCGGGACTTGGTCTCGCAACTTTTGCCTTTCGCGGGTAATTCCTCTAACGACTGCATAAACACACCCTGGTTAGTGCGCCATTGGTGGGTTTCCTAAGTGGTGAAAGTACACCAGTGTTCTCTTTTAAAGGTGTAGCTAATATTTTGTCCAGTGAATTTACAAGTTAGTACCTTTCAAGTGAAGTCCGAAACTCATTCCACAGCCAAGGGAAGTAAACAGCAACAAGGAGAGGCCAGTCGCAGAAACTAGAAACCGTGATATTTGCCGTAAGATGACCCATCCATGCAAATGTGAATAACAGCTGAAGTTCTCGTTGTGTGGCCAGTGTTTCAACGGCACTAGCTTCTTCGTTTCAGAGGCAAATGAGACGGAATGTGGGGTCCGATACTAAATCTCCACCCCCTCTCCTTCGGTTCGGCATGTAGTGCTGGCTGAGTTGGTGAAGGACCAGCATGCCATTGTGTATCTGGAAGTGCAGCGTTGATCGTGTTGGATGTATGTTTCATACAGCTGTTCCGAACCTTTGGTGTGAAAGACTAGGATCTGCCTCCATGAGAGACTCCTGGCGAGATTGAAGTGTGGGCATCTCATTTGTTGTCACCCCATGTTGCCCAGCCCGGTGATTGTTCGTGAAATGGGGCAAGCCGAGGACAGATGACAGTTCGGCACTGCGTGCACCGAATCTGGAGGCCTGGGCTGATCCTTGGGTAGAGGTTGCTGGTCACGCTTATGCAATAAGACCTCCTGCTGAATAGGTGGCGACAGAGGCAATGATGCATGTGACCAAAGCGTCCAGAGCTGATTCTGGTGCCAAGAATATACACTGTGTTAAGTGGGAATCTCATAAATGAAGTTCACAACATCAACACAATAGAAGCCCATTGGATCACTTCCCTGTAGATTCTGATGGTTGGTACACATTGTATAATTGTTGAAAAGCACCAACATGTCTTTGGTGACACCTAGACAGTTCACATGTTAGCAGACTAGATTATTCACTCAGATCATTCCTAGTGGGCTCATTACAATAATGTCAAGACTTACGTTCTTAGAGTTAAGGAAATAACTAATGTATCCTGCTTATTGTTGCGCAACATGAGAATGCTCTTAACTACGGATAATGAATGTTGCAGAAAATAAAACAGATGCTAGAGCTATTCTAGGAGACACTTTCCTTGATGCCATGAGGGAATAAGCTAACCAGTATAGTTGATATGTAATTCTTACAACTAGAATGGGCTTCAGTGTGCTGGGTATTACAAGGCGTGATGGTTGGTAAATAAGTACCATGTGGACATATTGTGCAAATAAACGCTTCATTTGTGTGTTACCGTCTCTGAAGTGGGGAGGATGATGTAGAAATTTTTTACCACACAAACTAGGCAACGAGTGAAGGAAACAATGTACAGGCATAAAAAAATTAGATCACCACGTTTCCCAGAATTCCTGAAGACAGACGTTGACTGTGTATATTGTATCACAGAAACAGTAACTTTAACTGTTCAGAGATGTCACTAAGCCCTCCCAAAGATGCCAACAACCATGCATGAGGAGCGCCTATTAGATGAAGGGGGTCCGACAGCCTAACAGTTCCAGTCATTCCACCAGGAAGGAGGTACACGGCTCATGTTGTCATGTTGTAGTTCAACCATGCCTAGACGTCAATACGGCGGTTCGATCGCGTCCGCATTGTTATTTTGTGCCAGGAAGGACTCTCAACAAGGAAAGTATCGAGACGTCTCCGAGTGACCATAAGAGAGGTTGTTCGGACATGGTTTAGACACAGAGCGACAGGAACTGTCGATGACATGCCTCGCTCAGCCTACCCAAGGCCTACTACTCCATTGTATGACCGCTACCTACGGATTATGGCTCGGAGGAACCCTGACAGCAACACCACCATGTTGATTAATGCTTATCGTGCAGCCACAGGACGTCGAGTTACTACTCAAACTGTGCGCAATAGGCTGCATGGTGCTCAACTTCACTCCCGAAGTCCATGGCGAGGTCCATCTTGGAAACCACGATACCATGCAGCGCGGTACATAGGGGCCCAAGAACATGCCGAATGGACCTCTCAGGATTGGCATCACGTTCTCTTCACCGATGAGTGTCGCATATGCCTTCAACAAGACAATCGTCGGAGACATGTTTGGAGGCAACCAGGTCAGGCTGAATGCCTTAGAAACACTGTCCAGAGAGTGCAGCTATGTGGAGGTTCCCTGCTCTATTGGGGTGGCATTATGTGGGGCAGACGTACGCCACTGGTGGTCATGGAAGGCGCCGTAACGGCTGTACGATACATGAACGCCATCATCCGACCGATATTGCAACCATATCGGCAGCGTATTGGCGAGACATTGGTCTTCATGGTCGACAATTCGCGTCCCATCGTCCACATCTTGTTAATGACTTCCTTCAGGATAACGACATCCTTCGACTAGAGTGCCCAGCATGTTCTCCAAACATGAACCCTATCGAACATGCCTGGGATAGGTTGAAAGGGGCTGTTTATGAACGACGTGTCGCACCAAACACTCGGAGGGATGTACGTCGAATCGCCGATGAGGAGTGGGACTGCTACAGGACGTGCTACTGGGTATTAGAGGTAGCGGTGTGTACAGCGATCTGGACCACCACCTCTGAAGGTCGCGCTGTATGGCGGTACAACGTGCAATGTGTAGTTTTCATGAGCAATAAAAATTGCGGCAATGATGTTTACGTTCATCTCTATTCCAATTTTCCGCTCAGGTTCCAGAACTCTTGGGACTGAGGTCATGCAAAACGTTTTTTGCCGTATATAGGCTGGACGCATATCTTATTAGTAGCAGTAACATTTATATCCTTGAGTGGGGTCTCAAAGAAATGCGATTATACGAAGGGGGTCGCAGACTATGAGTGAGCATTGCTGTCAGTAAAAATCAGTTTAAATCACTTACAAAAGGTAGCCAATATAAATTCAGACGCCTGCAAAGAGTCATGTTTTAGATATACTTGTTTAGTCTACGACATAAAGAAGTATTTCTGAAAAAGTGACTGTTAGCAGGTTTCTGTATCTGTATTGAATAGACGATCACGGCTTCTTAAAATATGTAATAGATAAGTTAGTCCTAGAGGTCAATATGACCGCCACCAAATTCGATACATTATTCTGTGTGTCACCTAATGTTTTACCGAAGCCCTGGGTAGATTCTCGGCATATCACTGTTGACCCCGTGTACTACTTGTACTCCTGCTACAAACACTTTTGATTCCAAGGGTGTCTCCTACACCAGGGTTTTAATGTACCCTCAAAATGAAAATTCAATGGTGTCACGCCCGGTGAGGGAGAAGACCACGCTATTGGGCCTTTGCGTCCAGTCCATCTGATACCATATGTCTCATTCAGGTGGCTATGTATCAAACTGTCGACGTGAGATGGAGCGAAATCCTTGTGTAACCACATGCCCTATCGATGTTCGAAGCCACCTCCAGTAACAACATGGGTAAAATGTCTCGCAGAGAAACGAGGTAACTCGGAAAATCACCATACAACGGGAAGAGGTACAGACCTTAGACATGATCATCAATGGTAATCTGCCCACACAATGAAAGGAAAGTGACGTTGATGGCTTTGGGTATGCAGCCAGTAGTGATTTTCTTCCATGCCAACATGTCTTTTTTTGGTGTTGAACATGGCAATCGTGGTAAAGGTGCATTCACCAGAATACGGAATACATCGCAGGAAGTGCGGATCCTGCCTACATTTTATAGCATCCGTAGGTAAAAGTTGAAATGACCTTTTCACAAGTGTGCCGTGAATATGAGGAATCGGATAAAACATTAAATCTCCGACATCGCGGCAGCCGGAAAAGGGTCATGCAAGAGCAGGATCAACGACGACTGAAGAGAACCGTTCAGCGTGTCAGATGTGCAGTCCTTCCCCAAATTGCTGCAGATTTCAGTGCTGGGTCATCAACAAGTGTCTGCGTGCGAGCCATTCAACGAAACATCATCGACATTGGCTTTCGGAGCCGAAGGCCTACTCATGTACATTTGATGACTGCACGACATTAAGCTTTACGCCTCGCCTGGGCCCATCAACATTGTCATTGAACTGTTGATGACGGGAAACATGTTGCCTGGTCGGACAACTCTTGTTTCAAATTGTATCGAGCGGATGTAATGGTGTGGGGAGTATGCAGCTGGAATGATATGGGACCCGTGATACGTCTAGATACGACTGTGACAGGTGATACGTAGGAAAACATCCTGTCTTAATCACCTACATCCATTGATGTCCATTGTGCGTTCCGACGGACTTGGCCAAATGCATCAAAAGAAAGCAACACCCCTCAGGTCCAGAATTACTACAGAGTGGCTCCAGGAACACTCCTCTGAGTTTAAACAATTCCACTGGCCACCAAACACCCAAGACATTAACATTATTGAGCATATGCGGGATGCCATGCAACGTGCTGTTCAGAAAAGATCTCTAGCGCGTTGTACTCTTACGGCTTTATGGACAGCCCTGCAGGATTAATGGAGTCAGTTCCATCCAGCAATAGTTCAGACGTTAGTCGAGTCCATTACACTGCGTGTTGCGGCACTTCAGCGTGCTCTTGGGGGCCCTATAAGAAATTAGGCAGATGTACCAATTTCTTTGGCTCTTTAGTGTATTACCATTGTGGATATACTTGTGCTTACATACAGGACCAAAAAATTTCATAAAATAATAAATGCTGGTTTCTCTCAATTCTTGGATTCAGTTTTGGAAAGTAGTAGTGGTGGCAGTAGATGTTCTTGTTGTGATTTTCAGTCTGAAGACTGGTGATGCAGTAATCCACAGTACTCCTTCTTGTGCAAATTTCTTCATCTCCCAAAAACCACTGCAGTCTTCATCCAGTGGAATTTGCTTCCTGAATTCATCCCTTGGTGTCCCACTACAAGTTTTACCACCACCCATATACACACTTCCTTCTGTTACCAAATTGATGATTCCTTCATGCCTCATGATGCGTCGTATCACTTGGTCCCTTCCTTTAATTGAGTTGTGATATAAACTTCCCTTTACTGCAGTTCGATTATGTACCTTATCATTAGTTATTAGATCTACCCATCTAATCTTAGCAGTCTCCTGTAGCAGCACATTTCAAAAGCTGCAATTCTCTTTTTGTCTGAACTACTTAGTGTCCACCTTTCAGTTGCGCGCATGATTCCACTCCAGAGAAATACCTTCAGAGAAGAATTTATAACACTGGAGTTCATATTAGGTAATAACATTAGAAATTCGTTTCGTTCTATAGCCAGTCAGCATTTTATATCCTTTCTACCTTTGCCATCTTCAGTTATTTTCATGCACAAGTAGAAAAACTCATCTACTTCTTTTAGTGCCTCTTTCCTTATCTAATTGTTTCTTAATTATCTGATTTAACCGTCTATATTCCATTGCACATGATTTACTTTTGTTGATGTTGATTTTATAACCTCTTTTCAGGACTCTATCCATTCCATTATGATGCTTTTTTTCTATTTCTGTCAAAATTAGATTGTCGTTGGCAAGCTTCAGAGTTTTAATTTTTCTCCCTGAACTGTAATTCCCTCCTGAAATTTCTCCATGATATAATTTATTGCTTGTTCAATGTAAATAATAAATAACAGGCTAAAAACTTATCTCAGCCCTTTCCAATCACTGCTTCCCTTTCATGTCCTACTCTTACAACTGCATTAATGTATTTGTAGCGGGTTCAAATATCCTTTCACTCCGTTTTTAATCCCTGTTACGTCCTCAATTTCAAAGAGTGCGACGAAATTCACACTGCCAAAAGATTGCTGTATATCTACAAATGCAAGAACTTCAGGTTTGCCTTCTGTGATAGGTCGTATGGTCAGTATTGCCCCACGAGTCACAACATATCTCCAGAACACAAACTAATCATTCCTACTATCGGCTTCTACTAGTTTCCCCATTCTTCTGTAAATAATTCATGTCACTATTTTCCAAACATGACTTATTCTGAAATATTCACTTCTGAATACACCTACTTTTGCCTAACTTATATGTCTTGTACACCAAGAGGAATCATTGTTTCGTCGCTGGCTCCCCCAAGGATTATTTTTGTATTGATGTGTGGTTTCTGTTTTGTCGGACGTGTGTGACAGAACAACTGATGGTACAGCGGGCGTAAAGAAAGTGTATTAAGAACTAGCAATCGAGTTCAGCCGCCTACAGAAGTAAATGACGTGATGATTGAAAGTTTGTGACGGACACGCTTATCGTCCTCCCATAATGCTACACCTACCGCACTCATGTAATATTTTTTAACTGAGTTATTATTCGTTCTCCACTGTACTCCATGTTGGTTATACATAGGTTACAAGTAAACTTTCTTCTCTCATTCACTTTGTAGTTCCCAGGTGGTGTGAAACTACTGAATATTATTTTAAGGTTACGTCAGGGAGGTTTACTAGTAGTCTTGTTCATTAGTGAATCACTTTTGGAAGGATATTGGACATGTCATGATACTTCAGTTTAAGAACAGAAAGATCTAATTCATATACAGTAAAAGGTTTCCATTATACTGTGCGACCTTCTATATATTCTGTTTTTACGTAGATTTGTTTCGCTAGCAATCTTTGCTATTATATCTGTAGAACATTGATCGAATTCCACATATTCACATCTGCTTTGGGTACACGAGTTCATGTACCTGAGGTCTTTGAGGGGACTGTGGCTTCAGCCAATGTATAGGGAGCAAGTGGTAACCACAGATGGTTTACCGGAAGGAAAAGGTGTTCTGTTTCAGGCTATTCCTTTAGGACTGCTCTGGACGGAAGGTTTGTTTTGCTCGTGTGCAGTATGGTGTGCTAACGAGCTTGGCTACACTTCCCTATAATGAGAGAGAGGGAGCCATGTATGAAAGCAACATTGGGCTGGTATTGACGAAGTGATTATAACAAGAATATACAGCTCCTTTCTATGACCCTATTCTGCAACATAGGGCAATATGTTTCTTTACTTTATGGCCTGGAAGCTGTATTGGAACAGTGTGGCTGCTTGTTGAATGAGTAGCGGGGTGGAAGTCTGCTTGTTCTGTGTAGAATCTTTATACTTAGGAACAAACAATTACCCCAAAATTTCGTAACTTTATTTCTGTTTCGTTCTTTTCATAAATTGAATAAAAATTGTTAAACAACTTTTGCAAGACAGTAGTACTGGATAGTCACGAGTCTAGCACTGATGCTTTTTGCTGAGGTAATTGCAGCACTGTTATGTTGTTTTAATTCTATAGGTAGTTCAATTGAAACCATTTCTGCTTCGAGCCATTTATTTGAATTTAAACAGTTCTTGGCATTATTATCATACCGTGGACTGTAAGTTTGCGTCTTGAGTTCCAGTCGTCACGTTTTGCTCTGTGACAGTGTTATATCACTAGGTCACCATAATAAATTATAGGTGGTTTCACATTCGAAGATAATTTCTTTGCGTTACGTATGCGTGTCTGTGACGAATTATTGTCGAGGATATTCTGATCGCCTAGTAACAAACGTACCTTTTTGTTTTATCCTGTTGTAAATGGGGCACTTTCATTCATCACAAATTCAAGTGGAACATTGGTGTCTCCTGCTATTGGCTAATCTATATCCAAATATTCAAACACCACACACTATTACAGGTCTAGTTTGATAACGGTGGAACACGTAATCGGCTGTGGGATTATGGTAGTAGCCATCCCGGCATTTGTCTGAGTTAATTTAGGGAAACAAAGTCAATCTTTTAAAGACAGCAGAACGTCGTAGAGTTCATCACTAACGTTCTATACATTTTGCGTCCGCAGTTCGTGGTCTGATGGTGCCGGTACGGTAGCCCAGCGTTTTTGGTGAGGGGCTGCCCACCCTCTATAATCAATAAAAGTGTTAGGCCTAAGTTTTTCATCGACAGTGTTTCGAAGAAATGCTGATAGAACCACTGACGGAAAAATGATGAAGGAACAGATGGAAAGAACAAAAACAAAAGGGTTAGCGTTATTGCCTCTACATCGCAGGTTCTTGATTCGATTTCTGGCACGCTCAGGGATTCTATACTCTTGGAGCTGGTTGTTTGTGTAGTCCCAGTCAGTTTATCGACGGGAAAGTGGCTAAACTGGCATCAAATATTAAGACTTGAAACAAGCATCAGTACGACCCTTGACAGAGTCTCGCAGCCGATGATGCTATACGACCACTTTACATTTCTTTATACGTTATTGCAAAGCAGAAATTTCGTCACTATTTCTAAACACTAATTATTGCACACGCGGCACACACTATCAGCTTGTATCATGATCTTGACGATGATATTTGTTTTCATTTTCTGCCACGAAATTTCTCTGTCAAACGCTTATCTCTGTTACCCGGCCGGTGTGGCCGAGCGGTTCTAGGCGCTTCAGTCCGGAACCGCGCTGCTGCTACGGCTGCACGTTCGAATCCTGCCTCGGCCATGGATGTGTGTGATGTCTTAGTTAGGTATAAGTAGTTCTAAGTCTGGGGGACTGATGACCTCAGAGGTTAAGTCCCATAGTGCTTAGATCCATTTGAACCATCTAACAACGTTATATTTATTCATAGACTTTGTAAAGGTAAGTAAACTCTCGAAGGTCGCTAGAGGCGCAGCATATTCTAGACGTTCGTCTGGACACCACTGTGATGATAGAAGTCTGGTAAACTGGTGCGTATTGTGGCTTTTAACGATACTGATGGAATATTGTGTATTTACGATGCTTATATGCAGTAGTTGTTAGTTGTAACTGTACTGTCTACACATTGCAGTGTATGTGAAGTAATACACAACACAAATAAATTCGGGAAAGAAAACAATTTTTTCTTCCTCGGCTACATCAGCATGTTCAGATGTTTTACATTAGGCACTTTCACTCATGGCAGTAACACTTTCAAAACAGATATATCAGTGACATTAAACTTTTTTTTGACAGTATTGGTTGACGCGGGACTCAAAATGTTTCGTTTTGCGCTACTGTAAAATAGCTCAGATCTCAGATATAAGTGAGAAAACCACACCGTCAAGTATCAGGATTCATTTGCATACTGCATATGGTACGAAAAAATAATAATGTGCTGTAACGTATACCGGAAAACTCACGTAACACTAAATACATTTCACTTCAAAAATTTCTAACACTAAACAAAGAAATGATACAATCCACGCTCATGGTAACGTAATTAAATTGCAATTAGTTGTGAAAAAGCTGTTATGGCAAATTTCTTGTGAGTAAAAAAGAGGAAAACAATGACCGGTTGCCATTAGTTAGAAAATTAAATTGCTATCTTGGTTCGACGTACTTAAATGAGACGCTATGTTCGTTACATAACTCAAATAAAGGTCTATTGTAACCAAATCTGCGTAAATTACCCCCACAATGGCCGCCGAGGTGTCTTTCAAATTGCCGGCTATTCATAGTAGTCCTCTTACAGGATTCTTGGTCCTTGTATTTATTCAAGCAATCCGTGAATCTGTATATTATAAACTGTTTAATTATTTTTATAATGATGTCAGCACTAAGACGGAGACTTATTTTTGTTGTCTTCTGCATTGCCTTTCTTTACTAGAGGCGAAATCTTGGCTGTTTCCCATTCTCTCAAAAATTCCCTGTTCCAAATGACATGTTTATTAATTTTGTTGTATAAGTATGAACGGCAATCCCCGAGCCGAGAGGATGTGCCTGCAGGTGTAGCAGCTGTTGGAGCTTGTTTCATACACAGTAATTTAGTTTAATCGATTTTTCACATACCTCTGCTAAGAAGTGAATTTTGCTTACGAATTTTACTGTGTACACTATGATTTAAAAATTTACTCTAAGCTTGTTTTGCGTAGTGTTTAGTGCGATAGCTTTGTGTGAGGTGAGTTTCTTGATAGCACAGACAATAAGTAGGATGAGAGCAGAACTTATATTTCACCCAGAAATTTCTTGGGTTAGTGCTAAATTACTTGGTATATAGATAAATGTGCCTAGAGATGGATAGGGAATGCATCTGTTCTATATGCATGATGGGGCAGTTGACCACTGTCCGCAGACAGCTTTAAGCTCTATAGGCCACGATCGATTGGCTTGAGGCTGCTGTCCTGGACCGCCGTGGCGTTGGGGCACCTGAGACGAATGCCTTAACACCTCTGTGGCCTACAGTGTCACCTAAGATTCCTGATGCCGCTACACTTCCAGGCGTACATCCCTGCCGGTAGACACTTGTCTCACGATGATTGGCAAACAGTAGCGGGTTCGCGAATGGCTGGGTGAAAGGCGAATTTGGTACCGGTCATTTGGCTGCCCCTTCACGCTTCAAAAACGGGTTTGAGTTGTTCACCAACGCCGACAGTACATCTGAGCCAGCTCTAAAGTATACCTTGTGGGATGATGCATGCAGAAAACAAAGAAGGTGCCCAGTTAGCAATGAGCAACGAATGTTTATTTCTACAAGAAAGCAAACAAGAAAAACATGAAGAACAGAAAATAGATTCTCAGTGAAAGGATCGTAAGAGATCGTACTGATCTATTAAAAAATGTCACTAGCTGAATATAGTTCCAGGAAAGTGTGAGAGAAAGCACAAAGTCAGTCGCAGTGGTTCTACTAATGTAGTTCTGGTCCAGGTGCTTGATGTCGGGCACTCGTCGTTTGATACTCGGATTTAAATTCGGATTCGCGGCCGGCTTCAGACTGCTGGAGAGCTGTATGCCACAGTCCTGCATAGGCCGCCCGGCGTAAGAATATCAGAAAGTTGCCGGACACACGTGGCTTCACAGCTGCGAACTAGTGCCGGCTGTGCCCGGCGACCGTAGCTCCCTCGTTACCACAGCGGATGTCGCAGTGAAGTGGAGCTGCCCCGGCTGCAGGCATCTGACAGGACGGCAACTCGCAGGACAAAGCCGTGTGGCATGTGTCAGGGTCATGAGGCACCAGCCATTGGAGCACTGCAACCACGTTGGTTTGCTGTTAGGACTGTCGTCGATCTTCTTGAAAGGTCCGAACAAGGAGAGAGGATAGGACAGCTTGTCACTGGGAGCTTCCATATTAGGCTGGTGCTGTAATGTCCTCAGGGAAGTAGCTGGCAGATCGGGAAGAAGGCTCAAGTCCATACTATTTGCTTACTTGGGGGGGGGGGGGTCTTGTTCGAGATGGAAAAAATTTGGAAATTTGTGGTAAGGTTTTATGGGACCAAACTGCTGAGGTCGTCGGTCTTTAAGCTTACACACTACTTAATCTAACTTTAACTAGAGCTAAGGACGAGCCACACACCCATGCCCGAGGGAGAACTTCAACGTCCGACGGGGGGAGCCCCGCGGACCGTGACAAAACGCCACAGACCGCGCGGCTGTCCGAGATGAGGAGGTGGCTCTGCCGACAAAGACTGGATGCACTGGATACCTAGCTGCAAACTGTGGCTCCTGTCGGCATCAATGATGCCTGCTGCAGAGGATCAGAGCACATCTGGATAGAACATTTATATTTGCATAAGTCGGACCGCAATTACCGAAGATTAGTAGATAGAGGTAGAACATACTAGAGAAGGATTTGCATATGAACCTATTGCCAGAGATGAAAGCATTTTGAACCTCTAGTTGCAAATAAGTCTGTATAATCTAGATCTAAGTTACTGAATATCGTAAAAATGATACGACTTTTCGTGAAGTTCACCTCACTGTTGCAGCTGGATCTCGCTATAAATTCCAGGTGTCCGCTGAAGTGGCTGCAAACTAAGTCATTGTATCTGTACCAACAATTTGTGTCTATGTTCATCTCAGCCAGATGGGAGCCTACTGTCACATACGAGCATGAAGATTTTGTCTAGAAGTGAAGTCCACCCTCGGAGAACTCGACCAGAGAATTACCTTTCCGCAGTGTGTTTCCAACAAGGAAGCACCTGCTCTCTGCGTTTTCCTGTCTTCATGTAATTTTGAATGGCTAAATGACAAGTATAGTGAGTACCGACTACTAAGATGTTGTCTTATAAAATAATAAGATGCTCATCTCCCTCTCTTTCTCTCTCTCTCTCTCTTTCTCTATTTTGAGGTGGTTAACTAGTTACAAAATTCGTCAGAATCTAAGCTCAAAAAGTGTCCTACTCATGCCTCTCTCTGTCTACATGTATGAACTGGCACGTAATGTTGGATCTCCTTAAGCACACCCACATCCCTTTTTCCCACGTCTAATTAAATTACGTGCACAAGTGGAAGTAGTTTTTACGTTTCCTTAAATATTCGCTATCGGCAGTATCTGAGTGCAGCGTCGATGTCTCATGATCTTCAAAGGGCCCTAAAATTTCTGTTTCCATTGCAAATTCTTAGATGTTATCTTAACAGCCCCTGTTTTAGGGTGAATTTTGCCAGCCTCCAGTTGTTTCAAAAAGTGTTCAAATGTGTGTGAAATCTTATGGAACTTAACTGCTAAGGTCATCAGTCCCCAAGATTACACACTACTTCACCTAAATTATCCTATGGACAAACACACTTACCCATGCCCGAGGGAGGAGTCGAACCTCCGCTGGAACCAGCCGCACAGTCCATGACTGCAGGGCTTCAGACCGCTCGTCTAATCCCTCGCGACTCAGTTTTTTCCACACTAGCACTTCTTCTGGGACTCTGCCAGAAATGACATGCACCTCCCGATCACACACAACTCGGCCGGCCGGCACCAAGGCGGCTTACAGTGTCCGGCCCGATCGCCTGGCGTGGTCCCTTGCATATGTGCGAGTGGCACTTCGCAGGATTCTGCTAGTTTTATAATCTCTAAGATATGTCTCCTCGCATAGAGCCAAGTGTAACCTGTTTTCATACTGGCTTCTCATTTGACGCACATACAATTCAATGTAAGAAATTGTAACATAAGTAGTTAACTACAAACAGACCTGCCGGAGGAACGTCGGCAACCGAGCATTATAGTAGAGATTGAAACTACCGCTACAGTTGTAGGGTTTGTTTTATTTTTCAGGCTTAGACCACGACTGGTTTCGGCCTGTTACGTGCCCATCATCAGGTGTGATACTGAAAATAAACAAGGAAATAACAAAGGTCCACCCCGTTTTTATCTTGAAAAGCTGTGAAATGTCGTCTTTTAATAGAAGATTGCATTGTTTCGTTTTTAGCCTATGACTACGGCACGTTACTGTGCGTCGTTATCTGCGTCCTCATTAAACTAAAATTTGCGTCTCATTCGTGATGTAAAATTTAATTGTCTCACGTCTTATCTTACGGAAGCCTTGCTGAGTCGCTAGCTTTTAGTTAGCAGTTTATTACCTTGCTGTATTGCTCCTTTTTCAATGTGTCCCTTTATTGTGATCTCCGCTAGGGGTTGTTGACAGTACTTTAAACTTTAGCAAAAGCTTAATACCAAGATTTTTTATAATAGAAGTGTCACATTTCTATGATCTTTTGGCTTATGACTATGGAATGCTATTTCACGTCGCAATATTCGTCCCCACTAAACTTAAATTTGCATGCCACTCACCGAAAGCAAAAGAAATTCGTAGTGTTTTACGATTTATGCATAAGCTTTAAGCCTCCAGCTTCCAGTTAGGAGTTTTACTACATGTCTGTACTGCCCCTGATTCAACATGGCCCTTACCACTCATAATGTACTCTTAACGGTTTTCATGCACAATTTTTGTGATTTTTTGTTTCCTTTTGCACGTAAATCACTAATTGAAATAGTGAACCGCCGGGCTAGTTGGCCCAGCACTATTTTTTCCAATCTACTTTACCAGTTTACTTCCTCCATTGTGTACGCTACTCAGTGCTATGTGCTCGCTGATGGTACACCGCGTTCTATACTGTCCATGGGTCGCAGCACAAAATGTGTCGTGTGTTTATTCCATACCTCTTTAGACAGACAGTCGTCAGTTGTAGTGTCTTGTGTTGTTTTAGCTTTGACTTACGTTTCACCGCGCCCAGCACCACCGCTGTTTCCTAAAATGTTATGAGGTATTACCTTTCTTGATTTCTCCTTTTTACTGCTGCGTGTAAACACATTTACTAGCTTCAGTCTGTTTATTTTCAGTATCACACCTGATGATGGGCATGAAATAGCCCGAAACTGGTCGTGGTCTAAGCACTGAAAAAGAAACTGACGACAGAAGTGGTGTTTTCAATCTCTACTAAATGGTAAAGTATTGACAATCAGCAGTACTGACTCATATTTCATTTTCCGGTGGTGATTAATTTTTTCCGATTTTATTTAACTTTTTCTTTTGTGTTTTAGGTAAGTCACGGGACAGTTTGTAAAAAATGGTCGCATAAGGCATCGTGCCCAGAACCGACCGAAAAGATACTTTTTGAGTTCAGACAGGGAAGCATTCGTCATAGCAGGTCGAAAGAAGGAAATTTTAGTATAGCGTAAGGGGCAATCCAAAAGTTTACATTTGAGGGAGTTGTTGCCGTGTATACGTAACTTAGCTCGATTCTGACGCCGGTGTACAAGCACCGACCTTAGGCAAGGTATCAGTGTTGCATTCGTGTCTTTCCGATGTGCGAACGGTAAATGAGGAAATGTGAACTATGGTGGCGTTATTTTCAAATCTGTACAAACAAGACCAACGTGCGTGTGGTTATTCTTTTCCTGGCTACCGAAGGACAAACACCGATAGACATCCATGGGAGAATGGAGATATGTATGGGGCAGCATATCTTTGGTCCCTTAATGAAGACCCTGAAGTGTCAACGATTCGTCTCGGACGAAGATGTACAGCAGGGAGTTACGGACGTCTTCACGCACTGAGACAAGGTGTTTTACCAAACGTGTATCTCCGAACTAGTGCATCGGTAGGATGATTGCCTCAATGTCCACGGTGATTTTGGCTGACCGGCAATCCGATTCTTAACTACAAGACCTTGGAACGGAAACTTTTTGATCGCCCATGATGTTAATTAAACACAGGGGCGTCTATAGAAAGGTTCCGAAACTAATCTCGCTTATAAACAGTAACAGAGCCCCCATAGTACTAGGGTAAGAAAGAGGGCTGAAACCAGAAGTCAGCAGCAATGAAATTCTGAACTGTGACTGGAAAGTATATCGCAAAGATAGGTGGAACGTTGCTGTTGGAGGCTAGGTTATAGCAATAAAAATATGGTAATATCCAGTGGGATTAATACAGATTCTGCGTGAGAATTGTTTGGGTGAAGGTAAGTGTTAAAGCTGGAGCAAACATGGTCATTGGATGCTTCTATAGACCCCTGCTACAGCAGCAGTAGTGGCGGAACATGTGATTGGAAACTGTAACTGAAAAAATATTATCAGTAAATTGTCGAAGTGTTAGTAACAAAGTTCCCGAATTTACTGCCCTCCAGGAAACTTCTCAACCTCAAATTACCCTTGGGATTGAGAGCTGGCTAAAACCTGAAGTAGAAAGCTCTGAGATATTTCGTGAGTCTTGGAATGTAGATTAGAAGCTGTAGAAAAGGGAGTGTTCACTGCAGTCGACAAAAATATTGTCTGTATTGAGTTTGAAATTGAGCATGATACTGAAGTTATCTGGTCGCGATTAGCAGGTCTACGTTAAACCAAGTTAATTGTTGAATGTTTTTATCCACCACCCGACTCCGCTGTGACAGTTCTAGAGTCATTCAGAAAAATCCTTTGGTCAGCTGTGCATAAATACTCAGGTCACGCAATACTAGTTGGTGGAAATTTTAACCTACCGAGTATAGACTGGGACGTGTGTAGATGTATGGCAAGGGGCGCAGAATTTTGAACACGTTTTCCGAAAACTGTCTTGAGCAGTTAGTTCGGCAGCCCACACGCAATGGAAATACCTTGGAAATTATAGCTATAAACATGCCAGACCTTATCGATGGCGTCAGTATACAGACACGGATTGGTGATCATGATGTCATCATAGCGACTATGGCTACGAAAGTTAACAAACCAGTCAAGAGGCGTAGGAGAGTGTTTTTTGCTAGAAAGAGCAGGTAACCAGTAGTTAGCACCTCACTTAGACAATGAACTGCAATCATTTAGCTCCATAATGATGTACTTAGAGGAATTATGGACAACGTTTAAACTGACTGCAAATCTTGCTCTGGACACATATGCGCCTAGTACGGTGATTAAGGACGGTAAAGACCCACTATGGTTTAATAACGAAATTCGGAAAATGCTGAGGAAGCAAAGCCTGTTGCACCCCCAGTTCAAAAGAGGATGCGCAAATGACGGCAGGAAAAGGTCTGTAGAGATTCGTGGTCTGTGGCAAGATCTATGAGCGAAGCATACAGCAGCTACCACCGTCATACCTTGGCTAAGGATTTGATGGAGAAACAGAAAAAATTCTGGTCCTTTATACGAGGTTTATTCGGAATGTAAGGAACGATCGGTAGCGAAATGGAAAATACAGTAAAAATCTGATTAAACTTTGCACATATGCGTTGGGCACTGTGTCTAGACCGCCCGTCGATCGCATCATGTCGCTCTTTTCAGTTCCGAGCTCACAGTGAGAACGAAAAGATGGCAAGAAATTAGCATCTCCCGCCAAATATGAGGGCCTGGCAAAAGATTTCGCCTGAAGCTATGCAATGCACATAACATAACTGTCATGCGGTTCGTTATACACAACAATTCTCGGCTGCATTCTGCATGGGACAATGAAGATGCTCCTGCAGCGTTTTCGATGATAAGTGTTTGATCACCTACAATACAACCCGTAATTGGCTACCCATGAGGTTCATCTCTGCTCAAATGAACCGCTGGCAATGAAGACAATATTTTGACACAGACAACAAGCTGCAGTTCAGAGTAGAAAATTGTCTAAAAGCAGTGGCGGCTGTCTTCTATAACGAGGGAATTGAAAAGTTGGTACAACGCTACGACAGATGTCCAAGTCTGAGCGGCGACTGTGTAGAGAAGTAGCTGAAGGTGTAGCTGACTGTTGCAAATAAAACAGTTTTGATTTTTACTATGGTTTACATTTCGCGACCTATCGTTCCTTACTTCCCGAATAGCCCTCCTATAATCGCTAATCGGGTATAAGGCTTCCATCCAAACACTTGATGATCAGTCGGGTTTGCCAGTAGAAGACAGAAAGAAAGGCCGAAATTTTAAAGTGCTCCTTTACCAAATCGTTCACGAAGGCGAACGTTGCAAACTTACGTCGTTTGACCACCGCATCAAGTCCCTTGTGGATTTCGCAGTAATAAGCATCCCTGGCATAGAGAAACAACTCAGATTTGAAAATAAACAAGTCGCTAGATCAGGATGGGTTCCCAATTTAGTTTTAGAAAGAGCCACGTCATTGACTCCTTACTTAGTTTGCATTTATCGTGAATCTCACCTTCCCGCTTCCCGCGCCCAGGTTCCCGGGTTCGATTCCCGGCGGGGTCAGGGATTTTCTCTGCCTCGTGATGACTGGGTGTTGTGTGATGTCCTTAAGTTAGTTAGGTTTAAGTAGTTCTAAGTTCTAGGGGACTGATGACCATAGATGTTAAGTCCCATAGTGCTCAGAGACATTTGAACCATTTTTGAATCTCACCACTATAGCAAAGTGCCAGACGAGTGGAAAAAGTCGCATCTGACTGCTGTATGTAGGAATAGCAAAAGAACAGACCTGCAAAATTACAGGTAATTGTCCTTAACATCGGTTTGCTGCAGAAGTCTAGAAAACATTCTGAGTACGAATATAATAAATTTCCTAGAGACCGGACAGCTAATGTCCACGAATCAGCACGGCTTTACAAAATATCACTCCTGTGAAAACCAGCTTGCTTTTTTCTCACATGATATATGACAAACTATGGCTGACGGGAAACAGGCAGATTCCAAATTTCTAGATTCCCGGAAAGCATTCGAAACGGTGCCCCACTAAAGTCTGTTAACGAATGCACGAGCATAAGGAACAGACTCCCAGATATGCGAGTGGCTTGAAAACTACTTCAGTAATAGGACCCAGTATGCTGTCCTCGACGGGGCCCAAACGGGAGTCACTTCCCATTAGACGGCACGCCACAGCATCTGTGCACCGAAGCGGAACCTGGAGCCGCTCCCAGAAAACTGGAACACAAACAGACCGCAGAAGACACGGCAAACACAAACCAATCATCAATTAAGATAAGTAAAGAGATCAATAAACAACAAATAAATACTAATAAACAGAACTAATACGGACTGATTGCATTCAAATAAATGCACGCGTGTAAAATTCTACGTACAAATGATTGTATTTTACGGAATACGAGGCTTTACTAATAATTGAGTGAGTGCTTTCAAATAAATGCACTTATATAAAGGAACTACGTACAAATGACTAGCTTTACAGAATACGAGTCTTTACTAATTAACTAAGTAAGTGCTTTCAATAGGAGTGACACAAATTTTACAGCAATATACAAGGGATGTCGATTTGATAGCAATCAAAATATACTGGAAATCTCAAACAGACAATACATAAACTTCTGGATACTGTCCCAAAAAAAAAAAAAAAATATAACACACACACCTTCGAGCTAATCGGCTTCCTCATATTAATCCGACCAGCAGATTTTTAAAAAGAAATAGTAACTGCTGGTCTCCATGCCGTTACACACTCTGCCGCCTGTTCTTACTTCAACAACATGTACATTAGGGCAACCAAGCAACAAGTACAGTGGCTGCAACGCAAATCGTTCAACGAAACGAAGACACCAAAATCACTTACACCTTCGATGGAGAGCGTCGTTGGAGATGGTCTCCAAGGATGGGTCTCTCCGAGAAAACAGGCACCAAAGCAATGCGACGAACAGCGCCTGAAGTTGACGTCAGGCAGGTCCGCCACGAACTCGCGACCGCCTTAGGAGGTAGACCAGCCTCGCCGCTGATGGCCGAGTCTGCGTTATATAGAGATTGGGCTGCTCCACGCACGCACCAACGTGGTGACCAAACCAAACGTTCTACTGTCACCTCCGTAAACATGTTAGTTATCTAGTAAGTGGATCACAGGATGCTGGGCTGTGATGTTGTCCGTGCGTCTGGGTACGACTACGCATTTACACGGCCCATCAGGTGATAGATAGTGGACGAAACGCGAGTGAGGGTAGCGATTTGAAGAGCAGAGGGAAAAAAGTGCCATGGCTCGTGCCGTGGGAAAAAACCTCTGCGACAGTGGGATGGGTAGTAAGAGGAGTAGTGGCTTACTAGCTTCGATTGTTCATGCAAGGTTGGATTTGTTAGTATAGGTATCATGCATCATTACAGTGACATGCGATGGCGATGTGTCGCAGTTGCTGAAGCTGCTACACTCCTGGAAAAATCAAGATCGTTATGCAGTAGTGGGGGATCGGCCATAGATCATCTCACTGTGTGGGGGATGTGTGGGGCTTGTCTGGATGCAGTGTACGGTCCGGCTTCCCTGTGTTGTGCCAGTTATTCGGCAGTGTATTTCAGCTGGATATCAAGTAATGGCGTCTAAGTAGCAGGGGCTCGCCTGTACCGTTATGTTTGCGTATGCTTGGCCATAGATGTTATGTCCTTACAAGTATGTCTTTTGGTCTTTTATGTTTCCATCTATGGTTGTGGTCGTAATTCCCCAGATTCAGAATAAACGGGTTCTGCGAATGTCTGGAGTTTCTGTATAGTCTTGTGGTGAGTTTGCGGATTACCTCCGTGAGAGTCGCAAGTCGGTATTCCCGGTGAAGGTCCGCGAAGCGTGTGTATCGTGGAGCATTGCTTATGATCTGGAGTACTTACTTTTGTATGAGCTGCAGACGGCGCAGGCGTGTACGCGCAGCGTATCCCCAGACAGGAGCTGCGTACGTCATCAGGGGTCGGATAAGTGTCACGTACATGAACCTCGACACCCTTCTGTTCAGTGTGCTACGCCTGTTGAGCATAGGATAGAGCTGTTTGAGCCTCGCGCTTGCTCGGTTGGTCATGTGTTGTATGTGGTCCCCCCAGAGTAGTTTCCGATCCAACCAGGCACCGAGGTATTTGACTTTCTCGCGGAAACGTATTGGACGTGCATGCACAGTTATTGGTCTGCAGTAGCGGTGTTTGCGCAGTTGCTTCGGTCTTCTAGTGAACAGAACTGCTTCGCACTTGTCGACGTTTACTCTAACACGCCATTTCTCCAACCAAGGCTCAGCCACTCTGAGTGCAGTCTGTAGGCGTGACGTAATGTTCGATGGTTTCCAATCTTGCGCAAGGATGGCTGTGTAGTAGGGGGCCTAGGATTCTTCCCTGGGGTACTCCCGCGTGTATACCGTGTCGTGTTGATTGTTTTCCCTGCACGTCAGTGTTGAAACTCCTGTGTGTGAGGTATGAGTGTATTAGACGCAGCAGCCCGTCGGAGAATCCCGCGTCGCTGAGTTTGCGGATGAGGCCGTTGTGCCATAGACGGTCGAAAGCCTTTTCAATGTCCAGGAACACCTCCCCTGTAGCTTTGTTAATGTTGAAGCCATATGTTATGTGTTCAACGATCTGTAGGAGTTGTTGTGTTGTGGAGTGGTGATTCCTGAAGCCGAATTGCTCCGGTCTCACGATGTCATTTGTTATAAAGTGCCTAGTGATGCGTTTGAGAATCACCTTCTCAACAATCTTACTGAGCGAGCTCAGAAGGCTGAGGGGTCGGTAATTTTGTGGGAGGCTGTGGTCTTTCCCCGGCTTCCTGAACCTCAGGACCTTGGCCGTCTTCCAAAAGGCGGGGAGGTGTTGGTGTTTTAGTATGGCATTCGTTATGTGTGTTAGGTACTCAGTTGATTTATCCGTGAACTTCTGGAGGACACAGTTTTGAATGCCATCATGACCAGGGGCTTTCCTAGCAGCGGAATGCATTATAGCCCAGGAGACTTCGGCTGTGCTAGCATGTCGAATGTCGTCGCGCGATGGTTGGGCTACAATGCGTGTAACCTCTTGGTCAGTAGCATGTGTGAACGCTGGATCTGATGGTACCAGGTTCGGTGTGAATGACGCTGCGAGTCTTCGGGCTATTAGCTCTGCTTTCTCTTCCACTGAGTATGCAGGTCCGTCAGGCCCTTGAAGCGTGGGGGTGTATATTTTCTCCCTGGTGCGGTGTCAGGCTAGTTTCCACACGCCAGGTCGTGTGGTGTCCAGCCCTTCGAGTTTTTGGTTCCACTGTTGTGTTCTATGTGTTTGTATTTTATCGTGTATGATGCCCTGTAGACTGTTAATGTGCCGTTTGAAGTACGGACGCCTGGTGCGCTGCCATTGTCTCTTGAGGCGATTCCTCATTGAGATTAGGCCCAGGATTTCCTGGGACAGGGCCGCACTGCGTTGTTGTGAGGTGCGATCAGGTATGGTGCCTGCCATTGCGTCCTGGACGGCGTTAGTGACGGTTTCTACTGCCTCGTCAATTTGTGCTGTTTCATTAATTTCGTGTATAGGTGGGATGTGGCTATCAAGCGTTTGTCCAATTCGCACGCCTATAGTCCAACATCTTGCGTTGTTCCATGTGCTGCAGTGTTTCCTCGATGTATAGTATAACAGGGTGGTGGTTCCACCTGCCACGCCGTCGCCCGGTCGGTCGGTACGATAGACACAGTAGCCAGGAAAGTTTGGTTGTTTGTGCGGTTTAAGCTTAGTCGCGCTCAGTAGCGCGACAAGGATTCCCTTGCGCTCCACGAACGCGGCACATTCTGCCCTTTTGTTGTGGATCGAGTCTGCATTCCAGAACAGGATCTGTGATAGTGTGTGCAGGTCTGCGTTATGGGCCGAGTGTGGTATATTATTCATGTAAGAATGTAAAAGAGTGTTGTGATGGGAGTGTGTATGACAGCCCAGTATTGCCCGGGTTCGGCGCTCATGAGCTGGGTGATGAGTGTAGTGACGGCCGTCAGCACCTTGCTAAGGATTTGAACGGTCGTGTGTCGAGGGAATAGCGTTTCCAGTATTCCCCCAGGTGATGTGTTGGTGTTGGGCGTGGCAGCCTGAGGAGCTGCTGTGGAGTTAGCGGCCGCTTGTGCGGGTGTTGGTGTGTTGTTAGGAGTGGCATATGTGTTTTGTGACAAAGGTTGTGGCTCCTGTGTTACTTCTGTGGTGAGGGGGATGGTAGTGTGAGTTATAGTCTCGGTGTCTTTTTGACTGTTTTCCTGTGTGTTGCTGATCTGTTGTAGCTGCGTGGCCTGTTGTAGTGATTTCGTGTTCCCCGCCCTGTGTTTGCGTGTGCGTCTATTCCTCCTCTGGGCTTGGGGTTCGGCGGGTTCTTGTGTGGATGTGTTTTCATGTATATGGTGCCTTTCTTCGCAGCACGTGATTTCCGGGAGTGGGGTCGTGTTGTTTGGGGCATAGGTGTTGGTACCGATGCTTGTTGGGTTTCAGGTGTTGTTTGTGGCTGTTGTGTAGCTGTTGCAGCGGTTGTTTCACGTGTGTGTGAAGGGCGCTGAGGTTCCGCGGCCTGTGCCGTTCCGCCAGGGCGTGCAACCGTGGCAAACGTTACGGCGTTCCTTACCCTATTGTTGTCTTGCTTTCGTTTCAGCGCCTGTTTGTATGCGCTGCACTGTCTGAAGTTTGCCGCATGGGGCCCACCGCAGTTGGCGCAGCGTCGCTGGTTTGGCTGTGTTTGCGTGCAAGTGTTGGATCTGTGGTTGCCAGCGCATCCGCGGCAGCGAGTTGCCAGGCCCGCAGCGGAGGACCGAGTGGCCGAACCGCTGGCAGTTGTTACATTGTTGGGGGACGTTGGCTGGTTCGTAAAGTTCTACACGTACGTCCATCCGCAGAAAGCTCTCTATCTGCAGGATGGCGCGGTAATCAGCCGTGTCGGCTAACTCAACCATGTAGTGTGGTAACAGTGCGTGTGTACGGAACCCTGTCATCCCGGAGGCACTTTTGCAGTCGAATCCCAGATAACAAAGCGCCGCCTATACTGTCTCGTTGGGGGTACTGGGATCCACTCCCTTGATCACGTACTGCTGGGTTTTCTCGTCCAGCGTTCTGTACGTGTAATGTTCGATCTTCCGATCTTTGAGGAATGTCAGAAGATCTTTATATTCGTTGTCTGTGGCAACGTACAGTGAGGCCCTATCCCCCGAGTACTTTGCATGTAATGTGCTGTGTATGTGCCTTTCCGCGAATGCAGTGTCAAGGGCACTAAGGTTCCCATAGTTCTGAATAACGACCGGGGGGAAACCAGTCTTGTGTTGTGGCTTTGTGTGCTTTGTTGTTCGCCACACTTGTGTTTGCGTTCTGTTTTGTGTTAATGTTGCTAGCCTCAGATGTGCTAGTGGGTGTAGGCAACAGCGCCTTTCTGTTGCCTAGCGAGTTTGGTTGCTCGCTTGTTTGTGCTGGTGTTTTCCTGGGTCTGCGTTTTGGGCCCTCCACCTGCCAGGGCTCTGTGTAGTGGTTTTCTGTGTCCACATCCGCCGCCGCTGCCACGATCTCCTGAGGCTGCGGCGTCGGTGGGATAATGGTACACGACTGTCCAGTGACAGGTGAGTGTAAGGTGATGTTGAGTGTAGTTGTTTTGGTGGGTGAGACGTCCGCCCCGAATAGTTCGGTGATCAGCCGGCGCGTCTCGAGCTGCTTTTGCGCTTTGGCGCCAAGCTGTCGAGCGTTGCCAGCCGCTCTCTTGCCTTCGGTAGCGGGCGGCGCGCGAGTTTCGGCGGGTGCAGCCGATCCTCGCGCCTCGCGTGTTGCAGTCTTTCTGCGGCTTACAGCAGGGGAAGTGCTAGCAGCGTCCGCCATCTCGCACTTAGGGTTATTTATTGGGTGGGAGGGGAGAAACGACAACTTTGCTTTTCACGATAGGCGAGAGAAGTGTCTCTTGTTCCCTATTGAAGTGAGTGGTCCCTATGTTACGCTAACATGGGCTGTTAGTGCAAGCGCGGCACCTAAAGGAGGTGCGGGAAGAAGGATGGCCTGCAGCACGCGGGCTTGGTCCCGTGAAGGAGCCCTGGTACAGCCTCAGAGTCCCTGAAAGAACGTGCGAATCACGTTGGGGGCGTTGGGTAGCCGGGAGGCTACCGGGAGCTGCGAGCCGAAGCTCTTTCGCGGCAGTCCGCGACTGGTTGCGCGACTTCGTGTCAAAGGGGACTGAACTCGACCCTTCGGCACTCGGCCGGTTGCCGCTGGGCGGCTGCGCCGGGAGCGGCTGGTGCGCACTCCCCGGGCGCTGCCGGGCGACTGGCTGTGGAGCGCTGGTAGCGGCCGGCTGTCTGCTTTCCTGTTTCGTCCACGCAAGCACGTCCTTACGCCTCGCAGTGAGTCCAACCAACTGCCCCGAGCGCCAATACCCCGCGAGATCACAACAGGGGCAAAGATCCTAGTACAGCCGGGTAACCGATAGTGTGGCGCCAGGAGCTTGTGTGCCAGAAAAGGCATATCATGGCTGAAGCCAAAGCCTCGAAGACAAGCAAAAACAATACGAAGGCAAAATTAGCGTAACGATGGCGATATGCGAAGAGCTCAACGAATTTCAAAGTAAAACTATCTACCGACTTGAAACAAAATCTTTAGAAGTTTTGATCTCATTGTTAAATGAATGGATAGAAGCCATCTGTCGGACACAGTGTGACCATAACGGGATTGAAACAGAGGATAATAAAGAGCTTCCCTATGTAGCCGAGAGGTTCTAGGCGCTTCAGTCTGGAACCGCGCTACCGCTACGGTCGCAGGTTTGAATCCTGCCTCGGGCATAGATGTGTGTGATGTCCTTAGGTTAGTTAGGTTTAAGTAGTTCTAAGTTCTAAGCGACTGACGACCTCAGATGTTAAGTCCCATAGTGCTCAGAGCTATTTGAATCATTTGACGATAAAGAACAGGCGGAATTACTGAACGCATTTTTCGGAAACGGTTTCAAGGAGGAAGACTGCATTGTAGTACCTCCTTTATGTCGTCGCACGACGTCAAATTGACGCATATCGGAATATGTGATCGTGGGACGGGGAATCAACTGAAATGGCTTGTCACAGGGAAGCCCCCTAGATCCCACGGGTTACAAGTTCGATTCTACAAACTGCCTGCGAAAGAAATTACCCTCTCCTAGCAGATCTCTAGAGAAGCAAAGGGTTCCTAATTATTGGCATCAAACACAAGTCTTACATGTTTTCATCGAAAAGGCCGACAAAACTATAGCACTGTGTCTCCGTTTTAGGATTTTGGAATATGTTTTGTTATGAAGTATTATGACATTTGTGGAGATCGAAAATCCTCTCTGTAGGCACCAACATGGCTCCTGAAAAAAGCAATTGTGTGAAACCCAGCTTGCTCTGTTCGTCAACGAAAAGCAGAAAGCAGTAGATACAGCCACCTAATAAACAAAATACGAACATACATAATATCAGACCAACAGTGTAATTGGATTGAAGAGTTTCTCGCAAACATAACACAGGAGGTCGTTCGAAACAGAGAGAAGTCTTCACACGTAAAAGTAACTTCTGGGTTGCTCCAAAAAAGTATTGTAGAACATTACTTTTCACAGTATATAGCATTGTAATTTCCGTGAGGTTTTTCGCAGATGATGCCATTGTACATAGAGAAGTCGCAACGCTTGGAAATCGTTGCTAAATGAAGGACGATCTGTAAAGGGTAGATGCTTCGTGTAGGGTGTAGAAATTGATTCTCAACAAAAGCTAATGTAATGTATTGCGAATACATAGACTTCAGATCCTTTATTGTATGACTACACAATTGCAGATCAATCACTGGAAGCAATCATTTCCATAAAATATTCAGGAGTATAGGTAGGAGTGATATGAAGAGTAACGATCAGATAAAATAAACCAGGGTAAGGCAGAAGCCAGACTGAGATTCATTGAACGTGTCCTTAGGAAATGTATTACATGAAAAAATAATCTAACCTACAAAACACTCGTTAGACCAGTACTTGCAAATTCCTCGTCTGTCTGGAATCCGCAACAGAGGAAATAAAGGAGATCCAAAGGAGAGCATCACGTATCGGTACACGTTCACTCAAACGCGAAAGCGTCATGGAGATGATCAGTGAACTTCAGTGACAAACGCCGCAATAGAGGCGTCCTGTTTCATGGTAGGGGCAATTGATAAAATTCCGAGAGCGTCCGTTCCAAGAAGAGTCATCCGACGTATTGCTCCATCCTACGTATATCTTGTAATAGGACCATAAAATAAAATTAGACAGATTCGAACCCACACAGTTGCACACAAGTAGACATTCTTCCCGCAAATCATATGCCACTGATACAGGAAAAGGGGGAAGTAACAGTGAAACGCAAAGTACCCTCCACCACAGACCGTAAGATGGCTTGAGGGGTAAAGATGTAGATGTGAAGGAGCTTTTGGTAAGAACGTTTAATTACTGGATGTATTTAACCTTTTGTTCTTTATTTTAGATGTTTAAAAATATTCCTGTACACTCAGATATACTGCGGTGTTTTCTGAATTTGTCTTTCATTCCTCTATTTCTATTAATTTTGCGGCAAGTAAATTATGAGGACGTTTAAGTAAGATATACGCTACTGGCCATTAAAATTGATAAACGAAGAAGAAATGCAGATGATAAACGGATATTCATTGGACAAATATAATACACTAGAACTGACAGGTGATTACATTTTCACACAGTTTGGGTGCCTAGATCCTAAGATATCAGTACCCAGAACATCCACTTCTGGCCGCAATAACGGCTTTGATATGCCGGGGCATTGAGTCAAACAGATCTTGGATGGTCTGTAAAGGTAGAGCTGCCCATGCAGCTTCAACAAGATACCACAGTTTATCAAGAGTAGTGACTGGCGTATTGTGGCGAGCCAGTTGTTCGTCCACCATTCCCCAGACGATTTCAGTTGGTGAGGTATCTGGAGAAAGAGCTGGCCAGGGCAGCAGTCGAACATTTTCTATATCCAGAAAGGCCCATACAGGACCTGAAACATGCGGTCGTGCATTATCCTGCTGAAATGTGGGGTTTCGCAGGGATCGAATGAAGGGTAGAGCCACGGGCTGTAACACATCTGAAATGTAACGTCCACTGTTCAAAGTGCCGTCAATGCGAACAAGAGGTGACCGAGACGTGTAACCAATGCCACCCCATACCATCACGCCGGATGATACGCCAGTATGGCGATGACGAATACACGCTTCCAATGTGCGTTCACCGCGATGTCGCCAAACACGGATGCGACCATCATGATGCTGTAAACAGAATCTGGATTCATCCGAAAATATGACGTTTTGCCATTCGTGCACCCAGGTTCGTTGTTGAGTTCACCATCGCATGCGCCCCTGCCTGTGATGCGCGTCAAGGGTAACCGTAGTCATGGTCTCCGAGCAGATAGTCCATGCTGCTGCAAACGTCGTCGAACTGTTCGTGCACATGGTTGTTGTTTCGCAAACGTCCCCACATGTTGACTCAGGGATCGAGACGTGGCTGCACGATCCGTTACAGCCATGTGGATAAGATGCCTGTCATCTCGACTGCTAGTGATAAGAGGCCGTTGGGATCCAGTATGGCGCTCCGTATTACCCTCTTGAACCAACCTATTCCATATTCTGATAATAGTCATTGGATCTCGACCAACGCGAGCAGCAGCGATACGATAAACCGTAATCGCAATAGGCTACAATCCGACCTTTATCAAAGTCTAAAACGTGATGGTACGCATTTCTCCTCCTTACCCGAGGCATCACAGCAACGTTTCACCAGGCAACGCCGGCCAACTGCTGTTTGTGTATGAGAAATCGGTTGGAAACTATCCTCATGTCAGTACGTTGTAAGTGTCGCCACCGGCACCGGCACCAACCTTGTGTGAATGCTCTGAAAAGCTAAGCATTTGCATATCACAGCATCTTCTTCCTGTCGGTTAAATTTCGCGTCTGTAGCCCGTCATCTTCGTGGTGTAGCAATTTTAATGGCCAGCAGTGTATTTGATTACATTGCCCACTGGGATTTTGCAGAGTGCTACGAAAAGAAGCCATCATATTCTTAAATTAGAATTCACCGTCACAGCTGGAACTAGAAATCAGTATACTAGACATGCGATTTTGGTGAAACTACCTGAAAGGTTAAAGGTTCGCAGGATACCTTCTGTAAAGTTTGGAAGATAGGAGACGAGGTACTGGCGGAGGTAAAGCTGTGAGGACGGGGCGTGAATCGTGCTTGGGTAACTCATTTGGTAGAGCACTTGCACGTGAAAGGCAAAGGTCCCGAGTTCGAGTCTCGGCCCGGCACACAATTTCAATTTGCCAGGAAGTTTCATATCAGCGCACACTCCGCTGCAGAGTGAGAATCTCCTTCATGATACGATTTTGATATTGTTACAGTGTCTGTCTTGCTTTAGGAATGCGACATACATTTCACATACATTTAGGAAACAGTGCCCCATCGTTGTTTTTTGAGTACCGGTTGTAACATGTGCCTCAAGTGAATCTGTCTTAAGCTCAGAACAATTTCGCAGGCCGCGGTGGTCTCGCGGTTCTAGGCGCGCAGTCCGGAACCGTGCGACTGCTACGGTCGCAGGTTCGAATCCTGCCTCGGGCATGGATGTGTGTGATGTCTTTAGGTTACTTAGGTTTAAGCAGTTCTAAGTTCTAGGGGACTGATGACCACAGTTGTTAAGTCCCATAGTGCTCAGAACCATTTCATCCATCAGAACCATTTCAGCCCTTGTCTTTAATTTACAGCTGCTGTATTCGTCTTTTGTGAGTTATAGCCTATATCGGATATAGTAGGGTACTTCAATTGTTCATTCTGTTTTCTTTCTGCGGTTTTCATTATTTCAGATAGCTGTAATTTTACGTGGCGTCTTTAACAGTGATTGTAATCCCGAGAGAATTTCGCTGGGTCACGGATACAAAACTGCAAATTTCATTAATGATGCGTCTATGGAGGCATTTCAGTAGTTTAGCTACAAAATTAATCTGCGAAATATACTCTCATCAAGGTGGAAAGGCATTAAGGAAGAGAAGCTTAATTTTAGATAATTTATATCCGATGTACGTTACTAACTTTTCCCTCTTACGCAATTGTTTTTACACTCAATTAAGTTTGGTTTTACTTCATCTAGTTCACGAGCACTAATATGATTTTGTATATAAAACAGGGTGCATTTAACGAGAAATGGGTTTGGCATCTTAAACACAAAACGTGTGGAAAAAAGCACACGAACTTAATGATTGCTTATGGCGTTGCTAAAGTTTGTAGTCAGACAACTTGTGACAACAGTGAACATTTGTTCGTATTTTACATGAGACACAACTACAGTTATTTATGTCAGTGAATGCGAAGGATGGAATATCCAGATCAATATGTAGCTTTTCTTAACGAGAAGCCTAACTTAATCCAAATGGAATACTAAACTGCTCAAAAATGGTTTGAGAGACCCTCATGTTTTGTGTTGTTTTAATTTAAAATCTCTTACTCAACAGTCTCTTGGCCACTGAGAATTCTGTGTATTGGAGCTCAAGGGAAACCTGCATTGCCAGTGCAGTCCAGTACAGCTCGGTGTGTCTCGAATCTTGAACCGCATAGTGTGTTTTGTGTTGTCAGTTGAGTCTGTCAATATGCCTCGAAGAGTCATTGCAAAATGGCAGTGAGCACTATGGGACTTAACATCTGAGGTCATCAGTGCCCTAGAACCTAGAACTACTTAAACCTAACTAACCTAAGGACATCACACACATCCATGCCCGAGGTAGGATTCGAACCTGCGACCGTAGCGGTCGCGTGGTTCCAGACTGAAGCGCCTAGAACCGCTCGGCCATCAGCTGCCGGCACACTGCAGGTACGTGCCAAATGTGAAGAGGGCGGAACCATTTGCTGTTGAGCAAAGGACCCACCAAAGCCAAGTCAGTTTCCTGCATATCTCGTTTTACTCCTTACAGTGTTTGCTATGTGCGACGTTTTTGTTATTTTGTACTTCCGCACAGGATCTGTTTGGACTATTTTCGCTAGCTCACAACGACTCTGAGTCTTCTCATAATTTTTTGAAGTACGATATTGGCTTTCTCATGTTTCCTCTGAAGTACGAAACTTGGTTTTCGGTGTTTTCCCCTCTTTCTTCGAAAGCACGGAATCTGAACTCAGTCACACCTCCGCAGCATCTTATTGCAGTATACATCGCTGAAGGCCTTTTCCTGGAGTGTAGCCTTGTACAGAATAGAAACGACGAAAAGGAGTACAGACAAAAAGAGAAGAGAAGGTTTTGAAATGTGGTGCTACAGAAGAATGCTGAAGATCATACGGTTAGACCGCTTAAGTAATGAATTGTGGGAGGAAGAAACCTGTGGCACAGCTTGACTAAAATAAGGGATCTGTAGATACGACGGTCTCTAAGTCATTAAGGAATCACCAGTTTGGTGACGGAGGGAATCGTGAGAGGGGTACAAACTGTAGAGATAGGACAAAGGGGTCAACACAATAAGTAGGTTCAAATGTATGTAGGCTGCTTTTGCTTTTCGGAGCTGCATCAGACTAGTCTTTTGATTCAAGCCCACAACATACACTACAAACAGTGTGTGCCGTGCGCGTGTTGCATTTTCTTGGTGCCAATCTGTATTGATAGTTTACGTGCACTCTTTGTTTCCCGCGGGGACGAGGCTGCTCCTAGCCCCGTGAGACGGCAGTGAGTGCCCGAGCGCAGTGTATTTAGACTCCCGCTCAGGACACAGACGGGAAGATGTTGTAAAATTTAAACTGCATTAGTAAAGGATGATTTGTTACTGCGGAAGGTGGGGATTTATAAAATACCGTGTCAATGTGGTATGGCCTATATAGGACAGACAACGCGTACAGTCGAAGAGCGTTGTACGGAACATCAACGTTGCACTTGTCTACTTCAACCCAGTAAGTCTGCAGTTCCCGAACATTGTATTTCCAACGGACACTCAGTGGAGTACGACAAAACTTCGATTTTGGCGACAGCAAGAACCTTTTGGGACTCCATTATTAAAGAATCCGTTGAAATACGCATTGCGGAAAATGTAATGAACCGTGACAGTGGTTACCAACCGAATAACGCGAGGAATCCCGTCATCTCTGAAATTTGCTCGAGTCGAAGACGCCAGAAGACTTCGATAGCTGCGGCCAGCGACAATACCGACGGCAGCTGACTCTTGCAGTTCCTCTAGCGATGGCGCTGCCGTTGGGCGGTGGGGTCTTTCTGTCTCCGTGACTTCAACGCATGCGCGGTAGTACCATCAGCGCACTACATAAGATGGAGCGGAGAACGTCTTCCGTCAGTCCTCGTTCGGCTCACCTATAGATGGCTGGCAGTTGTCCAGCCGAAATTTCGTGCAATGGAGTTTACGACGACCGGCTGCAATTCCGAAATATCTTTGAACGGGAAGATGTTGTTTGCCAGCGACAGAAAGGAGAGTTCCGTGGCCTAAGTGGCGTGTCGATACTGAGCGAGGCCGATCATCGCTATGTACACAGTGTTGCAAATCGATACGCGCCATTGCTACCAAGATGACAGCGGAACACGAGGCACTACTCGCAGTACCACATCAGTCCCACGTCGGCACGGCGCTGAGTTCAACAACGGCGGTGGTGACAGAGAGCCGCGCGAAGGGTAGGGTCCCAGATACTGCCGCAAACACATAAAAACGTGATTCTTACGGCAGAGGTAGAACTGTAACGTGCTGTGACGCCATCACAGAGTATGCACACGCGCGCATATACACTCATATTTTTATAAAGTAATATTATTCTCTACAAATATTGTCTGTCTAGTTTTTATTCTTTTACTTTTTAAACTTTCATTTCTTCTGTTTCTAGCTGTTTCTAGGCAGTAGATATGCATATGTTCTCTCAACCAACATTGTTACTGGTAAGTAATATACGAGATGTTAGGGGTATATGTGCAGATATTATGATAATTGGTACCTTAATATGTACGCACTTCAGTGTATTGGTCTCTTTTCTTCTGCACCTGACAGTCTACCCGCAAACATTTCTCATAATTTACTACCTGACATTTTCTCCACGGTCCTAACGGCATCATTAAGTTGGGTACGCCTCTCGGCATACACTAACGGTTGTGCATCCATGCATCCACACTTCTACACCTGACCTGCTGCCCAAGGAAAAATAAGCATTAATGGTTTGCTCTTGCCACAAGTACTTGAGGGTACCAACCAACCAAAAAAGCTCTACTCCTAATAGTTATATATATTAGTTATATTTTGTAATAAATAAATGAAGTAATTACTGATGCAATGTTGTTCAGTACACTGTCCTCAGTCACCAACAAAAATATCTGCACTTATACCCCAAACACTCTGCATACATGTTCTTACCATTACTACATCATTATCATTATTACTATCGAGAGACCCAACTTTGTAATCAACTAAAACATGTAGCAGCTTAAAAATTTCCAAATAAAGGAACACATGTTATATAAATACAGAGAGCGAGTCAAAAGGAAACCAAAAATGAATAAGTACACCGTTGACATTCGTGTAGCAAAGACGACAAATATAAGTGCACCTTCGCTCCCGTAACTGACTACAAAATATAACACCCAGAATTCTTTACATCTTTGTCCGATCCCAATTGCAGCTGCATCATAAGGACATACACCTTGACGTGGCGGGATGGCTTGCGTGGCTCAACGGTAGAGAGTGCCCTACCGAAGGGGCAACAACACCAG
This sequence comes from Schistocerca gregaria, assembly GCF_023897955.1. NCBI lineage: Eukaryota > Metazoa > Arthropoda > Insecta > Orthoptera > Acrididae > Schistocerca > Schistocerca gregaria. The sequence goes on from NC_064931.1 coordinate 827,285,061, forward strand.
AGGGGCAGGGGGAGTGTACGGAGGGGCGAGAGAAACGTGTGGCTCATCGACAGGGGCAACAGTCTAGATTATTGACTGACCTGGCCTTGTAACATCACCTAACATACCTTTGCTCTCATCGTGCTTGATGAGAGGAATCTGCAGCCGAGGGCCTGCAGCTCTCCTGCTTGGTTAAATGATTATGGTATCCTCATGGGGAAAATATTCCGGTGGAAAAATAATCACCACTTCGGATCTCCGCCCGATGGCTACTTAGAACGATATCTTCATCAGGAAAAACAAAACTGTCATTGCACGGGCCGCAGCGTGGAGTGGTAGATCCCTTAATCGGACACGTAAGTGAGAGCAGTTAGAAAGCAAAATGTGTAGGTTAATGTTACATGTACAGGGTATAAATGATGCTCGGTGGTAGGAGGTGCAGGACTTCTGGTCATGTTAATACACCGTTATAAATACGAAATTACATAATTGTAATGGAAGAATAGGTTTAAACACCGTATAAGAAAATAGGAACGCATATAATATAGATGCGAACCAACACTCACCACGGTATTACAAGTTTATATGCCAAATAGCACTGCAGATTATAAAGACATCGTATAATGAGATAAAAGGATTCATTTGGGTAGCTAAGGAGGACGAAAATGAAATTTTGTTAGTATCTGGAATTCCACAGTTGGGAATGGAAATGAGGGTTTAATGGGCGAATATGGACTGGAAAAGAAGAGTGAAAGAGGAAGCCGCTTGGTAGAATTTTACATAGTGGATCATTCCATCATCTATAACACTTGGTTAATGAGATATGAAAGAAGGTTGTACTCGTGGAAAAGACCTTTAGATACTGTAAGGTATCAGATTCATTATATAATGGTAAGACAGAGATTTCGGAACCAGGTTTTAAATTGTAAGCTATTTCTGGGGGCAGACCTGGACCCTGACCACAGTTCGTTGGTTATGAACTGTAGATTAAAACCGAAGAAATTGGAAAACGTAGATATTTTCAAAGAACGAGAAGTTGTTCAAAGTTTCCAATGGAGCATTGGCCAACGATTCAGTGAGACAAGGGAAAGGACTAAAATATAAGACGAATGAGTAGCTCTGAAAGATGATGTTGTGAAGACAACAGAGGGTCAAATAAGTGAGACCTAGCAGAAACACTTCGATGTCACAGAGGATACAGAATTTAATTGATGAAATGAGAATATATAAAAATGCAGCAAATGAGTGAGGCCAAAGAGAATACAAACGCCTAAAAATATGAGAAAGACAGGATATGAAAAGTGGCTAAGCGGGAATAGCTACAGGACAGATCCAAAATTATAGAAGCGTATATATTTAACGGAAAGACAGGTACCACCTACAGAAAAATTAAAGAGGCCTCTGCTGAAGAAAGGGAATTGAGAAGCAGCTGTATGAATATCAAGATCACAGATGGTAAACGAGAACTATGTAAAGAACGGAAAGTGGGAAAGTGGAAGGATGACAAAGAGGGGCTACACAAGGAAATGAACTTGATCGCAATATTATAGAAGGGGAAGAGGCCAGAGACGAAGATGAGATGGGAAATATGGTACTGTGAGAAGAATTTGACACAACACTGAAAGACCTACATCCAAATAAGGCCCCTTGAGTAGACGACATTCCCTCAGAACTACTGACACCCTTGGGAGATCCACTCACGACATAACCATCTCACCTGGTGGGAACCATGTATGAGATAGACGAAATACCACCAGAAGAAGAATGCAATAATTCCAGTTTAAAAGAAAGCAATTTAATAAATCTAGTTACAAGATAATGACGCAAAATTATTTACAGAAGAAAGGAAGAACTGGTAGAAATCGACGTCGGGGGAGATCAGTTTGGTTTTTCGAATAAATGGAGAAATGTAGAAACATGCGAGGCAGGTCTTACCCAACGACTTATCTTAGTAGGTAGGATGAGGAAAGGCCAACCTATGTTTATAGCTTCTGTTGATTTAGTGAAAGCTTTTGACAACGTCCATTGGAATACGCTCTTTGAAATTATGAAGGTATGAGGGGTAAAATACAGGAAGCGAACGGTTATTTTCAACTTGTATAGAAACCGGCCTTTATAAGAATCGAAAGGGCATGAAAGGGAAGCAGTATTTGAGAAGGGGGTAAGACAAGGTTGTAACCTGTTCCAAATGTTACTCAATCTATACATTGAGCTAGTAGTAAATGAAACCAGTGGAAAAAATTATAGAAGGAATTAAAGATCAGGGAGAAGAAATGAAAACTATGAGGTTCGCCACTGTCATTGTATGTCGGTCAGAAATGGCAAAAGACTTGGAAGAGCTGCTGAACGAAATGGAAAGTCTGTTGAAAGGAGGATATAAGATGAACATCAACAGAGGGGAAACAAGGATAAATGGAATTTTATCGAATTAAATCAGGGGACAGCGAGAGAATAAGAATGAGTTTTGCTGTTTGGACAGTAAAATAGGTGACGATGGCCGAAGTAGAGCGGAAATACAATGTACACTGGCAATAGCAAGAAAATCGTTTCTGAAGAACAGATATTTATGACGTTCGAATATTAATGTAAGTATTAGGAAGTATTTGTTTCGAGTGCGGCCTTGTATGGACGTAAAACTTGGAAAATAAGTAAATCAGACAATAAGGCAATAGAAGCTTTCGAACTGTGGTGCTACAGAAGAATGCTTAGGATTACAAGGGTATATCATGTATCTGAGGAGGAGGCACTTAACAGAATTATGGAAGAAAGAAATTATGGCCCGACTGGATCAAGAGAAGTGACCTGTTGATAGGACTCACTCTGAGGGATAAGGAATGGTCAGTTTTGTAGTGGAGGGCAGTGTGTCGTTGTTAAAAACTGTAGAGCGAGGTAAAGAGGTACGACAACAACAACGACAACGACAGCGACATTAAAGCGAAAGTGAGACACGTTTGGTGAAACAAAATATGAGTTGGAATAAGGGCAAAACATTATTGTGATATGAATATTTCAGAGGGAGCGTTACAAGAAATTGTGTTTCACCTTGCCCCTTACCGTGAAGGTTTTATGTCCTTCGACTCTTCGGCGCCGAAACTCAATCATGTCTCCCACATTCCTGAATAGTTTGAGGTAGCATCATCATTGCGTCACGCGCTCGATGGGGAAATAAAAGTTGGTATCATTACTAACGAGCATTAGGCGCACGAATCGTCGAACGACAATAGTTCGTTATTCTACAGTACTAACAATCTCTCATCTTGTGTGCCGTTGCTTCGGTTGGGGGTGTGTAGCATCAAGAAAAAGCTGCAACATTTCACGGTTTCTTCCAGCCGCATAGTATGCATGTAAACATGGCCCCGAAACGTCAGGCAAATCGTATCGCGAGAGATACAAGAAACACTTGCGGGAGGACTGCTCCCATCTCAACACAGTGTGCTATGTTTTCAACTACATGAATATATGCTTGCGTGTTCGTCAGTCATTCAGCGCCACCGCCTCAATATATCGTGCCACTCCACAAATAACGCCAGTGTCTATAGAGCCCACCGAAACTCCAGGAAAACTGGTATTACGTTTGAAATCAGTTCTAAGTTCTCATTGGCGCAGCAGTCACTCATTTGACTTGATGCGCATTTGTGTCTGTACTTGGCGCCGTGGCCTCACATCAACTCAAAGGGCAACTCAGCGCAACAGTTAAGTATTACAGTCTTCACTGGTACTATCTTCACTGGTATCTACAAACGCTTCTGGCAAGATGCATTTTGTGCTTCTAGATGCAAGTTAATTTGTGTTTCAATAACATTTAATGGTCTAGATGCGTATATTAGCCTGTTAGTACTTTTTTGAGCCATTCTTGGGTGCGCGAAAGAAGTTTTCGCTCAGGCGACTTTCAAACTCTTAGCTCATCTACGTTATCTCGTGTTAGCCCGATAAATTTTCCAATGCAAAAGGGTCTAACAAAGGAACTAGACCGGAGGCAATAATGGGAATGATCACCACGTCATGTCATATTAATGGATTACCCCCCTTGTAGTTATTAACGAAGAGACTCATACGTATTTGTGACAACTTCAAAACCGCTGCTAATGCGAGTTTAATGTAGGCAACTATCCCATTCTGAGTTGTGAAGGCGCTCTTCAAATGGCTCTGAGCACTATGCGACTTAACTTCTGAGGTCATCAGTCGCCTAGAACTTAGAGCTAATTAAATCTAACTAACCTAAGGACATCACACACATCCATGTCCGAGACAGGATTCGAACCTGCGACCGTAGCGGTCACGCGGTTCCAGACTGAAGCGCCTAGAACCGCACGGCCGACTGAAGGCGCTGTTACTATTCTCCGTTCACGACGTGCATTTTACTCGTTTTATTGCGAAGACTACTATAATTTAAGTTTTGAATATAAGACAACTTTACTGTTAACTAGCTACTTGCAACATCCACGAAATACAAGCATAATACGACCACCCCATATATTATTCGACTAACTACATTTGTAATGCCATTTGATCACTCTGAGTCTCACTAAAAAAAAGAAAACTGCAGCCTATTTCCTTGATATTCTCTGATTCATACCCTAAGATATATGGCCCAAAGTATGGTATGCTTCTTTCAATTGCGTGAAGGCCACGCAGGTTTGCTTTTAGATAAATTGTACAGAAATATTCTCGGGCTGAAAGTCTCTGCCGGTAGGATTTAATCGCTACGACTTTTTTTTTCTATTTCATCATCAATACTCGGTAAGCCACATCATAGTACGTAGCCTAGGATACTTCGTGTAACTCCAGCCTATTACCTGTTCCAGTCGCGAATGGTGCGCTAAAAGAAGACTGATGGGAATGTCCGTAATTTATCTTCCTGATAATTCCTTGAGATATATAGAGGACGAACAAAAATTTTAATGACTCTTCTACTAAGTATGCTTTAGAAATTGTAACCCGCCATGATGCACGCCACTCTTGTAGCGTCTGCCGCTGCGGTTATACCTTGAGCCTCCCTCTATCAGTCCTTCCGGGTAAGCGTTCCAGACTGAGGGGCAATACTCAGGTATCGGTGAAACGAGGGTTTTGCAATGCACTTCCTTCGCAGGCGAACTAGACTTCCTGATTATACTTCTTATGAATCTGCTTTTCCAACGTCAGGCTTTATGAGGTCATTCTTCTTTAAATCGCTGGTGGTCTTACTTCTACATGGATATGACTATTTCCTGTGATGCTACGGCAAAGTCCTAGTCAAATATTAACGGCTCCTTCCACCTATTTATTCGCTATAATACATATATTCTGTGTTCATAGTAAACTGCCAAACTCTTCGCGAAGCGTCCATTGTCTGTAGGTCTTCTATCAACTAATAAAAGTGATTTTTAGCCTTATTATTTATCTATGTACAGTGTGGTTATAATTAAACTTTCGCTGTTTGAGCCAGCGGATACGGATAGCTGTTTACCGTGTGGGTACCCAGTGCTACAGGTATGTGTTTACACTATGTGCTGCACGATTTGCGTTGTTAGTGCTGTTATTGTCGTTAGGTGCCGATACTGGTACAGCGACGTAGCGTTGAACCACAAGCATCAATCTGCATTAAAATTGGAGTCACCAAGGGTCTGGGCCAGGTTAGCATGGATTTAGGCGTAAAGCTCTTCTGTGATAGCAGCAATAGTTCTGCTGTTCTTCGAGAGTATCGACGCGTTAAAGGAATACGGAGAGGTCCTCTTCCACACCGGGATGGAAAAGGCGCACGGTAAATTGCGCCAAAAATTGTTTTGAAGTTACTGTTGCCATGGCTGAGAATCCTGGACGCAATGTGCAGTCTTCGGGCAGGGTACTAGCCGTGTCACGACAGCTGAACATTCTGTGATTTACGAAAACAGCTGCGTAATAGTACCCGTACAAACTTCACATTAGTCGCCAACTTTTGCCACGTGATGCAGACATTCGGGTACACTTTGCTCTTATGTTTCTTGAAGGGACTGAAGGTGACGACATGTGGCCTTGGACTATTTTGTTTAGTGATGAAACACACTTTACCTTCAGTGAGTTGGTAAACATTCACAATTGTCGCATTTGGGTTCGTCACCGCCAACGAACGTTCATGAAGTTCCCCTGCATTGTGAACGCGTTACTGTGTGCTGCACCTTCACGGCATAATTCAGGATTGGTAGATTTTTCCCTGAACAACTCGGATCCCAAGGAACAAGGACATACAACGTGACCGGCAGGTGTTACTATGAACTGCTTCGCCAATGTCTGATTTCCGCATTGCGGGAGGGAGTTGCTTTCAGCTAATGTGTTTTTATAGAAGATGGAGCTCGACATCACAGTGCTCGTGAGGGCGCTCGATTACTCCGTAACACATTTGGAGACAAGTGAATCGTCAGCCGATCGTTAAAAACCTCGTGGACTCTTAGATCACCAGATTTGAACACGAGCGATTTCTGAATGTGGGGTTACTTGAAGGATAGCTTTTATCAACGGGATATTGGCACATGTTGGAGGCTAAAAATGAGCATAGCGAGGGAGGTAGTTAACTTTCCACCTGAGATGTTTTAGGCAGCAGTAGAGGAATCTCTTGTACATTTCAGGCTTTCGTGGATGGAAATGGTCGTCACATTGAGCAACGCTTGTAACCTGGAACGGGAACATGCTACGCGATTAACAAATGTTAACCTCTTGTGTGGAAATAAAAATGTTTCTTTCAATGGCTTATTCGTTATTTCTCTTCGGCATGTCATGAAAAATGTTTCCTCAATGCGTCATTGTCCTACGATCAATATTTTTTCACGAGGGCCCTCTCAAGTAGCGAAAGTTTAATTATAACCATCCCACACAACAACATTATGCGTGAGCAACTTCATGAAACTTCCTCCTTTATCCATTAGGTCATTTATATATAATTTTAACAATAATGTTCCTATTACACTCGTTTCGGGTATGCTCGAAACCACTTTGACATCAGAAGATTACACTTTGTTCAGGACGACAATTTTCCTATTTCAGCTAGTCACTGCCTTCATTGAAGATGTCACTGTCTTGATGCTTTCAGACTGTGCACGTTCGCTTGAAGTATTTAGACTCCATTACAAGCTTAATGTAGTATTTGTTATTCGATGAAAAACTATTGGTTCATAATTCAGTAGCAGGATGACTCCCAAGTATTGATTCCACAATTAGCGAAACACTATTTAGAAAGAACAGAGAACAGACATTTGAAGCTGACTGCAGGACGATTCTGCTGCCGGCAACGTATAATTCGCGTAAGGACAACGAAAAAAAGATAACAGAGATCAGGGCTCGTACGCAGGCACATACATTGTAGCCTTTCCTTCACCCTATTTACAAGTGGAAAACGAAAGGAAATCACTAGTAGTGGTTCAAGGTACCCTCTCCCATGCCCGATATTGTTGCTTGCGGAATATGCGTGTAGAGGTAGATGTAGGTTTAATGTTCGCATTTAGAGTAAATCTATCAGTTTTTATGGTTTTGTTGTACTAAAAGCCAGACATAACGCGTAAGAAGTAACAAATAAAACTGGTTTATGCTATAAAAAGGATTTATAGAGCTTTATGTAGGAACGGGAGACGATTATGTTACCAAAAGGCTCGTATTTTGAAGAGGTGAATTTCAGATAATTTCACAGCTGCTCCTTACCCCATCAGATGCAGCTGTACTTGTGCTCATTGCCTACAAATCCTGACCATCATAGTTTTCTTCCATACTCGTACATTAGCGTCTCGTCGGTAGAACTCTGGCCATGGACTATCGGCCTGACATATAATTATATCTTGCCGGCCGCGGTGGTCTCGCGGTTCTAGGCGCGCAGTCCGGAACCGCGCGACTGCTACGGTCGCAAGTTCGAATCATGCCTCGGGCATGGATGTGTGTGATGTCCTTAGGTTAGTTAGGTTTAAGTAGTTCTAAGTTCTAGGGGACTGATGACCACAGATGTTAAGTCCCATAGTGCTCAGAGCCATTTGAACCATATTATTATATCTTAACGGGAATTTCCGTCTCAGTGAGTTAAGTGCAAAGATTTTGACACACTACAACAATTATACCATAATACAGAGACACTTAGCCACTACCTACGTATGAAACACATGAATCTGCACGACTGCAGATACTTCGAGTTAGAGGTAATACTGAAATGACATGTATTGCTGGCTGAAAAAATCTTAACGTTGATCAGTGGTTCCTGTATTGAAGTCTAAATTTCTGTCAGCTCTTTGCCTCCTTGGAAGTTAAGTCGGAATATCTCTTTACCAAAAACAGAGTGAAGAAAAATTCGGACTTCACAGCGCACAGCGCGATTCCTCACAAAATTTCGTCCTGCGCATGTTTCAGGCAGTAAATGGACGTCAAAGACTGGCAATCTCTGTCAGCATATACAGCAGTGCCGTGAAGTGAGTGCAGTTTGGGTTAGCATGCAGGAGTCCGAGGATTCGATTCTGGGTCGAGGCTTAATTGTTCTTAGTTGCTAAAAATAGTCTGCTTGTTGCAGTATCTGGCGTCTTAATCCTCATATACAGAGTACAATGTGTCTTCTACCAAACATTTGCAGTTACGTATTACAAACTCAGAGATGGAAGTACAATCGTTCTCATTGGTCAACTTTTAAAGAAGCCTTTTGCACGTTGTGCACTGCTTCTACTAGATTCCAAACCTGTTTTCTGAGTACCCTCCCCCCATAGGGTCCATCAAATTTATTTGTAGAGCACATTGTTAGCCCTAATGGAACGTAAAGCCCTAACCAAATGTAATGAACTGAAACGTGACAAGAATAATACTTGGTAATAATCGATGGGACCACTGGAGGAGGGTACACACACAAGTTTGTAGTCTATAGTTCGTGTCCACGACGTGCAAAAGGTTTCTTTAAGAGTTGACCAATGAAAACGATTGTATTTCCATTTCTGTGTTCGTAGTATGTAACTGCAAATGTTTTGTAGAAAACCTACTGTAATTGGTGTATGACGACTACGAGGCCAGATAGGGTACCACGCAGAATACTTTTAGCAAATAAAAACAAATAAACCTCGACGTACAATCGAACCCTTGACAATCTGCGTGCCAACACAAAATACTGTCTAATTCACCAACTACACAACAGTACTCCTATAAACTGACACAGGTAGTTCCCTTACACGTGATTACAGTGTTTTCAGTTCGCCAGTCTTTAACGTCCTTTTATTACCCGAAATATGCGCAGGAAGAAATTTTGTGACAGAGATTTTTGTGTTGCTGATATGTGAGGAATCGTGCTGCGATGGCCGAGTGCGCGAATTTTTCTTCACCCTGTATAACGTCTGATACACATTTACAAGTGTATCGACCTTAAATAAACAGCGCTCACAAAGACGTTGTTGTCAGAGAATTTTAAAATTTGGCGAAAGGATTATATCACATTACTTGATAAGTTAAAAAAACTGTGTGACGTAAATTGGCCAGTGCGAAACCGAAACATTTAATTGGCTGATGCAGGTATTTATCGGAATGAGGGGCGCAGAGCGTTCGCTAATCAGGCGGCAGCAGGCTGTTAGTGGGGGCAGATTCAATTCGTGGGAGCAGCCCCGGGCCTCTGAGGAGAAAAAAAAAAAAAGAAAACCTCGCTGACTAGCGGCCCTGAGATTGGCTGTGCTCTCCTAACTCCTATTATTCCAGAAATTACGCCCGCCGTATTGAACGCGCACTTGATTTTTCGATTCAGGCGTAGACACTTTCTGACAACCAAGCTGACTCCGTCGCAGTCGGATGGTGTGGAAACTGTCGCCACATTGTTTCCGCTTCGTCGTTTCACGTAAAGGGTATGGAGAAACAAACACCTAACGTGTTGCTTGTATGTATACGGCTGAATAAACTATAAAATGTGTTATTGGGAGGCTTCCCACCGCATTGCTGTGCAGTGTAGTACTAACAAACATATCAGTTTCCTCTGATCGCGCAAAAATATTAAAAAAAATTCTTTGTGCCCGTCCTACGCTATTCATTGGAAAGCATCCCGAGAATTTATGCGAATTTATCCACTACATGACCAGAGAAGCGAACTCACCAGTATAGAAGGAGCTGTCAGTTAAGAATCAGTAACAGCTGAATGGTTCTAACAGGAGTGCTCAGTCACTTCGAACGTGACCTAGTCGTTGAATGTCACCCCAGCAACAAATCCATCAGGGACATTTCAAGTCCTAGAAAGCTATCCGAGTCGAGTGTTGATGATGTGATTGTGAAGTGGAATTGCGAAGGAGGAACCACGGGTAAACCAAGACCAGGCGGTCCTCACGTATTGATTGGCAGGTAGCGACGAAAAATATGAAAAAGGTTGTAAAAATCATATAAATTCAGTTGAAGGAATCACTCGTAAGTTCCAAAGGGCTGTCAGCAGTCCTGCTAGGACTAGGTGCGCAGGGAATTAAAAGGACTGGCGTATAATGGTCGAGCAGCTCCTCATAACGTTTCTGTAGTCAGTGCTTTCAATGACGGCTAGAAATAAGTGATCTCAAGTGACGGCTCACACTATACCCTGTGGAAGGCCGGTGGAAGTGTTTGGGATTGGAGAAAACCTGAATAACGTTACCTGACATCATGTGCAGTGACGAATGGAGGACGTGGTGTTACAATATGGGGTGCTGCGTACAGTAGAGGAATAGTTCGCAGACAAAGGATGTTTGTATCGGCATGCTAATCTACATCTTTATCTACATGATTACAACCGAGCGAGGTGGCGCAGTGGTTAGACACTGAACTCGCATTCGGGAGGACGACGATTCAATCCCGCGTCCGGCCATCCTGATTTAGGTTTTCCGTGATTTCCCTAAATCGCTCCAGGCAAATGCCGGGATGGTTCCTTGCAAAGGGCACGGCCGACTTCCTTCCCCATCCTTCCCTAATCCGATGAGACTGATGACCTCGCTGTCTGGTCTCCTTCCCCAAACAACCCAACCCCAACCCTACATGATTACTCTGCGATTCACAATTAAGTGTCTGGCAGTGGGTTCATCGAACTACCTTTAAGCTACTTCTCTACTGTTCCACTCTCGAGCAGCGCAGGGAAATGGTGATTGAAAGTTCGTGAGAAGTTCCTGCCACAGCGAGAAACGCCTTTGTTTAAATGACTGTCACCCCATTTCGCCTATTTCGAGATAATACAATTCGAGCTGCCCTTCATTGAACTTTCTCGATTTCCACTGTCAATATTGTTTCATGCGGGCCCCACACCGTACTGCAATACTCCAAAACAGGGTGGACAAGCGTAGTGTCAGCAGTCTATAGTACAGAGTGTCCATAAAGTCCCTTTACAATTTCTAAATTTTATTACAACGGCAGTTGTTGAGAAATTTTAACAACATTTCTTTTATTGCAATCAGTGTTTATAGAAGTTGCTTTGACGGTGTTTAATAGACCTCTATATGGGCGCCTTTAGTTGCACGAAGAACATCAAGACGGTACTCGATTTATTGCCATGTTCGCTGTAGCATAGCGTCATCAATGGTGGCACTGGCATTACGAATCCTTTGCTTCAAGTCAGCAATGTCCCGTATCTATGTTTGATACACGATATCTTTTCATACCCCCATAATAAAAGTCCAAGCGAGTGATATCTGGCGAACGCGGTGGCCAAGGATTTGGCTCATCCCTCCCAATGTATCTGCCTGGAAATGTTTCATTCAGGAACCAACGAACATGCAGTCCCCAATTTGGTGGTGCATCATCTTGCTGTAGAATGATAGCTGGTTTTAAGTCAATCAGTTGTGGTGCCAGATATTCGGTCAGAAGGTCGAGGTAAACATCTGCAGTAATTGTTGACTCGTTGAAGAAAAATTGACCAATTATTCCGTTGCACATGATTCCACACCACACATTCACTTTTGGACTATCCTGGTGTAGTTCCCTAGTCACATGGGTGTGTTCAGATTCCCAGATTCTCACACTGTGTCTGTTTAATATCCCAGAAACATGAAAATTTGCCTCTCACTGAATCAAACTCGCTTGAGGAGTGCTTCATCCTCCGAAAGGGGTTATAGCATGCTGAGTGTAAAATCTGTCTGTTTAGGCTTGTCATTTGGCTCAAGTGTCTGTAACAGTTGCACATTGTAAGCGTACAACCGTAAGTGCTTGTAGAGGACGTTATGCACAGCTGAATGTGGTAGTTGCAACTGTCTGGCAGCAGTGAGGGTGGACTCAGTAGGTGAACGAGTGAAGACGTTTAAAACGTGATAGATGTTTTCCTCGGATTTTCTCGGTCGCCCGCTCTTCTCTTTATCCAACACTCCCTGTCTCCATAATTTTTTTGCGCCATGCACGGATGGAAGGGAGCGATGGTGGATCTCTTCCATACTTCGTTCTGAAGTTTCGTCGAGTATGAACATCCGATTTTGTCTCAATAAACCAGGACACACATTGCACCTTCTCTTGAGGAGTTGCTATTTTATAGATGTTCAGTCCCTTCCATCGATAGAGTATATGACACCCCAAGTTTTAGTACACATAAAAACTTTAGTAAACAGTGATCACAAAAAAGAAATTATGTTAAAATATTTCAACAATTGCCGCTGTAATAAAATTTTGAAGCTGTAATGGGACTATATGGAGACCCTATAGAGCTGTTACATTTTCTAAGGTAACGCCCTGCCGCAATGGTGACACCGGTTTCTCTTAGATCAGCGAACGTAAGTGAGTGGGGTTTGGTAAGCACTTGCAAGGGTCACGACCTGGGTCTGCCGAGTGCTGCTGGTAAGGGGGATGCACTCAGCCCTTGCGAGACCAGTGGAGGAGCTACGTGATTGAGGAGTAGCGGCAGCGGTCACGAAAACTGACAACGGCCGGGAGAGCGGAGTGCTGATCACATGCTCCTCCGTATCCGCATCCGGTGACGCCTAATGGCTAAGGATGACACGGCGGTCAGTCGGTAGCGTTTGGCCTTCATGGCCTGTTTCGGACGGTGTTTGTTTGTTTCGTACATTTTCTAAGCGTTCCTCGAATAAATCACAGTCTTTGGTTTGCTTTCCCCACTGCATTACCTATCTGATCTTTGCAATTTAAGTTATTTGTAAACGTAATCCCTAAGTATTTTGTTGATGTATATAAATCGTTTTCTTCGAGGTGATTCATAATGTTGGATCACAGTATACGTTCTAGAATCCTGCTGCAAGTCGACGTTAGTGAATGGGTGATTTATCATGTGGCGGCCAGACTGACTCTAGGGTTCTAGGCGCTACAGTCTGCAACTTAGCGACCGCTACGGTCGCAGGTTCGAATCCTGCCTCGGGCATGGATGTGTGTGATGTCCTTAGGTTAGTTAGGTTTAATTAGTTCTACGTTCTAGGCGACTGATGACCTCAGAAGTTAAGTCGCATAGTGCTTAGAGCCATTTGAACCATTTATCACGTAAATGAAATTTCTACAATTCGCTTTGATCATCTCATGACTTTACGCGACGGTAAATGATAGAATCATCTGCAAGCGATCTAAGAGGGCTGCACAAATTCTTTCCTAAGTCGTTTATGTAGATCAGGCACAACAGAGGGCATATAAAATTGCCTTGGTGAACGCCGGATATAACCTCTCTTTTATTCGATCACTTTCCGTCGGTTATCTTGCTGACAGGAAATCACGAATCCAGTCATACCACTGAGACGTTTCTCCATTAGCACGCAATTTAACTAGAAGTCGCTTGTAGGGAACAGTGTCAAAAGCCTTCTGGAAATCTGAAAGCATGGAATCAATTTGGCGTCCCACGTCGATAGTATGTATTACTTCGTGAGAATAAAGAGCAAGTACTGTTTCAAAAGAACGGTATTTTCTGGTCCAAATGGCTCTGAGCACTATGGGACTCAACTGCTGTGGTCATCAGTCCCCTAGAACGTAGAACTACTTAAACCTAACTAACCTAAGGACATCACACACATCCATGCCCGAGGCAGGATTCGAACCTGCGACCGTAGCAGTCGCACGGTTCCCGACTGCGCGCCTAGAACCGCGAGACCACCGCGGCCGGCGGTATTTTCTGAATCCATATTGGCTACATGTCAATAAATCGTTTTCTTCGAGGTGATTCATAATGTTGTAACACAGTATATGTTCTAGAATCCTACTGCAAGTCGACGTTAGGGAATGGGTCTGTAATTCGTTGGTTTATTCCTATTTCCTTACTTGGGTATTAGTGTCACTTGTGCAACTTCCCAGTCTTTGGGCGCGGATCTTTCTACGAGCGAGCGATTGTATATCATTGCTAAGTGGAACCTGCCTGGTATGTAATCTGGACCAGAAACTTGTCTTTTGTGAGTGTTCTTAAGCTGCTTCGCTACATCAAGGATTCCTACTTCAAAGGTACTCATGTTGGAAGCTGTTCTTGATTCAGATTCTGGAACATTTACTACTTCTTCTTTTGGAAACGAATTTCATAAGATCGTGTATAATAACTCTGCTTTAGTGGAACTATCATCGGTAACATCAACACTGTTGTCGCGCACAGGAGGTATTGCCTACACCTTGGCGCTGGTGTACTTCAGATACCACCAGACTCTCTGTGGGTATTCTGCCAGATTTCGTGACTGAGTTTCGTTGTGAAAAATATTTAAAATGATTTCACATTAATGTTCTCACTAAATTTCGGTCTTCTGAAAAACTTTGCCGATATTGGGGATTTTGCGTTCAATTATATTTGGCATACATTTTTCGTTGTTTCTGCAATAGTGCTCTGACATGTTTTGTTCATCCTGCCGTAAAGCATTGTCTGTGAGGCTCTGCAGACATTAGGTCAATACATTGGAAGTCACCAGCAGAGTCCAAGCTGACATAATGGCCATGTGTGGACATATCCCATATTAATGTCCGTGACAGATGTCAGGATACTTTTGATAAGATAGTGTACGTCGCTATTAAATAGACACATGAGAAGTTGCGTAGTTATGCGACATTTCATTGTTGCAGGAAGTTAAAAATGTGATAAACATATCACTTTAGTTACGAAATGGTCAAGGTACCAACGTTTCAATAAAAGTCGTATGTGGAATAGTAGGAGTTGTCCAGAAGAAATGACTTTACGTTGGATTTAAAACTTGCTTTGCTAACTGTCAGACATTTTATGTTATTTGGAAAGAAGCTGAAAAATTTCGTTGGTGCATATTGAGCTCCTTTCTGAGCAACTGACAGATTTAATAATGAGTAATAAAGGTAATTTTTTCTATGGTGTTGTAGGTATGGATACCATTCTTCGTTAATTGTGATGAATTATTTATAACATAACTTCATTAGCGACTATACGTATTGTGATGGTGCAGTTAAAACGTACAACGTATTAAGCGTTACCCTTTTTGCAATAGCCATTAACCATACGGTGTCCAAAGTCACGAGCCATGTCCGATTACTGCTTTTTGTGGAGAATTTTTCGATCTGTTTTCATCTTCAAGTCTCGAAATGTTTGAGTGACAGTTTCAACCGCCGGCCCTGTGGCCGAGCGGTTCTAGGCGCTTCCGGCCGGAACCGCACTGCTGCTACAGTCGCAGGTTCGAATCCTGCCTCGGGCATGGATGTGTGTGATGTCCTTAGGTTTGGTAAGTTTAAGTAGCTCTAAGTCTCGGGGACTGATGACCTCAGACGTTAAGTCCAATAGTGCTTAGAGCCATTTTAACCAGGTTCAACCGATAATAAGCAGACTAGAATTATTGACTACAACCACACGCTTCAAACTTTCTCCAACTGCAACTAAGAGACAATATTCTTAGTTTCACTTATCGTTCCTGGTCATCACCTGTGATGAGGAACTCTAATGGTTGTCACACGTGAGCATCTCAAGTCAATAGCTCTAAACTAAACGTTCTAACCATCTTTAAGCACTTCAGTGGCAGATACAGGAGGCGAGAAGGTCCTTCCTACTTTTATTTTACGGAGACTTTCTGGTTACGATTGGACTGATTGTTAAAGTCCGTGGCCTTGCCCGACGATGCTACCTAAAGATCTTGGACGTCATTCACGTTGACAGCATTAGTTTGAAGACAGAAGGCATGACGACAAGCCTCATATCCAGACACTTTGCTGAAGCAGGGAATAGCCGTCTAGCTATCCAGCGGACTCGTGTTGTGGTGTGACATGTATTTAAGGTCGGTTCAGTTTCATGACATCCAGCAATCCCAGATGAATAACAATACCGTTTGACATTAGATTGATGGATCAACATGCTACGTGCGCTGAGGTGCACCTGAAAGTTACAATACAACATTGAAACAAACTGTTCTCTTCATTTAGTAGTAATGCCCAAACTGCTATACGTATAAAATGTGAAAGTACACGAGAAACGCACCACGGAGGAGTTATTCAAATTGGACGTAAATCGATAGAGGTTATGTGCATGTGCAGACGAACAAATAACTATAATTTCAGAAGTTGATGATTTAGTCAAGAGAAAGAAAATTAAAAATTAGGTGAGTCAATAACGCATTCGTCTAACTCTAGCCCTTATGCAAGCAATTATTCGGCTTGACAGTGATTGATATAATTTTTGGGTGTCCTCCTAAGGGATATCATGCATGGCGCGTTAGATCGGCTAAATCCCGAGCTGGGATCACATGAACTTAGTCGTAGGTAAAGCAGCTGGAAGACTGCGGTTCATTGGTATGATAGTAAGGAACTGGAGCCAGTTTACAAAGGACATAGCAAAGTCAAGATTAAACTAATTACAGCACGCAAAGAGGCGTTTAAGCAATTACTCTTCACGCGTTCCAAGCTTGAACTGAACACGAAGAAGCCTGTGGTACAAAAGGGAGTTACCATGCACTTCGCAGTGGTTTGCAGAGTATGGATGTAATGTTGTTTGCAAGCGCGATTAAATTTTCGTTATTTGCTATTCAACCTGGTACTGCAGTTATATTGGCCAGCAGTTTACATAAAGGACCAAGCAATAGTTCATGTTATTCACCTTCTTTCTCTTCTTTTGTCCCTCATAGGTGTAGGATGATTAATATAAGGGATAGCTCTTCCTGTCACCACCTCGTGTAATGGGTGTATTGGTATTTATGTGAAAGTGGGCTATAGTTTTCTGTATGTTTAAGAATAGTGTAATGGAGCCGCTATTAGGGCACGAGTCTGGTATTCAACTGGTGGGATGTCGTAAAACGCGTAAAAACCACTTGCAATGTGGCCGGCACAGCGTTCCTCGTCGTTAATCCTCCGGCTGTATTCGATCCGGGGCCAGCGCATTTTCTCCCTGCGAAGGCGATACTTTAAAACGCACGCCTATGCATCCTGGTACCAAAGAATACTTCATACTCCTCAAATATCAAATCCTAAGCTGTATGACACAATCTGTTCGGTTTTTGTTATTTTCTGAAAGGAAAGGGTGCTTCCTTCATCATCTTAGCAGTCATTACTATTTTAAGCACTGATGTAGTCTTTCGCCTTTACAGTTAACACTTCTGTTTACATCATTAGGGTGGGAACTTACCTTGATGTGGCCACAATGAATGCACTTTATTGGTCCTCTGGACAGCCTTTTAAAATTACATATGCTTGACACATGCTATAGAAATTGTCAGTTTTGCTTCCCCCTTGATCTATATGAATTCGGAAACTGCACAAGACATTTGTAAGGTATTCGACAAGCGTTAAATGCTATATTAAAAAATTTTGCATTTCTGTCAGTGGTCTACGTTTGTTTCAAATATCTGTCGAGATTTGGTCAGGTCCTGGTGTCGATGTCGTTTTACGATCTATTTGAACTGTGCTTCCCTTTTCTGAAATGCTATGCTGCGAACTATGGATGAAGGGCAACAGGTAGAATGCATATTTCTAGATTTCCGAAAAGTATTGATACGATGTATCACTGCAGACTGTTAACGAAGACACGAGCACATTGAATTGGTTCCTAGATATTAGTGTGGCTGGATGACTTCTTAAGTAATAGAACCCAGTATGTGTCCACGAAAGCGGATGTTCATTACAGTCAATGATATCGTCTGAAGTGCTCCAGGGAAGTGTGACACGACAGCTACCATTTCCTAAATACATTATATGCATAAATGACCTGACGGGTAGGAAGCACATCAGTCTGTGGTTGTTGGCTTATGATGCTGTGATCTACGCGAAGGTTTCGAAGTTGAGTGATTCTAGGATGATGTAAGATGACTAAGACAAAACTTCCAGCTAGGGTGATGAATAACAACTAGATCTAAATTAAAAGAAGCAAGTTAATACGGATCAGTAGTATTGGGAGAATTCTGGGAAAGTGTGGTTCATCGGTAGAAGAGACCGCACATAGATCGCTAGTGCAACTACTCGTGAGTACTTCTCGAGTGTTTCGGATCCGCATCAGGTCAGCTTAACGCAAGACATAATAGCAGTTCAGAGGCAGGCTGCTAGATCTGTACCGATAGGCTCGAACAACACTCAAGTATTTCGGAGATGCTTCAGGAACTCAAATGGGAATCCCTGTAGGGAAGGCGACGTTCTTTACGAGGAACACTATTGACAAAATTTAAAAAACTGGCATTTGAAGCTGACTGCAGAGCGATTCTGCTGTCACCGACACATTTTTAACGTTAAGAGCACGAAGGTAATCTATGACAAATTACGGCTCATAAGGAGGCCTATAGACAGTCATTTTTCCCTCGCTCTGTTTGTAAGTGGAACAGGAAAGGATATGACCAGTGGTGCTACAGGGTACCTTCCTCCATGCACTGTACGGTAGCTTTCGGAGTATGTCTCAATATGGAGATTACTAGCCATTTTAACAGTATAGCTTTATACACTCCTGGAAATCGAAAAAAGAACACATTGACACCGGTGTGTCAGACCCACCATACTTGCTCCGGACACTGCGAGAGGGCTGTACAAGCAATAATCACACGCACGGCACAGCGGACACACCAGGAACCGCGGTGTTGGCCGTCGAATGGCGCTAGCTGCGCAGCATTTGTGCACCGCCGCCGTCAGTGTCAGCCAGTTTGCCGTGGCATACGGAGCTCCATCGCAGTCTTTAACACTGGTAGCATGCCGCGACAGCGTGGACGTGAACCGTATGTGCAGTTGACGGACTTTGAGCGAGGGCGTATAGTGGGCATGCGGGAGGCCGGGTGGACGTACCTCCGAATTGCTCAACACGTGGGGCGTGAGGTCTCCACAGTACATCGATGTTGTCGCCAGTGGTCGGCGGAAGGTGCACGTGCCCGTCGACCTGGGACCGGACCGCAGCGACGCACGGATGCACGCCAAGACCGTAGGATCCTACGCAGTGCCGTAGGGGACCGCACCGCCACTTCCCAGCAAATTAGGGACACTGTTGCTCCTGGGGTATCGGCGAGGACCATTCGCAACCGTCTCCATGAAGCTGGGCTACGGTCCAGCACACCGTTAGGCCGTCTTCCGCTCACGCCACAACATCGTGCAGCCCGCCTCCCGTGGTGTCGCGACAGGCGTGAATTGAGGGACGAATGGAGACGTGTCGTCTTCAGCGATGAGAGTCGCTTCTGCCTTGGTGCCAATGATGGTCGTATGCGTGTTTAGCGCCGTGCAGGTGAGCGCCACAATCAGGACTGCATACGACCGAGGCACACAGGGCCAACACCCGCCATCATGGTGTGGGGAGCGATCTCCTACACTGGCCGTACACCTCTGGTGATCGTCGAGGGGACACTGAATAGTGCACGGTACATCCAAACCGTCATCGAACCCATCGTTCTACCATTCCTAGACCGGCAAGGGAACTTGCTGTTCCAACAGGACAATGCACGTCCGCATGTATCCCGTGACACCCAACGTGCTCTAGAAGGTGTATGTCAACTACCCTGGCCAGCAAGATCTCCGGATCTGTCCCCATTGAGCATGTTTGGGACTGGATGAAGCGTCGTCTCACGCGGTCTGCACGTCCAGCACGAACGCTAGTCCAACTGAGGCGCCAGGTGGAAGTGGCATGGCAAGCCGTTCCACAGGACTACATCCAGCATCTCTACGATCGTCTCCATGGGAGAATAGCAGCCTGCATTGCTGCGAAAGGTGGATATACACTGTACTAGTGCCGACATTGTGCATGCTTTGTTGCCTGTGTGTATGTGCCTGTGGTTCTGTCAGTGTGATCATGTGATGTATCTGACCCCAGGAATGTGTCAATAAAGTTTCCCCTTCCTGGGACAATGAATTCACGGTGTTCTTATTGCAATTTCCAGGAGTGTATTATCGTCGTAACGCTGATATTTCTATTTCCTTCAACTGTATGTTACTTTTACATCTACAACAGATCTCCAGCCGTTAGGAAAGAGCACGCTTGATACTAGTATTATCTATAGTCCTCTACGCCGCTCGCGGTGGCCGAGCGGTTCTAGGCGCTTCAGTCCGGAATCGAGCGACTACTACAGTCGCAGGTTGAATCCTGCCTCGGGCGTGGATGTGTGTGTTGTCCTTAGGTTAGTTAGGTTTAAGTAGTTCTAAATTCTAGGGTACTGATGACCTCAGATGTTAAGTACCCTAGTGCTCAGAGCCACGTGAGCCATTTTATAAACCTCTATATCACTAACGTATTTATATGGTTTCAGTTCACATTTTAAACACTTGTAGTGTTGCATGAGCGTCTTTGATTCTCTTGCAATGTTATATTTTCATAAAGTTTAATTCTCTCTTCCCTGTACGTTTCACGGCAATATTCTCTAGATTTATTCTGATATCTTCTTCATTGTGTCAGTTTCAGTAAATAACTTTATTTCGTCTCTTGTTTGCTAGTCCTTCTCTTACAACGGAAGTGACGTTTAATCTAGAACATTTTGCATTTCCTTCGAGCGACACTGTTGTAGCCATGACATGCGGTGGGGCGACGTCGGCTTGACCGCTGGGCACCGTGTCGTCACAGCGTACTGCTGGCGACCACCAAAAATGTGTCCTAGTGAAATACATTAAAGACCGAGTGTGGATAAGCTGTCGGTTTTGGCGACTCCATAAATCATTATAAGCGGCGGCGGTCGCCGCAGGTATCCGGCATACCAAGAGAGCCGTGACCTGACTACGTGTATCGGCAGGCCCACATACTACCAAGTGAGCTCTTTCCAGACTCTCAGTTCTTGTCTGGCTCATGGAATCAAACGCAAAATAGCCGTATGCCGACAATCCAGAGGTTTCCTTGTTTTGCAAAACAATCATGGAACGGGGAAAAAAAGCTGCCACTGTTCGCGTTGTTCGTAGTCTAACGCGGAATGATTAACGAGGCAATAACTGCAATGAACTTCACATATATGTAAGCCTGAAACTCCATTCCTTTTTCCATTCTTGTTAAGCGAGTTAGCAAATTGCAATATTCTTCGTTTATGTCGTCAGCAGTTTCCAATGCTACCGGCTAATAAAATTGTATCGTTCAAAATAGCTTTTGTACGCCCGTGAAAAAAAAAAATCGAAGGTGACTTATACCGGTGCAGTTACATGGCACTGCCAATCATCTGTAAACGCACGACGGGACAAATCACCGTTTCCGACTTCGTGGTTTTATCGCTGTGCGGCGTAGCGACTGCCAGTTGGTCACACGCTGCTTTGTCCGCAAACGACGTTGCTCGCATCCTGTGTGGCAGCCTGAGTTCATTTTTTCCCAGTGCTTGCCCGTATGGAACGTATTTGTTTACTCTTTCGTACATTTACCATTTTCCGCACATCTGCAAAATAGCCCGCATGCCGCTGCTTACAAAGAATGTTTCTATCATCACAGTCCGGACTCCATGCGAACCGTATGCCGTTTATAGCGCTTCTCTTACCTGACATCATTTCATCGTTACCCCTGCAACTACTGGTGTGCTACATTTCTGTATATTGCTTCTAAATAACTCTTCTGTAATTTATTTGTACCGTGCTCCACTGAACCTGCGACTGTATACCTCCTTCGACAAAATAAGTGCACATATGCCAGGAACAGCACATTTATGGTACGTAAACATTTTCAGTGAGCAATAACATTTTGAAATGAATATATTTAAACGAAATACGTCGGTGTTGCAAAATATATTCGTTGGGTAAAAATTCTCTTTGGCTGCAATATGCAGCCATCTGCAAGGCAAATGCAGAATGAATAAACAAATAACCAAATATTTAATGGTTAGTATATTCAGAGTTATTCAGATAAGCATTATGCTTCACGTAAAATACAGTTCTTTGCTCTTACCCTTAAATCTTGGTTAACTTGTACGTTTCGTTTCGAAAAATTATCTTTCACTGGATGTAAATTCTTAATCAGACTACAAAATCCTTAGCCCAACATATGAGGACAACGCATAGTACTCAAGATCGCGCTCCCATATTAATGAGTTACCTCGAAGTAGAATTTAGGATATCTTTTTGCTCTTGTTCCTTTTAACTTCCTTGGAATCAGCTCTCCTGTAAATGTGACACGGTTGCTCAGCTTGTTTGTATTACCTTCGTATTCTCCATTCCCTACACTAATAGGTGGTACGGATTCCTGGAAAGCTTTTCTGTAAATTTCTGCGTGTATTATTGTGAATACACAGAGTGCAACAAAAAAGTGTTTGAGAATTAAAATTATCCGCGACTGAACATGTCAAGTATGTTTCTTCATTAATATTCTTACTTACGTTTGACAACAGCCGAGAGTAAGCTGCATCAAAAGTTAGAACAAATAACTTCGTCATGTTTCAATAGCATATAATTATGTTAAGGTTATAACGGTTTTCTAGATTAATCACATATCCATGATAAGTGGGAAAGCAGAAATATTCCTTAAAAATCAGCTTTTTAGTCTTCGATGTTTTAATTCCGGCACGGGTAATCGTATGGCACTTATTATCGTGATTTTGTGTATTATGCATAATAATCTACAGTGAATTAACACAAGTCATGGGATTCCTCCTAATACACTGTAGGACATCCTTTTGCCCCGCTTGGTCCCGTAGTTCGACGTGGCATGGACTCTGTAAGTCGTTGGAAGTCCCGTGCAAAAATAATGAGCTATGTTGTCTTTGTAGCCGCCCGTAGCTACGAAAGTGTTGCCGGTACAGGTGCATACACTGACGTCTCGATTATATCCCGGAAATAACTGATGTAATTTGTGTCGGCCGATTTTGGTAGCGAAACATTTCGCTCGAATTGTCCAAAATGTTCGTCAAACCAATCGTGAACAACTGTTGCCGGGTGACACGGCACCTTGTCATGGAAACATGCAGGCCATTATGGCTGCAAATGGTATCCAAATAGCCGAACATAACAATTTTCAGTCAATGGTCGGTTCAGTAGGGCCAAACGAAACAGTCCATTCCATGTAAAAAGAGCACACTGTGGAGCTACCACCAGCTTGACAGCTTCGATCCATGGCTTCGTGGGGAACTGAAATCGAAACTCAGCTGACGAGACCACGTTTTTGTGTTGGCTAGGGTCCAACTGATATGGTCACGAGTCCAGGAGAGACACTGCAGGAGACGACGTGCTGTTAGCAAAAGCACCTGAGACGGTCGTCTGCTGCTATAACCCATTAATGCTAAATTTCGCGCTGTCCGTGGTGAGAGGTAGTGCCAGAAATTTGCTATTCTCGGCACCCTCATAACACTGTTGATCTCGGAATGCTCCGTTCTCTAACGATTCCAGAAATATAATGTCCAATGCACCTAACTTCAGATACCATTCCGCGTTAAAAGTCTGTTAATTTCTTTTGTGCGGACATATACACGTGGGAAACCATTTCACATGACTCAACTTGAGTACAAATGACAGCTCCGCCAATGCCTTGCCATTTTATACTTTGTTTACGCGGTACTCAAAATGGCTCTGAGCACTATGGGACTCAACTGCTGTGGTCATTAGTCCCCTAGAACTTGGAACTACTTAAACCTAACTAACCTAAGGACATCACACACATCCATTCCCGAGGCAGGATTCGAACCTGCGACCGTAACAGTCCCACGGTTCCGGACCGCACGCCTAGAACCGCAAGACCTCCGCGGCCGGCTACGCGGTACTGTATCTTTGTATGTACACATCGCTGTCCCATGACTTTTGTTACCTCAGTGTGTTGCGAAATAAGAAAACGTAGTACACACCATTGCTTATATCTTTCCAAACGATTCTCCGTCCAATTAGCGACTCGGACATGCTTCACGACTCAAATGCTAGGTCACACTAGAGCGTGTCCATTATTAAACTTACATCTAGTCCTAGAGTGTTAGCTAATATCGATACACATAAGCAACTAGAAACTGAGTGTCCCGTTTCCACTGATCGCCCTGTCGTAGCATAAAGTTCAGTTCAACCGCCTAGGGATCTAGGAATGGCCTAGCAGGAGGATGGTAATTACTGCCAGTTCTCGCTGTAAGTTCTTTATACTCTTTGGTGAATATGATTAGGAGCGACGGTGTAACATCTGAGGAATAATTTTCAGAACACTGGTGTGGCTAAAACAGCAACTTTGATTTTTCAGAAAAAAACATGAACTGTTTTTGGCTATGTATTAAGGAAAAATTGCCGCTATTGTCGGATTTAGCAGTAGCAGTTCTTTGCATTTGCAGTAACTTATTTGCCTGACGTGGCATTTGCAACAGTAGTGGTCATTAAATCTCAGTATCGCTGAAGTCTTCAAAAGATATAGGGATAGAGTGCCAAGAGCGCCACAGTGGTGGACATTAAGCAATACTTGTAGCTATTGTGTAACAGTAGGCAGTTACATCCATCGAATTAATGGTAAAATCATATTTTTCCAACATACAGTAAACTGCCCTTTGCTATATTCCAATTTCATGTGATAAATTAACAGGCACTTTTTTTTAAATTTTTAATCTTATGAGAGCATGCTGAAGGATAATGTCTCCGAGAGAAAATTATTTGAGCTTTTTCAATATAAAAAAACTTTATTAAAATTTAGATCTTTATTCTTCGTTCCTACATTTTTATTTCTCAACATAATCACTCTGGTGACGAACAAATTTCTCCCGACGAAGGATCAGTTTGTTGATACCGTCACTGTAGAAAGTTGGACTGCATTGACAGAGCGACACTGTCACCTATGTTTCTAATGCTTCATTAACATGGAAGCGAAGTCCTCTAAGGTGTTCCTTAAGTTCTGGAATCATATGGAAGTCGGATGGGTTCCAGTCAGAACTGTATGCAGGGTGATGGCTGACGTGGACGATAATTCGCGCTCTCATCGTGCTCATCTTGTGAATGACTTCTTTCAGGTTAACGACTTCGCTCGACTAGTGGCCAACATGTTCTCCATACATGAACCATATCGAACGTGCCATGGGACAGATTGAACATGGCTGTTTATGGACCTCGTGACCCACCAACCACTCTGAGGGATCTACGCCGAATCGCGTTGAGGAGGGGGACAATCTGGATCAACAGCGCCTTGATGAACTTGTGGATAGTGTGCCACGATGAATACATTCATACATCAATGCACTGGGTATTAGAGGTACGGTGTGTACAGCAATCTGGACCACCACCTGTGAAGCTCTCACTGTATGGTGGTACAACATGCAATGTGTGGTTTTCAAGAGCAATAAAAAGGGCGTAAATGTTTATGCTGATCTCTTATTCAAATTCCTCTACGGGTTCCGGAACTCTCGGAACCGAGGTGATGCAAAACTTTCTTTGATGTGTGTAAATCGGCTGGTTGTATAACCTATTAGTAGTAGTAACATTTATATCTTTGTGGGGGGTATCAAAGAAATGTGCTTATACAAATGTGGTCGAGGACTACAAAGTTTCAAAAGCCGTTCTGCTAACTATACAGGGCTGTTGTTTTTATTGATAAATATCAAATTTTCTATCGATACAAGTTGGAAAATTGATATACTGTTTGTTTATTGCTCATTTTACGATTTGTTAGTTCACCTCCAGCCTGACTAAGTATAGCACGTCAATTACAGCTGAGGCTCCATAGCCGGAACGAATGGGTGGAAAGGACCGTCTTAATGTTTTTACATGAATGACTTTTAATGTGTCCAGCACATTTATTATGTACTACATTTGGCCTCTAATTACTAAGAAATTAAGTACTGGCTTGGTTATAATTTCGAAAAATGAATAAAACTCAAGAAAAGTCGATAGTTACCAAAAGGCACTTAACTAATATATACCAAACAGACTGTTATGGAAACGTGGTGAACTCCTCTTATATGGTCATACGACATAAGATTCTTCGTGATATAAAATGACCTAGACGACTGTGTGATGGAAGATGAGAAAGACTACTCAGAAAACAGGTAGGACTAGAATGTGAAATTGTGTTTATTGGAAAGTATGGGAAGGCTGGAAGAGGGGATTATCTAGCAGTAGGTGAAGAAAATGAAGCTGATGATTATGTATGAGAAATAGTTGAGACGTTTGCTAAACATTTGTGCCTCACACCGAGTACTAATTCAACATTATAGAAAAAAAAGTCATGCTTGCCATATTAAACGTTATCTTACTTTCTGTCAACACATTCTTCTGCCCATATTATTCATTCCACTAAAATTTAAGTGTCAGTTCTAACGAAATGTACTTTTCTGTTGCGGGATGTCAATTATAACTTCTTTGATTTAGTTTTTTGATGTTGAAGTTCAAATGGTTCACATGGCTCTAAGCACTGTGGGACTTAACATCTGAGGTCATCAATCCCTTAGACTTCGAACTACTTAAACCTAACTAACCTAAGGACATCACACACATACATGCTCGTGGCAGGAGTCGAAGCTGCAACCGTAGCAGCATCGCGGTTCCGGACTGAAGCGCCTAGAACCGCTCGACCACATAGGCGGCGACGTTGAAGTACTCGAGAATATTCTCGCTGTGAATATTTCACGTCATTGACCAACTATGTGACCATGAAATTATTTTATCAGTCAACAGTTGCAAAATGGTCTGCTACATATTTTACTAGATTAAGCTCTCTGTCTTAAAACTTTAGTTCAATGTCTGAGGCTCGAGGCATTTTCATTATTCGTTATAATCTGATAGTACTTGAGATGTAAATGTAAATGTCGTGTGACTAGGGCCTCCCCTCGGGTAGACCGTTCGCCGGGTGCAAGTCTTTTGATTTGACGCCACTTCGGCGACTTGTGCGTCGATGGGGATGAACGATCATTAAAACTCGTTACTGCGACCCCAGCAATGTCTCTGTTTTTACTTTTTGTTTTGGCACCTGAGCAGTACCCATGCAGCCATCATATTACGTGTAAGGGCTAACACATCGATGAGCGACGTACACATAGGATTTAATACTTAATGGAATTAAAAATAAAATTACACTATTACCATATTAAAAGTTGACTTTATCTTCCAACAACAAGGCATGAAAAGACGACTTACCTTAAGTCTTTCAAGCAGAGCAGTACGGTAACAGGTTATGGTAAACATCTAACAATGGCGACCAGAAGCTGTTGCTGCGTTGTATCTGTTCGGGCAGGCAAAATAATTTGGTTTACATCTTTTTACTCACTACAGTCTCACAATGGGGACGCGACCAGGCAAATTTGATGTAGATGCTTCCCGTAACGTCGTGGTTGAACTGAGGCGCGTTAAAGTATTCCTGAGTCTTCTGCAGCATTTATGTTTGTCGTGCCAGAAGTTAGTGGTTGGCACCTGTGTCGCTTTGGCATAATCTTTGTACTTTGAGATGTCTGGCATTCTGTAATCCACTTCTCTCTCATTAATGATTTAGAAATGTTTAAAAGTTCTTTCACGTGTCTCTCCTCTCCATAATAGACGGTTGTTTTAGATAGCTAGTCTACTGTCTCTTTGCCAGGAATGTTACAGTGCTTTTACACACTATAGACAACTCCCTAGTTCTTAGTTGTTCTCTGTAATATCCAATTAGTGGTGTCATATGCCACTGGATTGTTGGATCATCCAATATTCAGATTTCCTACTAGTTTTAAGGCTGATCTGGAATAAAAATAGTGAAATCATAGCCTTTTGGACGTACTGAAGGGGTCGTAGCATAATCTACAACTTTCTGCCATAATCGCTGGTAACTTGACTTTCATCCCCATACGACAGCTGCTATCACACTAAGCACAACCCGGGGACGGGGTGTTTGTGTTGTCCTCATCATTTCACCATAATTCATGGAAATGGCGAGATTGGACTGAGTAACGAATGGGAATTTGTACGGGTGCTGATAACCGCGTAGTTGAGCGTCCCACAAACCAATCATCATCAACAGTAAGCACAACCACATTAATCTTCATTCTTCGAAGCGTTGGTGTAGATGAACCTTGCGTTGTTATGTTTGTAGAGATACTCCGCAGAAACGCAATTACTTGAATAACAAATGACGAGGTGAAATACAGCTTGAAGTTCCAGTACGCTTTTACGTGAGTTAACTTTGAAACGTCCCCTTCGAAAATTTCGTGAATTACTGTGCTGGTAAACCCTTTACGTTATTTGATTTTGACACAGCTGAGCAAAACTGAACGTAGTCAAACATTTTTCTCTTTACTTATTCTGATCATCACTAAACTGACACACAATATTTTTAGCGCAATGCAATCTGACTTTCAATAATCCCTAAAAAAGAATGGCCCTGACTAACAATAACCTATACCTTTCATGAATCACTTACCTCACAAAAATCTTCGTTACTCGAACTACTGCAATACAGCAAGCGCCAATATTGCCAGCTAAATAAAGGATTCTAACTACTGAAGGCACTAACTACTGATAGGCATACTTAGCAAATGAAAGTTTTTGATAGAGAACAAACAATGTATTTACCTTAATAGTGTTCGAAAGTTATATATCAGTTCATGACATCCAATCTTACAAATTTATCCTCTCTGATGGACACACGTCCAGATCAACCGCTCTCAAAACTCCGCCATCTCACTCCCCATGGATGGACGTAGTGAAGTTCTCTTCAAATTGCCTTCTTTCTCTCTTCCTTTTTTTTTTTAATAACATTTGCTGACTGGGTTGGTAAGTGGCGTGAGCTGTCGTGATGGTGAAATGTTGAGTGAATGGATTACGCTTTTGAACCAAAAGCTCCTTAGTATGCTGAAATCCTGCACGATGTGACAAACGAATGCTGCAGTTCCGCTGGGAAGCGCGAGCGGTGGGTATTCGTCAGTAGAAATTCGCTGCTTTTGCGGATTTGCAGTTAGCGCTCGCAATGAGACTATTTCCAGCGCAATATTTGCTCACCCCATGGCGGCCAACATTTCACGCATTGTTGCATGCTCATTGATTCAAACATGTTCATCCAGGCGTCAAACGTGTAGTACCGAATTATAGGGTGCATCAGCTTTGAGCATAATACGTTGTAAAATAAAATTCCCAGCAACTGCACGCTTCTGCATCATCACCGATAAGCGCAGTTAATTACGCATGTTTTTCTTTTTCAAGAAGGACCGGTGGCAACTTGTGAAGTTTTCCCACGTTATGCGTGAAATATTAACGTGGTATAGTTCCACGTCATTTCTTTCCAAACACATTTCCGGAAAGGAATTCACAATATTTGCACTACATTGCATTTACACATATCCACAATTTCCATGTCTAAAACTGAAGTTTGTGTTTGGGGACACTTCCACCCGTAAGGTTCCGAACAGTTAGTAATAACACATAATTCCGTATTTTAACTATGACAACCAAACGTTTATCTGCTCAAGTGAGCGCTGCTCACTTCGAATTGTAATGTGTGTCCTGATTCGCAGATTTGACCAGTGAGTGGGATTTCAGTCTGTATGCTCTTCGTCATTGTTTTGGTTTGGTTTTCATGGGCGCAGTGATAGGTGATTGTGCTCTTCACATCACTATGAAGACCATTCGTTGTGCCATTTTCTAGTTTGGCTTAATATCTCGTGAAAATGAAAGAATGCTTTAGATTACTAAGCGTATATACACTGGTTCTACAGAACATCGTGGGGTTTTGCTGTACTCTTGGCGTCAAAAATAGCCACATTTCTCAGTGGGTGATAGTATAGCATATCAAGCTAAACGAAATCACGTAGTACCTGAATCCCAGTGCCTCACCAGAAGATGACTTACAAAATACAAACTGACGGACTCTAGCTTCAAAGCTTGTTGTGCAGAGATTTATGTCAAACCAATTTGTGTGCACATTCTTCGGAATCCAGCATAAACGTCAAAACAGCGTAGCATAGTTATGACATGTACAGTTTCCTTGCAGCAAAAGGCCGTGACCGGAAGGGAAGACATCGAAAGTAACTGGATGTATGTGCACGGGACTATTAATCACGTGCTACTCAGCTTTACAGTTTTCGTGTTATCCCATTAAAGAACAAAAAACCTACTGAGGTACAGTACAAGATCCCTTATATCATTCACTGCTATATATGACCATCTCGACCCTACGCCAAAGCCCACAACATTGCTACAGCTTTACACTGATGATCAAAAGCATTATAACCAACAGCTTAATAGCTTGTTCGTTTCTGGAACGAAATACATCACTGATTTTACGCATCAGGGATCCGACTGTTTTTTGGGAGGTTTGTGGAGGTATATGGCATTAGATGTCTATTCACAAGCCACGTAATTCGTGTAAATAATGAACAGCTGATTTGCGCACGCGGGTGCCTGATAGCGGTCCAGATGGATTCCATACGCTTTACATCAGCCGGCCGGGTGCCCGAGCGTATCTAGGCGCTACAGTCTGGAACCGTGCGACCGCTACGGTCGCAGGTTCGACTGCTGCCTCGGGCATGGATGTGTGTGACGTTCTTAGGTTAGTTAGGTTTAAGTAGTTCTAAGTTCTAGGGGACTGGTGACCTTAGAAGTTTAGTCCCATAGTTCTCAGAGCCATTTGAACCGTTTTTGAAGGACTGAAATTCTATAGTAGAAAACGAAGAGAGAGAAGAATTCTAAGTGCTGGACTGTGTGAAAGGAATGCAATGGGTAGCATCCTGACAATAAATGCTGAAACTCGTTTTAAGGGTTACGAAATTGGGTTGTATAAGTCGAAAATATGTGGAGACACCGAAAGGTTTCAAACATATTACATAAAGGTAAGACAGAATTACAAAACAATAGTTTTGACCCGCAAAACATTTCCAGGGCATATGTGGGCTCTAATTAGAATTTATGTTATGAACTGCAGATGCGTAAAAACTAAACGAAATGTGGACTGGATGAGTTTAAAGAACCAGACATTGCGATGAATTCAAGAAGGAAGCATTAGGCAGTGACTGACCGTAACACGAGAAAAGAACACAATGCCAGATGAGTGTGTAGTTCTTAGAAGTAGGGTAGTGAATGTCTGAAAGAAAAGACAAGGAAACTGACAAGGCACACGCACACGAGATACTTAAATTAATTGGCGTAAGAAATATAAGAAACAGTGCTGATGTAGGCAAAGAGGAATACAGACGTTTAAAAATAAGATCGGCAGGAAGGCCACATTGTCGAAGCAGAAATGGCTGGAGGAGGTATGCAAAGTTGTTAAGCATGTACGAATATGAGAATAGGTACTGAAACATCTTGGCAGATTAAAACTGTGCGCCGGAAAGGAAATACGGCGCGCCAGGTAAGGAGGAAGTAGAATGTCACAACGTTGCGATACCTATATAAAAGGGTCACAGAGGAAACGTAGCTATCATTCTGACTGTATCGTTCACGTGTGTTGAGTGCTGATTAGTTTGAAAAAAATAAATGCCATTCACAAAACAAGAGAGAAAACATATGTCATTTCTCTATTGAAAATGAAGAAGAAACGCAAAAAGAACAGTGGACTCGAACAAAAGTATCCCAGCAGACAGTGTCCAACATGAATGAAAATTCAGCGAATGTGCAAGAAATTGTTATTAGAAAGGCACTGGAAAACTATGCAGAGGACAAGGGGCAAACAAGTGGAGCAAATATAAAAATGTTTTGACAGGTGTTACTCATAATCCGCATGTTATTCCATAGGCAGCTGCAATTTCTGCGGAGATATGACAGCTCAGCATAGTTCGAATATTGCATCCAAACTGATTCCATACGAATCATGTGACTCGACATCTGACATAACATTTAACTCGATACCTCTATCTGCTACTTAGATGGGGATCATGGCATACAGACAGACAAACGGATCAAAATCATCCTATTAAGTCGGGCAACATTATGCCTATCGCCGCTAAGGGGCAAAGGCATTAGTTTCGCAGAGGCAGCGGATTGCACTTCATTGTCACTGAGCTAATTAGCATAAAATATTTGTAAGTTATACATACAAATCTTTTCTGGCGTCACTCGATCTGTTAGTGCAAACAAGATCAAAATCTCTACAGTAGTTTCTGAAATTTTTGACGAATTTCAAATGCAGTGTAAGTTTGAAACAGAAAAGAATCATGAGATACTATTATAAATTAATAAATTAATAAATTGCAGAATATTTTCTATACTTGGACTGTGAAACTGTTCTTGTTGCCAGAGTTCATGCTTTTAGGTCAATGGTAGGTACCCTACAGGTATTGATCAGTGAGCATCAAAAAATGCACTTACCTAGACGCTTAAATTTTTTACAGATCCAAGGGACCTGATTATTCCCCATAATTCTCAACTTAATACCTCCACCGGTTCCTTATCAAAAGGGTTTTAACAGACAGAAAGACAGACGGAAGGACGGACGGGTGAACAACACTGGGGTCCTCTTAGTGTTCCTGAGGTACGGAACATGGAAACGGAAATATTGACATAATTTATGCGGTGAGACGTTTTGACATTACAATGTGACTGGCGCATGGATGAATTACTATTATTTAATGGCGTCATGGCATATTCAGCAAAATATGGAAAATATTAACATAAATCACGACATGTCTAGGGCGTTGCTGAATTATTATAAATTAATGAGAGCATGACATTTTCTGTGAGCATTCCAAAGCATGACAATCTTCCACTGCTATTTACAGTTTTCAAGAAGACGGAAGTAAGGAACGGGGCTGAACAATAAGAACATTGTGACATTTAAACAAATACATCATTCCCCACGTAAAAAAATTTGCGCAACGTGAAACTCTTAACAGAGACACACCCACGTCCCACGTTAAACTAATAGGACACTGCGACAAATACACAATAAGTCGACAAGGAACTTGCCCTGCATGATTACTACGTTAAGAAACAAAGACGTCAACAATAGGATATCTAGAGGATTCTGAAACTACAAGATCATAGAAGATTTGAAAATAATGGCGGAAAATTTCCAAGCAACCGCATGCGTCACTAAATTTACATTTCAGCCCACCACTGACGTAATATGGGGATAGCGTAGGCAAGCACTGTATTTAAAACGAACTTTAAAAAATGCTGCGAGGAGTCGCACATGTAATAATCTCCGCAGCACGAGTGAAACTCGTCTGCAACTGCCACGTGCAGGACACCGCTTTGCCACAGCGCCCGGTCGAGGGGGAATACTGTCGTGAGTGGCCGATGTCGGCAAAAGCCGATCCTATCTGAGATGGCCAATGCCTCTGTGCTTCGCGTGTATATACCATAACAGCTCCCGGTCGGGGATCAAGGTTTGCTGGAGACATAGAGCGGGAGCGAAAAGAAAGAGAGAGACAGAGAAAGAGAGAGAGAGAGAGAGAGAGAGGGAGGGAGGGAGAGAGATGGCGTGAGGGAGTGCGCGACAGATATTTTGAATAGTCGCTTTCTTTGTTGCACCTGCGACAGCCATCAGTCAAGATAACGCCAGCCTCCGATCGCAATAAGTGGAGCAGGGAGCAGGCACAGAATGCAGGCAGTCTTAAAAAAGATAAAACATAATGGAATTTATATTAATATTTCCAATAAAGAGTCATTATTAGAAATCATCGCATCAGAAATGGGAAATCGTCTATCAGTGTGCTTCTACCTCATTATTTTCATAAAAACTAACTCCACTAACACGAAACTGGGGGATCACATTATTCCTGCATAGAGTTGATACTGGATGTAACGTATTATGCAAAAATAGAGGATGAAGATAGACAGTACTAGTCTTCAGCAGTATCATTGGGAAACAGTAGTTATCGTAAAACGAGTACGAAGAATTGAAAAAAAAATTGTCAGGAGCTGTCAGCCTGTGAGAAATTTAAATTGGCCATAAAATAAGTGAGCTACAATAGACCTGTCAGACTTATTTTTTTGCGAGTGTATAATAGCAGGCTTGAGATGCTTACCACATTGGACTAATAAAAGTGCTAAGCGTTCTGTGTAGATGCTACAAGAGAGTCGTTATGCATCATGGAGAGGTATTTACTGTTGACAACAAAATGCGGGCGGTATTTTAATTCCTCGAACACTCGCTCGTCAAGTGACTACCACGAGGATTTATGGATGTTTACCAATAGCCATTCTTGCTATACAAATGTAGCAGGATAGGATGTTAATGTACTCCCTGCCACACAACGTAAGGTGGCATGCGGGTGTTATGAATCTGATTTTCGCAGTAGAGAACCCATGTAGACATTAGGATCCGAGTGCTATTTAAGTTCATAACAAAACATAAGTAGATGACACAGTGCACCGGCAGGCAAGGCAACTAAAGTTAATGGGATCATACAGCGTCTACATGGGGCCGGGGTTTGGGGGGGGGGGGAAGGAGGGTGAGGGGGAGGGAGGAAATTCACTCTCCTCTAGTCCAAATCTGATATCATGCACATACTATCATAAGCACAGTGACATAACAGTGTAATACCAATGTTCATTTGGTCGTTGCTCTGGAGAACTGTAAATCTGCGTTCACGCCATTCACCGTGATGCAGTGATCGTAAAATACATTAGGGTACGCAGAGGTATGCATACAGTCATTTTTAATCGATGATTGCGTGAGAGTGGAATGGGAGAAAATCGATAACCGTATGCAGTGGCTGGTACGGTATGAGTTTTGATAGTGGCTGTTCTCTCTGTAGGATGGATATGACACTGCTAGGCTGTAGCGGAATACGTTGTATCTAAATATGCATCTTGTTATTCTATAGGTCCTAAGAAAATAGAATCATAAATGCTACTGTTATACCGCAAATCTTATGATGATTGACTTTATGGAAAGCTTTTTCTAAATCGATGTTCAGTAGCCCTAATCATTGTGCCTGATGCTATATTGAGAAGAAGCCCTGTCTCTTAAGGAACAGATTCCATTTGTGATGCTTTTCTTGAGTACGCTACACGTCTGTTACAGCATGGGTATGTCTGGGATGGTTTGTTTTTATCTTAGCACTATGACACGAGACATGACTTTCGAGTCTGCTCACAAAAGCGTTATCAGCCTGAAATGTGTTCTTCTTTGTGATTTCTTTTCTCTTTGGAGAGTACGATTCTTTAGGGTTCTTTTGCAGAATACAAGTGGCCATACTATAGTTGTACCCCCACGACATCCGTGAACTCTTACCTGATGATGAGTCGGAAAGTTACATAAAATTCATTGGGCATAATCTTCATAATACTGAGCACCACAGATGCCACTAATGCTAATGAATAATAAAAACAGTTTCAGTTGAGGTGATTTACATTAATCATTAAAATCTTTTGGCGTACCATCCACACTTGGGTTCTTGTGTTTTGACAGGACTTTTTTATTATGTGTTCTATTTCTCCTGTGGATATTCGTTCTGACAATGTAGTAATACTTTTGTGTGATAGATATACAAATAATCTTGTATCAGCTACGCTGTTTTTGTACCATGTTATGGTTGTACTCAGGATACATCGTTATTCACTCCTAGCAAATACTTTCGTTCCAATATGAAGGCACGATATGATATATATCTGCTTACATTTTTCCTCTGTTTTAACGTGATAAATGCATCACTTATCATCTGGTAGATGCCTTTAATCATTGCATGTGATGTTTTTCTCTTCTAACGTGCTGTCCAACAGCTCTAAAATTTTCTTTTCGATATTTTAAAATAACTCACTTCGTCTTCCCCGTTATATAGTTCCCTTGCTGTTCACGGGCTAGAAGATAGTAATATCCTAAATTCTTTCTTCCGTTCTCATTTGGCCTGAAGGCTGTATTTTTATATTGTTTCTGCATACCAGATTTCAAGACGTTCTCCCATCATTCAACCGTGTCACGAAAGACACGTTTTCTCTGACTCACAACTGGTGATGAGCAGCGAACTCTATCTTTGGTATTTGCAGCATGTGTCAGTTTAGTTTCTCGTATCCTCTACCAGTTATATATCGACTAGATATACATTTTATGTTAATGATTACTGCGTGATGGTGGGGTAGGAGACAGGGATGGCATAATAACCTGGCATATCAATTAAAGTTGTGCTATATATTCTAACGAACCTTAATGCTACTAATGCCGAAATATATGTATAGTCAGTACGTATAATAGCAATTCGATTAACCACATATTTCGTACTCAGACCTGCAAACATGTTTTAGGAATGGATCGCAGAAGGGTGTCAGACCTTTTCGATCTGTCGCCCTTAACGTGCTTCTCGATACAGTATTTCGATGCCCGTTACGTCACTTTAATCAAGTCGTGCACTGAGAGAAAATACGTTTCCCCAGCTAAATTCTAGCACATAGGTACAATACCTATGTCATGCAAGAATTATATTCACATTTGCGATTATGGTGAAATTCCAGCTGTATCCTTCTGCTTGCATTATGTACAATTGGCCGAATTCTTTGTAGAATATTGCTGTTTGGTACTGTATCCTACTATTAGCATATGTTTAATAAAAAAAAATTAGTATTATATAGCATATAAAGGCCTTCATGATTTCGAATTGCAATTTTCTTACGAAAAATAACCTGTACTCCAGTACAGTAATGGACTCAGATTTAGAACATAGATTTTTACCAAGGGATAGTTTACAATATACCTGTCAGTCATATTTTTAACAGAGTAATGCTGTGTGTGACTTACTCCCTTCTGTCGTTTCCAATCATTACAACTATTGTCTTCTACAGCATATACTCGTACATCTCCTCCAGATTTCAAAATTCAGTTTGCTTATGAAGAGTACGCAGTACTCTAGCATATAACAGGAACTGAATAACATGTATTTTCACAAAGGTTACATGTATGTAACTAAGTATTTTCAAATGCACAACATAATTTACATAGACCATATTTGCATAGTCCACATCTTTGCGTGCCTCGAGCCGGCCGCTGTGGTCTCACGGTTCTAGGCGCGCAGTCCGGAACCACGCGACTGCTACGGTCGCAGGTTCGAATCCTGCCTCGGGCGTGGATGTGTGTGATGTCCTTAGGTTAGTTAGGTTGAAACGTCGCCTTTGAACAATTATACACGAATGTGCTTCAACTGACACACAATTTTTTTTAGCGCAACGCAATCTGACTTTCAGTAATCCCTACAAGAGAATGGCCCTGATTAAATTAACCTATACGTTTCACAAATCACTTCCCTCACAAAAATCTTCGTTACTCAAGCTACTGCAATACAGCGAGGACCACAACTGCCAGCTAAATAAAAGATTCAAACTACGGAAGGCAGTAACTTCTGATAGGCTAGGTTAGGGAATGAAATATTTTAATAGAGAACATACAATGTATTTACCTTAATAGTCATAATATATATAGCAGTTCATGACATCCAGTCATACAAATTTCAAAACTCCGCCATCTCTCTCCCCACTTTCACCACTGCTGGCGGCTCACCTCCAACTGCGCAACGCTACGCGCTGTTAACAGCCAACAGCCCAACACTACAATGGTATACAACAATGCAAACCAGCCACAGACTGCATACGGCACAGCCAGTGATTTTCATACAGAGCGCTACGTGGCGGCGGCGTTACCAATAAAAAAACCTAAACAGCCTACTTACATAGCCCCAATGCTCCCCATAAAAAAATTTACAAATTGTTTTGGGCAGTGACCCATACAGATTTGAATTTTTTTTCATAATTACAATAACAAAGAAATGAAATGCACACATTTATCGATACAATGTTGGTCAAAAGCTAAAATTTTCTCACACTCCATAAAGACAGTCCTGACAATTCATTAAAGTAAAATTGCAGTGTTTTTCTCAAAGTGTGAGTAGTAAAAGGGAAAGCACACGGAAGTAGTGGATTTCCATGCAGTCTTGGAGAAGTAGTGTTGTCCTTCCAACGGAAAGACAGAGATGACTCTTGACATGCAGACAGGTAATGGGCCACAACAGAGCAAACCCACAACAGAGTCAGTCGAAGTTTTGAAGAATATTGGTAGATAGGTCAATATTGAGTAGACCCATTGTAGTCCTGGTAGAGATTACGGTATTGGTGGGCCACCAGAGGTGCAGACCCACTGAAGTCCTTCTAGAAATAATGGTATTGGTGAGTCATCAAAGATGCAGCTCCACTGTAGTCCTTGTAGAGATGGGTAGCAGCCATCCTTTGCGACTGTACAGGTGCACAATCACCGTCGAAGAGTCTTGAGGATAATATAGCAAGTTCATAAACCACCACTTGTCCACTCACAAAGAATTTGTTTGAAATGTCCTTAGAACCAGCAATGCTGTTAACCAGTCTCTTGCTGAATTATTAACACATGTGCAAACACTATCAGTTCTTCTTCTCACATATTGTCCATATACTATGACCAACAGAAACGTGTGCCGTGAAATGTAGTTTACAAGTTACTTAATTTGATGAACTGGTGTCAATTACAATTTTATAACATGAGAATACAATAACAAAGGTACAAAATATATCATTAAAGAACATAATAGTACAGATAACATTTGCAGTAATACAGGCTTTACAAAAGAATCGAAATAACAAATACATCAGTGTTACAAAAATTACGACATAAGTACATATATAAAAGATCAGAATAACTTTTGAAACATCAACTTCACACATGAGGATTAGAACAAAACAGAACAAATAATGGCTAAACATCTTTACAAAGTAAATAACATATTATTAATGCTTATTTTATTTGAGGGTAACAGTATTCCTCATCATAGTGAAGGTAGCTTACTATTAGAAGAGAAAAAATTCTATGAAACAGAACACAGAGACAGGAAGAAAATAAATACACAAGGGTACACAAACACATAGTGGGATAACACAAAAGGAAAGGACAGGGTTTGTTTTCAGGGTAACATTTGGTACTGCAGTCCAACCCAAAACTTCATTCCATAGATCGTCCCTCTTATTTCAACATTTGCTCCAGCCAAAAAAAAAAAAAAAAAAAAAAATGCTATCCAAGCATGCTTTCTGCATTCTGTTCTCATCCTCTTACAAAAATAGTTTTCTCCACTGTACACTACTTTTTTGGCCAAACCATTTTCTTATAGCTTCTCAATGCATTCCTACCAATTTACTGCAACTCATTCTCTAATGTAGTCTACCCCCTCTTAAGTTAACTTAAAGCTACTGAACTCAGATGCTAAACTAAGGGACGAGGCAATGCAGCAGCACAAAACAATTAATACAAACACCAATGAAAAAAATGGAAGTTGTCAAAGCAAGTAGCAATATTAAAACTAATATATGGCAATCCTGGCAGGGTCGCCATATGAAACGTCCCCTTTGAACAATTATACACAAATGTGCTTAAACTGACACACAATATTTTTTTTTTAGCGCAACGCAATCTCACTTTCAGTAATCCCTACAAGAGAATGGCCCTGATTAAATTAACCTATACGTTTCACAAATCACTTACCTCACAAAAATCCTCATTACTCAAGCTACTGCAATACAGCGAGCGCCACTACTGCCAGCTAAATAAAAGATTCAAACTACGGAAGGCACTAAATACTGATAGGCATAGTTAGCGAATGAAAGATTTTAATAGAGATCAAACAATGTATTTACCTTCATAGGTATAATATATACAGCAGTTCATGACATCCAGTCTTACAAATTTCAAAACTCCACTTTCTCTCTCCCCACGTTCACCACTGCTGGCGGCTCACCTCCAACTGCGCAACTCTACGCGCTGTTGACAGCCAACAGCCCAACACTACAATGGTAGACAACAATGCAAACCAGCCACAGACTGCATACGGCACAGCCAGTAATTTTCATACAAAGCGCTACGTGGCGGCGGCGTTACCAATAAAAAAACCTAAACAGCCTACTTACAAGGTTTAAGTAGTTCTAAGTTCTAGGGGACTGATGACCACAGATGTTAAGTCCCATAGTGCTCAGAGCCATTTGAACCATTTTTTTTTTGGCTGCCTCAGAGAAAATGACTGTATAATCTGCGAGTGTGTATTTTGTATACAGAGTATAAAACACACCAACTTATCTTGCAGTATATTCCCCATGTCGGAAGTATCATATAAATTTATCTGTTTATAGTAAAAGCAAAAAAAATCGCTAAAATTACTATAAATAAAAATTAGATAATTGCCAGACAGTAGTTATAGTTACTAACCGAAATCGTAGAGACGAAAGTAGACAAAATGTGTGCAGTCATTAAAACCCGTACATTTAGTGGGATGGTAACCTATTTTGTGTATGAATTGGTACCTATTAACGCCATTGGTGGTATTTTAATGGGTGTAACGTATATTTTGCCTTCTAATCCAACACCTCACCTGCTGATGTGTACCTTGAGCACATCTTTATAGCTCTTATGGGAAGGTTTAGTACCTCCACAGGCTTGTAGTAACCAAAGAAGACAGCGACTACAATGCAGCCAACATTGAGGTTCGTTATTCACTCACCAACCATGTTTTTCCACATTTTCGCTGTTTTTCATTTTCTATAGTTTTACATATTTTCCTATGTATTTCCTTTTTTCCATACTCTACGTGTAAATGCATAAAATATTTGTACTTTTATTGCTTTGGCATCGATCATTGATTCGGATTCCCTTGCAAACCCAGAGACCATATACGACGTATTCTGCACGATCACTTGTTCCTCTTATTCCAAATTGTCAGCCCACAAAAATACTTACGTCAACACACAATGCTAACTGCCAAATCCAACCCTTATATGGGCTGAAGAGACACACAGGAATTGTGTACATCATCGCTTTGCTCAGTCTTCCTCTTGCACACAAGTATACTGGTTCTATGATAGTCAATCACACAGCTACATCTAGTTAAAATCGCAGCTTTGTCTTGCATTATATCACCATCTATAAGTGATAATTGTCTACACGAATACTTGATCCATTAGAACAGGGCTTAAAAACTTGATAATTTTGAGCTCCTACTCGCAAGAAGATCAGTTAGGACATTGTGGGGAGTAAGGGGAAATGCGTGGACACGCTACACTAGAGACAACACAGCTGTGAACTGGGGGAGGATCAGCCGAGCCACCAAATCAGCAATGGCTAGACGGCGTTGAGTAACACTTGCAATTACTTCCGCGTGCCAGTCTTCAGTGGGAAGAATCTTCTGTTTTAGAAGGCACCAGTATCAAACATGTCAATATTGTGTCGTAGACATGATATGGCAGACTATGTTCTCAGCCAGCTTTGAAATATTTGTAAATAATTTTCTATGGCACACCAGTCGTATTTGTGACACTTAAACACTGAAATTGAAATCGAGAAGAAGTCCTGGATATATCAGTAGCAATGAAGAACGATCTTAGCAGCGTTACCGTTACTATACAAAATATTGGTTTCTCATGGAATTTATTGGTTTCTGTATCTAGAAATGGAGCAAATGCAAAATGCAAAGAATGTGGTACAATTAATAATATACCACAGTATGCACTTCAGCAGCACCCATTGGAGAACTTTCTTGAGCATATCGACAGCTGGTAAAGAAGTCTACCTTATTACGATAAGGCTTAGTAAGCTCTAGTTGCAAAAACAAATTTCTTTTGTGTCCTGGATAAGATAAATATATGTATGGAAATGAGCAATCTGTGTTTTCCTGAAGTGAAACAGTTTTCATGTAAAAGTGATCGTGCATTCCTTACTGGTATAATTAGCCAATCGGATAACACTTGAGAATAGTAATCTGTTGATAACGAACTTCATCGGTGGTATACCAGCATTCGAAATGAAATTCTCACTTTGGGAAGAATGAGTTCGATGAAGGAAATGCAGCTGAATTTTCCATAATTCCTTTTTTCGAAGATCTCTGATCTTAACAAATTTCGAATGCTGTCCACGTATTCCTAAGAGTATTTCCAGTTCTGAAGCAACAATGTGAATGCGCCACAAAGTAATTTGCATTTGAAACTTCCTGGCAGGTTAATACTTTGTGCCCGACCTAGACTCGAACTCGAGACCTTTGCCTTTCGCGGGCAAGTGCTCTACCATCTGAGCCACCGAAGTACGACTCACGGCCGGTACTCACAGCTTTACTTCTGGCAGTATCTCGTCTCCTACCTTCCCAACTTTACAGAAGCTCTCCTGCGAACCTTTCAGAACTAGCACTCCTGAAAGAAAGGATACTGCGGAGCCATGGCTTAGCCACTACCGGGGGGATGTTTCCAGAATGAGATTTTGACTCTGTAGCGGAGTGTGTGCTGATATGAAACTAGTTTCATATCAGCGCACACTCCGCTGCAGAATGAAAATCTCATTCTGGAAACATCCATCAGGAGTGCTAGTTCCGCAAGGTTCGCAGGAGAGCTTCTGTAAAGTTTGGAAGGTAGGAGACGAGATACTGCCAGAAGCAAAGCTGTGAGTACTGGGTGTGAGTCGTGCTTCGGTAGCTCAGATGGTAGAGCACTTGCCCGCAAAAGGCAAAGTTCCCGAGTTCGAGTCTCGGTCGGGCACACAGTTTTAATCTGCCAGGAAGTTTCATATCAGCGCACACTCCGCTGCAGAGCGAAATCCTCATTCTGTTAATTTGCATTTGTTTTACTCTCCATATTCAGGCAATACTGGTGACATTCGCTTCGATCTGCTGCTTTAAGCAATTGACCTTCAGTGACACAGGGTATATAATGAAAAATCCAATGAAAAGTGAGTTCTACAAGAATTTCCACCAGGATCGACTTCCTCGATTACATAAAATGTCTACGGGCGTAAAATTAATATTGCATTCCATCTAGGCCTGTGAACATCTGCCTTTAACTATGAGCAACGAAAACGCTAAGAAGATCGAGAGTGCAAAATTTGATTAATATTAATCAAATGTGTAATCACTGATTAAGAAATGTAAGATATGTGTGCCAACTTAATAATGAAGGGGTGTGGCGGCATTACGTTTTAGGTCTGTTTCTTTAATTTATAGCAGTGGTAACTCATTTACGGTGACACGTACGGTTTGAATATTAAGTTTCCTGAGAACTACGCGGTGCCCCTCTGAAGTCTCTACACGTCCCCATTCTCCTCCATATCCTAATCTGTGCTGTGACGTTGGAGTGGAGGGGCTACGGAACCCGCTTCTCGCAGGCCTGAGCTGGATGTTCACTCTCAGAGGACATTCACTGTTAAGTCCTGCGTTAGCAAATGCTTTTTATCTGCCGCAAAATCGAGTTTCTATTACGTCTCCTTAGGCTTTTTAAACACATTGTTGAAACGGTTTGAAGTGCTTCCCTGCTAATTTCTTTTTTTCTATATGCGTATTGCTGATACTCTTTAACTCTTAGAGGTATGTGGCAGTTTCGTCTTGCCACCCTGACTCCAGAATGTCCCATCTTCAGACTATTAAGACACATACACTTATCAGCCAGAATGTTATACCACCAGCCTACTATCGACATCGCCGGCCGGAGTGGCCGAGCGGTTCTAGGCGCTACAGTCTGGAACCGCGCGTCCGCTATGGTCGCAGGTTCGAATCCTGAATCGGGCATGTATGTAAGTGATGTCCTTAGGTTAGTTAGGTTTAAGTAGTTCTAAATGGTTCAAATGGCTCTGAGCACTATGGGACTCAACTGCTGTGGTTATCAGTCCCCTAGAACTTAGAACTACTTAAACCTAACTAACCTAAGGACAACACACACATCAATGCCCGAGGCAGGATTCGAACCTGCGACCGTAGCAGTGGCACGGTTCCGGACTGCTGGCCTAGAACCGCGAGACCATCGCGGCCGGCAAGTAGTTCTAAGCTCTGGGGGACTGATGACCTCAGATGTTACGTCCCATAGTGCTCAGAGCCTTTTTTTTATTATCAACATCAACCTGTTCAGGCGATAGCAGTGTCACCTGGCGTTGAATAACTGTTAGTCAGACACACGCACGGTGCATGTAC
Organism: Schistocerca gregaria; assembly: GCF_023897955.1. NCBI lineage: Eukaryota > Metazoa > Arthropoda > Insecta > Orthoptera > Acrididae > Schistocerca > Schistocerca gregaria. Next base: position 827,329,001 of record NC_064931.1, read on the forward strand.
TGTTAGTGAGCGTGCTGTCCGTGTGTAGAATGGGGAAGACGCGAGCTATCTAAGTTTGTTAGAGGGCAGATTGTGATGGCCTATAGGCTCGGCACGAGCGTTTCGTAAATTACACGGCTTATCGAGTGTTTGAGGAATGCTGTGGTGAGTGTCTTCAACACGTGGCGAAACCAAGGTTAACCCAGGTGCAGACGTCGTGGGGTTGGGCAGCCAGCCCACATTACACATGAAAGACGTCGTAAGCTGGGCAGACTGGTAAAACAAAACCGGCGTCGATCTGTGGCGGATCTAACATCAGACTGTAATGCTGGGCAGAGTAAAAGTGTGTCCGAACACACAGTGCAATGTACACTTCTAAAGATTACCCTCCGCAGACGACGATCCTTGCATGTGCCAATGTTAATACCACGACAGCGGCAACTACCCCTTAAATGGGCACATGATCATCAGCACGGGACGTTGGCGCAACTGCAGAGCGTTGCATAACTTGATACACCGTCTTCCAGGGGCACAGCTCCTTGACACTGGACTGCGGGACGGAGCCAAACTGACGGCGGCTCCATTAAGCTCTGGGGAACATACATTTGGGCATTAATGGGTCCATTGGAGCTCGTGCAAGGTACCGTGACGCCCAAGGAGTATCGATCATTGTTTGCAGACCACTTGCACTCCTTCATGACGATAATGTTTCCTAATGGCATTGGCATTTTCCAGTAATATAATGCACCATGTCACAATGCTGGGAGTGTGATGGAGTTGTTCGAGCAATACAGCAGCGAGTTCCAGTTGATGTGCCCCGCTCACTCCCAACTCGCTAAATCTGAACCCGATTGAACAAATCTGTGACGTGACTCAAACTGGCATCAGAATTTATTGCCCCCCTCCCCGGAATTTACGGGTATTAGGTAGCTTGTGTGAGCAGACAAGGTGCCAAATACCTCCGGCGACCTATTAAAGCCTCGCTGCTTACATGCCACGATGTGTCGCTCCTGTTATCCGTACCAAATGTAGACATAACGGCATTAGGTAAGTTTCTTCAACATCCGAATGTGATTCGGATCTCCCAACAAGTGAGGCCGAATTTACAAATGTGTTGGCAAGCTCAGTTGTACCTCTACTTTTCCAAATGTCATCTCATGAAAAAGCTGCTGTGGACATAAAATTTTAAGTGCCAAAGCCAACCATTTTTCACGGCAAAACACACATGGATTGAGGAGGAGGTGGATTACAAACTGTAGATATCTTAAATACAGCTTTATGCTTATCGATTCTTGCAAAATATCATCGATGGCCACATGACTTTGATGACATCCAGTTGAACTTTCGCTATGCAGAATGAAGTCTAGCTACAGCTATCATAGCTTTCTATATACTCGAAATCTATAAAATGTATGTAAAATGGAAATAATTTTTGGAATTCTGTTCAACCACAGTCATCAGAGCTTACTTACTCAAAACTTCCAGAATGCATGTTTGTAGCAAACTGAAATAATAATGTTCGAAGAAGTGACGTTATCCTTTTGTAAACACACACAACCCAACTGCACTAGTTTTCTGCGTGCATGTTGGGCCATGCAGACTCTACCTCCTGGACCTAACTTTGATGGATTTACCTCCAGATTCCATGCTAGATGCGACACATGAGGATATACACTACTGGAAATGGAAAAAAGAACACATTGACATCGGTGTGCCAGACCCACCATACTTGCTCCGGACACTGCGAGAGGGCTGTACAGGCAATGATCACACGCACGGCACAGCGGACACACCAGGAACCGCGGTGTTGGCCGTCGAATGGTGCTAGCTGCGCAGCATTCGTGCACCGCCGCCGTCAGTGTCAGCCAGTTTGCCGTGGCATACGGAGCTCCATCGCAGTCTTTAACACTGGTAGCATGCCGCGACAGCGTGGACGTGAACCGTATGTGCAGTTGACGGACTTTGAGCGAGGGCGTATAGTGGGCATGCGGGAGGCCGGGTGGATGTACCGCCGAATTGCTCAACACGTGGGGCGTGAGGTCTCCACAGTACATCGATGTTGTCGCCAGTGGTCGGCGGAAGGTGCACGTGCCCGTCGACCTGGGACCGGACCGCAGCGACTCACGGATGCACGCCAAGACCGTAGGATCCTACACAGTGCCGTAGAGGACCGCACCGCCACTTCCCAGCAAATTAGGGACACTGTTGCTCCTGGGGTATCGGCGAGGACCATTCGCAACCGTCTCCATGAAGCTGGGCTACGGTTCCGCACACCGTTAGGCCGTCTTCCGCTCACGCCCCAACATCGTGCAGCCCGCCTCCAGTGGTGTCGCGACAGGCGTGAATGGAGGGACGAATGGAGACGTGTCGTCTTCAGCGATGAGAGTCGCTTCTGCCTTGGTGCCAATGATGGGCGTATGCGTGTTTGGCGCCGTGCAGGTGAGCGCCACAATCAGGACTGCATACGACCAAGGCACACAGGGCCAACACCCGGCATCATGGTGTGGGGAGCGATCTCCTACACTGGCCGTACACCTCTGGTGATCGTCGAGGGGACACTGAATAGTGCACGGTACATCCAAACCGTCATCGAACCCATCGTTCTACCATTCCTAGACCGGCAAGGGAACTTGCTGTTCCAACAGGACAATGCACGTCCGCATGTATCCCGTGCCACCCAACGTGCTCTAGATGGTGTAAGTCAACTTCCCTGGCCAGTAAGATCTCCGGATCTGTCCCCCATTGAGCATGTTTGGGACTGGATGAAGCGTCGTCTCACGCGGTCTGCACGTCCAGCACGAACGCTGGTCCATCTGAGGCGCCAGGTGGAAATGGCATGGCAAGTCGTTTCACAGGACTACATCGAGCATCTCTACGATCGTCTCCATGGGAGAATAGCAGCCTGCATTGCTGCGACAGGTGGATATACACTGTACTAGTGCCGACATTGTGCATGCTCTGTTGCCTGTGTCTATGTGCCTGTGGTTCTGTCAGTGTGATCATGTGATGTATCTGACACCAGGAATGTGTCAATAAAGTTTCCCCTTCCTGGGACAATGAATTCACGGTGTTCTTATTTCAATTTCCAGGATTGTACCTCCGAAAGCTACCTTAGACTGATCGCGGGGTGAATCCGGGTGCTAACTCAGTTCTAACACAGGTCTATAGACATCAGAACTCTGTCCTGAACCTACCCTACAGAGTGGAGGCTTACCTGGGAAACCGTTACGTGCACACACAAAATATTGTAAAATGTCTGTGTGTGCTTACAACAGAATAAAGACAGTTTCTCAAACATTATTATTATGTAGAGTATATATGAAGTTTTGACCTATGTATTTGGACTGCATTCTGTATAAGTAACATAAAGGGTGGCAATTATTCCACTATATAAAAAAATTAGTTACAAACTACGGCTTGCACACACTTTATTCAACATGTAAACGTCACTACAGATATTCGGATTTAGGTTATGATATGTTCGATGTGCCTGCCATAATTGGCGATGGTGTTTCGCTGTCGAATAGCGAAATTCTGCATGACCCGCTCAACTGTCGGAACATTGACGCTGTCGATGACCTCCTGAATGGCTGTTTTCAGTTCAGCAATGGTTTTGGCGTTATTTCTGTACAGCTTGTCTTTAATGTATCCCCTAAAAATGAGTCTCATGTGTTCAGATCCGGAGAATATGGCGGCCAATCGAGGCCCATGCGACTGGCCTCTGGGTACCACAGAGCCAGAATGCGGTTCCCAAGTGCTCCTCCAGGACATCAAACACTCCCCTGCTTCGATGGGGTCGAGGTCCTTCTTGCATAAACAACATATTGTCGGCATCAGAGTCAATTTGGATGATGGGGATGAAATCATCTTCCAAACCCTTAGCGTACTATTCTGTAGTCACCGTGCTATTAAGGAATATCGCATCGATTATTCTGTAACTGGACATTGCACACCACTCAGTCGTCCATTTAGGTTGAAGAGACTTCTGGATAGCGAAATGCGGATTCTCACTCCTCCAAATGCAGCACTTTTGCTTATTGACGAACACATCCAAATGATAGTGGGCTTCGTCGCTAAACCAAACCATATGCGCATACTAATTCCCGTCAAGCCCCGCGGTCAACAATGCAGTTTCAACCTCCTAACGCAAACCGTTGAGAAGTTATGACGATTTTATTTCATATAGTTGAGTAATTGTTGCTCTATATGAGAAAGTACATACGAATGCCATCACTGTTAGGTGGTTGTGAACTCATAATTTGTAAGAATCGGCAGGTATGAGCTGTTTTTAAGATATATAGACTCCACAATCTCCACTGTGTGCTGGTGTGAGATTTTTTCGTTCTGGGCTGTCATTTGGAAAAGGAAGAGGAACAAATGATATTGCAGTCATATTTTTAGTGTCTTCCTGGCCTTATGGGGAAATCCACCTCATTGTTTGACGATAAATAAATGTGTCCCTGTAAGCAATAAGAGCACAAATATTCTCACATGTTTACACAGATAGTATAGAAATAATAAGTAAAAATATACAAAAAAATGTCAAATATGAAAAAATGTGTAAAATCTGGGAGTGTTAAAGACAATGCGAAAAATATATGAAAAGTAAAAAATGTGGTTGATCAATGAGTAACAATCCTAGATGCTGGTAACTGCATTCTCTTAGGCTACTACCAAACTGTAGAGGAATTAAATGCATCTATAGGAGCTATAATGATGTACAAAGTTATAGTTAAGCTGTTAAGGTGCTAGATTATAAAGACAAAAATTGTTACCTCGATTAAATTTGCACAGCTGGCAGTAATAGATTCAAATTGATTCACAAAAGAAGTAGGCACCAACCCCCTACCTAGCTGGGTTGCAATGAGTGCACATATTTCGATACAGTCATCTCCATGACTTAGATGTAAAACTAATGCTATTGTTTTGCGATTGACTAATTTTAAGACAATTAAAATAATTTTAGCCATTTTTTTAGTTTTTCCTATAAGCATGGAGGATAAAAGATGAACATCAACAAAAGCAAAACGAGGATAATGGAATGTAGTTGAATTAAATCGGGTGACGCTGAGGAAATTAGATTAGGAAATGAGAAGCTTAAAGTAGTAAATGAGTATTGAATAGAACTGAGGAGAAGAGAAATTTGTGGCACAACTTGACTAGAAGAAGGAATCGCTTGGTAGGACATATTCTGAGGCATCAAGTGATCACCAATTTAGTATTGGAAGGCAGCGTGGAGAGTAAAAATCGTAGATGAAGACCAAGAGATGAATACACTTAACAGATTCAGAAGGATGTAGGTTGCAGTAGGTACTGGGAGATGAAGAATCTTGCACAGGATAGAGTAGCATGGGGAGCTGCTTCAAACCAATCTCTGGACTGAAGACCACAACAACAAAAACATAAGCATGTATAGGAATGGAACGTAGACAGACCAAGAATATTCTTTACTATTTAAATATATAAATTAATGTAGAGATGATGAACGAGAGGAAGATGGGTTCACAGAACAGGAAATGGCGACATAGATTTGGAGAGCTGAAAATCATAGTGCGAGTAAATGTCTGATGTCTAATGTCGAATGATGGATAATGATGAACTCTCAGAAAATCGTCAATAGTTAATCAAAATACAGCCAGAATTGCACATCAGATCATATTTTGTAAGTTATTTACACAGTTAGAAATTGCATTGAGCTAATGTAGAAACAAGCGCTCTTGTTGCATGATAACGATACTCTGATTCATCTTACAGACCAAAATAAACTAGATTTTTTCAAAGTTTTCTTGCTGGAGCCTGCATGTGAATGTAGCTCATCCCGGGTGTTTAACTGCTATGTAATACCACACCGTAAAAATTATTATTAACCAACCTATATAAACATTTGTGTGATGTGTTCACACATATTCCTGAAGTAAAGCATATTAACCTACTATGGTGTAACAAACACTGTTTGTTACACAGAAAGGATGGATACTCAGTCACCACTTGGCAGTTCACAAAACTAGTTTGTACAGAGTCGTTGTAAAGCTGTAGACACACATCAAGAAAATATCCAGATAATCCATTGTCACATAAGTCTGTCAGTGTTCATGTATTCAAAATTCAAAGAACTGTCAAAGTGAGATCCAATAAACAGACCATTCCCGTATTCACAACGTCGTAGATATAGATACTATCGCACCTTAGGATATAAAGTTCGTTCATGTTAGCAAGGCGGTCTCTTTTACTTCCTGTATGTCGCATGGGACCAGGTTCGTGTAATTGCTCACGGGTGCCTGATATATGTAACAGGTGATGTCTTTGGCAGCATATATCGCAGAATGTCGACATCGCTGTCCCTTCATTAACTAGCCCATAGTGTCGATAGCCTCCATGTGAACAGACGGATCTTCTTACTGGTAGAGGGAGGTATAACTCAGCAAGCCAGCTAGGGTCTGAAGCTCATCTCGACGTCAACTGGTGTCTGTTGTTGTGCTGTGTCCTCTTTTTGCTGCATTGACGCTGTTGTGAGGCTGGAGATGCCTGGTGCCGATGTTGACCTGCAGGTACTTCCCAGAAGTGCACGAACTGGGCAGTGGTTCCAATACATGGAGGACCTGCTTCGCGGTCGCTAGACCGGTGGTTGTCGTCTTGTCCCGATCTGGCATCCACAGTTGTACCAAACTGATTATAGTGACAGTGGTGGTTAGCTCAAGGAGGAAGCCGCTCATTGTGGACGCAGCTAGCTTGCATGCTGTCCTAGTATGGCGCCACTGACTTCCACAGAGAACTTTCGTCACAGCTGGGTGTCCCTGATGATGTCTGGAATCCTCTTGAAGATGCGAGCCCATACTTCTGTGCCCAGAGAAAAGTAAGGGTGACAGCTTAGCTTGAAGTGGGTGTTTTGTAGGTTCCACGAGTTCCCAAAGTGTCCAGTGTAGGCATATGCGCAGAATTTCAGCTAGAGTGTGTTTCTAGGTTGGTGTGGTCCTATAGGAAGAAAGGAACTGGAGAAGAACTAGAGCTCTGGGTGTGTCTGATCTCATGTTTCGCTTCTGCAACTTCAACGTACAATGAAGGGCCCAGCTTCACCACTGGGGTCTCGGTGGAATGGTGGTGTTATCAGGTACATAATGGCTTTCCAAATGCGGAAATTGCAGCACATGATAAATGAGAACTGACAGCCATAGCCGGCCGTTGTGTCCTTAGGTTAGTTAGGTTTAAGTAGTTCTAAGTTCTAGGGGACTTATGACCTAAGATGTTGAGTCCCATAGTGCTCAGAGCCATTTGAACCATTTGACAGCCATTGTCCAAAACGATTTTTCTGGGCCACCCTCAATGGCGAATATTTTTGCAAGGCATTTGTTGTTCCCTTGATGTTGCATTAACCATTTGAATGACGTGTGGGAATTTGGAGCATGTGTTAATGACTAAAAACCACATCTTCCCCAGGAGTGGGCTGACGAATTCCAAATGTAAATATTCCCACAGGAACTGCAGTATTTTCCAGATGTGAAACCATGCTGGCGGCGCTGAGTGTAGGGATACACAGATCATGTAGTAGTGATTTGTCCTCCCTATGTCGTTAGTAATGCAGGCCTTTCAGGCATGCCACCTAGTGAGTGCCTTCATACATCTTCCCCAGGAGTGGGCTGACGAATTCCAAATGTAAATATTCCCACAGGAACTGCAGTATTTTCCAGATGTGAAACGATCCTGGCGGCGCTGAGTGTAGGGATACACAGATCATGTAGTAGTGATTTGTCCTCCCTATGTCGTTAGTAATGCAGGCCTTTCAGGCATGCCACCTAGTGAGTGCCTTCATACATCTTCCCCAGGAGTGGGCTGACGAATTCCAAATGTAAATATTCCCACAGGAACTGCAGTATTTTCCAGATGTGAAACCATCCTGGCGGCGCTGAGTGTAGGGATACACAGATCATGTAGTAGTGATTTGTCCTCCCTATGTCGTTAGTAATGCAGGCCTTTCAGGCATGCCACCTAGTGAGTGCCTTCATGTGTGTCATCTTCCAGTGGTCAGGATGCAAGAAGTTTAGGACATGCTGATACATTAGGGCTGGTGTGACAGCCAAGCAGCCATTGACATCTGTTGTCAACATCAGTAATCAGTGTACCACGTGAACCCCATTTCTAGAGAAACGTATTGACAGAATTCTCGAAAGGTGTAAGAAGGGAGGTGTTCTGGCCAATCTCATCCAAAATGTCTCTTAATTTGCCTTATAAGAGGATCATCAGTATTTCCTTCTGATATACAGCTGCTTTGGCGGGGAAATCTTGTAGTCAGTTTGTAGGGTGACACTGATATGGGAATGCATTGTTGCCTAAGAGAGCTATGCGCAGTCTAGCGCAATAGGTTGCACCGAGAGGTCATCAGCATTAGCATGTTGAATTGACAGCCAATAATGAATTGTTAGCAAGAGAGCCAGTTTTCTCTTGTGTGCGCCCACGTCCATGCAAGCAAATTAGCAGTTGATGGTGAGTAATGACATAAAATTTTGTGTCATTAAGAAATTCATGCGATTTCCAAATGCTCCAAATGGCAAAATATGATCGCAGTGGCCTCTTTTACAATTTGAGAATAGTTTATTTCGGTTGAATTTAGCGTTTTAGCTGTGCATGCATGGCTGTCAGCGAATTTTTGGGAAACAACACCCCAGTACCATGTTCAGAAGTGTCAGTGGCCAGGACAAGGCGTTTTTGTGGGTCATAGGTCTTCAGACAGGTAGGGTATTTCAGATACTGCTGTAACTTTTGAAAAACCTCCTGACACATTCATAGCTTGTGCCTTTCTTATGCAAATTACTAATAGGTCTTGTGGTGTGGGTGGCTTTGGGTAAAAATTTGGCACAGTAATTGATTTTGTCAAGAAGGACTTTTAAATCAGTAGGCAGTTGGATTTTTTATGTGGTTTCACATATTGCTTAGTTAGTAGCAGTCTATTATGACTCAGAAAATGGCCTAAGTACTACACAGACTCTTCAAAGAATTTACACATTTCTAGATTTCACTTAGCTCTGTTTTGTTGATGTGTCTGGAAAAATAGAAAAATGGTTCAAATGGCTCTGAGCACTATGGGACTTAACATCTGAGGTCATCAGTCCCCTAGAACTTAGAAGTACTTAAACCTAACTAACCTAAGGACATCACACACATCCATGCCCGAGGCAGGATTCGAACCTGAGACCGTAGCGATCGCGTGGTTCCAGACTGAAGCGCCTAGAAATGCTCGGCCACACCGGCCGGCAGGAAAAGTAGACGTAAGTTTCCAAGAAGTTAATCAGTTGTTGCTTCCATGACTAACACACTGGCCAGTCGCATTAATATAGTCACCTGTCAAAAGCCTGAATGACCACTTTTTACGAGATGTTCAAGAAGAGAGTTAGTGAGGTTCTGGAAGGTACCGACAGGGATATGCAGCTACACCAGCTCCAGTGCCATATCCAACTCGGCTAGGTTTCTCGGTTGAGAATCCACGGCAGGAACAGCTAAATCAGGGTGGTCCCACAGTTCTCAATTGATTGAAATCTGGGCAGTTTGATGGACGGAGGAGTACTGTAAGTACATCCTGGTGTTCTTCGAACAATGTACGTACACTATGAGGTGTGTTACATTTGCATTGTCCTCCTGATAAATGCAATCGTGCCAAGGAGAAACAAACTGCATGTGTTGATGGACATGGCCCCCAAGGACAGATGGATACTTATGTAGATCCATTGTGCGTTCCAGAATGACGAGATCACCAAGGGAATGCCACAAATACATTCCCTAGACCATAATTCTCCGACGAGTGTTGATTTGTTTATGCTTTCAATCGTTCTACGCCATATACGCCAACAGCCATCTGTTCGAATGACTGTAAAACACGATTCACCTCAGAAGACCACCTGTCGCCACTCACGGGACGGCTAATTGTTGTACTGACAAGCAAATTGCATCCTTTGTCGCTGATAAACAGAAGTCAGCGTGGGTGCTCCAAACAGGCACCTGATGCGGAAGACGATACGCAGCAACGATCGCTGGATGGTTCTTGAAGTCACACTGTTGATAGCCCCTTAGATCATCTGGGCATTCAATTTGTCAACAGTTGTGTTTCTATTTGCTCGTAAAAATCTCCACAGGCGTCATCCATCTCTGTCCTCAATGACCTTTGCTGCACCATAGTTGCTTCGGTGACAGTTTTGGATAATACCATTATGCCATATACAGTATACATTAACCACGGTGGTATTCGAACAGATTACGAAGTTAGCTATTTCGGTCCAAAAACGAATGATCATGTCCTTTCGGACGTCAGATAAATCGCTGTGTTTCAGCATTACAACAACGACTGCACTGTTTTCCGAATTCCCGACACGCCTAGTATACTCTGCACTGTCAGCGCGGACAGCTGCCGTCTGTGAGTGATTATTGCGCACTGATGTCGAAGGTTGGTAGTGGTCTCATTAATGTGACTAGATCGTATTTATAGAACTGATAAGCTACACAATCAGGTGCTGAAATTTGTTGGAGCACTAGTAACTGAGGAGCGTTTTAAAGAATCTCAACATCATTTACAAAATTTTACAGATGAGGTGCTTTTTAGTTTTATTGAATATCGTTAATTAAAAAATTTCAAAAGCTGAATACTAGTGCTCCATGTAGATATTAAAAAGTTAACTGCCTATCAGTAAATTTATATTTTTCTTGTAAGTTAACTGATCAACAGAAGATTCCTTAGTAATGTAATCTGGTTCTCACAACTTAAATCTATTATGAAGTTGGCAATGATACGGTTAAATGACAAGTAAAGAAGTAGTACATATTTTAATAGTTTGTTTAATGCTGCAAAACACAAAACAATAATGAAATGTAAAGTTTCTTCATAATATTGAGGACGGTCTTCAGTATCATTAGGATTCCTTGAATAGAGCTCTTTACTTTCCTGTCAATCATTTTAAATATAAGACATCAACTTCTTGACGTGATTAGCTTTATTTTTGCTTACTTGGTTCACCGCTGGGAACTGAGGTGCTTAAAACATTACTGAATCACTTCGGTTTCCAGGTTTCGGTGCCTCAACGTCTATCGGTGAAGTATTGCCAAAAAGGCATTGTGCCCTGGTTCAAATGGCTCTGAACACTATGGCACTTAACATCTGAGGTCATCAGACCTACTTAAACATAACTAACCTAAGGACAGCACACACATCCATGCCCGAGGTGGGATTCGAACCTGCGACCCTTGCAGCAGCGTGGTTCCGGACTGAAGCGCTTAGAACCGCTCGGCCACAACGCCGGCTTGTGCCCTGGTCTTAGGTCTTCTTACAGAATGAGGTACTCTTGCCTCAGATCTCAAAAGACAGTTTGGCTTCAGTTACAAGTTTGGTGGTAGATTTCATATCGTAAATATATCTGTCTTTACCCCAAAACTACCAATTGTCCCAAAAGTTATAATATACTGAAGTCGAATGATTGTTTCATGTTTTCTTAGTTCTTTTCTAATACAGACAAAAATTATGTTAGGAGGCAAATACCTATGCCCACGTATTTTGAAGTAATGAAGGATTCTTTGATGGCTTTTGAGCATTCATTGCCACTCATAAGCATTTCCAGCATCGTGAGTTTTGGTTTTGGGAGACACGAGAATCAGGAAATAACCTGAGACTAAGCTTCTTCCATTAAATCTTGCTCTAAAGAAATAAATAGTTCTTCACATCAGGTGCTGTTTAATTTTCCCTTTGTCCTGAGTTAACCTCAAGCCATGTGTGGTTGATTACTTTGTGAGCTATCTTTTGGGAATACTTAAAGATTGTACAGTTATACAACCAGGTCTGTTAGGAGTATAACACTTCTCCAATAGAAACTGTCACAGTATCGTTTTTATTTTCATTTAAAATATTGCAAACTTGGTGCCTGTTTTGTACAACCTATAATCCGTTCTTATGCTGTATTATTCTTTTGTAATTTCAAATTATGATATGACTTTAATCCCACAACATAATGTGGACAGACTGATGAACCATCAGTATGAGGATTTCCAAATTCCATGCCGAAAGATTTCTGTAATACTTTTTTTATACTCTGAAATAGAGCAGCTCGACCACCGTTGTTTAGCTCTAGAAGCATTGTTAGTTGACGCATTTTTAAGATTTAACTTTGGTGGAAGATATGACCGCTTAAAGTTATATCTAGAGCAATGAGAAGATATGCATTTATACTTAAATACATCCCTCTTAATGAACTGCTTGTGCTCTTCGTCTCTTTCCTGCAGCTTGCGAGCTCATCCATCTCGATTCCCCATAGATAGCGAATTCTACACCTCATATCTTTCGGCAATATGTCTCAGTATCTCTCTGCACAGTCCCCGAAAAATAAATATGAAACAAATTTGACGTGCTAAGACAATTATTTCCATTCTACAAACATTACGTTTAGGCTTAAAATGAGATCAGTCTTACCTTTCACTTTCCTGAATATTGAGGCACAACCAGGAACCTCTCGGAGTTCTTCTTCTCATATGTAGTATGAGACTGAGACAGATCTTCAAGTATTTTATCATTTTCCTCCCCTCTGTATTTTTTAGACACATTCACCCTCACGGACCTGGTGAGACATTATTTTGTTCAAATTCGGTGTAACTCATGTAAGTATAATCTCTAAAATGAGTAATGTCATTGAAATACAAACATTGTTCTTTGCATGTTGTTTTCTTTGTTGTTTTAGTATGGTTACAGTCGCTATTTACATCTTCATTCAAGTGTGCACTTGTACTCTCCCTCCTGTTTTAACGTTGAGGTCTCCTGCTTTGCCTTCCACTTTTCACCTTACTGGCTATTACAGGCTATTCTGGATCTTCTAATATCTCAATAATACTAGTCCAAAAAGAAAGTCCTACAGCATTTATTGAGCCTCTATGTATTTTTCTCCATTGCCGGCCCTATGTTGACTATTTAAATTTAGGAAAACAAGCATGTTATGTCTTACACACTTTTCTGAAAATTACATGATTTTATGATTGGGGGTTCTTTGTAAACCTATCATTACTCTGTATTGAAGTGATGAGGAATGAAGATAACACTGTTTTATAAGTTTTTGTAAATGTGCTATGCCCGGAAAAACACGGGCATGTGTTACAGATCTAGACATTTCTCACACTCATGTCGTGTATGACTTTTTGTCTTGATTGTTTTGCACATTACATTTATGGAAGGTGTTTTTTAATGGGGGTTAAACCTAACAAAACTTGAAAACGATTGCTTATAACTCGCAAAATATTGAAAGAAATCTATGGTGCTGTACACTACTAGATAGATCGATGTCTGAGCTCTCCAGTTATATATAACATGTCATGCCATCTATTAAAAGGAAAAAAACATTAAGAAAAGGATATAACTGTTCGGTCCGTCTGACAGCTGGCAATGTAATAACGTACTTGAAACGTGCGCCCGGCTGTGAGTTAGCTGTATAAGCCAATGGGTTAATCTTACAGTGAAACAGTAACTGAACATGAAATAGAACTCCATGGGACAATATCCATTGTTGTCTAACTATTACGTAGCAAATATTTTGTTTATCTTGTGGAATGTTGTGTGATTGAGTGACAGTAAACTATTGCAGATATAAAGGCTGTGAAGTTTAACATCTAAATTTTATGTTCTAACTTTCAACCACGCATTATAAAGGGACTAGTCACTTTCTGTGGAAACGTGAGAAAGTAGATATCCAGTATCGTGAAAACTTGTTACATTCAAGCTCTTTTTACAACCGTAAGTATTCAGTTTTGTCATATTTGAGCCAAAATATGAGGCTCATATTAAAGTGCTAGAATTTATAAAAAACGCATTTTGAAAAAGATTGGCGTTTGTTGACTTTTGTTAAAAAGTTCCCGAATTCCTAATAGCAACCTATTATATCTGTACAATCCAAACAGAGTGTTAATAATCATGAATTGTTGCGACTGTTTGTCTAGTGACAGTTGCAAATATGGTTCGGATAAATCAGTTTTCGAGAAGTACTGGCCATCTCATAGTTATGACATAATCTGTTTTGGCCTTAAGATGAGACAGACGGTAACTTCTGATTGGGGATTGATGGTTACTTTAAAATTACCGCAAACACAGAGGGAACTATTTCGATTACGTAAAACTACATATGGTGTTGTCAATGAATTTGGTGTGACGGGTGTGAGGGTTTATTGTCGCATCAGATGATCTAGCTCCAAGTTGACATCTCACATTGCTGATGGCACTGGTATATCTGTAAAGTATTGAATAGCTGCAGAAGACTTTAACGGAATGTGAGCATGCGGGAGGCCGGGTGGACGTACCGCCGAATTGCTCAACACGTGGGGGGTGAGGTCTCCACAGTACATCGATGTTGTCGCCAGTGGTCGGCGGAAGGTGCACGTGCTCGTCGACCTGGGACCGGACAGCAGCGATGCACGGATGCACGCCAAGACCGTAGGATCCTACACAGTGCCGTAGAGGACCGCACCGCCACTTCCCAGCAAATTAGGGACACTGTTGCTCCTGGGGTATCGGCGAGGACCATTCGCAACCGTCTCCATGAAGCTGGGCTACGGACCAGCACACCGTTAGGCCGTCTTCCGCTCACGCCCCAACATCTTGCAGCCCGCCTCCAGTGGTGTCGCGACAGGCGTGAATGGAGGGGCGAATGGAGACGTGTCGTCTTCAGCGATGAGAGTCGCTTCTGCCTTGGTGCCAATGATGGTCGTATGCGTGTTTAGCGCCGTGCAGGTGAGCGCCACAATCAGGACTGCATACGACCGAGGCACACAGGGCCAACACCCGGCATCATGGTGTGGGGAGCGATCTCCTACACTGGCCGTACACCTCTGGTGATCGTCGAAGGGACACTGAATAGAGCACGGTACATCCAAACCGTCATCGAACCCATCGTTCTACCATTCCTTGACCGGCAATGGAACTTGCTGTTCCAACAGGACAATGCACGTCCGCATGTATCCCGTGCCACCCAACGTGCTCTAGAAGGTGTAAGTCAACTACCCTGGCCAGCAAGATCTCCGGATCTGTCCCCCATTGAGCATGTTTGGGACTGGATGAAGAGTCGTCTCACGTGGTCTGCACGTCCAACACGAACGCTGGTCCAACTGAGGCGCCAGGTGGAAATGGCATGGCAAGCCGTTCCACAGGACTACATCGAGCATCTCTACGATCGTCTCCATGGGAAAATAGCAGCCTGCATTGCTGCGAAAGGTGGATATACACTGTACTAGTGGCGACATTGTGCATTCTCTGTTGCCTGTGTCTATGTGCCTGTGGTTCTGTCAGTGTGATCATGTGATGTATCTGACCCCAGGAATGTGTCAATAAAGTTTCCCCTTCCTGGGACAATGAATTCAAGGTGTTCTTATTTCAATTTCCTGGAGTGTAGGTCTGCAAATTCAGTGCATAGTGAATCAATATCACCAGTGCTGATTCAGTGTAGATGACATGGATTATGTTAAAATAAAAAGATGAAAACGTATCCATCCCAAAAGTATTTTGTACTTGACGTGATGACGCAACTAAGTGTTCTCTGTAGGACTGTAAATTTTGTGATGTCAGTTCTAGAGGCAGAGAATCAGTGTAGTATACGTCTACTCAGTGACAGAAACTGGGGAACCGGTATCAACAAGTAATTTTATTAACCGTTTAGTAGGAGAAAAGTTTCTGATATTGTGCTGTGAAAGAGTACAGCTATGACTGCAGAGCGTTTGTCCTGAGGCGGTGTCGTTGGTGCAATGCCGAGCGGCCTTGGCACATTTCCGCCACATTCAACTGTTTACGGAAATGTGCCCATACGCTTCGCAGAATGTGTAGCTGCTGGCATCTGCAGCATAAGTCTCAATGTTCGTCTTCGGAGTGAAATGATGCGAATGGAGGTGGTGGATGCTGTTCTGGCTTGATGAGCTGCTCTTCCTTGTTGTCTTTGTTGTTATTCTAGAACCAGCTTTTGTAGTTTTTGTTGTGTGTGCTTTTGCGTTTGAAGCTGCACCTGATGTTGCCACGTTTCTTGAAGTCTGCATCCATGATCACTGAACTCAGTCTTTTGTTATAACATGCAAGCTACCTTAGAGTCCTTCTCAAACATACACTCCTGGAAATTGAAATAAGAACACCGTGAATTCATTGTCCCAGGAAGGGGAAACTTTATTGACACATTCCTGGGGTCAGATACATCACATGATCACACTGACAGAACCACAGGCACATACACACAGGCAACAGAGCATGCACAATGTCGGCACTAGTACAGTTTATATCCACCTTTCGCAGCAATGCAGGCTGCTATTCTCCCATGGAGACGATCGTAGAGATGCTCGATGTAGTCCTGTGGAACGGCTTGCCATGCCATTTCCACCTGGCGCCTCAGTTGGACCAGCGTTCGTGCTGGACGTGCAGACCGCGTGAGACGAGGCTTCATCCAGTCCCAAACATGCTCAACGAGGGACAGATCCGGACTTCTTGCTGGCCAGGGTAGTTGACTTACACCTTCTAGAGCACGTTGGGTGGCACGGGATATATGCGGACGTGCATTTTCCTGTTGGAACAGCAAGTTCCCTTGCCGGTCTAGGAATGGTAGAACGATGGGTTCGATGACGGTTTGGATGTACCGCGCACTATTCAGTGTCCCCTCGACGATCATCAGAGGTGTACGGCCAGTGTAGGAGATCGCTCCCCACACCATGATGCCGGGTGTTGGCCCTGTGTGCCTCGGTCGTATGCAGTCCTGATTGTGGCGCTCACCTGCACGGCGCCAAACACGCATACGACCATCATTGGCACCAAGGCAGAAGCGACTCTCATCGCTGAAGACGACACGTCTCCATTCGTCCCTCCATTCACGCCTGTCGCGACACCACTGGAGGCGGACTGAACGATGTTGGGGCGTGAGCGGAAGACGGCCTAACTGTGTGCGGGGCCGTAGCCCAGCTTCATGGAGACGGTTGCGAATGGTCCTCGCCGATACCCCAGGAGCAACAGTGTCCCTAATTTGCTGGGAAGTGGCGGTGCGGTCCCCTACGGCACTGCGTAGGATCCTACGGTCTTGGCGTGCATCCGTGCGTCGCTGCGGTCCGGTCCCAGGTCGACGGGCACGTGCACCTTCCGCCGACCACTGGCGACAACATCAATGTACTGTGGAGACCTCACGCCCCACGTGTTGAGCAGTTCGGCGGTACGTCCACCCGGCCTCCCGCATGCCCACTATACGCCCTCGCTCAAAGTCCGTCATCTGCACATACGGTTCACACCCACGCTGTCGCGGCATGCTACCAGTGTTAAAGACTGCGATGGAGCTCCGTATGCCACGGCAAACTGGCTGACACTGACGGCGGCGGTTCACAAATGCTGCGCAGCTAGCGCCATTCGACGGCCCACACCGCGGTTCCTGGTGTGTCCGCTGTGCCGTGCGTGTGATCATTGCTTGTACAGCCCTCTCGCAGTGTCCGGAGCAAGTATGGTGGGTCTGACACACCGGTGTCAATGTGTTCTTTTTTCCATTTCCAGGAGTGTATTACATCCACTAATGTGCAACAAACAGTATTAGACAGCAAGGATGGATACACAATTAAAACTTAACAGTTCACAAGTGTAGTTGCTACGTCCCCTTTGAACAATTCTACAAGACTGTGCTTAAACTGACACACAATATTTTTTTAGCGTAACGCAATCTGACTTTCAGTAATCCCTACAAGAGAATGGCCCTGACTAACATTAACCTATACGTTTCACAAATCACTTACCTCACAAAAATCTTGGTTACTCGAACTACTGCAACACAGCGAGCACCACTACTGCCAGCTAAATAAAAGATTCAAACTACAGAAGGCACTAACTACTGATAAGCATAGTTAGCAAATGAAAGTTTTTAATAGAGAACAAACAATGTATTTACCTTAAGAGTCATAATATATATAGCAGTTCATGACATCTAGTCTTACAAATTACAAAACTCCGCCATCTCTCTCCCCACTTTCACCACTGCTGGCGGCTCACCTCCAACCGCGCAACGCTACGCGCTGTTAGCATCCAACTGCCGCTGCCCAACACTACAATGGCAGACAACAATGCAAACCAGCCACAGACTGCACATGGCACAGCCAGTGATTTTCATACAGAGCGCTACGTGGCGGCGCCGTTACCAATAAAAAAAAAATAAACAGCCTAATTACATAGCCCCCATGCTCCCCACAAAAAATTTTACAAATTGTTTTGGGCAGTGGCCGATACAGATTTGAAAACATTTTTCATAATTACAACAACAAAGATATCAAATGCACACACTTATTGATACAATGTTGGTCAAAAGTTTAAATTTTCTCACAGTCCATAAAGACAGTCTTGATCGTTCATCACAGTGAAATTGCAGTGTGTTTCTCAAAGTCTGAGTAGTAAAAGAAAATGCACTCCGAAGTAGTGGATTTCCATGCACTCTTGAAGAAGTAGTGTTGTCCTTCCAACGGAAAGACAGTGCTGACTCTTGACATGCAGACAGATAATGGGCCACAACAGAGCAAACCCACAGCAGAGTCAGTCGAAGTTTTGAAGAATATTGGTAGATAGGTCAACATTGAGTAGACCCATTGTAGTCCTGGTAGAGATTACGGTATTGGTGGGCCACCAGAGATGCAGACCCACTGCAGTCCTTGTAGAAATAATGGTATTGGTGAGTCATCAAAGGTGTAGCCCCACTGTAGCCCTTGTAGAGATGGCCAGCAGCCATCTGTGGGACTGTGCAGGCGCACAATCACCATTGAAGAGTCTTGCGGATAATATAGCAAGTCCATAACCCATTACTTGTCCACTCACAAAGTTTTTGGAATTGTCCTTAGAACCAGCAATGCTGTTAACCAGTCCCTTGTTGAATTATCAACACACTTGCAAACACTATCAGTTCTTCTTCCCACATATTGTCCATATACTATGACCAACAGAAATGTGTGCAGTGAAATGTAGTTTACAAGTTACTTAATTTGATGAACTGGTGTCAATTACAATTTTATAACATGAGAATACAATAACAAAGGTACAAAATATATCATTAAAGAACATAATAGTACAGATAACATTTGCAGTAATACAGGCTTTACAAAAGAATCGAAATAACAAATACATCAGTGTTACAAAAATTACGACATAAGTACATACATAAAAGATCAGAATAACTTTTGAAACATCAACTTCACACATGAGCATTAGAACAAAACAGAACAAATAATGGCTAAACATCCTTACAAAGTAAATAACATATTATTAATGCTTATTTTATTTGAGGGTAACAGTATTCCTCATCATAGTGAAGGTAGCTTAGTATTAGAAGAGAAAAAATTCTATGAAACAGTACACAGAGACAGGAAGAAAATAAATACACAAGGGTACACAAACACATAGTGGGATAACACAAAAGGAAAGGATAGGGTTTGTTTTCAGGGTAACATTTGGTACTGCAGTCCAACCCAAAACTTCATTCCATAGATCGTCCCTCTTATTTCAACATTTGCTCCAGCCAAAAAAAAAAAAAAAAAGAAAGAAAAATCCTATCCAAGCATGCTTTCTGTATTCTGTTCTCATCCTCTTTCAAAAAAAGTTTTTCTCCACTGTGCTCTACTTTTTTGGCCAAACCATTTTCTTATAACTACTCAATGCTTTTCTTCCAATTCATCATAGTTAGTTTCTTATATAGTCTACCCCCTCTCAAGCTAACTTAAACCTACTGAGCTCAGATGCTAAACTATGGGACGACGCAATGCAGCAGCTCAATACCATTATCACAAACAGCAATGACAAAAAATGGGAATGGGCAAAGCAAGCTACAGTAAATCTAAATTACCAAGCAATGCAACATTACAACTGATATGAATCAATGTGCAGCAACAAGAAAAATAAATCAGTAGTAAAACTAGCTTAACAGAGTAATACAAAGTGAAATTTAGTAGCACTATGCCTGGCAAACAGCAGCAGCAAGTACAATAACTTAACATGACAAAGCTCAAGCAGAAAAAATATTACAGGAAAGACAACAATGCGGAAAAGGGAAATGTCTATTCACATATTAATATCTATGTCATTAAAGTGGTGCACCACAAAACTAATTCTATGAAATAAATTACCAAGTACTTGAAAAGGAAATTATGTATGCAGTTACTGTTACTAGTCCCTTCTTATTGTTCTTTCCTTTCCAAGTGCTCCTTTTTTTTTTAAGAATGTGGATCATAAAATTATTATTTAACAGATCTGTTGACAGAAACTTTTCACATTAGCAAATGCATTTAATTTTATTTTATAAAACCAATGCTGTAACACAGCTGGAAAACAGATATCAAAGGAAATAAGCAATTATGCAAAATAAAGAACAAAAACATCATTGAGTAGCTATGTGGTATTTCATAAGTCAGAAGAAGTTCTCTCAACTCTCGTAGAAAGACACTTGTCATAATCAGGTGTGCAGATGTAAGAATGTTTCCAATAAATGAGCGTGTCGTATTTGCGGTGCTTTCTACAAAGGAATGTCAATACCGAGGATAATGGCCTCTTTTTTTTTCTCCACCTATGCCTCTGAAAGGCACACACTAATGGTCTGTTTCCAGGTGGATGTCGCCCAGCTGGGTGCCCACGACGCATTACTTGCAGGTGGTCACTTAACTTTCTTACCTATATATTTACGACAGCAGTTTCCGCTACAGTGGCAGTCTCATATAAAAAAATTCACAGGTAAAGAATTTGCGTTACAAATCTGTAGAAACAAACTCCTTTAAATGTAATAGTGTCCAAAAAATTTTCGCCAGCATAGTGAATACATTCACGCATATACACACATTTCATAACTCTTAAAGTATGATTCTGGGTTTCCAACATCCTTTTTCACAAACCAGAGCCCCTAACCACTACTCATTATTCCTTACTTTATTACACATAAACATATTCGTCGACACATCTTCAATATTTCATCATAACAGATACGTAGCATAACCAAATATCTCATATAGTATCAGCTTAAACATACCTCAGCAGCATAATTTACATCGTCGTCGTAATAATAACATCAAAACACCTCAGTCAAATCTCAAAAACGTCATAGCTTTCTGCAATAATTTCAAAACCTAAAAAAAAATTCTCTGCTCATGTCAAAAGTGTCATCTACCTCAAACGTACTTTAAAAATCATGATCTCATTCCAAATACATCATTCAGAGCTCTCATACTATCACAATGGTTCTGAAAAAATATGAACATTTCACAAAGTACAGACAAAATACAATTTCATAAGTGTGAAGCTATCCAACTGTGTAATTGCGTAAACATCTGTCACTGACGTAGCAAAAAAAAAAAAAAATTGTTTCTCTCAGTTAAATGATCAGATAGCTGTGTAATTCTGTGTTAGAGAAATATGGTACCGATGTGTAAAGTTGTATAAGCAAATACCATATTAGCTAGGGCTCCTTGTGCTTGCTATACACATGGTACACAAAGTAAGCGTGTACCCCCCTGAGGCTTAATGTAATTATATCCTCATGTGTTACAGATTACAGCAAATGAATGAAATGTACCACGGAAAACCTTTGTATCATTGTACTTCAAATTTCTTTAAAAATAAATGTTTTAAGTACAAAATTAATCACTCAAATACGTGTACTATAGCGCTAAACTGTGCGTCTTGTTGTAAGATAATCTCTGTGGAAGTGCCGTAGTTATCGTCCTCCGAAAGCTAAGTTCTGCAGAAGTCAATGTACTTACCTCATGATAAACAAAAGTTAAATGCTTTGCGTATAGATATCGTAGTTACTACGCTTATTGCCGTGATGAAGTAAGTACTGTACTGTAACGTATTGTTGTGCTACAGAAAAGGCTGTCTCATTATAACTATACCACAAAAGGTAATATTAAAACATGTTTTCTTTTCCAGAACAATTCAGAAAAACTATGCAGATATAAAACAGATAAACCGCAAATGCAACATTGTAAATTGTCACTTATTAGTAGTGTCGTGATAAAATCGTGTAGCTGTCACATAAACTAACCACTGTGTTATCTGGTATCTCACAGAAAGTACTTTAAATCCAGAATGTATTTTCAAGTAAACCCAAAATGTTACATTAAAATCTCATTAGCAGTACTGGTAGATGTTCTAAGTATGTAATCCTTATAGTCGTTACGTAATCGTGCAACTAACAAGGAAGAATGTACACTCGCAATAACACTGTGACGTCTGTTCACTAAAACAATGCACTCGTAAATACTGTGTAAATATGTTCCATAGGTTCTAGACTGGATAGTAAACTTCAAACATTGTTGTATATTAACAGTTTATAAGTCTGACAAAGCATACTGGTAACCTAAAGTGAACAGCTTTATGGCAAAGACAAAGTTAAAAAACAGATTATCTTTCAATAAACGGTTTTACATGTGAAATGTGGTGTAAACCGTTACTCTTCCTAGTACGCAGAGTTTCAGTTTCAACGCAATTATCATGTGGTTACGTCGGTAAGGAACACTGGAATTTTGCTCAAGGTTAGCTTATGTTATTTTTCTCTGAGCCAGCCGGCGCACGCGGCTGCCTGCGGTGCGAGTCATTCATTGTCTGCCTCTTTGTTGGCGCGCGCCGTTATTGGGATTAGGAGACCTAACTTCTACAAATTTACCTTGTCGAGAGGGCCCCGCCCTGTTTGAATCCCGCCAGTTCTGATGCAATTCAGGTCTGTCGTTATGATTATATCGTCTGTCGTCATGTCGGTAGTTCCTGTAGTTTCTTTCTTGTCGGTTAAGTGGTGGAGAATTTCTCCCTGAATCGTAACTGCGCGCTGGACCGTTGCGTGTGACGTTATTCTGTCTCCCTTGATAATAATTGTTTTGGTTTCCATATTGTCTGTTTCTCTGATTGTCTCTGTGATAGTCATTACCGCGGAGAGGTGATCTTTCCCTTTAATTATTACTACTATGCCAACGGTTGTCATAGGGATGGTGTCTGTTTTGGTAACGATTTACGTTGTACGAATAGCCTTGTCGTGTATTATTTCTGTCATCGCGGAATTGTGAGCTGTAATTTTTGTGCTCCTGTTTTCGCGTTCCGCGATTATCAGTGTCAATTTCCAGTTCTTGTAACAGTCCCTAAAAAGCTTCAATGTCGTCTTTGCATCGTCCTGCTAAAATAATCTGTCGTAAATGTTCAGGTAATTTGATTAAGCAAATTTGGATGAGTTCTGAGGGGCTGTGTGGGTTTGAAAGATACTGATTCTTATGTAACATGTCTTCGAAATATTTGACAAGACTGGAAAATTCAGATTGTTCGAAAAGTTTCATCATTATGATGCTATGTTTTACTCGGTCTTGTGTAGCTTGAGACCAATAAGCTGAGAGGAAGGCATGATAAAATTCTCCTTCACTGTGACAATCGTGAATGACCGATCGCATTCTCACAGCTGGTTCATACTCCAAGTAGCCACACATAAATTATAATCTGTGCTCTAATGACCAGTTGGGAGGAAAACAATGAGAGAATTGATGGAGCCACGCTTGTGGATGAATGTCGTTGCCAGAATTCTTAAATGTTTTGAATTTACGTACAGTAATGAACAGCTTATAGTCAAACTCATCGTGTCGGCGGGTAGCATATCGGCCATTGTTACGTCGTGTCAGCGGTTCCATCCCAAAATTCGGTGCACCTTGCCAATTTCTTTCATAATTTCCGAAATGCCCTGTGTTATTATTTTGTTGCTTTTCCGTATTTCTAAGCCCCTCTTCCCGTGTTGGAGCGCGAGTGTCCTCTGAAATGCGTAGTTCTTGTATTACCCGTGTCAGCTGATTTTGTACTTCCCAGATTTCTCTTTGGTGTTGCGTATTAATTTGATTCTGATTTTGTTTGAATTTCCTAATTTGTTCGCACTCTTCTGTATCATTCAGATCATCATCTACCTTTGCAGGTAAGTAAATGAATTGATCCGAAAGTTCGGCTACTTTCTCCGATAGTGTACTTATTTCCCCAGTGTTTCTCTGAACCAAATTTCAGAGTGTCCATTTGTGATGAAATCGTATCTACTGTGTCCTTTAAGTTTTGCTGAGTTTTTGCAAGTTGCGTAAGTTGCGTAACCGAATCGGTAGATGCAACTGAGGCAATTTTAGCTTGCAACGTCTCATGATTTTCATGAACAATAGTTTGCAGTTCGTTTATGGCTGATTCGTGATTCTCTAATGTATTTTCATGCCGCGAAGAAATAGGTTGGAAATGCTCACAAATTTGTGTTTTTACGTCATTACAGACTTTTTCACATTTCGATTCGATTTTATGCAACTCAGTAGTTAAATCTTCACGTGTTTGTTCAAGTGTATGTTCCACTGATTCTAACTTTTCAAGCTTTTGTTCCATTGTGTCTAACTTTTGAATAT
Source organism: Schistocerca gregaria (assembly GCF_023897955.1). NCBI lineage: Eukaryota > Metazoa > Arthropoda > Insecta > Orthoptera > Acrididae > Schistocerca > Schistocerca gregaria. The sequence goes on from NC_064931.1 coordinate 827,353,364, forward strand.
TTTGTTCCATTGTGTCTAACTGTTGCTGTGTTTATCTCTGGTGTTGTTCCATTGCGTCTAACTTTTGAAGCTTTTGCTGTGTTTGTCTCTGGTGTTGTTCCATTGTGTCTAACTTTTGAAGCTTCTGCTGTGTTTGTCTCTGATTTTGTTCCATTGTGTCTAACTGTTGCTGTGTTTGTCTCTTATTTTGTTTCATTTGTTGCATTAATTGCAATAATAATGTTTTAGTGTCGGGAATCTGTTCCTCTATGCTTTTCCGCAGTGCATTTGCACCGACAAAATTCACATTTTGACAAGCAGAAAATGTGTCTTGACTTTTTTGAGAAAATGGTGAGGACGCAAAACCTGAATGTACAGTATTTGCAAGATTGTGTCCTGTTATTTCGGATTCCTGACGCAAGCTGTTGCCGACCGATCGATCGATAATGCTTCCCTGTTCACTAATTGTTTCACTGCCTACACCATTATTTGCAGCCCGCTCCATTTCCCTATGCACAATTACCAAATTACTACATTGAACATTAGTTAATTCATTACACGGTGGCGGTAACACACTGCTTTCGTCTTCACTGTCATTTGTCAGTTTACTTTGTAGCCTAATATTACGTTTTCACACGCCATTATTGTCACAATATCTCACACAACAACACAGGAAAACACAATTTGAAGAGCAAAAATAAGAGAACATATTGACATAGCAAATAATATCTAGTTAATTGCAAGCACAGCTGCGAAATACTTGGTGCAAATCTACATACATGCCACAACTGTTTTACTGTACAACAATGAAATACTGCAACTACAAAGGAGATTCTCTCTACAATTACGCGCTAGCAATAAACAAAGGCTACACTAACTACACAAACTACAAGAAAAAATCAGAAGATTCCAGTGAGGTATCCTCGGCTAAGGGTCGACATATGAAACGTCCCCTTTGAACAATTCTACAAGACTGTGCTTAAACGGACACACAATATCTTTTAGCGCAACGCAATTTGACTTTCAGTAATTCCTACAAGAGAATGGCCCTGACTAACATTAACCTATACGTTTCACAAATCACTTACCTCACAAAAACCTTGGTTACTCGAACTACTGCAACACAGCGAGCGCCACTACTGCCAGCTAAATAAAAGATTCGAACTAGGGAAGGCACTAACTACTGATAGGCATAGTTAGCAAATGAAAGATTTTAATAGAGACCAAACAATGTATTTACCTTAAGAGTCATAATATATATAGCAGTTCATGACATCTAGTCTTACAAATTACAAAACTCCGCCATCTCTCTCCCCACGTCCACCACTGCTGGCGGCTCACCTCCAACTGCGCAACGCTACGCGCTGTTAGCATTCAGCTGCCGCTGCCCAACACTACAGTGGCAGACAAAAATGCAAACCAGCCACAGACTGCACATGGCACAGCCAGTGATTTTCATACAGAGCGCTACGTGGCGGCGGCGTTACCAATAAAAAAACCTAAACAGCCTACTTACACAGTCCACGCCAGATCGTCACAAAGTTGTAGACCCACACCAGGAGAAGAATCGACGTCAGGCACGAGCAACAGCATGTAGCTTAGCATGATACGAAGTACGTTCATGATGGCAAGGCGACATGGTTTTATTTACTGCATGATGCCGGAGGCCGGGCCCATATGACCGCTCGCAGGCGCTTCTTATCGGCCGCATGTGAAATTTTTGGCAACGTGTACTAGAGGAGACAGATTTATCAATAAAGTGTACAGAGTTTCAAGACATTAGATTCATCGGTTACGAGAAAATCAAGTTTTTAATAATATAGCAATGACGAGCAGCAACTGCAATTATTAAATTCAGTTTCTCTTGCAACTGCAATGAAAATTTTTTATTTATGGTGGCTAGTTTAAGACTACATTTTCCATTCACAATCCATAACCCACCAGAAAAGTAAACAGCTTTCAATATCGTAATATTACATACTTTCGTCTTAAAAGTTACCACACATATCCACCAGTAAAGACACATATGCAATATCGATCACTAGTATTTTATATATGTATGAAATAGTAATGCTTATACAAGATTCGTCTACTTCACAAATACAAGAAATAGCATCATGCAACAACCGTGCTCTGACGGCCCATTTTATGGCCGCGTCGAAGTGAACTCGGTTGAGGTCTACAGCGGCTACTTGCGATGTTCTTATGCGCTGTGAACCCTTACATGCTTCATGCTTCTAAAGTGGCAATAGCCCGCTGAATCAGATAATACCAATACGAGAACAAATTGCGCGATGTCTGATACAATTTATTGAACAGTTATTGTGCCGTTAAAACTGTTCAAAGTGAGGAAATGCTAGAATTACAAAATGAGGCATAGTCAAACATTTACAATGGTAAAAACCTAACTCTAAAATATAAGATAACAACTATAAAATGGCATATGTTTATTAAATAACTTGGGCGGTGCAATACGCAATGCTAGTGTCACAGTACTCTCCAGCAAGGAGTAACAAATTTGCATTAGTTTTTTTTTTTAATTTAACATTACACTACTGTGAAAAATGCTTAAGATATAAAAACACATGGCCTATTTCCTTTGTACAAAGGTAACGGTTCACGATAAGTGAATCATATGTATCAACAAATGTAGGTTAAACAACCACATGGTACTAATCCAAGTACGAATTTCAAGGTAAAATATGGTTCAAATGACTCTGAGCACTTTGGGACTTAACACCTGAGATCATCAGTCCCATAGAACTTACAACTACTTAAACCTAACTAACCTAAGGACATCAGACACATCCATGCTCGAGATAGGATTCGAACCTGTGACCGTAGTGGTCTCGCGGTTCCAGACTGAAGCGCCTAGAGCCGCTCGGCCACACCGGCCGGCAATTTCAAGGTACTTAATACAATCCACTATACCGTCAATGTGCTGATGAATACTGTCTAAAGTCTACAACATTACTGTTATAATGCTTTAATAAGATACGATCAAACATTTAAAGTGACAGTAATCCGTGGTCAAAACCCAACCAGAAAAATCCAATAGTTACGTCGCCCTTTTCAAAACATATATATGATCTACCTTACATGTTGTGGATACGTTTGATTAATGTATGGTGAACTATTATCTTTTTATACATGTAGTAGACTGTACATTATTGGATCATAATAATCTTCGCATCACTGTAATTTTAAATTTAAAAAAAAAAATGTATACTACCGCATGCAAAAGTGGTATCCTGATTTAGGTTTTCCGTGATTTCCCTAAATCGCTTCAGGCAAATCCCGGGATGGTTCCTTTGAAAGTGCACGGCCGATTTCCTTCTCAATCCTTCCCTAACCCGAGACTGCGCTCCGTCTCTAATGACCTCGTTGTCGACAGGACGTTAAACACTAACCACCACCACCACCGCCATTAGCATGGCGCATTGCAACGCTTCAGTTAGTCATTACCGACTATGTTATTATGTTATATTTGTTGTTTCAGAGTTAAGTGTCGACCACAACTTATAGCCAGCTTAAATGTTTGATACTACATGATTCTGGCGTTCTAAATTTAACCTTCCTGACTGACCAGTCTCCATTAGCACATAAACGGTTTAGTGGACATTATTAGACGGCGTGTAGTTAAGCTACATTAGTGGATTCATGTATTTCGCTTAATAATAAGATCCGTACCAAAAGACTGGAAAGTTGCACAATATTCAAGAAAGGTATCAGGAGTAATCTACTAAATTACAGGCCCATGTCAATAACGTCGATATCCAGAAGGACTTTGGAACATATATTGTGTTCGATCATTATGAATTACCTCAAAGAGAACTCTATTGACACACAGTCAACAAGGATTTAGAAAACGTCGCCCTCTGTAAGGTGCAAAAATTGCCATTTGACCTTAATAACGAAAAGTTTGAGGTTATCAACATGAGTGCTCAAAGGAATTCGTTAAACATCGTTTACACGATAAATCACACAAATATGAAGGCCGTAAATTCAATTAAATACCTAGGAATTACTGCTACGAACAACATAAATTAGAAGGAACATAGAAAATGTCGTGGGGAAGGCAAACCAATGATAGCGTTTTATTGGTAGGACACTGAGAAAATGTAGCACATCTACTAAAGAGATTGTCTACACTACGCTTATGCGTCCTCTTTTTTAGTACTACTGCGCGGTTTGGGATCCTTACCAGGCAGGATTAACGGAGTACATCGAGAACGTTCAGAGAAGCACGTTTTTTATTATCGCGAAATAGTGGAGATAGTGTCGAGGATGTGATACAGGATTTGGGGCGGTCACCAATAAAACAAAGGCTTTTTTTGTTGTGGCGGAATCTTCTCACTAAATTTCAATCACCAACTTTCTCCTCCGAATGTGAAAATATTCTGTTGACCCCAACCTGTGTAGGGAGAAACGATCATCATAATAAAATTAGGGAAATTAGAGCTCATGCCTAACCATGCAGGTGTTCGCTTTTCCCGCGTGTTTTCGAGATTGCGATAGTAGAGAATTATTGTGAAGGTGTTTTGATGAACTCTCTGCCTGGCATGTAGGTGTGATTTGCAGAGTGACGATGTAGATGTAGATGTAGACTTTCGGTGAATTGTTACTTTTGTACACAGGAAATAGACTATTTATTTTTATATCGAAAGCATTTTTCTCAACACTGTAACTTAAAATTAAAATAATTAAATAATTAATCCAAATCTATTATTCTGTGCTCAAGAGTAATGTGCCATTAGCACGGCTTATTGCAACGCGCCAGTGATTCATTACTGATCATGTGCTACTTAATATTTTTATTTCATGTTATAGAACTACGTTCCGAGCACTGTAAGTATTCGATTACAACTTATTTTGTAATATTAATACTTCTTGACATTGAACAGTTTTAAATTTACAATAACTGTTTAGTAAATTGTATTAGATTTCTTGCAATTTGTACTTGTTTTGGTAATATTCGATATAGCAGCTGTCATTTCTTGTCTCTGTGAAGTATTTGGCTCAGGTATAAACATTCATATTTTATACGTATATAAAATACCAGTAATGGCCATTACATGTGTGTGCACTGGTGGCAATATACACTCCTGGAAATTGAAATAAGAACGCCGTGAATTCATTGTCCCAGGAAGGGGAAACTTTATTGACACATTCCTGGGGTCAGATACATCACATGATCACACTGACAGAACCACAGGCACATAGACACAGGCAACAGAGCATGCACAATGTCGGCACTAGTACAGTGTATATCCACCTTTCGCAGCAATGCAGGCTGCTATTCTCCCATGGAGACGATCGTAGAGATGCTGGATGTAGTCCTGTGGAACGGCTTGCCATGCCATTTCCACCTGGCGCCTCAGTTGGACCAGCGTTCGTGCTGGACAAGCAGACCGCGTGAGACGACGCTTCATCCAGTCTCAAACATGCTCAAAGGGGGACAGATCCGGATATCTTGCTGGCCAGGGTAGTTGACTTACACCTTCTGGAGCACGTTGAGTGACACGGGATACATGCGGACGTGCATTGTCCTGTTGGAACAGCAAGTTCCCTTGCCGGTCAAGGAATGGTAGAACGATGGGTTCGATGACGGTTTGGATGTACCGTGCACTATTCAGTGTCCCCTCGACGATTACCAGAGGTGTACGGCCAGTGTAGGAGATCGCTCCCCACACCATGATGCCGGGTGTTGGCCCTGTGTGCCTCGGTCGTATGCAGTCCTGACTGTGGCGCTCACCTGCCCGGCGCCAAACACGCATACGACCATCATTGGCACCAAGGCAGAAGCGACTCTCATCGCTGAAGACGACACGTCTCGATTCGTCCCTCCATTCACGCCTGTCGCGACACCACTGGAGGCGGGCTGCACGATGTTGCGGCGTGAGCGGAAGACGGCCTAACGGTGTGCGGGACCGTAGCCCAGCTTCATGGAGACGGTTGCGAATGGTCCTCGCCGATACCCCAGGAGCAACAGGGTCCCTAATTTGCTGGGAAGTGGCGGTGCGGTCCCCTACGGCACTGCGTAGGATCCTACGGTCTTGGCGTGAATCCGTGCGTCGCTGCGGTCCGGTCCCAGGTCGACGGGCACGTGCACCTTCCGCCGACCACTGGCGACAACATCGATGTACTGTGGAGACCTCACGCCCCACGTGTTGAGCAATTCGGCGGTACGTCCACCCGGCCTTCTGCATGCCCACTATACGTCCTCGCTCAAAGTCCGTCAACTGCACATACGGTTCACGTCCACGCTGTCGCGGCATGCTACCAGTGTTAAAGACTGCGATGGAACTCCGTATGCCACGGCAAACTGGCTGACACTGACGGTGGAGGTGCACAAATGCTGCGCAGCTAGCGCCATTCGACGGCCAACACCGTGGTTCCTGGTGTGTCCGCTGTGACGTGCGTGTGATCATTGCTTGTACAGCCCACCCGCAGTGTCCGGAGCAAGTATGGTGGGTCTGACACACCGATGTCAATGTGTTCTTTTTTCCATTTCCAGGAGTGTATGTTAATTTGTACGACGAATGTATGTTATAATAAGCTACTGAGAGTAGATACATTTTCTGAAATGTAAAAATGAAAAAATATTTTTTTCAGATTTTATTAACAACTACGTATTGTTTTTCGACTATGGTTTGAGAATAGACAATATAGGCCGAAACTAGTAACCGCAAGTAAAAATATTTGAATGCAACCGTGAGAGAAACTGCAAAAGAAAAAAGAAGAAACACAATATAACTACACTTGTTTTGTAATAAATGCGCACGATCTTGAAAATCACGTTTTCACTTATTTTCAGTATTTTCCAAAATATTAAGTTAAGCATGTATTTGTGATGTAAAAAGAGTAGAACAATACTTATTATCTACAAGAGACTTGATTTTTCAATTAGAAGTTACAGCACCATTACATAATATGGAGAAGTTGAACCAATTTCCATGTTTGTAATTGTAATAGTTTAATGTTAAGATTTCGCTGAATGGAATCCTTTTGAAATATAAGCCTCCTGAAGTTCCATTTGTAAACTTTACAGCTTTCGTGTCTGTAGCTGCAGAGACTTTAATCAATTTCATAGTCTCAAGAAAACCTTCCTGTATTTTGATAAAATTTTATATTAACATGGATTTCCTATTGGGAAGAGTATTTAGATTTTTGTATGACTGAAGGAGACTTCCTGAGACTAATGGAGGTCTCGCGGCTAGAAAGCAGAGTGTTTCATACACCTTCCGTTACTACGGACGGCATTCAAATCGGTTTGGAGCAGGCGGCCAGTCAAAGCAAAGCAGGCTGCATAGACAAGTTATGCTAGCCAGTCGATGCAATCTTCCGTGCTAGCCGGTGCGAAGTTCTCGTTATAGACGCTTTAAAAGTGTGTCGCGAATGACTTTTTCTGGTAAATGTCGTGTTACGGAAGGGAAAGTACTAATGTGTTTACAAAATTGGCTGTCTCCTGCGAAGTTTTGGGTAGTGATTGGAAATTAAAGTGTCTCAGTTTTATTATAAGTTTCTCTTCGCCACCTGCTTAAGATACCGCGTGGAACATGAAGTTGGGGCGACCGAAGATTGCAGGTAACGCTTTTAGTCTGTTTGCAGCTTACCTCTTCGAGTGATTTACAGGGAGTTATTGCGTGGGTAGAAAACAAATTCCTCAGATAAGAGCTTTAAGTAGTTTAGGGTGAACAATGCGTCGAACTAACTACGTAAAGGGAACCGGCTGTGGTTACGTAATTAACATCGCATTTTCTGAAATAAAATACCCAACTGCCGATAATCTGTGTCGTTACTCCTTAAGGATACAAAGAGGATATCTGGGCTGACTAGTTGGTATTCCCTAATGTGTCCTCAACGTTATCGTATCCAGATAACTCATGGTACTTGATGGCTAATTGTACCTATTGCTGTGGACATTGGAACACATTAAATGTTTAATTTATTTCTTATCTATCATGACAGTGCGGCGGACCGTGATTCGAAACCGAACATATTTTTAATCGTTCTTAAAGTTTCAAAACAGCACACACTCGACTGCAAATATTCATTCTGGAAACAATACCCTACGCTGTGCCTAAGCCATTTCACAGCAGTATCACTTATTTTGGAGGTGTAACACCCTCGAAATGCAAGGTTCTTGGTTCTAGTACCTATCAAGTACTTAGTTTTAATCTGCAAGGAAGTTTCATAATGCGCACAGTCAACTGCAGAGTGAAATTTTTATTCTTTTTACTCTTGTGTGATGGATACCTAAATTATACAAACACAGTTTTCAAGCTTATTACAGAATATTTCTCCTCCTTACCTCAGTTCATTCCTTTTCTTCTTCAGCATCTGTAAATAAATTTCCATAAGAAATTGAAAAATTTTATGCGCCATGTCACTGTTATAAAATCCTTCTGTTCAGATGACTGGACAATATTTATTAGACCATTTGGTGCGTTCTGCATACTGTGATGATGATATTTTGTTTGTGCGGCGCCCATCTGCTCGGTCATCAGCGCCCGTACAAAGTCCCAATATTTTCACACTCCAATTTTTTACGCAGTCCAGTCTAGTCACTACCACGAATGATGATGGTGATGAAATGATAAGGACTATAAAAATACCCAGTCCTCGGGCAGAGTAAATCCCCAAGCCGACCGGGAATCGAACCTGTGACCCCTTGATCCAGGTGCAGCAACGCTAGCCACTACACCATGAGCAGCGTACTTCGAATACTGTGCTCGCAATTAACTTTATGATAATACTGATTCTCTAATCGTTCAGCCTAATTTTATGAATCTCATTTGACTAGTTAATAGGAACATGTACAGTAATATTACTCTCGCTTTCCCTTTTTATCAATGTGTGTATTTAATTCAACATCTCTTCGAGATACCAATTAGCATTCTCTAATTCAAGCTGTGTTAGTTCCGTTTCCGATTACTTACATGTGTGTTGTTTACACAGAAGTGGCTAACGCACAATTCAAATGTACTTCTCCAGTGACGAATGCTCTCATTTTCGGTAAATAGAAGAATTATTATTTACGTTTTGCGGCATAATTTTACAAACATCTCTTGCTACATAAAACTATTTTTCAGGCTCATTGTATTATAAAATCGCATGCAACGCTACTGCCCACATTTTCGGCACATATAATACAAGTAAAACGGTGAAAAATGCACCATATGAGTTATTATGAAGCGTTATTCTATCCCAAAGCCTGAACGCTATTCCGTCCTCCTGGCCCCCACAGGCCACACCAGTCCTGAACAATTGCAGCACATGTTCTTTTCCTGAGTGGAAGAGCTTGAAAAGTTGCCAGCGGGTGAGTTAGTTGTAGAGCAGAGGGACCGTTTAAAGGCGCTGCCGTACTCCCGAGCAGAGCAGCTGCACAGCGCCGTCCGGGGACACACGAGCAGCGCTGGAGTGGTCACCGGACACTCGACAACTGCAATGACTTTGCCTGAGAACTCCGTTTCCATTGTTTAATAATTGATAGGACTCCCGGACGCCGAACCTTCTGCCGAATGAATTACTCACAAGAATTGATCTCGCCAACTCCAAACTCACTCTCAACTTCAAACCGAAGGATCGAGGCCTGCTGGCGAAATCAGCGACATTCCTTTTAGATAAGCTCGTAAACACAACTATCAAGCATTCGTGAGTTCGTTTTGAAAGAATCAAATTTAGATTTTAATGTTAACCATTGACCTGCCGGAGTTCTCATTTCAGCCCCCTCGCCCATTTCGCGCTTTCATTTCAGAGAGAAGTCGATTACTCGCACTCAGTGCTAACTGTGTCTTATAGATGTACTTGTCTGCATGTTATGTCCTGAAACAGCCTATCTTAACTTTGGCTCTTCGAGTATATTTAACGCAGATAACTGGAGCCCTCAGGTGTCAATAGTATTCTGCACACAGGCAGGAAGCCACATAGATTCCGATAAACACTGTCGAACGCTCTCCACAACAGACTCATCATATCCTAGCCTTTGATGTTTTCGGTGCGACAACGAGGAGAAAATTAAAATATACATATTCGGGAAAAGAGTAACACGCAGCCTGTAATATCAACAGTTCGAAAGGGTGACTAACAATTTTTTTCCTTTCAGGATTTTGTACCTTCATGCTTTCGAAAATTCTACATAACGCTTATGAGAATACAGCGGATAAATGTTATCTTATATACATTTTTCATGTAAATAGGGTATAAAGTATTATCAGAAAATAAGTAACCTTTCGTTCTCATTGACCACGTACGGGGACCCACTCCTATGTTATGACTTTACTACCAATAAATGATCTGTATGTAAATAAGTTTCGATTTTCATAAGAGGCGATGATAATTTTTACTGTAAAATAGTGAGATGTCACAAAAAATGACAAAAAGTGCGTAAAATTACTAACATGGTACTTTTCAGAAAATGAATCTCAAATTACTTTCCTCCGCGCCAGTAACGCCGTTTTTCCCATTTTTAGTTGTTAATGAAGAATCTAAACTAATTCCTTCACGCAGAAAAGATGTACCGGAATTTATCTGGCCACTTTCCACTGAAATGTAATCAGAAAATTATAAATTTGATGAACCCAAACTTTCGCTGCGGAGCCGCTCCGGTTACATATTTTATGAAACTAACGTAACCGGGGATTACATTGTGAGCACGACGTTAAATACAAAGTTGGTGTGAAATCTGAAAACTGTTAATTCGCGTGCCATTTCGCTGAACTTCAGCACTGTAAGCGCACAGAGTCAGAATGTGTCGGGTGAAAGTAGTCAGAAACAGACGGAACTGAAGTGATTTCCTCCTGTCAACGAAACAGGCGTGCAGTACGCCGACGCATAATTTCCTTGTGGGGGTCGTGAGAATGAGTAGACTCAATTCAGATATAACACTTTTCGTATCCTTTATCTCTAATTACAACACAAATTAAGGCATAGCAGCTTAATTTATTTGCTGTAATAGAAACGAAATACTGTGAATATAGGGTACTTGATTTTTGGAGTAAATCATTAAGAGCCTTACATCTGCCAGCTGTAAGGGGTATGCTCCAGACTAAACGCTGAAAGGCATAATCAGTCTTAAATGATGATGATGATGATGATGATGATGATCAGCACCACGAGCAACTTTGCGAGGACGCATAGGCCACAGTAATATTCTTCACTGTGACTACCAGTATTAAAAGCAGTTTCATTAACGTTCTAAGGCCCTTGCGATCTGACAATAATCTCGTGACAAAGGATCATCTCAAAAGCTGGGGCCTACAATTTCTTACCGATGCAATGGCTTATTGTTTTAATTCTGTCGGTATTACTTGTGATTTTCGTTTGGTGCGCGGGGCAAGAACAGGACAGTTTTGTAATGGACGAATGTAATTCTTCACCCGTTAGTGAAAGTATACGTCGTAGGTTTGACAGAACGGAATTACCTTCAATGAACACTTCGATATCCCGATTTCATCGACAGACGTACCAACGTAGAAGAAGGGATCAGATTTGCCCACCCCACGGGTCAGTAATACACTGAAACGGTTCCATTTCGATGTGTGGTCACAAAACTTAGTTCAAAAACTCATGTTAGGTATCTTGTGGGAGCTGTCCAGATTTCGTAACTTTTGCATATACACTACGATGCCGTTCCTGGCTGGTTTACGTTATTTTGGACTCGAGGACCAAATTTGTGACTGTTTCTTGGAAACAAACATAAACTATTAGTTACAGTTTTTCCGAAAATATTCAAAAACGGTTCAAATTGCTCTGAATACTATGGGATTTAACATCTGAGGCTATCAGTCCCCTAGAATTTAGAAGGACTTAAACCTAACTAACCTAAGGACGTCACCCACATCCATGCCACAGGCAGGATTCGAACCGGCGACCGCTCACGAGTACCGAACAGCTATCTACATCTACATATACATAGATATTCTGCAAATCACATTCAAGTGCCTGGGAGAGGGTTCGTCGAACCCCCTTCACAATTCTCTATTATTCCAATCTCGTATAGCCCGCGGAAAGAATGTACACCTATATCTTTTCGTACGAGACCTGATTTCCCTTATTTTAGCGTGATGGTCGTTCCTCCCTATGTAGGTCGGTGTCAACAAAATATTTTCGCATTCGGAGGAGAAAGTTGGTGATTGGAATTTTGTGAGAAGATTACGTTGCAAAGAAAAACGCCTTTCTATTAATGATTTCCAGCCCAAATCCTATATCATTTCTGTGACACTCACTCCCATATTTCGCGATAATACAAAACGTGCTGTCTTTCTTTGAAATTTTTCGATGTACTCCGCCAGTCCTACCTGGTAAGGATCCCACACCGCGCAGCAGTATTCTAAAAGTGGACGGACAATCGTAGTGGAGGTAGTCTCCTTAGTAGGTCTGTTACATTTTCTACGTATCCAGTCTTTGGTTAACCTTCCCCACAACATTTTCTATGTGTTACTTCCAATTTAAATTGTTCGTAATTGTAATGCCTAGGTATTTAGTTGAATTTACGGCTTCTAGATCAGACTGATTTATAGTGTAACCGAAGATTAACAAGTTCCTTTTAGCACTCATGTGGATGACCTCACACTTTTCGTTATTTAGGGTCAAATGCCAATTTTTGCACCATTCAGATATCTTCTCTAAATCGTTTTGCAGTTTGTTTTGATCTTCTGATGACTTTGTTAGTCGGTAAACGACAACGTAATCTGCAAACAACTACAGTGGGCTGCTCAGATTGTCTCCAAAATCGTTTATATAGATAAGGAACAGCAAAGGGCCTATAACACAACCTTGGGGAACGCCAGGAATCAATTCTGTTGTACCTGATGACTTTCATTCAATTACAACGAACTTTGACCTCTCTGACAGGGAACCACAAATCCATTCACATAACTGAGACGATATTCCATAAGCACGCAATTTCACTACGAATCGCTTGAGTGGCACAGTGTGAAAAGCCTTCCGGAAATCCTGAAATACGGAATCTATCTGAAATCCCATGTCAATAGCACTCAGCACTTCATGTGAATAAAGAGCTAGTTGTGTTTCACAGCAACGTTGTTTTCTAAACCCATGTTGACTGTGTGTCAATAGACCGTTTCCTTCGAGGTAATTCATGATCTACATCTACATCTACATCTACATCCATACTCCGCCAGCCACCTGACGGTGTGTGGCGGAGGGTACCCTGAGTACCTCTATCGGTTCTCCCTTCTATTCCAGTCTCGTATTGTACGTGGAAAGAAGAATTGTCGGTATGATTCTGTGTGGGCTTTCATCTCTCTGATTTTATCCTCATGGTCTCTTCGCGAGATATACGTAGGAGGGAGCAATATACTGCTTGACTCTTCGGTGAAGGTATGTTCTCGAAACTTTAACAAAAGCCCGTACCGAGCTACTGAGCGTCTCTCCTGCAGAGTCTTCCACTGGAGTTTATCTATCATCTCCGTAACGCTTTCGCGATTACTAAATGATCCTGTAACGAAGCGCGCTGCTCTCCGTTGGATCTTCTCTACCTCTTCTATCAACCCTATCTGGTGCGGATCCAACACTGCTGAGCAGTATTCAAGCAGTGGGCAAACAAGCGTACTGTAACCTACTTCCTTTGTTGTCGGATTGCATTTCCTTAGGATTCTTCCAATGAATCTCAGTCTGGCATCTGCTTTACCGACGATCAACTTTTTATGATCATTCCATTTTAAATCATTCCTAATGCGTACTCCCAGATAATTTATGGAATTAACTGCTTCCAGTTGCTGACCTGCTATTTTGTAGCTAAATGATAAGGGACCTATCTTTCTATGTATTCGCATCACATTACACTTGTCTACATTGACATTCAATTGCCATTCCGTGGACCATGCGTCAATTCGCTGCAGATCCTCCTGCATTTCAGTACAATTTTCCATTGTTGCAACCTCTCGATAAACCACAGCATCATCTGCAAAAAGCCTCAGTGAACTTCCGATGTCATCCACCAGGTCATTTATGTATATTGTGAATAGCAACGGTCCTATGACACTCCCCTGCGGCACACCTGAAATCACTCTTACTTCGGAAAACTTCTCTCCATTGAGAATGACATGCTGCGTTCTGTTATCTAGGAACTGCTCAATCCAATCACACAATTGATCTGATAGTCCGTATGCTCTTACTTTGTTCATTAAACGACTGTGGGGAACTGTGTCAAACGCCTTGCGGAAGTCAAGAAACACGGCATCTACCTGTGAACCCATTTCTAAGGACCTCTGAGTCTTGTGGACGAATAGCACGAGCTGGGTTTCACACGACCGTCTTTTTCGAAACCCATGCTGATTCCTACAGAGTAGATTTCTAGTCTCCAGAAAAGACACTATACTCGAACATAATACGTGTTCCAAAATTCTACAACTGATCGACGTTAGAGATATAGGTCTATAGTTCTGCACATCTGATCGACGTCCCTTCTTGAAAACGGGGATGACCTGTGCCCTTTTCCAATCCTTTGGAACGCTTCGCTCTTCTAGAGACCTACGGTACACCGCTGCAAGAAGGGGGGCAAGTTCCTTCGCGTACTCTGTGTAAAATCGAACTGGTATCCCATCAGGACCAGCGGCCTTTCCTCTTTTGAGCGATTTGAATTGTTTCTCTATCCCTCTGTCGTCTATTTCGATATCTACAGTTTTGTCAACTGTGCGACAATCTAGAGAAGGAAGCATAGTGCAGTCTTCCTCTGTGAAACAGCTTTGGAAGAAGACATTTAGTATTTCGGCCTTTAGTCTGTCATCCTCTGTTTCAGTACGATTTTGGTCACAGAGCCCTCCTCACACTACATTTCGCTTCGTGTAATTTTTGTTTGTCTGCAAGGCTTTGGCTATCTTTATGTTTGCTTTGAAGTTCCCTTTGCTTCCGCAGCAGTTTTCTAACTCGGTTGTTGTACCACGGCTCATCTAACGCATATTGTACGATGGTTTTGACCTGTGTCCAAAGATCCTCAACACTATCTGTACTTGAGACAAAACTTTTGTGTTGAGCCGTCAGGTACTCTGTAATCTGCTTTTTGTCACTTTTGCTAAACAGAAAAATTTTCGTACCTTTTTTAATATTTCTATTTACGGCTGAAATCATCGATGCAGTAACCGCTTTATGATCGCTGATTCCCTGTTCTGCATTAACTGATTCAAATAGTTCTGGTCTGTTTGTCACCAGAAGGTCTAATATGTTATCGCCACGAGTCGGTACTCTGTTTAACTGCTCAAGGTAGTTTTCAGATAAAGCACTTAAAATATTTCACTGGATTCTTTGTCCCTGCCACCCGTTGTGAACGTTTGAGTCACCCAGTCTATATACGGCAAATTAAAGTCTCCACCCAGATCTATAACATGGTGGGGAAATCTACTCGAAATATTTTTCAAATTATTCTTCAGGTGCTGAGCCACAACAGCTGCTGAGCCCGGGGGCCTATAGAGACAACCAATTACCATGTCTGAGCCTGCTTTAACCGTGACCTTCACCCAAATCATTTCACAATTCGAATCTCCGTCAATTTCCTTCGATGCTATTGCACTTTTTATCGCTATGAACACGCCTTCCCCTTCACTGTCCAGCTTGTCTCTGCGGTATACATTCCAATCTGAGTTTAGGATTTCATTACTGTTTACATGTGGTTTCAGGCAACTTTCTGTCCCTAGTACTGTATGGGCGTTGTGACCGTTTATTAATGAGAGCAGTTCTGGGTCCTTTCTATAGACGCTCCTGCAGTTTACTATTAGCACATTAATATTGTTATTCCCTGTTGCTTTTTGCCTACTCCTGCCTTGCCGCGTCTCAGGAGGCGTCTTTTCGGGCCTAGGGAGGGAATTCTCAACCCTAAACATTATGTTCGAACAAAATGTATGTTCTAAAATCCTGCTGCATATCGACGTTAACGATATGTCCTTGTAATGTAGTGGATTACTCCTACTAACTTTCTTGAATATTGGTGTGACCTGGGCAACTTTCAAGTCTTTGGGTACGGATCTTTCGTCGAGAGAACAGCTGTATATGATTGTTAAGTATGGAGCTAATGCATCAGCATACTAAGAAAGGAACGTAATTGGTATACAGTCTGGACCAGAAGACTTGCTTTTATTAAGTGATTTAAGTTGCTTCACTACTCAGAGGATATTTACTTTTACGTTAGTCATGTTGTCAGATGTCCTCGATTCTAATTCTGGAATATTTACTTCGTCTTGCTTTGTGAAGGCATTTCGGAAGTCTGTGTTTAGTAACTCTGCTTTGGCAGCACTATCTTCGATAGTATCTCCATTGCTATTGCGCAGAGAAGGCATTGATTACTTCTTGCCGCTAACATACTGCACGTACCACCAAAATCTCTTTGGAATTTCTGCCAGGTTTCAAAACAAAGCTTCGTTGTGAAAACTGTTATAGGCATCTCTCATTGAAGTCCGCGCTAAATTTAAAGCTTCTGTAAAAGATCGTAAGTCTTGGGGATTTTACGTCTGTTTAAATTTGGCATGTTTGTTTCGTTGTTTCTGCAACAGTGTACTGACCCGTTTTGTGTACCAAGGAGGATCATCTCCGTCGTTTGTTAATTTATTTGGTATACGTCTCTCAATTGCTGGCGATATTATTTCTTTGAATTTAAGCCACATCTGCTCTACTCTTATATAGTTAGTTTGGAATGAGTGGAGATTGTCTCTTAGGAAGGCGTCAAGTGAATTTTTATCTGCTTTTTTGAATAGGTTTTTTTTTTGCTGGCGATGGACAACCAAGATACAAGCAGAGGATCGGTTCACGTTCGTTCAATTCTTTTACAGAGACGAGGAACAGTGGAGTTGCGGTTATTACACGAGCGTTGTGGCAGTGGGCAATGGCTGCAGCAGCCTCATTAGTGTCAGAAAGTTTTAAATTGAAAGCCTCAAACACCTAGTGCTATTCGATGAAAGGGAAACATAGAATTCGACTGCACCGTGTCACCAAATACATAAGTACCGATGACAAGTTTATACACTTGATGAAATGACTTACTTTACAGTCCGTCGATGGTAGGAAGGCAATAATATGAGTACGTAACATAATTTCGTTCACCGCTGACTTAGAAACAGACACTTTTTCGAGTTTAGATTCACGAATTGGACGGCAGGGACTAGCACTGTGCTGCAGTCCGTCCTAAAGGTGAGAACCTCTGGACAGCTGATAAACTGGAAGAGAGTTTGTGTTATGAAAAGCTGTGGAACATTATTTAGAGCCGTGGTACGGTGTCCAGCGGCCGGTCGCTCTCGGTCGCTCGACTGCAGCCGCACAAGCGAAGCGGTAGCGGCGGCTCGCCGCGGGATTATTTACAAAGTAAGCACGTAGCATTCCGCAGCGGGCCGCTGCGCATTAACAGCGCCTGTGCCGCGTCGCGCAGCGCACTGCTGCGTCTCCTCAAGACACGGCCACTGGCTCACATTTTCCTACAAAGTTTAATCACCTTCGCCCCGTTTATGAGACGAAGATCCCTTTTAACGACGTGCCCAAACTGGCGGCAAGTACCCATTTCTCTAGGTGCTGGAATTTCTACCGCATTTAAAGGCAATGCTAACCGTGGTTTCGCATCCCGTAAATCAAAACACGATACTATGAAAGTTACTGAAGAATTCAACTTCTTAAGAATCGAGCCAATATCCAAACTGTAAAAGGCGCATCATCTAACTTCTTCCAAAAGCTCTACTAGCGACGAGTACTAGGCTGCAGTGAGACTTCCTCAATCTGAGCCTAAAAATGCAGTGCGAATATCTATTCCTTTGCGATCAGAGTTAGAATCCCTGGCTGTGAAAATATTTACTATCAGTTAGTGTATACCGCTGTCATTCAAGCCATTCGCTGTACGAAGATAAACGAATGGCTTATTGGCGTAACACTACGGTCTTACATGATATTTGTGTACTTACTTACTTTTTTCCTACTTTCTAGCTCGGCCACACAAACCGCAGTTGGTCTTGGACCATACCTATCAGCCTCCTCGATCTTATTCGGTCGATGTCTTCTTGTTCAGCCAGTCCCGTCGTACCCATATCATCTCTCATCCCGTCACTCTATCTCAGCCGTGGTCTTCCCCTCGGTCTGTTTGCTCTGACGTCTTCTTCCAACACCTGCCTGTTGATCTGGCCTTTTCGACAGATTGCGTGCTCGTACTACTTCAGTCTCCTCTGCTTTATCTCAGCCGCAATGTCCAGCGATTTATACAGCTTTCGCAGTTAGCGATCTTTCCTTTTCCTTCAGCCTTCTCTCTTCTTCACTCGACCAAACATCTGTCTCAGAATAGCATTCTCAATTGTCAGCAGTTTCTTCTCCCTGAGAGCCCATGTCTCTGCTCAGTATTGGACGACAGGTTGTATTACAGTCCGGTAGAACATAAAATTAGAGGATCTCGTAGAAAGTCGGTACTTAAATAACTTTCCGAGTGCAGACCTTGGCCTGTTTTCTCCTTGGATTATTTTCATTAATTTCTGGTCGGTCTCATTCCTTTCATTTTGTGTGGCCACAATATCTCTGAACTCCTTTCAAAGATTTTAGCATCCACATGTAAAGGTCGGTCATCAATCTTTCTGCTCACTACACGATATTTGGTCATATCCATATTCGTCTTCAAGAATGCTCTCATTTCCTCTTCCTCTTGCCATTTTAACAGATCTTGCTCATTCTGTGCCATTAAAATGACATCATCCTCAAAGGAACGGCTATTGATAATTTGTTGGAATCCAGATACCTTCTCAACGAACCCTTTTAAGCACTTCAGCAACAATGTGCTCAGGATCTTATAACCTGTAAAAAGCAATGTAATTCCTCTATAGCTGCTGCATCCCGTTGGGTCTCCTTTCTTAATTACTGGGTGGATGACAGACTGCTCCCATTCCGCTGAGTTCTTCCCACAAATTAAACCGATGACATGGGAAACTCTCTCTTGTAGGATATCTCATTCGTCTTTCATCATTTCTGCATTTATTTCGTCTACTCCTGGTGGTTTTCTGTCTTCAGCATTCTTATGAGAGCTCCTATGTCGTACATGCTCAGCAGTACGTTCTTCGCTGTTTGTGTTGTCACTCTGTCTTCTATGTACAGCTATTCTTCTTCCTCTTTTTCATCTTCAGATGGTGCTGTCGCAACGCTGTTGATGGTATCGTCCACATTCAGGAGATTTTAGGAATTGTTTTTCGTTTCATCTGGTATCAGATATCCTGCTTGACCTCCGATCTCATCAATCGTAGCGTTATAACAGCGTTATAACTGTCATATAAAAGCCTTTTGTATTGCCTACTGTTCGATTGTTTACTGCCAGTGTTATCTTACTGTTCATATACTCTCGCTTTTATGTTAGAAAGACTTTCCGTGTTCTGCTAACTGCTTCCATGTACTCCAGTCTTGTTCTTTCGTCTCGTACCTTTGTCAGCCATAGATGCTTCCTCTCGTTGACTGCGTCTCTACACCTATCATTAAACCATTCTTTGTCCCTCCTCCTTCTCTCCAAAGATGTCAACACCTCATCTGCGGCGTGTTCGACTTCTGTATTGAGCTTGGAACATAACTTGGTTGCATCATCTCCCTTTTCTTCCAGGGCTGCAAATCTGATTCGAATTTCAATTGCATATCTGCACCAAATGAAGTCCTCTTTCAGTAGATGAACGTTTATTTTCCAGTCTGCTTCTCTTCACCTGCAGTTTCCTTTCAAGAATAGTAGTCTGTACATATTTCTGCACCTCTTGCAGATATTACCGTCTCAATAACACTTCTGTGCCTAGCATCCACTAATACGTGGTCCATTTGGTTCCGAGTGTTTTGGTCGGATGATTTACAGGTTATCTTACAAATGTTTTTACGAGGAAAATAGGTGCTCACAATCCTTAGATTTATTTAAATTGTCAAATGAAATGAAATGATCGTATGACATTAATGGCCAGCTACCTGGGGAAGTTCAGCTGCTGAGTTGCTAGTCTTTTGAAGTTGACGCCATACTGGACGACTTGCTTGTCGATGATGACGACATGAGGATGAGGATAAAACAACACTCAGTCCCAGAGCGGACAAAATCTCTGACCCGGTCGGGAATGGAACCACGGCGCACTGCAGGCCAGTCAGAAGCGCTGAGCACTGAGCTGAGGGGCCGGACGGTGCCGGATTACTAGTCTCACTCCACTGTTCTTAGAGGGTGTAAAAATAATTCCCTTCCTGCTTTGGCATTGGCATCACATAGGAAGAGTTTTATACAGTACGACGGTGCATCTTCATCTATCGATTCTAGGTCTCCGTACAAACTGTGTTTTTCGCTGTCGTATTTATCTTCTGTAGGCGCATGATATGAAACCATTGATAGTTGGTAAAAATTCGCTTACACTCTTATCCAGCATATTCTTTCATTGAAGGCCTCGAAGTCCGCGATATTTCTTTTATTCTAATGGCTGCTGCAAAACCACCTCCACGTTGGTGTTTACCTTTCTTATTTCCGCTATAGGAGTAGCTGTAGAATTCACCTTTATGCTTCCCTTCTGCGGGCCTTCTCATCTCTTGCAGTGCCACTACGTCTAGTGCGTACTTACTGAGTTCTTCATCCAGCACTTTCACTGCTCCACGTGTGTAGGGTGACACACTTCAGTCTCTGATTTTTTCGTGATGTTCTAGTATGAATATACATTTATTGACAAAGAAAGAAAGCTGCATTACTAAGGTAAAATTTTCCGTTATATATTAGTCTTCATTAAAATCAATACAATCACCATCATAGTTATCAGTTACATGATATCCATTGTAAAATAAAAAGCCTCGTCCACATTTCTCCACATTTTACAGTGTTTATCCATACGCATTTCTGTTACTGTTTCATGTTTGCTAACTGGTTTCTCTTATTGTTGACTCTAACACCAATTCAATGTTAGGCCAAATCAGGAAATAGTTTCATTCTGACCAGTGATACTTTATGAACCAGAATAGGAATCCAATTTTCCCAAAAAAGCAATGGCGCTACAGATAATTCAGTAGCGGTTGCCTCACTTACTTTACTCTCAAATAGATATAGAAGCACTCTATGTATCCCTAGGGTAAAAGAAAATCATATCTTCAAGGAAGGAAATTCCATGGAATTATAAACCCTAAAGAACTTAAGAGTGGCACTGTAGATACACTATGTGATAAAAATGATCCGGCAGCGCAGGGTACACTTTCCCAGGTGCTGCATGTGGCTTCCACAAATATAGATGCAGCACTGTCGAAGAAACTGTTGTCAAGTGCAACGCCAAAACAATGTGTGGGACAATTATTCTTATTACGTAGCGAAAAAGTTTCGAATTTATTTTAGAGTAATGGAATAATGCGCATCTCGTATTACCCCGTGGCTACTAATAGAGACGTCAAAAGAATTATTAAAATTCTGGTAACTCAATGAGAAAAACCCTATAGAAAGCTGCATTAAGGACGTTACCACAATGTTCCAAGGTATATATAGGTTAAACTGCTCTATGTCATTGGTACCACTCATTGACGTACCTCCTCTGGTCAGCAGCATAAATGCTGGAGTTACGGCTAAATCCATATTTCCTGGTTGTCTGTGCGCACCGATTTGGTCATTCACTTCGATGGGCACTAGGCGCCATTGTGTGATATCGTGACCGGCAGCTCCACATTATCGTACTCGTGGCGGTCACATGTTGGGCCTACATATCATTTGCAATCATGATAATCTGAGAAAGAAGCTCTGACAGTCCCGCTTATGAACACGTCGGGTGACAACACCAGGCGATGGCAGAATTATCCATGACCATTTGTTGTCACTCTTGATAGCAACGTTTATATTACTAGACAATTTTCAGTTGGCGCCGTGACAGGGAATTTCATAAACTCCACGCCAGCCTCGCCAGAAATATTACACGTGAACCGGTCTATTGATCGTAGAATGGCTTTAATGACCAATCATCATAATGAACTGCAAGAAAGTCGTTCTCTAGATACATATGTAATCATTTCACTTGAACCAGAAATACATCGCTATACTAGGGACTGTTTATGCTTGTATTTTTGGTCTTAGTGTTTATGAGGTGCGAGTTGAAAGGCCATATTCGTGGACTCTCTGTGGACTTGTTATCGAGCTACTTTATTAACATAGAGGTACTGCGCCAGTACGGTCTCACAAATTTAGTTAGTTAGTTAATAGACTTA
The DNA here is from genome assembly GCF_023897955.1 of Schistocerca gregaria. Taxonomy (NCBI): domain Eukaryota; kingdom Metazoa; phylum Arthropoda; class Insecta; order Orthoptera; family Acrididae; genus Schistocerca; species Schistocerca gregaria. The sequence goes on from NC_064931.1 coordinate 827,375,501, forward strand.
ATCTTCCACCGAATACTAAAGCTACTATCAATATTCTGGTTTACCTAGTTTGCCCAGAATGACTTAATGTGACTGCAAGTATGTATCTTTTGAACACCTGCTGTCTACTTCCTGTTGCCTCCTCGTCTAGTCCAAGTAGACGGGCTGTCTCAAACAGGTGATAGTGAGTCCACAACCGATTATTCTGAGATGGAAAACCACTGTTAAGTAAAGCATATTTAATGTGTTGTGAGCATACGCTCTCAATGCATGTATTGCAATGGCGCATATAGTTCTGCCGCACTCTCGCAAGGATCATGGGTGTCTATTGTACACTGGAACAGGCAGCGGCTAATAAACATCCTGCTTCCCTGACCTCCAAACAGACGTACTGTACACATGCATCGCACCAGCGCATTAATCTGTGCCACACGCACTCCACTATTTCTGGTGTAAGGTGTCCGTTGTATCAAATAGCTCGTGATGTGTCCATGGTGAGGTGTCTTATTGTGTACAGTGCTTGACACGTGGACCGAAATGGAGAGTTACTCGTCACGAGTGTTGAGAGACATACATTTTATGTTCAGCGGGGCAGGATATGGTGTCCGTAAACTGCCACGAATGTACAGAGATCAAAATGCCAACAGGCGTCATTCTAAGTGGAAGACGTTTGTCTCCTTGGATACCAAGTTAGGAGAGACGATGTCGTTCACGCGAATGAGAGCAAACCTAAGTTCTCGCCAAAGATATATCCGAACGCCACACATAGAAGAAGATACTGTTGGATCGTATGGCGTACCACCCAGCAACAAGGGCTTGTCAATTTGCTGATGAGACGCACACTTCGAAGGATACAGTGTGGCGAGTACACTGATAGAACAGGTATTGCACCCCTATCGTAAAGAACGTGTGCAAGCAGTAGGACCAACGGGTTGTGAGTCCCGTATTCTCTTCTCTCAATGGATTATACACATCTGTAGTGCCGAACTTTGTACAGTTCGTATTATTTATGGATGAGGCCTCATTCACCCTTGATGGTATTTCCAACATACCCAAACGTCATGCCTGGTCCCCACGTCACCCTCATCGGTGGCCACCGGCGATAATTCTCTGTCAACGTATGGGTGGCCATTGTCCACGATCACCTTAGAATTTGGTGCCTCCTTGTTTCATTAGTACATTTTACTTGGTGTTCCTACGAGATGTGCGGCCACATTTTATGGGAACAGTACCCCTTGTTGTCCGCGAAAGGATGTGGTTTTAACACGACGGTGCACCAACTTACTTCGATGTTAATGTCCGAGAATACATGAAAAACATGTACTCTCATCGTTGGATTGGATGAGTAACTCTTGTCCCATGTCCAGCAAGATAGCCGGATCTCACACCTCTGGAGTTTTTTCTCTGGGTTACGTCAAGACGTTGGTGAATGAGACTCCCTTAGAAACGGATGAAGACCTGTTTCCTAGGGTCCAAACTGCCTGTCTCCTGGTTCAACAGACACCTCGGATGATTGAGAGAATGCGGCAGAACTTCATGCGCAGTTGTCATGCATACATTGAGATTGTCGTTCTTTACTTTCAACAGTAACTATGAGCTGCGTTGTTGCTATGCAATGTACGCTGTCCATAACCATAACACAATAAATATGTATTTCCGGCCATTGGTTCCCCGTCTCAAACAGTCAGTTGTGGACCCACTATCACCTATTTCAGTTTCACCCAAAATGTTTGAGACACACTATACAGTGCACCTCTATTGATCGCCGTATCTACAGTACTTTAAGCTATAATTTTTCCATTTGGTTTCTTCTGATATCTAATTTTTCCTAGCTGCGTCGTAGCTCTTTCATTTGATACAACTGAATTCTGACATATTTATTGTTGAATCGAATACCTCTAGTTTTCTGCTCTTCCACGACGACTCCCATTTCCGCCCAGGTTCTTTCTTCATTTATTTTATCCGTCTGTCTCCATAGAACTGAAGAACGCATATCCACGTTCCTGGAACATATCGGTACGTGAAATTATATAAATAATAGTTAAAATGAAATTGACACCTACTGCACGCAGAGGACAAGCTGTTGAGATTTTACTAGCGTACGCAACAGTATAAAACATGATTTTGATTACTCTACCCAGGAAATACCCGACACAACAGAAGGGGTGAGCCATGAGGAAACTGTTCAATATAGACGTGAAAGTGCGTGTATTACTGCTACGATTTTTAAATTATCGGGGCAGTTTATTGAAAATGGATGCAGCAGAATAGTGTGCACCTTTCTTTACAACAGTCATAGAGCTGTGATCCAAATGCAGTTAGGGTTTCTGTCTAGTATTAACTGATCGAAAGCTACTAATCCTTGGGAATAAGATCATACTGTTAATAAGCAATGATATTAAATAAAATATATATTAAAAGACGGATGCCAGAATTTCAAGACACCTAAACAGGAGTCGACAAAAGGTTCGCTACCGTACACTACGTATTGCTCGAAATGCCCCGTTTCAGAGCCAAAAATACTCTTCTTAAATGGGAAAAGTTATATATATATATATATATATATATATATATATATATATATATACTATGTCATAAGGGAATTATAATAAGCACAGTAGCCGAACGTTGGCGTTGGACTATGAGTTAATACATATACTTTTCTACTGGTAAATAGGTGGTAAGGAGCAGTAATCATTTTTTGAACAAGGTACTGAATGGGCTTTCCGGGCCAACTTGCCATCCGTCTGAACACCTAGGAATTTGTATTGTTCAGACACACTAAATATGCCCGTTCTGTGTAATCAAAATGTCAGTTTTAGTTGAATTGTGTGTTAGAAACTGTGATTTAGATTAATTTATTTTCTACAAGCCTTGAACTTATGTCCTGAACTGCACTATTTGATACATCGCCTATGCTGCACTGAATTCTACGAAGCTATTCTCTTCAGCAATAAATAAATAAATAAATAAACTTAAGAATCATCTGTCATATTAGAAGGTCTATCATACATGCATGGCCCAGACCCAGTCACATAAAGGTGACCACCGCCTATGTTCGACGTCAACGTGAAATAACTACTGACAGACGGGAGTGACAGCACTGACAATGGAGGGTATATAATTCGTACCAGGAGACTGCGAAAAACAGTGAAGTCGTTGTCGTAATGCAGAAACGGAGATATTTCACTTTCGTACAAAAGAACCTCCGGGCCAAACGAGAAGCACCGCTGATACAGCTAAGTTTGTCAACTGTTTGCGTGCCGCCTTGGTTAAAGTATACCGTACGTGGCAAAATGGCGCTATCCAAAATCGGCGGCGAGGCAAAAGTGTATCATCATGAGACATAGATGACAGGGGTGAACGACGGCTACGGAGATGTGTACGGGCGAATAAGCGTGCAACTGTTGAGCAGCTAATCGTCCAGATGAACTAAGGGGCTACCAACAGTGTCCTATCAAAAATCATCCAGCAAACGTTGCTGCGCATGGGCCTTCGCAGAAGACGCCTGGTTCACGTACCCATGCTGACTGCTGATAATCGACGACGCAGGCTTGAATTTGCACACCAGTGTCGCACCTGGACGTCCATTGAGTCGTGATAGGTGCCCTTTTCGACGTTTTGCGCTCCATCGGACGGTGGGCCGTTCGCATCTGCAGCCTCGCAACCATAGTCGAAAGCGCGCAGGTCAGAGGTCTGAGTGTTGAGGTTTGGGGAATGTTTTCGTGGCATTCCTGGGTGATTTCGTAATTCTGGGAGGCACAGTGGACAGACGCAAGTAGCAGTCTGCCCCGGGGAGCATTTCGCTCCTACATGCAGTTTGCTTTTCCTCGGCACGATGAAATCTGCCAGAAGGACAACGCTACGTGCCACACAGCTTGCACTGAAGAGCATCAGGATGAGTTTATCATACTCCCCAAGCTCCCCGATTTTAAACCCAACCGAGAATATGCGGGACCACCTCGATCGGGCTGTTCGCACCTAGAAACGTAGCGCAGCTGGCCACGGCACTGGAGTCGGGATGGCTCCACATCCCTGTCGGTGCCGTCCAGAACCTCGTTGACTCCCTTCCTGCAGGTCCGCGTCACAACCTAAGCTGGTTAATAATGTTCTTGACGGATGTTCATGTTAATGTGAGTGGATATATGAAACAAAAGTGTTTCTAGCACTGACTCCTGCGCAAATGCTAAAATTAAATGTGCCACAGACAAACTGCACGGTGCACACGTTCTTATGACCTTTTGCTGTCTGTTCTTAAAATAATAGATGAATCAACTATAAACTATTAACCTTGTTCCACAATTGTCCAGAGTCTAGAGTAATATATTATTATTATCAACACAATCCGACATCTTAGTTGAGTAACAAATATGCTTAGTGCGTGTAGCCCAATGCCTCATACAGAAAAGAGAATATTGCCTTTTTAGTTGATAAATCATTCCTGAAGCCAAACTGTCGTTTGACAGGCAATTATATGAACTGAAATGATCAGTTACACTCATATGTAGTTTTCTCAGCAACTTTATCAAGCACTGATATTATACAAATAGGAATAAAATTGTCTGTGTTACCCTTTTACACTTTTTTATAAGTTCAGCAGGCTATTTGAGCCGTCTCTCCACTTTCGCCTCGTATTTCGTGTATATGTAGCACTTTTGAGTTTGCTTTCTTCTAGTAAGGTTATACGTGCTTCTCCATATTGCTACTCTTATCTGTGGTCCATGTTTTATCCCCTGTAGTTATCCCATTTTACTTCCCAAATAATTGTTGTTGTTGCTGTTGTTGTTGTGGTCTTCAGTCCAAAGACTGGTTTGATGCAGCACTCCATGCCACTCTATCCTGTGCAAGCCTCTTCACTTCCGAGTGACTACTAATCCAACCTACAACCTTTTGAATGTGCTTCGTGTATTCATCTCTTGGTCTCCCTTTAGGATTTTTACCCTCCGCGCTTCCCTCCAGGGCTGAATTGTTGATTCCTCGATGCCTCAGAGCGTGTCCTGCCAACCGACCACTTCTTCTAGTGAAGTGCCACAAATTCCTCTTCTCCCCAATTCTGTTCCGTACTTCCTCATTAGTTACGTGATTTACCCACCTAGTCTTCATCATTCTTCTATAGCATCCCATATCAAAAGCTGTTCTCTTCTTGTATAAACTGTTTATCGTCAATGTATCAGTTCCATACATGGCTACACTCCATACAAATGCTTTCAGAAAAGACTTCCTGACACTTAAATCTATACTCGATGTTAACAAATTTCTTTTCTTCAGAAAACTTTCCTTTCCATAGCCAGTCTACATTTTGTATCCTCTCCACTTCGACCATCATCAGTTATTTTTATCCACATATAGGAAAACGCATTTTCTGCTTTAAGTGTCTCGCTTCCTAATCTAATCCCCTCAGTATCACCTGATTTAATTTGACTACATTCCATTATACTCGTTTTGCTTTTGTTGATGTTCGTCTTATATTCTCGTTTCAAGACACTTACATTGTCATCGGCTAACTTCAAGGTTTTCATTTCTTCTTCCTGGATTTTAATTCCTACTGTAACAACAACGACGCTGTACTATTGTACATATAAGAAAAAAAAATCGCTCTGATTTTTCGATAAACTAGTGTAATTGGTGTTCTGATTTCATTTCTTTTTTGTTTCATGTCATTGTGTTATGAAAACTGTAAACAAGTTTCAATGTGAATATTAATGTTTATGTCACATGTCAAGCAATATTGTAATAGAATTGAAATGTAACAAATGTTGAGACTGTTGTAAGATGCTTCAAATTGTAACTGTGCGTCTGGTCCATACGTAGGCAATGTGTTAGGATATGTAGAATGCAAAACCTCGGGTGAATATCCGGTCTGTCAGGGAGCGGTAAAAGGTGGATGGCAGGCGACCGCGGGAAAATGCACACGGGCACTGCACGGCACAACGGGCCCAGCAGCAGTTAGTGGAAGTTTGGCATTTGTCTGAGCAACACCTTCTGGAGCGAGGAGGCTCTCCTGGAAGACGTACTTTCACTGAGCCTGGGGTATACTGTTCCAACGCTCACACAGCATGCAAAAGAATTGTGACGCTAAGAAGAATTAAAGTGCCGATACGTCAAGAGCCATAGCTGTGGTTGTATGTGTGCTCTGTGCCTCGCCATCTCGCCGCTCGCCAACCGCCGCATAGATACTAGTAGGTTGAAACTTTTAGTACTGTATTCGTATGGACCACAGAGTGAACTTTTCAATAATAACCTAAATGTTTCCACAACTTTCCCATCATTTAATTATCCTCTCGACTAACCTACACACGGTCCTTTCCAAATGTTGTGCAATCCGAGTGTCCCGAAATGAAAAACTAAATTTTGTGTTAATAATAATTACTTGCAAACCTAGCTATGTTAGAATGGTGTTTAAAGAACTGTTTCGTTAATGAACCAGTAAATGAATAACGAAGGTCTAACGAAGTTGAATGATAGCCTTAATATTGATATAGTAATGAAGTTTAATTATTTTCAAATAATTACACCTGTCTTTCTCGAATTGTTCTACACCATGCATTTTTTAACAACATATAACAGTACCATATTACACACAACAGCCTCGAAGGGCTTGACGTTCGCATCTGTTGATAAACTGTACTTATCTCTGGCCACACAGTATGCCGTCCTCGTCTTATTCAGCCTGTATTTTAACTTCTCATTACTCCTGTTTTATCGTGTTGTATCTTCTACAACATACTGAAATCTGTCGACATTCTGCATGCATCCTTCAAAAGTTGTACAGTCTCCAGAGGTTTTCAGTATGTCTGTATTGTTTTATGTGATTGTTAGAACCAAATATAAAGAAAGAGCTAGACTCTTGAGGAGGATGTGCGCCACCTGTATACGGTCTGCAAACTTTACAGTACATACAGGGTGACAATATTAAAAAAAATTGTCATAACTTCTGAACGGTTTGCGTTAGGACGTTCAAACTGCACGGCTGGCTGCGTTACGTGATGGGAATTAGTACGTGTGTGAATCCATGGTTTAGCAATAAACCCCAATTTCATTTTGATGAGTATGTCAATAGACAAAAGTGGCGCATTTGGGGGAGTGAGAACCCACATTTCGCGATCTAGAAGTCTCTTCGCCCTCAATGGATGACTAAGAGGTGTGCAATGTTCAGTCACGGAATAATCGATGCGATATTCCTTGATAGCACGGTGACTACCGAATAGTACGTGAAGGTTTTGGAAGATTGTCATCCCCGTTATCCAGAGTGACCCTGATTTCGACAAGGTGTGGTTCATGCAAGACAGAGCTCGGCCTCATCGAAGCAGGAGTGTGTTTAATGTCCCGGAGATGCATTTCTGGGTACTGCATTCTGACTCTGGGTACCCAGAAGACACAGGCATGGGCCTCGATTAGCCGCCATATTCTCCGGGTCGGAACACATGCGACTCCTTTTTGTGGGACTATGTTAAAGACAAGGTGTAAAGCAATAACCCCAAACCCTTTGCCGAGCTGAAAACAACCATTCAGGTCATCGACAGCATCAGTGTTCCGACACTGGAATTTCGCTATTCGTCTGCGCCACATCATCGCCAATGATGGTAGACATATCGAAAATCTCATAACCTTAATCCGAATACCTATAGTGACGTTTACATGTTGAATAAAGTGTGTGCATGCCGTCGTTTGTAACTAACTTACGTGTCCTTCATATAATTCAGTAATTGTCACCCTGTATATGCTCTGTAATGCTTAATTTATCCAAGTGTGATTTTGGTAACTATTTAGAGCTTTCTTCCGTTTCTAATGTTTGATAATTTCGACGTGTGCTGTAATGCAAAAGAGTTTAAAAGGATTCTCAGTGAGTGACATTTCTCTTTTCAAATAATTATTTAATTATTTCCTTAAACTCCCGTGGTATTTCCGTGTGCCAGCATTATGGCTATCAGGTCCCATGTAACATCTTCCGTTTATTCAGAAGCTTCCATACACCTCCCCCCCCCCTTCCCCGCCCCCTCATGCTGGTGTACAAGTTATAGTTCGTTATTTTCTTGATTCCTCAAAGAGTACTGACAACTGCAGCACCTGTACACTGTACGGGAACGGGAGTTTGAACAGGGAAAATTCGAAATGGCAGACGACTAGAAGGACGAGATGAGACGCGAATGACCTTCACAATTGCAAGACAAGTTTCACGTGATGATTGTATGAAGAGAGATCAGTCATTTTTAACTTCTGGTTTACTGTTTCTTCAGAATGAGTCTGTAAAGTGGCTCTATTACGAATTGTCATTTACAGGTATACTTGCTAATTTCCTATGTAATATCTGTCTGTATTAGTGTCTCTTCAGGGCAAACCTTTGCAATGTGATCGCGTTCATATATCATTCGGGTGATTATTGTCTTCCCTCAGTACGGATTAACAAGATCGGTTATTGGTTCTAACGTCTTGTTATGTTCACATCTTGTAATTTCGACCACTGTAGTTCTCTCTGTGCCGAGCAAACTGGCGCAGTAGTAAGAGGCAATCTGGAGGGCGCATGTTAAAAATAAGTGTCCATACTCTGTATTCAGGTTTTTCAGTTGTTTCGTTAAATTGCTTAAGGAAAATACTGGGATGGCCCCTTTGAATAGTGTTGTTGTGGTCTTCAGTCCTGAGACTGGTTTGATGCAGCTCTCCATGCTACTCTATCCTGTGCAATTTTCTTCATCTCCAAGTAGCTACTGCAGCCTACATTCTTCTGAATCTGCTTAGTGTATTCATCTCTTGGTCTCCCTCTATGATTTTTACTCTCCACGCTGCCCTCCAGTACTAAACTGGTGATCCCTTGATGCCTCAGAACATGTTCTACCAACCGATCCCTTCTTCTAGTCACGTTGTGCCACAAATTTCTCTTCTCCCCAATTCTATTCAATGCTTCATCATTAGTTATGTGATCTACCCATCTAATCTTCAGCATTCTTCTGTAGAACCACATTTCGACAGCTTCTATTCTCTTCTTGTCTAAACTATTTATCGTCCATGTTTCACTTCCATACATGGCTACACTCCATACAAATACTCTCAGAAACGACTTCCTGACACTTAAATCAATACTCGATGTTAACAAATTTCTCTTCTTCAGAAACGCTTTCCTTTCCATTTCCAGTCTACATTTTATATCCGCTCTACTTCGACCATCATCAGTTGTTTTGCTCCCCAAATAGTAAAATTCCTTTACTACTTTAAGTTCAAATGGCTCTGAGCACTATGGGACTTAACATCTATGATCATCAGTCCCCTAGAACTTAGAACTACTTAAACCTAACTAACCTAAGGACATCACACACATTCATGCCCGAGGCAAGATTCGAACCTGCGACCGTAGCAGCCCCGCGGTTCCGAACTGCAGTGCCTAGAACCGCATGGCCACCACGGCCGGTGTCAACTGCTCTTCCAAGTCCTTTTCCGTCTATGACAGAATTACAATATCATCGGCGAACCTCAAAGTTTTTATTGCTTCTTCATGGATTTGAATACCTACTCCAATTTTTTCTTTTGTTTCCTTTACGTCTTGCTCAATATACAGATTGAATAACATCGCAGAGAGGCTTTCTGTTCAAATTGTAAATAGCCTTTCTCTCCCTGTATTTTACCCCTGCCACATTCAGAATTTGAAAGAGAGTATTCCAGTCAACATTGTGAAAGGCTTTCTCTAAGTCTACAAATGCTAGAAACATAGGTTAGCCTTTACTTAATCTTTCTTCTAAGATAAGTCGTAGGGTCAGTATTGCCTCACGTGTTCCAATATTTCTACGGAATTCAAACTAATCTTCCCCGAGGTCGGCTTCTACCACTTGTTCCATTCATCTATAAAGAATTCGGGTTAGTATTTTGCAGCTGTGACTTATTAAACTGATAGTTCGGTAATTTCACATCTGTCAACAGCTGCTTTCTTTGGGATTGGAATTATTATATTCTTCTTGAAGTCCGAGGGAATTTCTCCTGTTTCATTCATCTTGCTCACCATATGGGAGAGTTTTGTCAGGACTGGCTCTCCCAAGGCTGTCAGTCGTTTTAATGGAATGTTTTTTACTCCCGGGGCCTTGTTTCGACTTAGGTCGTTCAGTGCTCTGTCAAACTCTTCACGCAGTATCATATCTCCCATTTCATCTTCATCTACCTCCTCTTCCATTTCCATAATATTGTCCTCAAGAACATCGCTCCTGTACAGACCCCCTATATACTCCTTCCACCTTTCTGCTTTCCCTTCTTTGCTTAGAACTGGGTTTCCATCTGAGCACTTGATATTCATACAAGTGGTTCTCTTTCCTCCAGAGGTCTCTTTAATTTTCCTGTAGGCAGTATCTATCTTACCCCTCGTGAGATAAGCCTCTACATCCTTACATTTGTCCTCTAGCCATCCCTGTTTAGCCATTTTGCACTTCGTGTCGATCTAATTTTTGAGACGTTCGTATTCGTTTTTTCCTGCATCACTTACTGCATTTTTGTATTTTCTCCTTTGATCAATTAAATTCAGTATCTTTTCTCTTACCCAAGGATTTCTACTAGGCCTCGTCTTTTTACCTACTTGATCCTCTGCTGCCTTCACTATTTCATTCCTCAAAGCCACCCATTCTTCTTGTACTGTATTTCTTTCCTTCATTTCTGTACAACCTTTGGTTCTTTAAGTTTATCCAGGCCCCATCAACTTAAATTCCCACCTTTTTGCAGTTTCTTCAGTTTTAATCTACACTCCTGGAAATGGAAAAAAGAACACATTGACACCGGTGTGTCAGACCCACCATACTTGCTCCGGACACTGCGAGAGGGCTGTACAAGCAATGATCACACGCACGGCACAGCGGACACACCAGGAACCGCGGTGTTGGCCGTCGGATGGCGCTAGCTGCGCAGCATTTGTGCACCGCCGGCGTCAGTGTCAGCCAGTTTGCCGTGGCATACGGAGCTCCATCGCAGTCTTTAACACTGGTAGCATGCCGCGACAGCGTGGACGTGAACCGTATGTGCAGTTGACGGACTTTGAGCGAGGGCGTATAGTGGGCATGCGGAAGGCCGGGTGGACGTACCGCCGAATTGCTCAACACGTGGGGCGTGAGGTCTCCACAGTACATCGATGTTGTCGCCAGTGGTCGGCGGAAGGTGCACGTGCCCGTCGACTTGGGACCGGACCGCAGCGACGCACGGATGCACGCCAAGACCGTAGGATCCTACGCAGTGCCGTAGGGGACCGCACCACCGCTTCCCAGCAAATTAGGGACATTGTTGCTCCTGAGGTATCGGCGAGGACCATTCGCAACCGTCTCCATGAAGCTGGGCTACGATCCCGCACACCGTTAGGCCGTCTTCCGCTCACGCCCCAACATCGTGCAGCCCGCCTCCAGTGGTGTCGCGACAGGCGTGAATGGAGGGACGAATGGAGACGTGTCGTCTTCAGCGATGAGAGTCGCTTCTGCCTTGGTGCCAATGATGGTCGTATGCGTGTTTGGCGCCGTGCAGGTGAGCGACACAATCAGGACTGCATACGACCGAGGCACACAGGGCCAACACCCGGCATCATGGTGTGGGGAGCGATCTCCTACACTGGCCGTACACCTCTGGTGATCGTCGACGGGACACTGAATAGTGCACGGTACATCCAAACCGTCACCGAACCCATCGTTCTACCATTCCTAGACCGGCAAGGGAACTTGCTGTTCCAACAGGACAATGCACGTCCGCATGTATCCCGTGCCACTCAACGTGCTCTAGAAGGTGTAAGTCAACTACCCTAGCCAGCAAGATCTCCGGATCTGTCCCCCATTGAGCATGTTTGGGACTGGATGAAGCGTCGTCTCACGCGATCTGCACGTCCAGCACGAACGCTGGTCCAACTGAGGCGCCAGGTGGAAATGGCACGGCAAGCCGTTCCACAGGACTACATCCAGCATCTCTACGATCGTTTCCATGGGAGAATAGCAGCCTGCATTGCTGCGAAAGGTGGATATACACTGTACTAGTGACGACATTGTGCATGCTCTGTTGCCTGTGTCTATGTGCCTGTGGTTCTGTCAGTGTGATCGTGTGATGTATCTGATCCCAGGAATGTGTCAATAAAGTTTCCCCTTCCTGGGACAATGAATTCACGGTGTTCTTATTTCAGTTTCCAGGAGTGTACATTACATAACCAATAGATTGTGGTCAGAGTCCACATCTGCGCCTAGAAATATCTTACAACTTAAAACCTGGTTCCTAAATCTCTGTCCTACCATTATATAATCTATCTGAAACCTTTTAGTATATCCAGGGTTCTTCCATGTATACAATCTTCTTTCATGATTCTTGAACCAAGTGCTAGCTATGGTTAAGTTATGCTCTGTGCAAAATTCTACCAGGCGTCTACCTCTTTCATTTCTTAGCCACAATCCATATTCACCTACTACATTTCCTTCTCTTCCCTTTCCTACTGTCGAATTCTAATCACCCATGACTATTAAGTTTTTGTCTCCCTTAACTACCTGAATTATTTCTTTTATCTCATCATACATTTCAACAATTTCTTCATTATCTGCAAAGCTATTTCGCATATAAACTTGTACTGCTGTAGTAGGTTTGGGCTTCGTGTCTATCTTGGCCACAATAATGCGTTCACTATGTTGTTTGTAGTAGCTTACCCGCACTCCTAGTTTTTTTTTTATTCATTCTTAAACCTACTCCTGCATTACCCCTATTTGATTTTGTATTTATAACCCTGTAGTCACCTGAACTAAAGTCTTGATCCTCTTGCCACCGAACCTCACTAATTCCCACTATACATAATTTTAACCTATCCATTTCCCTTTTTAAATTTTCTAACCTACCTGCCCGATTAATGGATCTGACATTCCACGCTCCGACCTGTAAAACGCCAGTTTTCTTTCTCCTGATAACGACATCCTCTTGAGTAGTCCCCTCCCGGAGATCCGAATGGGGGACTATTTTACCTCCGGAATATTTTATGCAAGAGGACGCCATCATCATTTAATCATACAGTAAAGCTGCATGCCCTCGGGACAAATTACGGCTGTAGTTTCCCCTTGCTTTCAGCCGTTCGCAGTACCACAACAGCAAATCCGTTTTAGTTAGTGTTACAGGGCCAGATCAGTCAATCATCCAGACTGTTGCCCCTGCAACTATTGAATAGGCTGCAGCCCCTCTTCAGGAACCACACGTTTTTCTCGCCTCTCAACAGATGCCCCTCCGTTGTGGTCGCACCTACGGAACGGCTATCTGTATATTTGAAGCACGCAAGCCTCCCCACCAACAGCAAGGTCCATGGTTCATGGGGGGGGGGGGGGCCTTTGAATAGGGCACGCCTATTTCCTTCACCATTCCCTCTCCAAGCAGTTCGTGTTGCTTCTCAAGGAACCTCCTCATCAACGGGATTCTCGTATTCAGTTCAGATTCATCCACATTTAGGGAGGTTGCTCACTTTCTGGAGATGAAGAGTTAAAATGTCCGTCCTACCTTCTAGATTTATGTTACTCTAAATCGTTGAATATCGGCATGGTTCTTTCGGAAAAGATGTGGACGATATCTTTGTCTGTGCCCTATACAAACTAGTCCTCCGTGTCTAACGACTAAGTCTTTGATGGAATGTTAAACCCAGTACTGCCAACGTATTTCTTCTATTTAGGCTTGTGACATAGTTAAGTAGACGTCTGAAGTATCTTTTCAATATCTACTTAATGTCCCACCGCTAGCAGTTCAGTTTGGTATCCACCAGCGCTAAGCCTCACCTCACCATCCGTTCCCAGTTGTTTAATTTCTCTATGAGACATACGACAAGCCAACTTATTTTTCACGGTTTTTGGAATATTGTGACTATTAATGGCCTCAACAGTGTTTATTTTCAACATTTTTAATATTGCACAAGGGGCGTTCAATAAATAATGCAACACATATTTTTTCTTTGCCAGTTTCGCTTGAAAAAATTCGGAATTAATTTTGGGGCACCGTGGAATATTCCCCCTTCAGCGTCTATGGTTTCATAAAGTTCCGATAGGCGGCGGCTCTATATGTAGCCTCCAGAATGGCGTCTGTAATGGTTGCGCTTTCAGAGCAGAGAGCTGTCACTGAGTTTCTTTGGGAGGAAAACCAGAATCTCTCAGATACTCATAGACGCTTGCAGAATGTCTGCAGAGACCTGCTAGTATACGAAATACTACGAGTCGTTGGGTGAGGCGTCTGCATGATGACAACAAGATCGCGCTAATCTGTCCCATCTCCCTCGTGCCAGCCTGCCGCACACAGATGCGATTTCTGCAATGTGGAATCGTGCGGACACTCTGAACTCGAGTTGGTTCAATCGACTTCTCTTTCTCCATGAAAACACAAGGCCTCACACAAGTCAGCGCACCCGGGAAGAGTTCATAAAACTACATTGGACTCTTCTTCCTCATACACCCTACAGCTCAGATCTCGCACCTTCCGACTTCCAATTGTTTGCCCTAATGAACGATGCAAGCAATATATATATGATGTGGAGGTTATTGATGCAGGAAGACGTTGACTACGACGTAGACATGTAAAGAGGTAACATGTGGAAATTTAAATTCTGGCCCTCCCAGGAAGGCGACGTAAGGTTGTGACTTTGAACGGAGATTATGTTGTAAAATAGAGTTTTGTAGTCAAAGAGTGGGGAATAATATGGTGTATTGGAATCTTTAATAAAACCAATCTGCTTTCAGAAAAAAAGGGTTGTATTACTTATTGAACGCTCCTCGTACAATTAATTGCACTTAACTGTTGTCCTATTCCAATATTTCGGCTAATGCACAGTTGGCATTTTCCATTTGATACTGAGAAATCGATTCATGATGATTGCTGGGTTTATTTGCTTCTAATGGTGAATCTGATTTTACCCTCGGTTGCACCATATAATACCATGCAAGGACGCTCAAGTGAGCTACTAGTAGCGCATGGCCTTCTACGCAGTAGTCCAGAGTTCGATCTGCGGTGGAGGCGCTAATTTCCGGCGTTGACCTAGCGTCGTGAGGACTGGTAGGGCGCTTTAGTGACATAAGTGCGTTTCCAGTGTTCCATCTGTGGTCCAGCCTCAAATTTCCGACGTCCTGGTGTCAGTTGAGGAACTGTATTACTGGATCCAATGAAGTCAACGTGACAGACATTAGTTACCCATTACTACAGCAGAAGCTGACCGTGTTGCTTTAGTGTTCCTTAAACATTGCCTTCGCCTTGTTACTGAGATGTATTTGTGTCTCACAGACCTTTGCTTCTCCACCGCTACACATTCGTTACAGTTATTATAAGGATACTAGGGAACTACACATTCTTGTTTGTTCCTTCTTCGCATATTTAATACACGTCGCTACATGCAGTGTAACAACGATTTTCGTTTATCAGCTTTGCTGTAGCCGTTGATCGGCTGGTACTATGAGACGGACAGATTATGAACGAAAGATAGCATTTAATGTTTATCGAAGGCTCGAGAAAAGTTTCTAGTCCCTTGACAATATTTTGAGATGCATCTAACGCATTCAGAAAGTTTATCCATTTTTAGATAGAAACCGTTAGATGGAGTTTCCAGATTAGCCGTTTCAATTAAAATTCCACCACTGCAGAGTATAGCCGAGGAACACAGTCATGTTTTAAACACATTCTCAGCCTTTTTTGGGTTTTTAGTTTAATCATATTGTAATGCAGTATAAAAGTGAGGAGGTATGGTTCTGTCTGGATAGCACTCTACTTAACAGATGAAAAGATGTTACATGTTTCCTCTGACACATCATATGCCCTTGTGCTAAGTAATCACTTCGCAACATAAATTAATAACTTTGACCACGTTTTGCTATCATATAAAAAAAACACTCCGTTTACAGGCCACAAGTGGCCCATCGGGACCATCCGACCGCCGCGACATCCGCAGTGGAGGACGCGGATAGGAGGGGCGTGTGGTCAGCACACCGCTCCACGGTCGTTAAGAAAGTATTTTTGACCGAAGCAGCTACTATACGGTCGAGTAGCTCCTCAATTGGCATCACGAGGCTGAGTGCACCCCGAAAAACGGCAACAGCACAAGGCGGCCTGGATGGTGACCAATCCAAGTGCCGGCCACGCCCGACAGCGATTAATTTCGGTGAGCTCACTGGAACCGGTGTATCCACTGCAAAAAGCCCGTTTTGCTGTCGTAAGTGAAGGCTAATCTGTGTAACTACTGTAGAGATGTTGATATGGTTTTCACTAATAGGCTGACTGATTTACGAAAGGTTTGTGTACATGATTTGTTACTGGTATGTCAGACAGTTCGTCCAGCCGTAGATGCTTACCGCCACCGGTGCGAAGCAGGGAGTGAGAATAGTATAATTTTACAAAAGGCTATGTGTATTTTATTATTGTAAAGCGCAATTAAAACATAAATCTGGTAAAAGGTGCAGTTAGTGTTGTCAAAGACTTTCGATGGTAAGGAGAGATCAGGTCTCAAAATGTGTGCGTATGTAAAAAGTATTTTTCGTGAAGTATTTCGTGGACTAATCACTTTTTTAAGTCGCAGAAGCCCACACCGAAACTCGACAGTTAATTTACCACAGACGCTCAACTAGATCGATCAAAACTTTGAACGAACAATTTAACTGCTGTTGACTCCAGTATTCTTGGTTGCTCTCTTCGTAGCCCTGACATTGCAACATCTGATGTTGCGTTATTCCACCAAATGGTGAATTACTTTAAATGACGAGATGCTAAATGCTAGGAACATTCAATACGCCGAGGAAACACAGCCATGATGACTGAATCTTTTTATTACACATTTTGATGAACAGAGGAGCCACTGAGACTAGCTAATACTATTTAAAAATGTATAGTTATGGGGGCTATACTGCTAAACGTTAGTGTTAACATATCCACTATTTTAACTGGGAATCTTGTGGCTTCATATCCTAGATGATAAAGGAAATTACTATTTTCCAGGTCTGTCAGTCTGCTCTGGTGTGGAGGTATTCTGCTGATTCACCTCTTAATCGAACCATGTCTTTATTTCCTAGTTTTTCACTATCTTCTTATTGACAATACTTATTCCTTTCGCAATACATTTTCTGCTAGTCATCCCTGTGTATTTCGTCACTTTTCCAAAGAACTATTTTTTGCATATCTACATTTTAACGCTGAAATGCCAATCTGACCAGTTTATTTAACTTCAGTAGTTATATTTTAAGAGCATCTTCGTCTCCTCCCCTCAAATTTCATCGTTACTCGTTAGCTGAAACGGTGTGGAAGCCAATAAACTTATTAATTTTTTTAGTGAGAGCATGATTGTAATCGCCTCATAGAACCAAAAGATTCGGCCACTGTTTCAAAAATGGCTCTGGGCACTATGGGACTTAACTTCTGAGGTCATCAGTCGCCTAGAACTGAGAACTACTTAAACCTAACTAACCTAAGTACATCACACACATCCATACCCGAGGCAGGATTCGAACCTGCGACCGTAGCGGTCGCACGGCTCCAGACTGTAGCGCCTAGAACCTCTCGGCCATTCTGGCCGGCGCCACTGTTTCATTTGACCTTTTCTATAAGACTCTTTCTTGTGTGTAAGCAAAGCTGACATATAATTGTGAGATGACATGCCTGTACTAGTCACATAAAATGAATAACATGGAATCTTGCTATTTTGCATACAGGGCGATTGAGCTTCGGGCTGCAGTAAATTTTTATTTCCTTAAGTATCATTAACTAATCAGAGAGAAGTATTTTACGACATTCGCTTGGTCTCCCTACTTACGGTACAGAAATAGTATTATTTGAGTTAGTATCCGAAGTATTGGATTCAACTGTCACTATGGCAGCATCTCATTATTGTCTGATTTCATGTATGTAGTAGACCATGCGGTATAAGTGACCTTGTCATCTACTCTACTCCGGTTCCACTTCCGTCAGAAATTGCAATAGTAATTTTCAGCTTCCCGAAAAATTTAGATAACACTGAGAATTGCCTATGATCGTGACCTCCGGTCATCGCTTCTTTTTCTTTCTGCATGTATGTTCAATTTATTTGTTGTTGTCTTAACTAGGTGAGATTTCTACGGCTTCCACACTCTTATATTTCTTAGCACATCACGGAAGTTTGTTACTTCCTCAAATAAATTTTATAATACAGTATCTTAATAACATACCTTTCCCCTTACATATTTCTTCCTCTCCTCCTACTATATTCTGGAATTTGCTTTCGCTAATATTAGTGATCTTTAGCAAGTGTTCCCTTTCGTCTGTCTTCTTTGAGAAAATGTCACAGTTTTCGTCCGTAGCGACATAAAGTGAACACAGAGAAATGCCGGAGGAGTTTGAGTAACTGCTGACATTTGGAAGAGATTACGCTGTTGACATTCAGAAGGAGGCGGGTGACACGGGAAGTGTGCGTTAGGCAACGCGTTAGCGGTGGCAACGACGCGCACGCGACACTACGGTCCCCTTGCGTGCCGTTAACACGATTTACACTATCACGCACGCCTGCTGCGGTGTCGTCGCTTCTCCCATCTTCAGCGAAGGGCGACGTTCCTCCAGGGACCCAGTGACGGCTACCTCTTTTGTCGGCGGCAATTCTCAGAGCAAAACATCTTCGCTGCCTACCCCAGTGTACTGGGTGACGTGACTCGGCACTCTGGACTCTTACTAGGTCTGCAAAACATAATGTGGGCAGCTATTTAATAGCGGGAAGGAGTGCATCAAAACCTATCCTAATACTCCTGGCGAAAGTAGCAGGATAGAAAGGGGAGAAGGGGAGACTGAAGACATGTAAACATGGGAGGACGCACCTCTTCCGCTGATTAGATATCGCTGTAACGGATAGGTAGTGGGATGCAGTGAGCATTGAAGCTGTGGTAACCATCTTATCTTGATGTCACTACTTCCTGTGTCAGGTTACACCTCTGGTAATAGTGCGATTTTAACTGAATGTCATCCCCTACTCAACAGCCGCCAGGGGAACCACCACACTGTCCACGTACCTGAGATGGTACTGAATGTAATATAATCCGTAACCGGCCACATGGTCGGCGGGCACTTGTGTGGGTACGAGCTGGCGGGATCTTTTCCCCTCCCGCTATCTGTCTCTGCCAATGGCAACATCAAAACTGAGGGAAACACCACCGCATCCTTTATATCTAGAACAAATGTGTAGGACTCTGTACACCATAGAGAGACGACCCGACTTTTATGCACAAGGTATTTATTAACACTATTTTCTTCTCTGCAGTTCATTTGTACTCGGCCAATTTCGGTTCAAAAAATGCGGAATGTGTTGAATAATATCGTGGAATATTCCCGCTTCAGCCCCTGCAGTTTCATCATGCACAGATTGATACAGGCGCTATACGTTTCAGTCCAAATGACCTCTGTAAATGAGGTAGGTACATTTTAAACATAGAGCTACCACTCAGTTTCTTCTGGCGGAGAACCAGAGCATCGCAGATATTCATAGGCACTTGCAGAATGTCTACGGAGACCTGCCAGTGAACAAAACTCAGAGCGTCGTTGGAAGAAGATTCTGTTGTCATCGCAGCAACATCGTGGAAACCTCTCCTATCTCCCCACTCGAGGTGAAGCCATGGCGACGGTCTTCTGGAGCCCTGAAGGGATTATTCTGTTCGACGTCTTCCCTCAAGGTGCAGCGATCAACTCTCAAATGAATTATGCTACCCTTATAATATTGAAGAAACGACTCCAGCGTGTTCGTCGCCACAAAATTGCAAACGAACTTCTCCTTCTCCATGACAACGTATGGCCTCACACAACACTGAGCACCCAATAGGAGGTCAGGAAACGTCATTGGACTAGTCTTCCTCATTCACCCTACAACCTGGATCTCTCGCATACCGACTTCCATCTGTTGGGCACAATGCATGATGCACTCTGCCCGAAGCAGTACGTGGTTGATGGTACGTTGTTAATGCAGCAAGACGTTGGCTCTGACGTCGACCAGTAGATTGGTAACATGCAGGCATACAGGATCTCCCAGTAAGGTGGTGTGAGGCCGTCACATTGTACGTAGCTTATGTTGAGAAACAGGACTTTGTAACCAAATGAGTGATAAATAAGATCTTGTATTGGAATCGTGAATAAGATTAACCTGGTTTGAGTAAAAAATGTGTACCATTACTTACTAAACGCCACTCGTAATAATAACGACGTAACAAATTAAGACGTGGTTTATCAAATATAACTTTTTGGAATAGAAATTTCTACAATAATTTTGCGTTGTTTATTAATTAATTCCCCTTTTATGGTTTTATTTACATAGCTGTTTTACAATAAAGAATTTCTTATTCTCATGACTTACATAAATTTTTTAAACTGTCAGGTACATTCATACAGTAAAAACTAAAAGAGATAAGAACTAAATTACTATGTTTCCCACAAAATTAATACTATGTGGTTGCTTTTTTTCTCATTCTATACTGGTTAATTTTGTTGCGCCTGCTGATGCCATTTTGTGCATCTCACAATGTTATATCTGGCCAACAAACATCACGACCAAGATTTTCATATTCTCTCTCTCGCTACGTGCAGACTATTAGTCCTACAGTCCTATTCGTGGTAATTTCAATGTACTTAACTTGTTTTTGCTGGAGGCCACGGTTTTGAGTTATTGAAGAAAAACCTACAAAAGTTACCTTTAAACTCATCTCAACTCCCACACTCATCCCTCACCACTCAGGATTTGTGATATGTTGTTCGTGGCACTCTCTCCTTAAAACATATTACTTTGGCAGTTCGTAACAGACTTAACCCTTAACAGCACAGTAATTTCGTAGTCGGCAGGCCTGAATAATACAACGATGTAATTGTTTATTTTGTGTAGTTAAAACACACAAAACTGTTAGATAAAATGTACACAAACGTTAATTTTAGAATTAGTAAGTTTTCAGCTAAGCCGTTGCTACGATAAAGCCAATCAATGGAGATCAAAAAACATCAAATGTGGGAAATTTTTCGTGCAGTCGCAAATTTTTGTACAGTGGTAAGGAGGAGCGCCACGAAACACTCTAATAATCGTGACCGGTAGGGGATGAGTGTAGGAGTCGGGGTGTGTTTGAAGATCACTTTTTTACGTTTTTCTTGATAGCTCGAAAACTACGGCCTCCAGCGAAAACGTGTCCCAGTACAGTACTTTACTACATTAAACTTCCTGCAAATAATAACTTGTTCATATTCTTAGTAGTACTAATAGTCTGCGTATAGCGAGCTAGATAATACGAAAATCTCGATAGTGATTTTTGAATTTCAGATACAACATTGCGGGTTTCATAGCACGGCTGAATCACCCTTTATATAGCTGTTACTTTTAAAACAGTATTTTAATTTTTCTGATTGGTTTGGTCATTTGTACAGGGTGTATTAAGTCTTTTGCTTCAAATTTAAACGGATAATATTGGATCCAAAACCGACTGTATTGAGACAGGCAACCAAGGGACGGGGTTCGGGACATACATATCGGACACCGCATAACAAAGACTTACCTCATCATACCTGTTCAAATCCTCCTGTCTGACTGGTCCACGGTTTCAACAGAACGATTTATCAGTCCACTTCGTTTTTAATGCTCGCCAGCACTTGAACAACACTTACCGTAATCGTTGGATTAGAAAGAAGAATTCCTGCCCCATGTCCATGTTCAGAGCGATCGCCGTATCTCACATCTCAAGATTTTTTCGGCTGAGGCTACGTCAAGACGTTGGTAGATGAAAGACCGTAGAAATGGAAGAATACCTTTTTCCTAGGGTCCAAGCTGCTTGTCTCCTGGTACAACAGACACCAGGGATGTTTGAGAGAGTGCGGCAGAACTTCATGCGCAGTTGCCACGCATGCATTGAGACTGGCGGTCTTCACTTTCAGCAGTAGATAAGATCTGCGTTGTTGTTATGCCGTGTACGCTATGTATCTCCGTAACATAATCAATATGCATTTCCGGCTATTGGTTCCCTATCTCAGCATAATATGTTGTGAACCCACTATCACCTGTTTCAATTTGACCCAAAAGGTGAGAGATAATCTGTACACTACAGCTCTGTTGATCGCCATATCGACAGTACTTTAAGCTATAATTTTTCATTCTTGTTTCTTCTGGTATCTTATTTTTCCTAGCTGCACCGTAGCTGACATTTATTGTATAATCGAATATCTATCTTCCAATTCACGTATAGTATTTTTGTCATTCTGAGATAGCGAGTGGAACTGTGGGCGCTAGAAAATGCAATCCCAATTGGAGAAATCGGTACATTTCCGACCTATTCGTCTGTGTGAGTTCAATAGAGTGGTGACAGCAACGGAGGCACACAGAAACTTTTGCGCCGTGTTTTGGGAGAATGCCACGGGACAGAGAAATGCAAGAAAATAGTTTTCTCGTTTTAGGAGAAATCGTTTTCACCTCGGTGACTCTCCTCGCCCAGGAAGACCTTCTGGACGTGATTAAGATAGTTTAAACACATTAATCCACGACGATCCCCGTCAGTATACTCGAGAACTTGGAAATGTGATGAATTGTGACCATTCCACCATCGTGTGACGTTGGGGAAGGTTCAAAAATCGGCTATTTGTGTACCGCATGCTGTAAGCCAATATCGCAAAAATCTGCGGGTGGCCATATGTGCATCTCTGCTTCTCCGTCATCAAGTGGCTAGTGAAGAACACCGACCATTCCTATCCTGTATCGTTACTGGCGACGAGAAATGGTATCTTTACGCCAACATAAGGAAATGAAAGTAATGGTTGATCGCAAGCAAAAGAGAAACTTCCCGTACAAGGACTTACGCCCATCCGCAAAATATAGTGTTGTGCATCTGGTGGAACAGCGACTGTGTGATGTACTACACTGTTGACAGTTACTGTCAGCAACTGAGACGTGTTGCAGACGCTGCTCAAGAACAAAGGCCAGCCGCGCGGGATTAACCGAGCGGTCTCAGGCGCTGTAGTCATAGACTGTATGGCTGGTCCCGGCGGAGGTTCGAGTCATCCCTCGGGCATGGGTGTGTGTGTTTGGCCTTAGGATAATTTAGGTTAAGTAGTGTGTAAGCTTAGGGACTGATGACCTTAGCAGTTAAGTCCCATAAGACTTCACACACATTTGCACATTAGAACAATGGTCAGGAACACGGCGTGTGAAGTGATGGTACTCCACGATAACGCCCGCCCGCATTCTGCTAGACTGACAAAAAGCACTATACAGGAGTTTAATTGGGACGACATTCTGCACCCACCTTATTCACTTGATCTTGCGATCTCAGATTCTGACCTTTCCCGCTCCGTAGCGAACAAACGACAAGGAACTTCCTTTCCTGATCAAACGGTGCTCTGAACATGACTTGACGAGTTCTTCGCTTCAAAACCGCGTGATTTCTACAGTCACCTAATCGAAAGTAACCCCAGTGTTGACAGATTGTTGTAAATAGTGAAGGAGATTATATTATTGGGTATTAAAGTCACTGTTTTGTGTATCTGTTGTTTTTATTAAACTTCTGGGGAAACGCTACGTACTTAATCACGAACCCTACATATCGTCTAGAAAAAAATATACTAGGATATGTTTCATTGACTTTTAGTATTAGTAACTGGGCAATAAAGCTAACCGTGCAAGAGCGGGGTGCGTAACCTGTTACGGGTTGCGGAGTGCAGGAACCAGCGTGCGCGGTCTGAAATCTAAAGTAAATGAAAATTTAGTAGTAAAAAAAATGGCTCTGAGCACTATGGGACTCAACAGCTGTGGTCATTAGTCCCCTAGAACTTAGAACTACTTAAACCTAACTAACCTAAGGACATCACACACATCCATGCCCGAGGCAGGATTCGAACCTGCGACCGTAGCAGTCGCACGGTTCCGGACTGCGCGCCTAGAACCGCGAGACCACCGCGGCCGGCATTTAGTAGTCCCAGGGCTATTTTATTTCTAAGGCTAAAATGACTATAACATTCCTATTTATCTTGTGAAACTAACCCAGAGTACATAGAAGAGAGATATCAGAAATAACATAAGCGCGGGCCGTTTAGAATCAGTTTACAGAGCGCGCGCTCTGGTTGCCCCCACCCCGCCTGTTCCAGCTGACGCTGCCCGCACTTACCCTCCTCAGTTTATCACTCTGCTACTAATATTAAAAGTCAATTAAACATATCCTAGTGTTAACAATATAAGTATTCAGTACTAACCTATATCAAGCATGTCGCTGTAAAATGTTAATTGTGTAAGCTACATTATTTTCTATAAATAGAAAGTTATTTCAGCTCCAGAAAGTCGCAGAAACCTTTCCTTCTTTCTTTTCCTTTTTTTCTATTCCCGAAAAAATGTTGGTTTTTCTTTGTTTAAAAGTTTTCAATATTTTATCCTTACAATTTATAACACTGTAAAAATTATTCAATACCATGGTAGCACAAGAATTTTCGAAGAAAATAAGTCTAAAACCATTACATAGGGCAATCCACTCAGAAGCTCTATCCAATTATCGAGAGCATCTTCGTTTTCAAAAAATAGATATAAGCAGAAAAGTAATATTTATTTTTTATTTTTTCGAATTGTGATGTGTTTTTCGATGTATCTTGAAGCATAGCAAGGCAGTAGGTACTTTTATAAAGCAATCGATAGATCCTTTGAAGCCCCACGCCCTTAACATTCTTCTATTGGAGCAATAATTTTTTACATTTTACGAAAAACTGGTTTTGGCAACTTTTTTGACTTTTTGTCCATGTGCGCCGTCTTGGATCGACTTTCGTGGAAAAGGAACTCTATCTACAATTGAATTTCCTAAACGCTTATACTTTCGTGGAAAAGGAACTCTGTCTACAATTGAATTTCCTATACGCTTATACTTTTTGTTTTCAGGTAACAGTTTTTAAAAACTTGACAATAGGCCGCGATAGATTGCTTGGAGTAGTAGGCGAGGCTGGCTGGCGGTCGGTTCCAATGTGACGCGGCGGAGGAATCCGGGACCTGCGTCTGGCTGGCGGCGTTACGCACTGCGGGCGAAGGCGGCGCTTGAGCGGTGGCGGTTTCGAGGCGGAATGTCACACTATACCGGATACGGATTCGATGACTTACCGATTCCATTCCATAGTCACTTACCGGTCACTATTTATAGGCATAACATTGGGTTTGTTGTCGAGTGACCGCTAAAAATGTCACATACACTGATAAGCCAGAACATTGCGACCATTGCCCACCGCGACGTTGGATACCACCTGCTGGTTTCACGGACACGTGACGCGGTAAAAGAAATATGTAAGCGGACAAGACACGACAGGGAGCACCGTAGAGAACATGTGAGCTGCAAACGGGGAAATCCACTGAGATAAACGACTTGAACAAATGGCAGATTGTTATTATGCAAAGCCTGTGAGCCTGTATCTCGGAAACAGAGAAGCTGCTCGAATGTTCACGTGTTACTGTCTTGATCACCTACAGAAAGATGTAGAAGGACAGTGAAACTATCACTAGGCGAAATTGGTTGGACTTCCAGACTATTCACAGAATGTGGGTTTCGGAGGCTTGTCTGCTCTGGGATGCAGGACAGATGGTGATCTGTGGCGTCTCTGCCGAAAGAGCACAATGCTGGTGCATGCATAAGTGTTTCGGAGCTCACCGTTCGTCGTCTGTTGTTGAACATGGAACTCCGCAGCACCCACCCCTAAGTGTTCACATGTTGACCGAATGACATCGTAAATTACGATTTCACTGGGTATGGATCATCGGGATTAGACCGTCGATCAACGAAAACGTTGCTTCGGGTGATGCACATTTTTGCAATAGTAAGTCGATGGTGGTCTCCAAAATCGTTGTCATCGAAGAAAGCTGGTGGGAGTAGTATTGTGCTATGGAAGACATCCGCCTGCGCTTGAATGGGGCCTGTGAAAGTAATCGAAAACATGCCGCAAACCACCTGCATCGCTTCATGCTGACATCGTCCCAGACGGCGGTATCATTTTTCAGCAGTACAGTTATCTGCGTCTCGGAGCCAGAACTGTGCTACGGTGGTTTGAGGAGCATGGTAAATAGTCAAGTATATTGGATAGCGCTTCGGCTAGGGACTGTTAGTATACCCACCAGAAACATCGTCTTACTATAACTATTCTACAGTGCTGGGTTGATGTTTCAGTATTACAACTTCTTCCAGCTTAGTCAAATGATACAGATACGTTGGTTCTTTTTGCTTTACATGGAGTCTATAGTGTGCCTTAGTGGGCTTATGGACGCACAGTTAATTTCTTGGGCGATTCCTGACAAAACCAGAAGAACTTGCTTTTTGGGAACCAAAACGGATCCGCGGATTCCAAGGAGGCTATGGACAGCAAATGACTGAAACTTTTTACAATGTATTCCTAATACTCCGATCTCGAGCTAACTTGAAAATTTTCTTGGTATCTTTGTCACTTTCCGAGATACAGAGGTTCAAATTTACACTACTTGTACACGTGAAATACGCAGGGAATATACGGTGTGCGGTGAAATCGTAGTTCATAAAGCAACGTAGTACGGCGATTTAAGCTGTAAGGTGTCTCTGTTATCATCAGAAGGGTTCTTAGAACCCCATGTCATAGTGATGAAACATATGCGTTACTTCTGTGCACGTATAATCCAGTCTTTACTAGTAAATTACCAAAATCTTATTGAACCATGAAGTTCTTTTCATATAAGTGTCATGCCCTACTGTAACAGAGAAAAGAATGGAAGCAACACATACATGCTCCTATCGCAGCAGAAAAAAGGCTAATATTTTCCTGGTTTAAGGGAATCAGGCTGAAAAGTGAGGTGCCAGCTGCATTATTCTAATTTCAAAAATTTTCACAAAAATTTCAACATGCCACGAAAGGTATTCGTGCTTTTTTTATGCTGAAAGAGGACGAAACAGTGGCGGTGGGAAAGACACGGATACTGGAATATATATTACAGTGGCTGTGATATTGAAAGGATGAAGGAGATAACTGCATTGAGAGAGAACACTAGGAATACAGTGTCAGTAGAATATAGAAGACAGTTACAGAACAGTGCTAGGAAAATATTGAAGGAGACAAAGAGATTGGGAAGGAAAAAATATAAGGTGACTTGGAAGTGAGTGAGAGCCGGTAATAATGACAGAGTCTATGTCAGTAAAAACGAGGAAGAGAAAGATAGTGACAGTGAGAACAAATAGCAGCGGTAGGAAGGAATGAATGAGATACTAGAAGTAAAGTTGGGGACAGTGGGCAGTGAGAAGAGACAGTAGTAGGACAGAATGAAGGTGACTTTGGCTATGAAACAGGAGGCAGTGACAGTTGGAGAGACACAGAGAGATACTGACAATGAGTTGAGGTAAATAAGTGAGTTAGTATGGGCAATTGGGAGCGGATAGATATGAGCTACTTTCACCGATGAACTAGTGGGTGTGGGCGAGTTACTGTTAGGGGCGCTTGTAAAAGTGAGATGTGAATCACATGTTCAAAAGAGCGGTAATATGTTCGCACACCAAAATTTTATTAATGAGGCAGCTGGTACCCGGCTTTTCACTGGTATTAATACGTTTACACTTGTCGGCATCGTGGTCTCAGAAAAAATGACACAGAAAACGACTTCTTCGTTTCTGTAATACAGGGAACAATATCTTCCTCTTAATTTTGGCTAAATGTAATATTTTGTACATATAGCGAACTATCCATTGTTCAGTCAGTACGTTAGTAGCAATACTCGAGCGTAACTGTTCTATCTCACGAAACGGAAATATTTAATTCGGGCCATCATAACTAATACATGGCTTTGTGAGCCAGGCAACACTGTATAATTATTAATGGCTGTTTCTATTTGTCATTCCCTTCTAGCAGATTAAGTTGCATGCAGTAATTGGCCAAATAATGTTATATTTTATCCCATTTCCGTTCCTGCTACAATTCGTTCATTGACTTAAGAGACAGAAATAATTTTCGGATTTGTGACACAGTGCTGACCAAACGTAAGAGAGTAAATTTTGTGTATACTCTGTCTATATTCACTCGTGAGAGACTGTTGAAGCCTTTGATTACACATTCGAATTCAATGTATTTTCCATTTCTGGATGTAAGGGATAAAATGTACAACAACGATGCGATAATGGATTAAACAGAACGCAAGCAACTTTTTTGGTTGGGGCACTTTACGAGAATAAGACAAGAAAGAGTATCCAAAAATGTTTTTGAATATAGACAGACGAACAGAAGGCGCAGACGAAGACCGCGACTTAAAGGGATTCTAGGGAGAGAAAACAGTGTGACCAGAGAAATTTAACCTTTGAAGACACACAAAATAGGATATTACGGAGGGTGAAACGTGGGTGCGGTAGCACCAATGATGGTGGGCGTTGGAATTCAATTTCTAGTTACCGTGGCTTTCTGTAATACTATATAGCTATAATTTCTAACACTAAATTACGTCCACTTTTTCGAAAATCTTTAACGCGGCATTAAACACACAGAGGTTTCAGAGAAGTACACTACTCGTACTAACGTTTACTTTGAATCCACATTGTGAAACTAAATTCAACCTGCAGCTCAACTGATATTTCACGAATGCGTAAAATGCTAGAAAGTGTGAGAAACACTCGGAAACGACTTCAGTTTTAGGTCCGACTGGTTGAGTTTTAAATTATTACAATAATGTTTAAGTTTTTCTTGAGGGGCACGGAACTGGAGAATTTAAAGTAATAACGTTTGTCGAAAAGCTTTCTGTGTTGGTCATTAATCAACTACGGAGCAACTGCTTCATAGTCTCCCTTCTTGTGCGTCAATACACTACAGGTAACACTCTGTTTGTTGGAAGTGTTCTATTACGTCCGACGGCGCGGCTATCATAAGAAGGTATATCCTTCGTTAGCTGAACATTCAGTGGAATCACAGGGACTGATATCTTTTATCTTACATTCTCATTTACACATAAGTATTTGATGAAATAGATTTTCTTATTGTGGTTTCACGTTTCGTGTAGTAATTTAATAATTCAGTAATTCAGGCCAGCCGATAAATTTATTTAAATCCGACAGCTGTTGGAATCGCTTTCTAGATATTAATACTTTTCTGAAACAGTGCTCTTCGGTAGTTTATTTCTTTACAACTTATTAGATACACTCTGTGATCTTCGTGCTCTCTGAATAGTAACAGTACGGAAAAGTAGTGAATAAACAGTTTCACAGTAACACTGAATTAATATTTCTGTTCGAATGTTTATGCTACAAACTACTTATCCCTTGGCAAAAAAGTGGATGTAATGTTAACATTATTATCATTCCCATGACAGATTAGATACTATTACCTATTGTCGTCTATCAGTCACTAGTCCCACTATAAAATTATACGTTGTCATGTTGGAAGTCAGATCTGGAAGCGGGAGAGATCTGTAGAGATAGACTAAGAGTCCCTAACAGTTTTTTCAACCAACCTGTCGTCTTCTATAGTTGGGTACCCAGCACAGAAGACAGCTCGTCGGTCGTTGGATCTTCTTCGGCTGAGGCTGCTATGCTGTCATCTCGAACTTGAACCTGTGTTTGTGCTATTTTTTTGTGCGATTACACGTGCCCAGGTTAGTGTCTGTATCTACAGAGTGCAATATCTGTAGTGCTGACAATGATGGTAGGCGGCCTCTCTCATTAATGTTTATTGCATATTTCTACGAGCTTCAAACAGGAGCGACTTCAGTAATGGATAGGAACTGTGATTGCTCTGTACAGATGCGAGCTGAGTTATTGACCCTTCGTTCACGGCTCCAGGCTGCGTTGGCTTCCGTCACACGGTTTGAGTCTGCTGCCAAGGGACATCACTGTGAGAGGGAGAGGAGGGGGGGGGGGTCCGACACGGGTATGCGAGCTATGTCGAGCATGTCCCATGTGTCCCCTGATCAGTAAACTCTCGTGGCCACCCCGGATACTGACTGCACCAAGGTTGATCCATCACCCATGGTCCAGTGGGATATCATTCTAAAGTCTGGCAGCACCGAAAGACTTTCTGAGGGCCGTTCGTAGAGCCTTCCCAGATCGTTTGACGAACAGGTTTCGTGTGTTATCTGTGGCTGACAGTGGTGGCCGAGCGGTTCTAGGCGCTACAGTCTGGAACCGCGCGACCGCTACGGTCGCAGGTTCGAATCCTGCCTCGGGCATGGATGTGTGTGACTTCTTAGGTTAGTTACGTTTAAGTAGTTCTGAGTTCTACGGGACTGATGACATCAGCAGTTAAGTCCAATAGTGCTCAGAGCCATCTGAACCATTTTTTGTGGCTGACAAAGTCTCTGAGCCAGATGCAGTCGTCCACCCTGTTCCAGAGGAAGCTTCTTGGCCCATAAGGTCTGGGCATCCACAGAGAATAGGTTTGCTGGTAGCTGGGAGCTCCATCGTTAGGCTCGTAATGGGGCCCCTTAGGAACATGGCTGCGAAGGAGGGGAAGAAACCCAGTGAGCACTCCGTGTGCATACCAGGTGGAGTCATTCCGGATGTGGAGTGGGTGCTTCGGGATGCCATGCAGAGTACAGGGTGCAGCCAGCTGCAGGTGGTGGCCCACGTCGGTGCCAAGGACGTGAGTCGCTTTGGGTCGGAGGAGATTCTCTCTGGTTTCGGGCGGTTAGCGGAAGTGGTAAAGACTGCCAGTCTTGCTTGCGAGATTGAGGCGGAGCTCATCATCTGAAGCACCGTCGACAGAACCGACTGTGGTCCTTTGGTGCAGAGCCGAGTGGAGGGTCTGGATCAGGGGCTCATGCGGTTCTGTGACCGTGTAGACTGCAGCTTCCTTGACATGCGCCTTGGGGTGGTGGGTTTCCGGTTTCCGCTTAATAGGTCAGGAGTCCACTACGCACAGGAAGCGGCTACACGGGTAGCGGGGGCTGTGCGGAAGGGACTGGGCGGCTTTTTAGGTTAGAGGGTCTCAAGAAACCACAGAAAGGGCCTCGATCTAAAAGGGAGCAGGTAAAACAAAGTAAGGTAGTTGTAGAAACGATCAGTTGTAAATTATCGTAGCTGTGTTGGGGATGAACCAGAGCTCCAAGCCATAATAGAAAGCACTGAAGCTCAAATAGGTATAGGTACCGAAAGCTGGCTAAAACCGGAAATAAGTTTAACCGAAACGATCAAACAATGTTCAGGAAGGATAGATTAAATACAGTTGGTGGTGGAGTATTTACTACTCTCAGAAGTAGTTTGCCTTGCAGTGAAATTCAAATAGATAGTTCCTGCGAAATAGTATGGGCAGAGGTTATACTTGACAATCGGTCTAAACTATTAATTGGATAGTTTTACCGAACCCCCGACTCAGAAGGTATAGTTGCTGAATAGTTCAAAGAAAACTTATGTCTCATTTCAAATAGGTACCCCACTCATACAATTAAAGTTGGTGGTGAATTCAATCTATCCTAGATATGCAGGAAAAATTATACGTTTAAAGACGGTGGCAGGCATAAAACGTCATCCAAAATTGTACTGAATGCTTTCTCAGAGAATTATTTTGAACAATTAGTTCATGAGCCCACTCGAAGCATAAATGGTTGCGAAAGCATGCTTGACCTCATAGCAACAAATAATCCTGGACGAATAGGGAGTATCATGACGAATACAGGTATCACCGACCACAAGCAGTTGCTGCTAGGCTGAATACCGTAACACCTACAACCATCAAAAAGAAATGTAAAGTACATGTATTTAAAAAAGCTGATAAAAATGCTCTTAACACCTTTTTAAGAGACAGTCTCCACTCCTTCCGATCTGATTACGTAAGCGTAGAAAAGATGTGGAATTATTTCAAAGAGATAGCATTGAAGGCAATTGAGAGATATATACCACTTAAATTAATAAGTGATAGCACGAATCCCCGTGGTACATAAAACGGGTCAGATCGCCGTTGCAGAAGCAACAAAAAAAAACATGCCAAATTTAGAAGAACGCAAAATCCCCAAGACTGGCAAAGTATTGCAGAAGTTTGAAATATAGTGCGTACTTCAATGCGAGATGCTTTTAATAATTTCCAAAACGAAACTCTGTCTCGGAATCTGGTAGAAAATCCAAATAGATTCTGATCACACATAAAACGCACCAGTGGCAATACTCAGTCAATACCTTCACTGCCCGGTAAGTACAATGAAGTCACTGATGACAGCGACATTAAGTCAGAGTTATTAAACACGGTTTTCCGCAACTCCTTCACTAAAGAAGACGGAGTAAATATTTCTGAATTCCAATCAAGAACAACTGCCAAGATGAGAAACATAGAATTAGTATCTTCGATGTAGCAAACCAGCTTAAATTACTTAATGAAGGCAGGGTTTCCGATCCCGATTGTATACCAGTCAGGTTCTTTTCAGAGTATGCTGATACAAAAGCTCCATATTTAGCAACTATATAGAACCGCTCGCTTACAGAAAGTTCCGTGCATAAAGACTGGAAAATTATTGAAGCCAAACCAGTACCAAAAAAGAGAAAATGGGAGTAATCCGCTGAATTACAAGCCCATATCACTAACGTCGATTTGCAGTAGGGTTTTGGAGCATACACTGCCCTTGAACAATATGAATTACCTCGAAGAAAACGAATTATTGACACATAGTCAGCACGGACTCAGGAAACATCATTCTTGTAAAACACAAGTAGCGCTAAAAGTAATGACTGATATCGACAGGTGATGTCAAATGGATTCCATACTTTTAGATTCCCGGAAACCTTTTGACACCGTTCCTCACACGCGTCTTCTAATCAAACTGCGTGCCTATGGAATATTGCCTCAGTTGTGCGACTGGATTCGTGATTTCCTGTCAGATAGGTCACAGTTCGTAGTAATAGACGGAAAGTAATCGAGTAAAACAGCAGTATTATCCGGCGTTCCACAAGGAAGTGTTACAGGCCCCCTGTTGTTCCTGATCCATATTAACACAAGTAGCGCTAAAAGTAATGACTGATATCGACAGGTGATGTCAAATGGATTCCATACTTTTAGATTCCCGGAAACCTTTTGACACCGTTCCTCACACGCGTCTTCTAACCAAACTGCGTGCCTATGGAATATCGCCTCAGTTGTGCGACTGGATTCGTGATTTCCTGTCAGATAGGTCACAGTTCGTAGTAATAGACGGAAAGTAATCGAGTAAAACAGCAGTATTATCCGGCGTTCCACAAGGAAGTGTTACAGGCCCCCTGTTGTTCCTGATCTATATTAACGGCATGGGAGACAATCTGAGTAGCCCTGTTAGATTGTTTGCAGATGATGTTGTCATTTACTGTCTTGTAATGAGATCAGATGACCAAAACGAAATGCAAAATGCTTTAGACAAGATATCTGTATGGTGGCAATTGACCCTGAATAAATAAAAGTGTGAAATTATCCACATGAGTACTAAAAGAAATCCGCTAAATTTCTATTACGCTATAACTGACACAAATCGTAAGGCTGTAAATTCAACTAAATACTTAGGGATTGCAATTACAAATAACCTAAATTTGAACGATCACATAGATAATGTTGTGGGTAGAGCAAACGAAAGACTGCGATTCATTGACAGAAGGCTTAGAAGGTGCACGAGGTCTACTAAAGAGACTGCTTACACCACGGTTGTCCGCCCTATTCTGGAGTATTCCTGTGCGGCGTGGGATCCACATCAGGTGGGACTGACGAATGACATCGAAAAAGTTCAAAGAAGGGCGGCTCGTTTTGTACTATCACGAAATAAGCGAGATAGTGTCATAGACATGACACGTGAATTGGAGTAACAATCATTAAAACAAAGGCGTTTTTCGTTGTGACGGAATCTTCTCATGAAATTTCAGTCCCCAGTTTTCTCCTCCGATTGCGAAAACATTGTGTTGCCACTACATAGGGAGAAGTCATCACGATAAAGTAAGAGAAATCATGGCTCGCTCCGAAAAATTTAGGTGCTCGATTTTCCCGCGCGCCGTTCGAGAGTGGAACGGTAGAGAGACAGCTTGAAGGTGGTTCATTGAACACTCCGCAAGTCACTTTATTGTAAATAGCAGAGTAAGAACGTCAATGTAGATGTAGATTACTCTTATGTTTCTCAAAACTAGTGATATTTAATAAACAAAAACGGTAGGCTCGTAGGGTAACAATCACAGATTGTTATACTGAAAACTGGGTTAAATACAATGAAAATTATATAAAACACTAATAAGAGAGGTTAGCCGTTTTGGCGCCTAATACCCGAATGTGCCGACCAATCAGAAGCAAGTTCAGTACAAATGGCGGACTCTCCCACGGGAATGGTACATAGTGTAACATCTGCTGCTTGTACCTCATTCCACTTTTGTACCGTATTATATTTCACGTATATCGAGCTGCATCAAGGCGAGCTTCTAGCAAGATAAAATACAAATGAATATCACACCACACATATTCTTACCTCTCACAAATATGTGACCGCTCGCTATGACAAAACGTGTACTGCATAGGCACGTAATGCGTCTTGTAGAACACGAGAGGATTTCATATTCCTTACAGTAATAAGGTAATCGACGCCTTTTAACGTTAAACAATGCTCGACACAGTGTTTTCAGACACTTACAAAAAATATCCGTATTACAGTTTCTCTAATGTAACGTAACTGTGTGAGGATGGGCAGTGTTTCTGCGTGGCTTCCAATTCCCTTCCGGCCTTCCACATTGTGGTATTCCGTGAATTCCTAAACTGACTCAGGTGATTGTTGATGCTGGAAGTGATGGAAGGATGGGGGGGGGGGGGGGGGGGGCTTTCGTTTGAAAGGAACACGGCAGTTTTCGTTCCAGAGGTCCTATCCACATTTCGCAAGCTTCCTAACGACAGCTGGGCTAGGTTACACGCAAACCGGGCTACTTTTTATTGTACTTACCACATAGGAAGGTACAAGGTACGATGTGTAAAGAAGAATGCATTTCAGAAAACAAAAACAATATCCTGAGTAAATAGCAGTATGTATTTCAGAACAGTTGATGCATTGAGAATGCCATATACAACTTCACTCACCAAATTTTACATGCGTTAAATTACAAAATAGCATCAGTTGGAATTTTTTGTGACTTATCCACGGTATTTGAATGCGTTAATCACAATATTTTCGTAGACAAACAAAGGATTTATGAAACTGATGGTATAATAGACCAGTGGATAATGTCACATATAATTAAAAGACAGTAGAAAGATGGTCTCAATATCTCAGCCAACGTAAGCATGGGAAATTCTAGTAACTGGAGAGCAATCAATTATGTGGTTCCACAAGGCTCCGTCTTCGGTCGACTGTTGTCTCTTATTCATGTAACCCTTGCATCAAATACACAAAAAACAGTATTCGTTGTTTTTGAAGTTGACACTAGCACTATAATTGCTGCGTCCGTTGGCATAACTTGGTTAATGCGAACTCCAAAACACATCGAACACTAAAAACTGATTTAAACATAAATGCATTTACTTACGATTCGATACAAATTATAGATAACTTCGTATCCTGTATTCACTCTGTTGTCTCTCATTATTCCACTGATCCTGTTTATCATTATTCACTAGCAGATGTAGTAGCACTGCTGTCGAGCATTGACGAAGCGTGGCATTTTTGTACGATAGGCTGATAATTAAGAATTTCTAAAATAGAAAAAAATAGAGGCACTGCAAAAGTAACTCAGTGACATACTTCTACTAAGTTTGAAACTACTACAGAAATTGATGTGAATAAAGGCATAAAATTACTGAACAGTTACACAGTGATAAAAATATAAGGCATGGCAACTCATCGTTATATTTTATTATAAATTCGTTCTATCCTAGTGTCCTTTTTCTGGGAGTAAACATCAACAACACGAGATATGAACTCCTACATTTTGATAGAAGATTTCACGGTTCCCTTCTCTACAGCCAAAATCGCCAAGTTTGACAGTCTGTCACTTTGTTGTTGTTGTGTTGCGAAAATGGGTTGTAACGCGTTTTAATGTACTCATACCTCTTTCACAAGACGTGGTGGTGGCTGGAACTGCAAGATACAACGACAGTAAGTTCAAACAATCAGACAACTCGTTTCTTAATCTATTGTTTATAGTGGATTTAACGAGGACCTGAGGCTGTGGATTTCATCCTCTCTCTGTAAATAAGCAGAAGGTCTCCTTTCAGTTTTTCACTCTCAAAGAAAGGATATATTTTAATTAGTTTTTCAACTTCACGTATCGTGAAATTGCTTGGCCTAACATAACCTGAAAAATTTTGTCGTTTACAAGTTCTGTAAAATCTGTTGACTGAAGTTCCTGCAATCTAGTTTAAATGTTTACTACTACTGTGTCAATTATTTCGAATGCTCACCTTCTGAATCTCTGAATACTTGCTTCTGTTTCGTTAAAGTTAATTTCAGATACTCCTGGTGAGATTATGAGGCTCTCAACTTCCACTACGCATTTCAGAATAATTTCCACTCATCTAAATCTTTCAACAGCCTTAATGGTATATTCTACCTTACAGCGTCTTATCCCCACAGTTTTACCTTCCAACATGTCGAGCAAGGTAGTTCTGTGCTACAAAATCGAATTGTACAGCTGCAATAGGAAAAAAAAGTTTCACCATTCAGTTTACTATTGTATAGTGAAGAATAATGGTTTATACAGCGCGTGAATGAACATTCCACCTCGTCTCACAAACCTTTTGTAATTTAAATTCCCTTTCCCTCCTAAGTTCACTTCTTTTACTTGAATGACTAATAAACGCGTAATTGTTTTACAAGCATATACGGGGACTAGGTTCAATTCATGTTCGTAGCGGAGCACAAAGAGAGCATGAGGATTTGCAACTAAAAATTCCACTCAATTTTTTTCTAGTCGAGACATCGGTTGTTTCGTCGGCTTGTACTGGGATAAAAGGAATATTTTTAATTTTGGATCAAATTTGTTCTTTAACAACATCCGTAATACCACCTATTAATTCATTCTCTGTGTCAGACGAATTGCCTTTAACGACTCCACCAGATGCTAAATAGCCTTTCACGTGCAGTTTGTCTTCGGTCACGAAAACCGGGAGTTCTAAATAATTTTCTTTATTTCCTGACATCGTAGGTTCATATTGACCTCGAACAGCTGGCTCTTGCCACTTGGAAGCTCTGAAACATAACGAGAAGGTTTGTCCAAACAAAAGTATAATGAAGAGACTCATTTCGACTATCTGCCTGGATAGTCCAAACAAGCCTCTTCTGTCCCAACAAACCTTCTCGTTATATTTCAAAGCTTCCAGGAGTGTCGCTTCTGAAAGAGCATCGTGAATTCTTACTGTACTTAGCTGATTATATTTAACAGCTGCTGTGACATGTGAAATGGATCATTCGTGTATTTTAGTTTGCGAAATTAAATTTTGAAAATTCCCTTCGCCTACTCCCCACTTACACCATTCCAAACCGCCACACCGTTATTACCCATTCCAAATATTACACAATAATAACAAAAAGGTTTTTTTTCCTTACAGCGCTGCCACTTAACCACTGGCTGGCGGCAACCGATTTAAACATTTCTCCTGCGGACGTGGGACGGCGTATGACGCACCAAGTGCGGTCGACGAAGATAGCTTCAGTACCGCAGTAGGTTTCTGGAAATGATCTTACTTTCAATTCCAAAATGACAAAACGTTCGGTTGTGCACAGTTAGAGGTATTACACCAATGATAAGTGTAAAACAGGGTAAGGAAATAATTACAACTGTGGAAAATTAACGAATTGTAGGTATCCATATCGACGAAAATTTAAGCTGGAGAGACACATTTAGAAGTCGTAAAGCAGCTTAGTTCAGCCGCAGTTATACTTACTGCACTTCGTATTGTTATAAATCTTGGGTAGAGATAATTCAGTTAATGAATACATTTTACGTATTTTAATTCAGTGATGTCATGCGGTCTAATGTTCTGTGGTAACTAATCTTTAAGAAAAAAGCATGCTGTAAGAGTAGTATGTGGGGGTTTCTTCAGGATCATCATGTACATATCTGTATGAGAAATTAAGCATTTTTTGCTGTTGATTCACTGTATACCTTCTCCCTCTAGGAATTTGTGGTAAAGTTCGAAAGGAACAATGGTGTAGACAATTGCAATACCTGAACAAAAAATGGCATTCATTATTGCTCATTAAGGTTATCTTTAGCACAAAAGTGGTACACAATGTGGCCACAATAATCTATGATCACTAACCTAATAATATTCAATACTTCACAGTTAGGAAAGTTTATTTTGAAAACAAACTAAAATATTTCCTCTCGACAAATTGTTCTGCTCCATAGGAAAACTTCTACACATTTATTATGTAAAAGAGTGTTAGGATATATTAATTTATGCTAACACACGTTTGTAAGTCGTCAACTTGTGGCCATGAGCAAATATGAATGTAAAATGAAGCGTTCCACATCATTGCCATTAACTGTACAAATTATCCTCGGAACATAAAGCATACTAATTTCACCAACGATTTGCACTACTGATTTTTCCTTTTCGCTTACGTACTTTTCTCGTGTACCGGCAGGTATTAGATGAGTTGTATGACGTATTGTGGGCATTTGGGCGGATCAATAGTTGAAACTTAATACGAAATTATAAGCTCACATTAAAGTCAATTAAAATTACTCTTGTAATAATTAAGTATGATGCACCGAATTCTGGAGTAATTACATAAGATCAGCACATTTTCTTTCTGTGGAAATTCCTTCAAGTGGTAAATTTTTCTGCATTTAATTTATCTACTCAAAGCATTGTTTAAAAATGTTGTTAGTTGTTTTATTATGATACGTCGTAATCACAAAATATCTTTATGCACCCCTTATTAACTAAGAATGTTAAAACTCCAATCGTGTTTTCTAAACTTTTCAAATGAAGTTTTTCATTGGCCCCATCTCGAGCGGTCATAAATTGCCGATATTCCTGATTAATTTTTCCTTCTATTTTGTGACATAAGGATTGTTTTATCGTGTGATATTTCGTGAAGAATGTGTCAGATTTTTAATACAAGCTAAGTAGTTGTTAGGAGCTGAGTAATCAGAATGAAGGCAATTTATATCTTTACAGAAGTAGTTACGTGTCAGTAATGTGTAAGTAAGCATAATGAAGGCAATTTACAGCTTTACTGATTTAGTTATGGGTCATTATTAACCAGTTTTCAGAAACATTGTTATTTAGAGTTCATTAAATGCATTCTAAAAAAGACATAACTGTTATATATCTATTTATGTTGCATTATTGAACCCGAATGCAGCCCACCGTGCTTGAAGAGCTCCTGCTAACTCTGATGTCCTTTTATTAATCCGATGTTCCTGCTATTCTACGATGCACGCTAACCTTGCATCTCCCACTACACAGCAAAGTAACTTGTGTTCTCTAAATATTTAAGTAGGTTATATCAGGCCACGTAACTTCAGCGTCAGTTACTCACAACAGAAATTTACATCGATGTCGAGTAAACACCTCATCCTCAAAGTTGTAAGTCAAGGTAGTACGATATTTAAGAGAACACTGAAGTGTCCTGCTGGCGAATAGTTAGTATACTAAGGATCAGCAACCCTAGCTTTTGGATTAATTCATAACTTTCAGGAATTATCGTATAACGAAGTTCATTTCTATGGGATTACGCTGTAGCCATTGTGCGTTACCCGACAAATTCCTATACAGGAGTGACCGTTGACTTAAAAGTTTCCATCAGCACTAGCACACTCGGTGCTGAGTCGTCGTCACTCATTCTTAAATGACAGACATCACAAATCGTCACCTAAAACACACAAGACAGCAATCAGTGACTTTATTGATACTCCCACAGAGCTCACAAGATTCTTTATCGAACCTTATTTGCCTTACACACAGTTTAGATTACAGACATTGATATTTCCTGCCAGTGCTAAACATTGCATTAGCGTTTCCCATAAATGTGCTGTAATTTCAAACAAAGTTATGACATACATGTAGTTACTATATTATTAGAAGGAATAAATAAGCGTTTTATTAAAATGATGACTGTACAGCCTAGGTAAAAGTGTATTAACATAGACAACAAATGAAATTATATTTTCTGGTGCAGTCCACCAGTCTGTGATCCACATGTGTCAGCTTCATTCAAGAATGCATGAAAGATTGCTTTTTGAGTGAAAAATATGGTGCAGTTGTCCACTACGAAGTTACTAATGTTTGCAACACATGAAAAAATACATTAATCTGAAACCAGACATTTTAACAAACTCTAACTACGTCAAAACTGGATTTAAATATGAAATAGACATACCTACGCTTTGTCTGGTCACAGTATGTACAACTAATGAGGCCGTACTTGACGGTCGAATTTTTTACTGCAATAAACACGCCGCCACCATTGGCGACTAACCTATCCTTACGATAAATGTTCCAGTCTGAACTTAGGATTTAGTTGTCATTGACGTCTGGCTTCAACCAGCTTTCAGTGCATTATAACCCTCAATAAGCGATACTAATTCTGTGACCTTTCCTTGGATGCTTCTTCAGTTTAGTAAAATCATATTAAGCTTTCCTGTTTCTGATGTGCGAGGACCCAGATTTTTCTGAGGTTTCTTTGGCTGATTTAACAGGCCAATCGTGTTCTATCCCAAGGGAGAGCACCTCTAACCTGCAAAAGCCCCGTGTGCATGCCACACTTACTCCGCTACCACAGTATCTGCTTCCTGCGTGTAGTGCACGCCTGACCTATTAAGGGGAACCCTATAATTCTGCACCCGATAGCGGAGGTGGAGAAATTCGCATCCGATACCGTCGCAGTGCCGTCTGAGCATTTGGTTTAGACCTTCCACTCCGCTCCAAACCAGAGGACCGCGATCAATCCTGGGTACGATGCTACAAATAGAAACAAATAGTCTAGCCTTCACCCCGTGTGCGTTGCTAGTTGTCTTTACCAAATCAGCCAGCCGCCGAAAGGAGCCGAGGAGGCCTCAGAACCCAAGCGGCAGGCGTCATTCATGCCGACATGTGCCACTACATCCAGCCGGTTGCACCCAATGCGCTCGATAGCCGCCGGCAGGGCCTCCTCCACATCACGGATGAGACCTCCCGGTAAAAATACCAAATGCACACTGGAATTCTTTCTCGCCTTGCCTGCTATCTCCCTGAGGGGCTCCATCACCCGCGTAACATTGGAGCTCCCATAGACTAGCATTCCCACCCTCTGTACTTGTCCGTACTGGGCAGGAAAATCGAGCGCTGGCCCAACAGGAGAGGCATCCCGTGCTGGCTC
Source organism: Schistocerca gregaria (assembly GCF_023897955.1). NCBI lineage: Eukaryota > Metazoa > Arthropoda > Insecta > Orthoptera > Acrididae > Schistocerca > Schistocerca gregaria. The sequence goes on from NC_064931.1 coordinate 827,416,632, forward strand.
AGAGTTATCATCAACACTGGGTGGCACCTCGTGCGTGTTACTAAGACGTAGGGAGCCAGCCGCACGGCCTGCTCCCTCTTTCGCCTTCCGCCCAGTGACACGCGAACCCGCCACTGTCTGCCACCCACTCTGGAGTGAGGACGGACCGGTCAGATGTTGCGTATCAGAAGCCACTGCGACGTCCAGGACACCAGGGGATTCCAGTGGCACCAAAGGTGTCGCAGGTCTCGTCACTGGCACCCCGATGTTGCCGCAACTTCGAGCATTAGCTAGAAGCTTATCGACGGTAGCCAACGCAGCTTCCAGCTGTTTACAGACAGCACCCAACTAGCCTTGTGTCCGCTCACAACAAGCACAGTCCCTAACCATATGTACTGTGTATAAAATAGGTATAAGGTCTCAAATAATGATATTGAGTTTGAAAATATACCAACCGAGAATAAAGTAACGCTCAAAGTTGGTGCGCAGATTTCTCACGGAACTCTGAGACCTTAAACTATTAAACAGAAATAAAGTTCTCTACACGGAAAATTTACACTAGGTAGCAGCTCTATACAACGTTATTCATAAGACTTGCTCAAAATACAAAAACTACTATTAATTTTCTAACCACTAGTCCACACAGTAAAGTACACACGAACAGTTCACTTCTTTGCAGAAGCTCGTGAACAAGTAACAAAGACTAAATTAATTTACAGTTTATCACACGTTGCTGCTGCTGCTCTGCTGCGTGTGCTCTGGGCTCGGCGGCTGCCGCTACATATATATCGGCAAATACCACACATAATGTCATGTTGTAAATTTCCCGTCTTACTCTCCTACCCTATTTTTTCCCTTAACTTCAGTTACTATTATTTCATTTCTCGTTTAAAAAACATGCTTTGTAAAATCGCGGATGCTTCACTTACTTGCTTAATCACACTAGTATATATTAGCTGATTGTAATTTTGGGCTTGTTAAAGACACGATTGTCTTGTTCAGCCACACTGTTGGAACATGTCACCTAGTTTTATTGTTCAAGCTATTTTCTTCTATTAAGGGTCGTTTTAATTTTTTATATAGTTCGTTAGATAACTAGTAACATATTTTACCTTAGTCAAATACTCTTATGTTGTATTTTCATTGAAATAATTCTTTTACTTTTATTCCTAAATCCAACATTAACATTTTCCTCCCCTGAAAACTGAGATACTCTGCAGATGCACCAGTTTGAAATCTGTAATCCGATAAAAATTTCACTACACTACATGTTCACCTTTATAACTCGTGATGACATAACAGTCGAAACCCGGTTTGTGAAATAAATAATAAATATTGCAGAATATTACGCGAGTGTCGTGTGTGTTTTAAATCATCACGTACAGTTCATCAGTCATAATTATTTCTTAATGCTACGTATCTGATTAATAACTGAGTCCTGTGTATCCGCTTTGGTATTGTTGTATTCACAAACTCTTGTGTATATAACATCAGTTGTCAAGAAATGTAGAAGTATAGACACAGTAAATCATTAACAGAAAGGTGTCTAGGATGTGACATCGTTCTCCAAGTGAAGATGAGTGACCAGATTCCCAAAATGCGTCTGCTGGTACTTATGTGGATAGCTTTGTATTTGTCATTTGCTTTGTAATAGTTGTAGACTTAGCCTAAAATCCGGTGTGGTACGAATGTGTATCTGCAGTTTAAAGAAGGCTGGTGGCTATGCAATCCTTTATACCTGAAGTCAGTGAAAGAAGAAAAATGTACTTGGAATCTGGAGAGAACGCGTTTCTGAAGGCGGTGTCTGAAACAGCAGGGGCAGGAATCACTGAGGGCTGAGCTCTTCCCAGCGTGCCATCCGTTTATCGCAAGCTGTTGTACGACGGGCTCCGACGCGACGGCCTTGTCGGCTTTGAAGAATCGCGGTAAGTCGTGAGCGAACATTATCTCCAGAGGAGAGATCCGTGGGCGGAGGGACTGCAAAGCTGCTGCCCGGGCCGTGAGCCCCTGCTGCCGGCTGCCTGCTCCCTGTCCGTCTCTCTCGCTCACATCCCAGTTTTCTCTCGCTACACCATAAACACTAAACACGTATTTAGTGGGAAACTGGGACAGAAAAGCCTTAGCGTCGAAATTACACAGGTAGTAGAGAATTATAAACTGTTTTGTTGACATAAGTAACTGGTGGTCATAAATAATTATTTGATTTCTCTTTCGCATATACAGTGTAAATAGTCAAAGTCACGAACAACTATCTGAGAGTATATCTAGCAACGGTACATGAATCTCCTCCAGCCCTATTCTACTGAGGAACGGTTTCTTGTCGAGAACATGGAGCAGCTCTATGGGACCTGAACGACCCAGTTTATCGTTAGTTTCTATCAATGGCGATAAGTATCTTTCCTTTAATGTGAAGCCTTATATCAAACTTTCGTCTGAACATTCATTCGGCGTCTTCCCGCCATACTCTGCTTCAAGTCAATAACGCGACTGTTGACCTCCGACCCTTGTGCAAGCAGTCATTCGGTTTGGCATTGATTGACAGAATTGTTGGATGTCTTCCTGAGGGATATTGTGCAAAATTCTGTATAACTGGCGTGTCTGATCGTCAAAACCTCGAGCTGGCTGTAGGGTCCTGCCCACAGCGCTCCAAACATTGTTAGCTGGAGAGAGATTCGGTGATCTTGCTGGCCAACGTATGGTTTGGAAAGCACGAAAACAAACATTAGAAACGGCCACCGTATGCTGATGGGCATTATCTTGCCGAAATGTAAGCCAGGATAGCCTGGCATGAAGGGAAACAAAAACTGGGCGTAGAATATCATTGACGTACTGCTGGTGCCGCGGATGAGAATCAGAGAGGTTCTGCTTTGAAGAGAAATGGCACAGCTAGACTATCGCTTCTGGTTGTCGGTCCACATGTAGGGCGACCGTAATGTGTGTGGAGACGCCGCAGACAGTGGTGGGATACCAAACGTCACCCGCCATAAGGCCTGATAGCCAGGACTGATGGTCTGGGATGTCATCTCTTTCATAACACAACACCTTGGTTGTCATCTTCAACGCCTTTACAGGACATCGGTGGGTCGATTATTTGAAACAGTTTACGCAGAACAGGGAATCAGCGATCATAAAGCCGTTACTGCATCGATTATTTCAGCCGTAAATGGAAATACGTATTAAAAAAAAGGTATGAAGATTTTTCTGTTTAGCAAAAGTGACAAAAAGTAGATTACAGAGTACCTGATAGCGCAACACAAAAGTTTTGTCTCAAGTACAGATAGCGTTGAGGATCAGTAGACAAAGTTCAATCCCATCGTACAATATGTGTTAGATGAGTATGTGCCGAGCAAGATCGTAAGAGATTGAAAAGAGCCACCGTGGTACAACAACCGAGTTAGAAAACTGCTGCGGAAGCAAAGGGAACTTCACAGCAAACATAAACATACCCGAAGCCTTTCAGACAAACAAAAATTACGCGAAGCGAAATGTAGTGAGAGGAGGGCTATGCGAGAGGCGTTCAATGAATTTGAAAGTAAAGTTCTATGTACTGACTTGGCAGAAAATCCTAAGAAATTTTGGCCTTATGTCAAAGCGGTAGGTGGATCAAAACACAATTTCCAGACAGTTTTGACCAAAGTGGTACTGAAACAGAGGATGAAAGACTAAAGGCTGAAATACTAAATGTATTTTTCCAAAACTGTTTCACAGAGGAAGACTGCATTGTAGTTCCTTCTCTAGATGGTCGCACAGATGACGAAATGGTAGATATCGAAACAGACGACAGAGCGATAGAGAAAGAATTAAAATCGCTCAAAAGGGGGAAGGCCGCTGGACCTGATGGGATACCAGTTCGATTTTACACAGACTACGCGAAGGAACTTGCCCCCTTTCTTGCAGCAGTGTATCGTAGGTCTATAGAAGAGCGTAGCGTTCCAAAGGATTGGGAAAAGGACAGGTTATCCCCGTTTCCAAGAAGGGACGTCGAACAGATGTGCAGAACAATAGACCTATATCTCTAACGTCTATCTGTTATAAAATTTTGGAACACGTATTATGTTCGAGTATTTTCTGGAGACTAGAAATCTACTCTGTAGGAATCAGCATGGGTTTCGAAAAAGACGATCGTGTGAAACCCAGCTCGCGCTATTCGTACACGAGACTCAGAGGGCCATAGACACGGATTCCCAGGTAGATGCCGTTGTTCTTGACTTCCGCAAGGCATTCGATCAGTTCCCCACCGTTGTTTAATCAACAAAGTAAGAGCATATGGACTATCAGACCAATTGCGTGATTGGATTGAAGAGTTCCTAGATAACAGAACGCAGCATGTCATTCTCAATGGAGAGAAGTCTTGCGAAATAAGAGTGGTTTAAGGTGTGCCGCAGGGGAGTGTCGTAGGACCGTAGCTATTCATAACATACATAATTGACCTTGTGGATGACATCGGAAGTTCACTGAGGCTTTTTGCGGATGATGCTGTGGTATATCGAGAGGTTGTAACAATGGAAAATTGTACTGAAATGCAGGAGGATCTGCAGCGAATTGACGCATGGTGCAGGGAATGACAATTGAATCTCAATGTAGACAAGTGTAATGTGCTGCGAATGCGTAGAAAGTTCCCTTATCATTTAGCTACAATATAGCAGGTCCGCAACTGGAAGCAGTTAATTCCATAAATTATCTGGGAGTACGCATTAGGAGTGATTTAAAATGGAATGATCATATAAAGTTGATCGTCGGTAAAGCAGATACCAGACTGAGATTCATTGGAAGAATCCTAAGGAAATGCAATCCGACAACAAAGGAAGTAGGTTACAGTACGCTTGTTCTCCCACTGCTTGAATACTGCTCAGCAGTGTGGGATCCGTAACAGATAGGGTTGACAGAAGAGATAGAGAAAATCCAACGGAGAGCAGTGCGATTCGTTACAGGATCATTTAGTAATCGCGAAAGCGTTACGGAGTTGATAGATAAACTCCAGTGGAAGACTCTGCAGGAGAGACGCTCAGTAGCTCGGTACGGGCTTTTGTTAAAGTTTCGAGAACATACCTTCACCGAAGAGTCAAGCAGTATATTGCTCCCTCCTACGTATATCTCGCGAAGAGACCATGAGGATAAAATCAGAGAGATTAGAGCCGACACAGAGGCATACTGACAATCCTTCTTTCCACGAACAATACGAGACTGGAATATAGGGAGAATCAATAGAGGTACTCAAGATACCCTCCGCCACACACCGTCAGGTGGCTTGCGGAGTATGGATGTAGATGTAGATGTAGATGTAGACGCTCCAATATTTTGCCCCTCATGGCAAGCCATCCTGGGCTGCAACAGAATGCCCGGCTGGACACTGCTAGAGTTTCTACTGTTTCTCCTCGTGCTTGGCAAACCCTGCCTTGGTCACCAAGGTGACAGCATCTCTCCTCAATTGAGAACGTTTGGAGCATTATGGGCAGGGTTCTGTAGATATCTTGGAATTTTGACGATATGACACTTCGGTTTGACAAAATTTGGCACGATATCCCTCAGGAGAACATCCAACAACTATATCAACCAGTGCCACGCCCAGCAACTCCTTGCATAAGGGCCAGAGATGCACCAATGCCGTCTCCTTCGCCTCCAAATTTGGTAAGGTTGGTGGTGGTGACTAAAAACGATCGGTGGACTGCCAGGAAGAGATAAGTGGTTTGAATTATATTTTTATTTCTGTTTGTCGTAGAAGTCTGGTCGCCACTGGAGGAGAGGCCATCGGCCCTGGGGTGACGTAGTGACCCGCAGAGCTCAGTGAGCCATCGTCACCTACGCCTGTGCATCAGGGAGTTACTTGTACAACTCATCAGTTGGGGGGAAGTTTCTTTCTCTCCTCCTCTGCAGCAGAACGACAGAGAAGGGTGTCTAGTTTGTGAGTCGTAAGGAGTTCATACAATGAGTCTACACTTCTTTCTTTGCACTGTATGGTTATATTCAATATGCAGCTACTGGCACAAGTCTAGTGTGGTCTGTCAACTATCGTACGACAGCGACACTTGGTAGATATGCTAATGCGTTAATGAGAAATTGATTTATGCTGTAAAAAACATTAGTTTCAATTTTAGAAACCAAGTGCAAATCTAGTGCTGTCAATGGAAGAAAGACCAACGGTAGTGTTTCATATGTAACGAATTAGGAACGGGACGTGGATAGAAAAGGTCAAACAAGAGAGAAAAGCATAATGTGGATTTTAGTATTAATCGCTGCTTACACAGTTTGTTCAATATGAGCACCGGAGACGCCGACGTGATGCTGCATCCGTAAAATGGCGTGATCAACAGTTGCTCTCAGCAGTTCCGGAGGAATCTGAGCAACCTGTCTCTGCACCCTGGCCTTCAAATCAGATGAAGACCCAGAGCCTTAAGTCATATGGATTTAGATCAGCTGATCTTACCGGCTATACATATGGAAAACCTTTGGAGATAACACTTTCGTGGAAGGTTCCATTACGCGGCTCTTTCTACTGGGCGAATAACATGAGGTGTTGACCCGTCTTGCATGGAAACAGTAGTTTCCACACACTTGTGCTCTGTCAAAGCAAGAATCACATGTTGTACAAGTAGGTCTCGGTAACATACATACGTCACGGAACACCTGACAGGCCCTCTGAGTTTGAGTGAAGAATGGACCGAGAAATATAGGCGACTTTGAATTCTCACCACACAGTAGCATACGGCGATTGGAATAGCTCTGAGTGCACAACACACTGTTTAACAGTACACCAGATTTGACAGTTCTGTGTATTCACTGCACCCTGTAGTGTAGAATGTAATTCTTCACTCTATAGAATATTGTCAGGCCACAGTTTATCAACTCCGATCCGCGAGGGAAACGGAAGAGGAAATTGAGAACGTTGCTGCGGATCATGAGCTTTCAGTTGCTACATCGTCTGGGGCGTGTATAGGTGCCACTATAAAATAGACTGTAATGCATTCGTGCTGTTGACCATGGTGTGGACAATTCTCGTGACACTGCAAGAGCACTAGCAACACTGGGGGCACGTGCTGCATGTTCAGCCACAGCAACAGCAAACTCAACTAGAATAGGACACCTTCTTCCACGTACCACCACAAGCTCTCCCGTGCTTTCGGATTTCATAGTCTGCAATACTTTCCCAATGCAGCACTACAATTGCTGCGATTCACATAAAACAGTTTCACTAACAGCGCGCTGTCTCTCTTCTCGACAGCCATACTGTTCACTCACTTTATGGTTTGTAAAATGACAGCCTGGATGTCAGACCATCATACAAACAGTTTACAGTTCCACCAACTGGTGTCCACGACTGGAACTCACTACTTTTGCGGTGTAAATCGGTTCCGCATTAACGCATTAGTATATCTATCAAGTTTTGCGTCCATACAATAGTAACAGCCCACACTGGATCTTCGTGAGCAGTTGAACTTTAATTATAACCGTCCGGTATTATTTAGCTCTCATACCGTTTTTTACAAATTGCAATACGGATAGTGACAGTGTTTCTTGTGTGCGGAAGCGTGTGGAATTGGCCACTGGCCGTAAACAGCTGGAAGCTACGTTCACCACAGTCAATATGCTTCTGGTTATTGCTCAAAGCGGAGGTGACATCGGGCACCCGAAACGAGACCTACGAAATCTGTGATACCTTTGAAATCCATTGGTGACTTCCGGTAACCAACATTCGGCAGGCCGGCCTTCGCTCGAGATTGAGTGGTGGATTTGCATGTCTGTGGGAGGAACGTGCAAGTGGGAACTGGCCTCACGGCTGACTTCTTTTGCCTTAGCACCAGGTACAAGGCGTCGATAACACTTCTCAGGCACCAGACAATGCATCTCCTGTTAAGCCAGTGCCTTACTTTTCTAGCCAGTCCGGACACGAACAGAGGGCGAGTGTGCTAATCACTGGGAGCTCGAACGTCAGGGGGCCAAATAGCAGGCAGGTCGGGAAAGAATGCTGAAGTGCACTCGGTATGTTAGCCAGGGGTTTAGTCCGAGACGTGGAAGACGCTTTGCGATCGGCTGTCGAGCATAACAGGTGAAACGGCTGCAAATCGTGGATCACGTCAACTCCCATGCCGCTAGGATTCTGAGGTCATCCTCAGTTCCTATTGGCAGAAGCCTGATTTGTTGAAGACAGCTATCATCGAATAAACGGTGAAGATGCGAACTTCTCGACCTCCGTTATCGGGTGGGGAGTTTAGGGATCCCCTTCATAGGTCAGGGTGCACTACAGGCAGGAAGCACCTACTGGGGCTACTAATGGTTTGTTAGGGTAGCGGAACAAGTGTGGCCCGCACGTGGATTTTTTTATACGTTAGAAGACTCTTCCACCCCCTTGGGCCCGTAGATAAATTACGTGCGTAAATCGAAGATGCACCAGCCATATTATTCTCGGAGAATAATCAAACGTACAGATCGTAAATAGAAACTGTTAATACGTCATTAGCCATCTGCGAGCGTCCTAGGTAAGATCCCAGAATTAGTATCGCTTATTGAAGTTCATGATTCTCACATTGTATTAGGAAAAAATATGTGGTTGAACCCGGAAATGAACAGCAACAAAATCTTAAATTCTAACTGGAATATTTATCATAAGGCTGGTTTAGTCGACAATGGCAGCTGTCTATTTGAATGGAATGGCAGTTATTGAGATAACTGATCAAGGAATAGAGAAGCAACTATAATCACTTTGTAATGGATGGGCATCAGGACCAGATGAGATACGAGTAAGATTCCACAGATATTATGCGAACGAGCTTGCTTCACATCTAGCAGCAGTTTACCATAAGTCGCTGGGGCACGAAGGGTACCTAGCGACAGGAAAACAGGGCAGTTGATTACCGTTTTCAAGAAGAGTCGCAGAACAGTTACAAATAATGGCAGACCTACAACGTTGACATTAGTCTGTTGCAGAATTATGGAACATGTTTTATGTTCAAGGAGTATCACTTTTTTGGACAACGAAACCTCCGCTATAAAAATCAACATGGATTTCCTGCGAAACTCAGTTTGCTCTGTTTCTCCATGATATCCACAGCGCTATAAACATCGACGCTCACTTTGATGCCGTGTTCTCCGACTTCATGAAGACATTTGACACTGTCCCTTACTGCTGTTTAGTGCAAAACATACGAGCCTACTGAGTATAGGACAACATTTGCGATAGGGTTCAATACTTCCTTACACATAGAATTTAACACGCCGCTTTTAATGGAACAAAATAGGCTGATGTAGAGGTAATTTCTGATGTACCCCTAGGTAGTATGATAGGACCGTAACTACGCACAATGTATACAAATAATCAGTTAGAATGCGCCGGTAAATCTTAAAGTCCATTTGCAGATGATGCGATAGTCTGTAAGAAGGTAGCAATGCCAAAAGGCAGTGACGTTTTGCTACGAGACCTACAGAGGACTGATGACTGGTGGAGGGACTGACAGTTGATCCTGAACGTTAACAAATGTAGATATTGGTTCCCTCTTGGAATTAGCAGTCCACCTGATCAGAAAGAAAACAACACATAAAGCAGTTAAGGCTGTGATGACACGTGGCACGGAGGTGCTCAGAATGATCGTTATTTGCCGTTGCCTTCCCTATACTGAGCGACAAGTTGCACAAGCTGTTCGGCAGTCGTGCCCCCTCTTGCTCTAAAATGAACTGGTTTACGGATCTCAACGCACCTGGCTCCAGAGTTTGATTTAACAAGGTCAAATTCAGCCTTGGGAAAAACTCTAAAGTGGCTTCTGGCCAGTACAGCTGTGGCTGTTCAATTGCATGACTCCTAAAATTGACGGTGGCAGGGGAAAGTTTGGTCTTATTATGTTACACTTAGTTCCATTGATGAAAATTCCGTTCCCTTCCAGTTTTATACGTTTCGCTTCTGTAAACACTCCCCGCTCAAAACAACTTGATACTATTACCAAATTCTCATAGGTGGAGAAGATGCAATGCGTCCCGACCCGTTGCAGGCTCAATTTTGCCTCCGCGATGTCCCTGGACAGTCTATTTCCCCCTGGCTAAAAATAACTGCACCGTGCACGTGTCCAGATTGGTACCTACCACCCTGGCTGGACATACCGTTACCTTCCCTCTATGGCAGCTTCGTAATTACTCCCTTCCCATCTCGGCGTACTGGCTTCTATTTGCCAAGATAAACAATACCTCTCTAGTTTTCACTTCCACAAACTTGCTCAACGCTCCCCACTTCACTGGACATGGGAGGACCGTGTAACACTGAAACCGCGCGTTCTTCCCCACAACCGAGAATTGGACCAAAATATACACTAGTGCGTGGTCGGTTGTTATCCTTACTGTTGCGACATGGTAGAAAAACGGCAATTTTTTCTCGCTGGACTCCATTATTAAATATAACTCTGACGATAGTTCCTTCTGCACCTTGCGCAACCGCGTAAATATTGGTCCGGCGGTAACAAATCGGTACTTACCTGGCCTTGCAATCCGTGATGCAACGCTTCTTGCAGATTCGTTATTATACCCTGTACATCCCACACACAGCTAGCTACTCCTAGCAAAAGTCTGGTTAACACCACCCTGCTATCTAGCACTTCTAGATGCCCCTGTAGGGTTCCCAGGTTACGATTTATTACATCTTCCGACGCCTTAGCGTATTCCACTACCTGCCCTGCTAATGCGAGGAACAACCGTGTGTTATTCAGGACTTCCCCTTCCAATGTCCCTATCTGAGTTGCATGCCAAGATTTCGTTGCTCTATTCTCCTCGGCGAGTTGCTTCACCACTTCGACCGCTTTGTTCACTTCTTTTATATCGCTTTCGTCTCCGGTTCGAAAAACTCTCTTTAAAATTCCCCCCTCCCCCCCCCCCCCCCCCACACGCGAGCACTCATCCTCGTTTCCGTCTTACCCGTGGCACCGCTTCCTCCATCCGTCCTACCTGCTTCCGTAGCGCCTTTTAAGAATCATGCAATTTCTTATACTCCCCTGCAACTTCCTTCAGCATTCCCTTGCCCTCTGCACATTGCCTAAGCTCTTCGAACACTTTCTGAAGCCTCCTTACTTCATTCCGCATTTCCCACCCGTTCCATACCAACCTTAATGACCACTGGTGACTCGACACCGCCACATCTTCCTACCTTGAGTACAGCACACCCCCATCCAGGTGCTGCACCCTTGCTCCATCTTCAAAAGGACTGCTGTCCGCAGCAGTCTATATTCGAAAATACATACAACATATGAAAAGACAATGCGTAATTACTCTATACAAGCCCGATTATACATGACACGGAAACAAAAAAAATACAAATTCTCTACTACTTTCTGAATAGCAAAGCATACAGTACTTCATGTTGCAATATATCTTCCAGGTTTTCTATTTGCTTAGCGCCTCTCGTCACTCTCTCTTTCTTCCTCTTTACTTCCTGTGACACGCCTGGAATCACATCCGAGCAACCCTTAAATGGCCGTAACCGTCCTATGTGTACTATCGTTGTTCTAGTTGGCAGCTGAAGCTTAACATTAATGGGGGATATGGTTTCAACAACTTGGCATCGCCCTTGATACCTCGTGAGGAACTTCTTCGTTTCCCCTTTTTGCTTATAGGGTCTGGACAGTATTACCCATTACTCCACTCTATACTCCGGTAAACTTCATTTCCGCTTTACTCTATCTTCGTGCCTTTCCAAAGCCTTTGTATTCGCCTTTCGTACCCGTATCCAAACATCCCGAATTATCCTTGCAAATTGACGTACAGGTTCACCGGTCCTTCCTTTCTGTAGCCTGAACAAATCAAACGTTGCTGGCATTTGTCGCCCATATACTACCTCATATCGAGAGAAACCGGTATTTGTATGGACTTTTGCATTGTACACGCTTACAATATGCTTCAAATACCCCTCCTACTGATGGTGATGAGAATCCACATAAAAATCCAGCATCTTCCCGATTGTTCTGTGTACTCGTTCTGTCCTTCCGTTGGCAACGCTCTCGTCCTCCTCCTTTACATTCAAAAATCCACGCTGTTACTTCATTAAATCCGACATGATGTTGGTCCCTTGGTCAGTAATTATTGTCTCCGGTACATTTCCACCCCTTCCATTACGCCTTGGTGACTGGGTATAGTGACTCTGCACATGTCCCGTACGACCACACTTAAGACATTTCACACCCGCTGTAAACACCGATTGCCTCTCGGGTACCCCTGTTGCCAAGTCTGTTTCCTAACATTGGATTGCTACCAGAATGGCCAAATATCAATCTTTCGGAGTCCCTTCACACACTTTCCGTGACATATGCGCCGGTAACCCTCTCAAAAATACATCAAGTGCCTTTTGCTCGGCCTCCTGCAACAGAACACTATTCGCTTCATCGTCCTGACCCAGCTCGTAAGTATACTCATTAATTTCCCTTATACTGTCGGTAAATCTCTCCATCGTCTCCCCCTGTCTCTTAGACATTGTATTTAACCTCTCTCTAAAGTACCGAGCGCTATTCTGTTTTTTGTACCTTTGTAAAAGCCCTTCTTTTAACTGCTTAAACTGTCCTGCCTTTCGTAAGGCCTTAGAACACCTTACATATGTTTTCGCTTCACCCGTTAATCTAATCTTGGCTATATACAACAACTCCTCAATAGACCAACCATTCATCACCGCTGAAGTCTCCAAGTCGTCCACAAACGAACGCACATCCTCAGATGCCTTGCTAGAAAACGGAATAGCCACACTCATGGCAGCTGGATCAATGTCCTGCATCCTAGGTAACAACGACTGATCAGATGCGATTTCGTGCTCACTTCTTCTAGATGTTAATTCATTTCTGAACTGTGTATTGTCTGCTGTCAACTGTGCAACTTTTTCCAACAAAATCCATACCGGTTCTGGTTCCGACACACCTCGCGTCCCTGACTCTGCCATTCTGTTGCCTTCGTTCCCAGTTAGTCCCAAAACAAAACATTTAAGTACAAGAATAACCCAACTCCTTACACCTCAGTATCATCATACTCGGTAACATCATACTCAAACCAATACACAAGTAATTAAATGCCACGAAAAAAAAATCTTACTGCTCCAAATACACTAACACTTATTCTGACAAAAAAAGAATAATATGCCTACGAAAACCATCTAAAATGGCCTGCATGAGCCATACTCAAAAACACAAAAGGGCAAGAAAACGTCCAATCCTCAAAAGAAAACTAATCAAAACCCACCACATCTTGTGAATGTAATGCGGGTGGTGGGATCGATCGTCGTACTGGACAGATGACGTCCGCTTTTCTGACACCAAATGTAGGGGAATGTTCAGCCAGGTGGCTTGCGGAGTATTGATGTAGCAGTGTACATTAGCAGTGTGGCCTGCTGCAGTCCGCAGGACGACTGTAACCGGCGGAGACCGCGTGCCGCGCCCGATGTGGACAGCCCCGTCTGGGCTGCTGGCCTGGTTTCGGCAACCAGACAGGTACTCAGACCATAGACCCGAGGATGATCGACGTCTGTGGCGTGTGAACGCCCTAGGCTATAATCAGTGTCCACAGAAGCCTCCAGGATACGATGTACAGTGGCAGGGAGTCTGGCCACCACTAAACGGGGCTTGAAGAAGCATTCCACTTGAGAGGTGGCTCTCAGCAGGAGGTACTCACGCAGGGAGCGGGAGGGTGGCTGGTGAGGAGAGAGACCCAGGGGAAGTAGTAAGTAGTAAGGTATACAGTCGTAGAACATCGGCGAGCATCTGAGAAGCACTGAGTACATGTGATAATGAGAGCCTCATCTCAGGAATTGCTTATACGATTCTGCTGGGAAATACTTCTCCAATAAGGGCATCCTCATTCCAGAAGAGGCAACATATAACAGTCCTGTGTTGCCAGGGGGTGGCGATGAATTCATTCGTTCTGCTCTTTTTGTTTGATCAACTCCTGTAGGAGCACAGCCGGAGCTATAGTATTGTCCAAATTCACCTTCCAGAGGCAATGGATAGCTTTCCCGCTTCATCAGCTTCCTGAATAAGTGCTCTTGCGCTCTAAATGTCTCTTCTTACCTCATAATGTTTTGTTGCATTGTCAGTTCTATACTCAAGACTAAGGCATGGCGCAATACTCATTCCTTCTCTGAAGAAATCCGGTCTCCAGTTTTGTACCTTTTTATATATTTGGACAACAGCTCGTGGTCTCGCAGTAGCGTTCTTGCTTCGCGAGCACCGGGCCCGGGTTCGATTCCCGGTGGGGCCTGGGAATTTCACCTGCCACGATATGACTGGGTATTGTTGTGTCGTCATTATCATCATCATTCATCCCCATTACGGTTGGAGGAAGGGAACGGCAACCATCTCCATTTGGACCTTGCCTAGTATGGCGGTGAGTGTCTCCCACATCGCTCCCCTGCATTATGTCCAACATTATCTGTGTAACACAATGGTAGCAAAAAATTTCTAAATCTCTTCTTTCTCAACAAATTCGTTTAAAAAACATTTAACTGGAAATATTTCTATTTAAAGGTCCTTCGTGCTTGGTATCCCTCCATTTTCACTAGGCAGTTCTTATTTAATTGTCGTTTAAAGGAGGAGGAGATTAGTGTTTAACGTCCCGTGGACAACGACATCGCTAGAGACAGAACACAAGCCCGAATTAAGGGAGGATAAGGAGGAAATCGTCCGCCCTTTCAGAGGAACCCTCCCGGAATTTGCCCGAAGCGATTTAGAGAAATCACGGAGAACCAAAAGCAGGATGGAAGGACGCAGCTTTTAACCGTCGTCCTCTGGTATGCGATTCTCATTTAATTAGTCATTATTTGCTAAGGGTGCCCTAGTCCCATGGGGGTGGGCGGTTTATTATGGTTGACCCAGTGATGGTAGCTGGAAGACAGAATGTCATATCCACTATGTTATAGGTCGTACCATCGACTAATATTCCAGAGTTCTGTAATAGTAACTTCATCATTCCCACGGGTCATCCATGGCAGTAAACTGTTATAGTTTCTACCTCCAGCGTAAATTTTAGAAATTTATGGTAAGCTCCTGTGGGACCAAACTGCTGAGGTAATCAGTCCCTCGGCTCATACACTATTTAATCAAATTTAAACTAACTTACACTAAGGACAACACACACAACCAAGCTCAAGGGAGGACTCGAACCTCCATGGGATGAAGAGGGTGTGGGGGGGGGGGGGGGGGGGAACGTTCGAACCGAGGTAAGGCGCCCAAGGTCGCGCGGCTACATCCAGGGTAAACACAGAGTAAACCCAAAGTATTGCAACCATTTGAAAGAATGAGGTTGTCGTTAGCACCTCCCTCTGCTATCCTACCACTTCCGTTTCACCCGACAATAATTGCATTCCACACGCTCTTGTTCCAATCTGAACCATCCAAGTTGGACACACCGTAATTCTCTTTCTTCTGCAGAGCGCAGCTCGTCTGCGGACAACGATACATACCTTCTCCTCTCCTTGGAGTCTAAAAATACCTACTGCAGGTTCACCTGTAAAGATCTCTGCATGATTTTCAGTTTCACTGGGTAGAGTTGGATCGTGGGGCACTGGGTAATGCTCATCTACGCATACCTCAGGTAATCGAACCAATACATGTAGCCTAGCTCTCTTGGTATTGATCTCGCTGGTTTCATGTGATAAAACATTGAAAAACTCTGTTCGTTCGTTCTACTATGTGCTGCAGCTCTACCGCTAATTTTTGCTGCGCCTTCCTCAGGACAGCTCGGTACTGCTGTGGAGGTAGCAACTTAGGACTTCCGCTGAGCAACAAAATTAAATGGTCACATTTTTGTAGCCATATAATTGTCACCCATTGTGACACAGAACTTACAAATTTGGCTCAAAAGTGATAACAATATTCCGATTTACTGGTGCAAAAACGGTTTTTTTTTTTTTTTTTTTTTTTTTTTTTTTTTTTGCGGCGCCAACCTTGGGGTTGGGGATGCCTCAAAACCCAAGGTGTTGACACGTGAACAGAAAAAGGCCAGAGCTCAGAAGTTTATGTGGGATGTAAGGTGGGTTGAAGAGGTCACATTGACACCAGATTTCACCGAATTTCTGCCCAACGCCACTGCGGACGTCTCACTCAATGAGGAGGTCGTTTCACCCCGTCTTGTCCACATTCCACTCTGCTGTGGAGGTCAGAACCGCGGCGCCCAGTTTTGAAGTAACGCGGTTTCTTCGTAGGAGACTGAAAAAAATACTTAAGACACACCGTCGCTGAGAATCGACACGGAAAGGCCTCATGGGGTGACATAAGGAGCATCAATGAAACAACCACGTCCCTTGGAGCGTTGATTCCCTCGCATTTCGCTGTCGAAGACGACAGTTTGCAGTGCGGTGAGCAACATGAAAACGTTCTTGACAACCTCGGACACTGCTGACAGGCCCTGAATAATTCAACCCTTATCTAAAGAGATTTTGATTGTGCAACCACACTGAATGTGAACCGCAGGTTTGGCTCTCATACGCAGGGTGGAACCACAAGATACTTTTGAAGGCCATTCGACTAAAGATGGACGTGATCTGAAGCACCAAACTGCGTTTATACTTTTTCAGCGCTCCTGCGGCGTAATCACGGAGTGTGTATGTGTGTGTAGGGGCGGGGTTACGACACTGACAAGTGCGTGAATAAAACCGCAAAGGGTCCGTCTAGGATCCTTTCGTTTTGTAATACCATCGGCTCCGTTATGCACACATTGTTCGGTGATTTCAAAAATGTTCCTGTGAGCAGGGTAGTCAGAAAGAGTCGGAAAAGCTTGCAAGAATATTGCAGATTAGGTTGCGCAGCGAAAAAATACTTAACATAAATTCGATACGTTTCGCCGTTTTCGATTTAATTAGCGTTGAAGTTCTCCAATCAGGTCGTTGCATGCGCAATTCAAGCGGCACGATAGATGCAATTAGTGTCAGCAGTGGTCATAGCGTGGAGGAAAGCGCGCGAGACTGCTTAGACTTTGGCTCGGGTTCGATGCTTAGTCCCATCCCAAGTCCTATTTTTGTATTGCTCTCATGTTTGGTTTTACGAAACCAAACGAAGCTAGTCGGGTGACACTGTCTCTGACGTTTCGCTTGACTCTGGGCGTGTAACGGTCTGATTGAGTGGCTTCAACGTAAATTAAGTCGGAAACGGCGCCACCTATCTAATTCTTCTCTTAACAATTATTCATCGTACAACCCACCATGCCACAATCTGACAAGCTTTTCACACTCTTTCTATACACCCTGCTGAGATGGCCATTCATTGATTCCTGGGCGCCATTTCGACACTGCTTAGATTGGTTGGTTGCTTGATTTGGGGGAGGGGACTAAACAGCGAGGTTGTCGGTCACGTCGGGTTAATGAAGGATGGGGAAGGAATTTGGTCGTGACCTTTCAAAGGAACCATTCTGGCATTTGCCTGAAGCGATTTAGGGAATTCATGGAAAACCAAAATCAGGATGGCCGGACGCACGTTTGAAACATCGTTCTCCCGAACGCGAGCCCAGCGCGCCAGCCACTGCGTCACCTCGCTCTGTACACGCTTTAGAATTCGCATGCGGCCAGCCGACGCTAGCTCAATGACACAGAGCCAGTCAGCTGAGGTTTCTTGAACTGGTAACCTGTCACATAGGCGCCTAGGAATCAGTGAACGGCTGTCCGTGTGCAGGAAAGTTTTTAAAGTGATCAACAAAAGAGCACCCTTGAGGTCACACCAAACGAGGACTCGGAGGAGTAGGGCTGAAAAAGCAGAAACACTTCACTCTTAAGTGGTCAGATGATTTTTGGTGGGTTTGCAGCATCACAGTGTCCCTATAGAACGGTTGAATCGTCCAGGCAGGGAGAGGGTGGGTGGGGGTGGGGAACATCACTGTCGTCAAAGGTTGCCAGGACCATCATCCTGTTGCTCCTAGAATTGGGAATTGCCGAATTCGACAGCGAAATGTGTGGGAAACAACGACACACGGGAAGGAGTGATTTCATTGACGCCCTTTATGACCCAGCCTCAGGTCTTCTCATGTCGATTCTGAATCTTGGTGAGTCTGAAAGACATTTTCTTGCCCATCCGTCAGAAAATCGCTTTATTTCAAGGCTGGGTATATCTGTTTTGGCATCCATCACAAAAGTGCCAAAAGAAGGGATGACATTTGGTTAACAGAGGGTGTGATGAATTTTAATTCTTCTCTACTGGCCATTAAAATTACTACACCACGAAGATGACGTGCTGCAGACGAGAACTTTACCCTACAGTAAGACGATGCTGTGATATCGAAATGATTAGCTTTTCAGAGCATTCGCACAAGGTTGGCGCCGGTGGCGACACCTAGAACGTGCTGACATGAGGAAAGTTTCCAACCGATTTCTCATACACAAACAGCAGTTGACCGGCGTTGCATGGTGAAACTTTGGTGTAATATCTCGTGTAACGGGGAGAAATGCGTACCATCACGTTTCCGACTTTGGTAAAGGTCGGATTGTAGCCTATCGCTATTACGGTTTATCGTATCGCGACATTGCTGCTTGCGTTGGTAGAGATCCAATGACTGTTAGCAGAATATGGAATCGGTGGGTTCAGGAGGGCAATACGGATCCCAACGGCCTCGTATCACTAGCAGTAGAGATGACAGGCATCTTATCAGCATGGCTGTAACGGATCGTACAGCCACGTCTCGATCCCTGAGTCAACAGATGGGGACGTTTTCAAGACAACAACCGTCTGCACGAACAGTCGACGACGTTTGCAGCACCATGGACCATCAGCTCGGAGGCCATGGCTGCAGTGACCCTTGAGGCTGCATCACAGACAGGAGAGCCTGCAATGGTGTACTCAACAACGAACCTGAGTTCACGAATGGCAAAACGTCATTTTTTCGGATGAATCCAGGTTCTGTTTACAGCATCATGATGGTCGTATCCGTGTTTGGCGACATCACGGTGAACGCACATTGGAAGCGTGTATTCGTCATCGCCATACTGGCGTATCCCCCGGCGTGATGGTTGCGGTGCCATTGGCTACACGTCTCGATCACCTCTTGTTCGCATTGACAGCACATTGAACAGTGGACGTTACATTTTAGATGTGTTACGACCTGTGGCTCTACCCTTCATTCGACCCCTGCGAAACTCTACATTTCAGCAGGATAATGCACGACCGCATGTTACACGTCCTGTACGGGCCTTTCTGGATACAGAAAATGTCGATGTTGCAGCATTTACGCAGAGACGATGAGGCTTTCATAAGACAGACAAGGGTGGAGCACTGCATCAAAGATCACTTACGTTGAATTATGTTTAATGCAGATATTAGACCTCAGTTATTTGGTTGGACACTAAGACAGGCCTTTTGCCTTCAGAGGAGATTCGTAATGAAATATTGATGTATGTGTACTATAAGACTACATAGCTGCCTAGAATTATTATTAGGAAAGGTAATAAACGTATGTACCAAGTAACTGAACAAACGGCTACATGTTTTTTACTTCAATTCACGAAAAAATGTAAGAGAAGAAACGTAATACTAAATACCACGTAGTAAGTACGGAATACCTCGCGAAAACCTACCCAGCTATTCTAGAAACTTTTTAGCGTTAAATCTATGACTGTTTTTGTACATTCTAAATACCGCCCCTAGGTGTTGTCGACATAAAGTAGGTGTAATAACAGTTCGCCTACGCCCTACATTGATGTGACAAAAGTCATAGGATACCTCCTAACATGGTGTCGGATCTTCTTTTGCCAGGCATAGTGCAGCAACTCGACGTGGCATGGACACAACAAGACGTTAGAAGTCCCCTGCAGAAATACTGACACATACTGCCGCTATAGCCGTCCATAATTGCGGAAGTGATGTCGCTGCAGAATCTTGTTCACGAACTGACTTCTCGAGTACGTCCCTTAAAATGTTCGATGCGATTCATGTCGTGCGAGATAGGCGTAGGCGGCCAGTCCATTCCCTCTAATTTTCCATAATGTTCTTCAAACCAGTCACGAACAACTGCGGCCCAGTGACATGGTGCATTGCACCTACAAAAATTCCATCGTTCTTCTGGGAACTTGAAATCCATTACTGACAATGGATGGTCTCCAAGCAGCGGAACATACACATTCTAGTCATCGGTTCGTTCAGTTTGCGGGCTTTCACATAGAAAATGTGATGAGTGGTCCTCAACTACGTACCCTCCGACTCAGAGTTTAAATATTACACGTTATGTCTGGTTTCGTTCTCTAGGGGCTGGGACGAGAAGTTGCCGCAATACAAGCCACATAATGCTGAGTCTACAGTACACAATATGAATATATACATGAACCGAATGGTCGAAGGTTCCTATCACTTGGCAATTGCGAATTTTGGATGTCGCATAGAAATTCGTAAATGAAAGATTGCAATTAAATAAAATCTATAGGTACTATTTTAACGACTTTAAATGATGAGCACGATAGCAGAAGTACCTTTAACAATGCCATTTATTACTGTATAAAACTTATTGGTGTCTATGGTCCAGCAATTAAATAAAATATAAGTTGAATAACAGGGAAACGATAGATTCCTACTTAACGTAATTAGTTATGAACTACAACATAACTCTCGGGATATTCACTTCTAAACGCATACTATGTCATCACTGCATAAGCCACAGAAATCTCACCAGTGCACAAGCCGGCACTACGAAATATTTCTATCTCCCACGACCAAGCGCAAACTGCTCCACTCTCCAAGTAGTTCCCGCGACCGACCGTCGCTGCTTCCCGTCCAGCACCTCCGAGTCCAGCACTTCCATCCAGTCTCCCCATTACCGAACGCTCTGATTGCCTACAGCGCTCCCCCCTCCCCCCCCCCCCCCCCCCCGATATCTTCAAGCCAACGCACACTCACAAACGTATTGAAACACATACGAAATACTGGATTTACATTTACACTTATTCTTGCAGCTGGACTATAAACACGCTGTAACACACATTATTAAATACATAAGCACATAAAATAAACATACATCAAAGGAACAGCAACAAAATGTAGGACAGTAGCCAAATGTGGTTGGTTGGTTGGTTTTGGGGAAGGAGACCAGACAGCGTGGTCCTCGGTCTCATCGGATTAGGGAAGAATGGGGAAGGACGTCGACCGTGCCCTTTCAGTGGAACCATCCCGGCATTTGCCTGGAGTGATTTAGGGAAATTAAGGAAAACCTAAATCAGGATGGCCGGACGCGGGATTGAACCGTCGTCCTCCCGAATGCGAGTCCTGTGTGTAACCACTACGCCACCTCGCTCGGTCCCTAATGTGTCTGTGCTTTCTAAAACACAGTAAATATTTAACCAATTTCTTCATGAATAGTATATATCGGATATAAACAAAGACAGAGACGAATAAATGTATTTGTAAGAATGCTAATGCCGTTTTTTCGTGTAACTGTGGAGTATTTGTGGCCTGACGCTATCAGTAGTAATCGTCCACTTTGATCTCTAGTAACTCGTGTACTATTCAAGTTACATACCTGTAATTCATACCAATTGAGGTTTACACTAATACCTTTCTAAAGATACGTTGATTGATCAAATCGGATGAACCGTTTAGATTTTGGAAATTCGTTGCTTGTATAATTTACAGTCAGATATTAAACTTTAAACTAATAAAGATATTAAAAATCTGATTACACCATTAGAAGCGTCGTGCAAATAATGGTAATGTCCATGTCTCTTTTTAAGGTATCATGATTCCTCTGGCTGTTATTAATTTCTACATGAGCTGTGAAATTTCTGCTATTATGGTTTCCCAAAGTCGGCCATCTTTGGCTCTCCCGGTATACACATCTCCTTCACAGTCCTCGACACCGCGTCAACACGTAATTCCCAGCATGCGGTCGGCCTGGACCGCGCGCTGGGGCTGCCCCACATGCTCCGGCCGCTGCTGGGCACCGCGCAGCCGCTGACGAGCAGCGGCCTGCCGAGCGGCCCCGCACGGCCACACCAACTCCGAACTTGGAATATTTTCAGGGCGCCACAACTCGACCGTTACCTCACACACTTCCACTTATTAACATTCCGGCTTGCTATAAAGTTCAGAAATAGCACCCTTCAGTTCGTAGAAGTACATATAAAACAAATTACAAAGGACTTAAGCTAACACAAATTGTGAACGAAACGCTATATTAAATAAATACTCCATATCAGTTTTGCATAAACAATTTTTTTAGACAATAAATAAAATTATTTAAATGCACTTTCACTTATGTGCGATATTGTAAGCACTTCTTGTGACACTCACTCAGCACTAAGGCGCCTTCTTGCACTAATGTTTTCCGTCGCACTACACTCGCTCACAAGTATTTTAGCACGAAGTATTGATCAACTCACATCAGTCTTTTGACGGACTTGCACAATTCCTTGTTTGCTACATAGGTCCGTGGCTTCGTTGGGTCAACACCACATTCGAGCCCCACCATCAACTCTTACCAACTCAATTTGGGACTCATGTGACAGACCACGGTTTTCCAGTCATCTGGGGTCCAACAGATATGGTCACGAGCCCAGAAAAAGCACTGCAGGGGGTGTGTTGTTACCAAAGGCACTCTGGTCGGTTATCTGTTCAAATGGTTCAAATGGCTCTGAGCACTATGGGACTCAACTGCTGAGGTCATCAGAGAGAACTTAGAACTAATTAAACCTAACTAACCTAAGGACGTCACACACATCCATGCCCGAGGCAGAATTCGAACCTACGACCACAGCAGTCGCGCGGTTCCGGACTGAGCGCCTAGAACCGCTACACCACTGCGACCAGCTCATATCGCTATCCCATGACTTTAGTCACCTCAGTGTATAAGCAATGTTTTACTATGTACCATATCTGAAGGGAACAATTAATACACATTGGAAGTTTGGGGTGCAAGAAATGGTTCAAATGGCACTGAGCACTAGGGGACTTAACTTCTGAAGTCATCACTCCCCTAGAACTTAGAACTGCTTAATCCTAAATAACCCTAGGGCAATACACACATCCATGCCTAAGGCAGGAATCGAACCTGCGACCGTAGCGGTCGCGCGTTTTCAGACTGTAGCACCTAGAACCGCTCGGCCACCCCGGCCGGCTCTCATATTGCACTTGTGGAACCCCATATTCTGAAATTTTAACTCACTCATCCGTTGTTGGACTATTGGCGTAGGTTTCAAACAACAATTTTCCGATTAAATGGTGCAAATTGCTGTGAGCACTATGAGACTCAACTGCTGTGGTCATCAGTCCCCTAGAACTTAGAACTACTTAAACCTAACTAACCTAAGGACATCACACACATCCATGCCCGAGGCAGGATTCGAACCTGCGACAATTTTCCGATTAACTTTACCTTTGAAGTCTTTCAGTTGGTCCGTGTTTCCATTGTGTAAGTAGGCTGTTTAGGTTTTTTTATTGGTAACGCCGCCGCCACGTAGCGCTCTGTATGAAAATCACTGGCTGTACCGTGTGCAGTCTGTGGCTGGTTGGCATTGTTGTAATACTCGCCATTGTAGTGTTGGGCGGCTGGATGCTAACAGCGCGTAGCGTTGCGCAGTTGGAGGTGAGCCGCCAGCAGTGGTGGACGTGGGGAGAGAGATGGCGGAGTTTTGAAATTTGTAAGAATTGGTGTCATGAACTGCTATATATATTATGACTAGTGAGGTAAATACACTCCTGGAAATGGAAAAAAGAACACATTGACACCGGTGTGTCAGACCCACCATACTTGCTCCGGACACTGTGAGAGGGCTGTACAAGCAATGATCACACGCACGGCACAGCGGACACACCAGGAACCGCGGTGTTGGCCGTCGAATGGCGCTATCTGCGCAGCATTTGTGCACCGCCGCCATCAGTGTCAGCCAGTTTGCCGCGGCATACGGAACTCCATCGCAGTCTTTAACACTGGTAGCATGCCGCGACAGCGTGGACGTGAACCGTATGTGCAGTTGACGGACTTTGAGCGAGGGCGTATAGTGGGCATGCGGGAGGCCGGGTGGACGTACCGCCGAATTGCTCAACACGTGGGGTGTGAGGTCTCCACAGTACATCGATGTTGTCGCCAGTGGTCGGCGGAAGGTGCACGTGCCCGTCGACCTGGGACCGGACCGCAGCGACGCACGAATACACGCCAAGACCGTAGGATCCTACGCAGTGCTGTAGGGGACCGCACCGCCACTTCCCAGCAAATTAGGGACACTGTTGCTACTGGGGTATCGGCGAGGACCATTCGCAACCGTCTCCATGAAGCTGGGCTACGGTCCCGCACACCGTTAGGCCGTCTTCCGCTCACGCCCCAACATCGTGCAGCCCGCCTCCTGTGGTGTCGCGACAGGCGTGAATGGAGGGACGAATGGAGACGTGTCGTCTTCAGCGATGAGAGTCGCTTCTGCCTTGGAGCCAATGATGTTCGTATGAGTGTTTGGCGCCGTGCAGGTGAGCGCCAAAATCAGGACTGCATACGACCGAGGCACACAGGGCCAACACCCGGCATCATGGTGTGGGGAGCGATCTCCTACACTGGCCGTACACCTCTGGTGATCGTCGAGGGGACACTGAATAGTGCACTGTACATCCAAAGCGTCATCGAACCCATCGTTCTACCATTCCTAGACCGGCAAGGGAACTTGCTGTTCCAACAGGACAATGCACGTCCGCATGTATCACGTGCCACCCAATGTGCTCTAGAAGTCAACTACCCTGGCCAGCAAGATCTCTGGATCTGTCCCCCATTGAGCATGTTTGGGACTGGATGAAGAGTCGTCTCACGCGATCTGCACGTCCATCACGAACGCTGGTCCAACTGAGGCGCCAGGTGGAAATGGCATGGCAAGCCGTTCCACAGGACTACATCCAACATCTCTACGATCGTCTCCATGGGAGAATAGCAGCCTGCATTGCTGCGAAAGGTGGATATACACTGTACTAGTGGCGACATTGTGCATGCTCTGTTGCCTGTGTCTATGTGCCTGTTGTTCTGTCAGTGTGGTCATGTGATGTATCTGACCCCAGGAATGTGTCAATAAAGTTTCCCCTTCCTGGGACAATGAATTCACGGTGTTCTTATTTCAATTTTCAGGAGTGTACATTGTTTGTTCTGTATTAAATTTTCCATTTTGCTAACTACGCCTATCAGTAGTTAGTGCTAAACAAAAGATTCAAACTACTGAAGGCACTAACTACTTATAGGCACAGTTAGCAAATGGAAAATTTAATACAGAACAAACAATGTATTTACCTCACTAGTCATAATATATATAGCAGTTCATGACACCAGTTCTTACAAATTTCAAAACTCCGCCATCTCTCTCCCCACGTCCACAACTGCTGGCGTCTCACCTCCAACTGCGCAACGCTACTCGCTGTTAGCATACAGCCGCCCAACACTACAATGGCGAGTATTACAACAATGCCAACCAGCCACAGACTGCACACGGTACAGCCAGTGATTTTCATACAGAGCGCTACGTGGCGGCGGCGTTACCAATAAAAAAACCTAAACAGCCTACTTACACAATGGAAAAAAAAAACATGGGAACTGTGAGACCGCCTTGATGCATTATACTTTTTGTTATTTATTTACTTATTTATTCCTCAAAGTAGTTTCAGTGTCAAATTTCGCCATCGTCAGTAGGTTCTTTAAATCTAAAACATGCAGAAAATTGCGTTGTTATAAAACACGGTAACACAGGTAACAAATTTAAGAAACAAACAGGACAAATGTAATAATGTGTTACAGTGGTTTTTTTTTTTTTTGAATGTTTCAGAGTTAGAGAAATAACTGATGATGGCGATATTTGTCGCTGAAATTAGTTTGGGGAATAAATAAGTAAATAAATAACAAAAAGTGTTTTGCCTCAAGGTGAACTCACAGACCATATAATGTTGTTTTTAACAGTTTTCCCCATCAACGGGTCCCTATTTCCATATTTATACCGCGCTATTGCATGTGTTGTTGAACATATTTCAATACTATTACTGCTAACAGTTGTGATTTATCAGAGCGATTCACTTTTAGTCAGATGCACGTGGTGTTTGGTATTGAAAGTTCTTTGCAAGTTCATTATTTCTCTTCCAACTAAGTTATGAAAGTACTTGTTCGAAATCATATTTCCAAATATAGATAGTACAGATTCGGTCACTTTTCCTAAACGCCATGATGCTGTCATATGTCGATTCATCGTTAAAACGAGGTAGATTACAGTTCATGAAATAGCAACTGCATAAATCGATGATCACGATAATGACGCTTAACTCGGTTCATCAAAATTTCGGTTCGTAACTTTCACTGTTTGAGTATTGTACAAATCCCTGTTGTGATGTGGTAATGTCCGGCTTATTTTATGGAATTATTTGGTTTCGATAGTGAGATACAAAGAACCAATCACCTAGAAGTTTTAGGGGGACTAGATATACTTATCGATTTAACGTACCAAAGACTATGCTTCTCAGGATTACACTGTGCCATGTGGTCAAACATAAATAGTTCGTTCTTTGTTTGAACAAAGAAGTAAAATATTTCATTTAGTGATTAAGCCACTTGGATTGTCAGACATAACTGTGATCCAGTGTCTTGGCAACATGGCACTATAGTCCACATCTGTCTGGAACATTCGTCCTGTATCAGCCATGCAATTATGCGAGCGACAGACACTCACACGTTGGTACTAGACTCTGAATATACATCTACATCTACCTGACACCTGACGGTGTGTGGCGGAGGGTACGTTGAGTACCTCTATCGGTTCTCCCTTCTATTCCAGTCTCGTATTGTTCGTGGAAAGAAGGACTGTCGGTATGCCTCAGTGTGGGCTCTAATGTCTCTGATTTTATCCTCATGGTCTCTTCGCGAGATATACGTAGGAGGGGGCAATATACTGCTTGACTCCTCGGTGAAGGTATGTTGTCGAAACTTCAACGTACCGAGCTACTGAGCGTCTCTCCTGCAGAGTCTTCCACTGGAGTTTATCTGTCATCACCGTTACGCTTTCGCGATTACTAAATGATCCTGTAACGAAGCGCGCTGCTCTCCGTTGGATCTTCTCTATCTCTTCTATCAACTCCTAGCGATAAATGGAGGCTCCTCACAATTTAAGGTACGTATCCATCAACGATGGTACGTCGTGAGTTTCTAATGTTGTCAGTGTATAGTATTGCTGTGTTTGGTTGTCGCTTATACTTAAGTGTCGGCTGCAAGTTGGCACGGCAGATGTGACGCAGCAGTTACTGGCGGTGGTGGGAAACTTAAGAATCCCAGATGGTAGATGGCTGTGAATTCAAAAATGCGATATGTTAAAAGTGGACATTACGGTGCCAGGTCCAAAAATATTCTATAGATCAGAAATTAGTACCATGTTCAAAAATATTCTAGCTATCAATTTTTTTGCTCTGTGTTCCATATCATCCGAATAGTTTTAAATTAGCACCATGCTGAAAAATATCTAAATGATCTGAAACCTGAAAAATGTTCAAAAACATCAAAATCATCTGCATTTTTGCCCCATATTCATAAGTATTTATCGAAAAATTACATAATGGTTGTAACTTTTAGTATTTCCACATCTAGAATACGTAAGTAAACACACACACACACACACACACACACACACACACACACACACACACACACACACAAACCTATACACATAAAAAATGTTGCGTAAAACATGGCTGTGGACTGTCAAATTAAAAGCCCCACATGATATACCAAATCGATTGTGACCACGCTAAGCACAATTTGGCAGAAATAGTATGCCAAGCAGACAATCACGCAACATTTAGCCAGTCTGAATTACTGTCAGCTCTTGGAGGAAAGAATTGAATGTGTGATGGCTTAAGGCGACTATGAACTCTCAAATTAATTGCCGAAACGTTAATTCCAGATCTTAATTGTTCTGCAAAACACATTATGCTTGTCAAGTGCCTCAAAATTGATTCAACACCTAAAATGTCTACAAAAATTCATCAGCTACTGGTATTACAAAACAGTTTTAAGAACCAGCAGCTGACACCGTAAACCTTCATAGGTGAGTAATCAGCACAGCTGACTGCCATTTTTATTCCTTGTTCGATTCCTAGTAGTGCCAGGGGTTTTTCTTTGGTGGAGGATGGAAGCGATGTGCACTCAGAGGAGTTACTTGACCAAGTAGTAGCGGCCGCAGGTCACGAAAACTGACAACAGCTGGGAACGTGGTGTACCGCCACCACGACCCTATATACCATGTCCCCAATCAAGCCACTGACTTTATGCTTTTGTTAGTAACTCGTGCCCCCAAATTTTAAACTGATTACGTATCTCTGGATTTGCGGAAGGCTTTTGACATTGCACAACAGAAGCGGCTTGTCGTGAAATTGATTGCTTATGGACTATCGTCTCAGTAATGTGACTGGAGTCGTGGTTTCCTGTCAGAGAGTTTAGAGCTCGTAGTTATTGACGGAAAGTCATTGAGTAAAACAGAAGTGATTTCTGTCGTTCCACAACGTAGTGTTCTAGGCCCTTTGCTGTTCCTTATTTATAGAAACAATTAGGGAGACAATCTGAGCAGCCGTCTTAGGTGATTGCAGACGACGCTGTCGTTTATCGACTAGTAAAGTCATCAGAAGATGAAAACAAACTGCAAAACGATTTAGAAAAGATATCTGTGTGGTACGAAAACTGGCAGTTGACCTTAAATAACGGAAAGCGTGAAGTCATCTACATGAGTGCTAAAAGGAATCCGTTAAACTTCCCTTACACGATAAATCAGTCAAATCTAAAGGCCGTAAATTCAACTAAATACCTAGGAATTACAATTACAAACAAGTTAAATTGGAAGGAACACATAGAAAATGTTATGGGGAAGGCTAACCAAATCTTGCATTTTATTGGCAGGACACTTAGAAAATGTAACATACCTACTAAGAAGACTGCCTTCACTACGCCTGTCCGTCCTCTTTTAGAATACTGCTGCGCGGTATGGGATCCTTACCAGATAGGATTGACGGAGTACATCGGAAAAGTTCAAAGATGAGCAGCACTTTTTGTACCATCCCGAAATAGGTGAGAGAGTATCACTGAAATGATACAGGATTTGGGATGGACATCATTAAAACAAAGACGTTTTTCGTTGTGGTGCAATTTTCTGACGAAATTAAAATCACCAACATTCTCTTTCGAATACGAGAATATTTTGCTGACATCGATCTCCATAGGTAGAAAAGATCATCATAATAAAATAAGGAAAATCAGAGTTATCACCAAAAGACACAGGTGTTCGTTTTTCCCGCGCGCTGTACGAGATTGGAATAATAGAGAATTGTGAAGGTGGTCCATGAACCTTCGGCTAGGCTCTTAAACGTGATTTACAGAGTATCCACGTTGATGTAGATGTAAATACTTGATAGACCCACTGCTGCTATGTCCAGTAGTTAACACACCCAAGCTGACACCCCCAGTATCTGACGACACTGTGAACTGACTATCGCTGCGCCCAACTGCGTTTTGGTAATGGTAGTCACCCTGATATTTAACTATCATTGCTCCCGTTCTTTCAACTGGGCTTGGCCAATGATTTTCACCATCTACGACAGGCATCCAAAGTAATGCAACACAGATTTTTCCTTGGTAGATTACAGGTGGGAAAATGGAGAATATGATGTCGGACATCGTGGAAAATTCCCGCTTCAGTCCCTATAGCTTCATGCAGTTCCGATATGTGGCGCCGCTGTACGTTGCCTTCAAAATGGCTTCTGTAATGAAGGTGCGCTCCCAGTACAGAGCTGTCATTGAGTTTCTTTGGCAGAAAACCATCATAGATATTCCTAGACGTTTGCAGGATATTTACCGAGCCTTGCCAGTTAACAAAAGCACAGCGAGTGGTTGGGAAAATATTCTGTCATCATCGCAACGGTATTGCGGAAACTTGTCCCATATCCCGTGTGCTAGCTGGCCGCACACAGCTGTGACTCGCGCAATGTGGGATAGTGAGGACACATTCATTAGTGGTACAGTCATAGCGACGGTATTCTGGGCCTCTGAAGTGGTGGTTCTGTGTGATGTCCTCCCTAAAGGTGCAACGATCAACTCTGAATTGTGTTGTGCTACTCTCACTAAACTGAAGACACGCCTTCAGCGTGTTCGTCACCACAAAAATGCAAACGAACTTCTCTGTGACAACGTAAGGCCTTCTCCGTGACAACATAAGGCCTCACGCAAATCTGCGCATCCGAGAGGAACTCACAAAACTTCACTGGAGCGTTACTCCTCATCCACTCTACAGCGTGGATCTAACACCTTAGGCCCAGTGAGGGATGGACTCCACACGAGGCAGTAAGTGGACGTTGGGGAGGTTATTGATGGAGTAAGACACTGGTTCTGACTTCGACCAGTAGAGTGCTACCATGTAGGCATACAGGCTCTCCCAGTAAGATTGTATAACGCCGTTTCATTGAACGGATATTATGTTAAGAAATAGGGTTTTGTAGCCGACAGAGTGGGGCGTAATCTGGTGCACTGGAATCCTGAATGAAACCAACCACATTCCACAAAAATAATGAGTTGTATTACATACTTAATGCCCCTCTTAAACTGTACAATACTGCTCCATCCTGCAAACTAACCATTATTGCTCTAGTACTAGTCACCTTTGCTGTCACATTTCGAGGTAAAGGACAATTTGTTATAATTTTGCTGTAACTTTATGTTGTACCTAAACTGACCATCACTGCCCACGTTTTGCGCCCTGGGTAATGATAGTCATCCTGTATATTCACCGTCATAACACCCCCTCCTGAAATGCATTCAGGGGGATGATAGTCAACAAAATTCAGCTAACCATTATTGCCACTCCCAATTGTGTTTTGAGTAACTGAAATCACATTATAAACGGAGCATCACTGCCCCCGATTGTCTTCAGGGCAATGGAAATTAAGCATCATTTGCTTCATTTATGTTCAAGGCAATGGTAATCACGACATGTTACGTTGCCATCACTGCCCTAATTATATTTGGGGCAAAGCAGTCACCGTATAAACTGACTGTGACTGCCCAAGGCGGATAGTGCTCGTCACCCTGTAAATTTACCATCATTACTCATCAGGCGTAACTGTGGTCGCATCTAAACTGACCATCATTGTATGAGGGGTAACGCCCCCCACGGCATAATGGTGCTAACTCTGTAACCTGATTATCATTGCTCCAAGTTTGCTTAATTTCGTCTAACAGTGTAGATGTGTGGACTAAGTCTTGTTACAGTTTTGCTGTAACCATCAATGCTCCAGTTTAATACAACATGACAATGTTTCAAATAGTTCGTTACATTTTTGCTGTGAAATGATGATGTAAAAGGAGCGGGGGGAGACACACGAAGTGTCCACATTGTGAGTATCGAGTTCCTATAACGTTTGTCTGATTTTGACATCGGTTTTGGCTGAACTAAGATGGGTAGCCGAACAATTTAGGTCAGTGAGTAACATTGTTTACATTGGTAATTCTCGTCAACAAGTGCACTTTAAGTCTTAAGTTAGATCAGCAGTAGTGCCCATGTGTGTGTTTTGTGATGATATATAACTGATGTGTGTTTTGTGATGTTAGATAACAAAACTTGATGTAAATTTGTTTCTTTAACGGATTGTATGGGAATCAAATAAAACTCATTTCATAGTTAATAAATTGTTTCAGTTATATCAATAAGCAAACTCTGTGTATTTTGATAAGTAATAGCCGGCCGTGGTGGTCTCGCGGTTCTAGGCGCGCAGTCCGGAACCGTGCGAGTGCTACGGTCGCAGGTTCGAATCCTGCCTCGGGCATGGATGTGTGTGAAGTCCTTAGGTTAGTTAGGTTTAAGTAGTTCTAAGTTCTAGGGGACTGATGACCACAGCAGTTGAGTCCCATAGTGCTCAGAGCCATTTGAACCATTTTTGATAAGTAATACAGACAATGTAGGTGTGGACGTATTTAATTTGAGGGTCCACTGTGCCTGCAACATGTAGTACGAATACAGAACTTCGATCATCACCATGTGCTGCTTGACGTGTAAGTTTTATCGATAGTGTACTCAGCAGCGTACTTGGAATTGCAAATTATAAAATGCCCTTGAAAGACATCTACTACTCAAAGGCCCAGAAGAATATTAAAAAAATGTATATAAAGGACCTCTTAACATTTTAGGCGGGACGAGAGGAAGGACAGTATGTAATTTGTAGATATCGGGTTAGCCTCGAGCTCCCTCTCGATTAGTAGTCGACGTGTCCCAAAAGAAAGGATTAAGAGATAAATAAGCGAGGTTTGGTAGACGCCGAAACTGATGTACGTATCCGTGTCACGAAGATACTGCCAGTGGGCAAGAATTCTGTTGCCGTCGTGACACAGTGGCCGGAGCGGACGGTGCGAAGTTAAAAGGAAGACGGGAGTTAAAGAGGTGATTGTTGTCCGGAACGTACGAGCGGCGCACGAGGCCGGCGGCGGCGTCGGCGAACATTGTTGGCCGAGGCTGCGCGTGCGCCTGGGGCGGCGGGGCGGGGCGGCGGGGCGGCGGGGCGGCGGGGCGGCGCGTGGCGGCGTGGCGCGGCGCGGCGCGGCGCGGCGCGGCGCGGCCGGCGGCCGGCAGTCGGTGTCGACATGCCGGCGCTGGTGGTGGTGGTGCTGCTGCTGCGGGCCGCGGCCAGCCCCGGCCGCGCCAGCGAGTTCCCCGAGCGCGAGTGCTGCGACCCCGTGTACCCGCTGGCGGCGCCGCCCGCCTCCACCACGCCCTACCCCTCCGCAGCCACCCCTACCGGACGATCAGGTACGGCCCGCCCCCCACCCCCCCACACACACACTATCACACGCGCGCCTCCGCCGTGCACGCTTATGTCCTTTACATTTTTCCCTCAAAGTAGGTGGGGAGTAGTGACGCACCTAGCTCAGCTTCCGCACTCGTTTTCCCGCCACCGCGACATTTTTCCCGCTTCTGTGCGGGGAAGGCGACGTAAACGCGACCGGTCCCCTATCTTATTTCTGACGCCTGCCGGCGTCGTCCCCCGGCCCCACAGGCCGCGACACACGCACGACTGCATCCTCGTCGACGAGTCCCCCAGCCGCCCCGGAGGAGTCGTGCCCGCGGCTCACGGACGCGCGACCGGCCCGCCTCGCGGTCGCAGCAGCCGCGACACGGAAATCGCGTTTAAAACTCGTTACCTGGCGTCGGCGCGCTGTTAATCCCGCCGCCAGCTCGTCGCTCGGCGATACCCACCGCGATACGTACCTCCTCCGGCAGCCGGTGTTTGCGGGAGCGGCTTTCCCTTTTTAAAATGTAAATCGGAGCACCGGCGTCGATTCTTCCCGGATGGTGGTTCTACCGAGGAAAATTCTTTGCGGTCTTTTAGTGGTAAATAACGCGTCGGATCGATGGTACGAAAATGGAACTGGTAAATATTCCGGTGGCGCCGGCGGGTCCGCGACTGCCCCGTCCGCCGGCTGAAGCCCGCCGCGGGCCTCGCCGCCGCTGCTTCGCCGCCATCGGCCGCGGGACGGCCAATAATGGCCACGTCATTACTGACAGACATAGTCTCTTGCCTACAGAGCTATTCAAACTAACCTTGCTACAAGTGTCGTAGTTGCCACTATATCAGCATACGCTAAGCTATTAGAAAGATTGATAGATGTCAGGTAAAACTGTTAATCATCAAAATTGCTTCCCACTTCAGCTACTGAAATCTGATCGGCATCTCTAAACAGTCCAAAATGATTTTCCCTACGTTGAACTCTTAAAATAGCATATGCCTTTTAAGATACAGGAATGGATCTGGTTTATATAACAGATGCAGGTACATAAGCTCCGGAGCTATCCAAAATAATTAATTGAAATTGTCAGCCTCAGACACAAACAACACAAAAATCGAGAAAACTTGCGAGGTCCCCAGTACGTTCTCTCTCAAACAAGCAACATGGATGCATTGCAAAAGCGGCGGTGTCGAAGAATATTTTTAACCGCAATTTCTTTTTACGGAGATGGCATACATTATCATCGGGATGTCCGCGTATTATCCAGGATGACAGTGTCCGGTACCGGCGCGCACAGGCTTCGGGGATCTGACATGCAGCTGTATAACTCATCGTATGTTGCAGCCACATTCAATTTTAGAAAGTAACTCGGCAAAGAGCTTCCGTTTAACACTGCCCACATTTCAATTACCTCATTGTCTGACAGGAAGTACGCGAACGAGCATTCGCTTATAACTGGATTGCATGCATTAGTGAGATCCGTTTCTTCGTGAAGATCGCTGCAGCCATTGAGAGCATGGAGTTTGCAGGTTATATCCGAATAAAACGTGTGGCTATGTAGGTTGTGGATGTCACTTCAGTGTCGGAGGCAACGCGAGAGAAGAGATGCCAGCGGCTGTACTCCGCGCCCCGGTCATCCCCCCTCGCGAAATGAATTCATTACGGAACTTCTTGAGCTCTAAGCAAGTGCTAACGCCACTGCCCGAACTGTGCGCCTGACAAATGGACGCACGGAGTTTATAAAGGCTAATATGAATACATGTCCTTGGAGATAGCGCGGCGTGCATCGGCTTATTAAGATTACATGTATCGGTTGAGCCCAGGGGGGCGGTCAATTCTGCGTACAACTGTCGTGCCAGTACCTGCAGTGCGCCGGCTGTGTCGCCGCCAGCACACACTGCTACCACTTCCTTCATCTTCGCATTAAAATCTAAATTATGTTTTATTATTCAGAAATCGTCATAGGCAGGCAACAAGTCTCAAATTCTGAACGTACAGTTCTCAACACCGTTTCGCAAAATTAAATTTGTAAGCGAGAAATGATTTTAACGAAAAGAATTCCTTCGGTTACAAATTTCAGTACAACTACAAATCGTAACCAGTACGCTGCATGCTTAGAGTCGATAGCCTCTACGCAGTATATTATTAAATGCAAATAGGGCAGGCAATGTTACTATGGAGTAATACGAGTTGTTAAACAGAAAAAGAAGATCAATGATACGTTCCTTCCGTACTTTTGCGATTCTTACTAGAAGGACGATGTGCCCCTTTGAAATACCTCAAATTCACTCGATATTATTGTTATTATACTTTCGAAGTTTTATTATCGATATGAAGTACCTAACTCCGCTTTTCTGTTGGAGGTTGTTTTGCATATTTCACACAATTTGAAGAGTATCTCCAGCATTATATGAATACGTAGTTGGAGGTCTTTATCTTTCTGTTATGACACAATTTTCTTCCTTAGTTTGTCTACTCCTTATCTACAATATCTGACAATGTAACCGATTAAAAATTAATTCTTCCCGTAAAAAAACTCTGTGAAAAACCATGTAAACGCCTTCCTTCTAAATGTGCGTTATATTTTTAGGTGCAGGATGAAATGAAATTAGTTTCAACTTCACGGTATTTGCCCTTTTGTCTCTCAGAAGTTGCTTTTTGTAAATGCAATTACGGTGATGAGGAGTACCATCTCTTTCAGAGGTGATGGTAACGTTTACCGTAACAACGTATTTTCTATTTCTCGAAAATTTATATTCGACTTTTTGAGAAAGAGTATATATTATTTTATCCACAGATATTTTATCTTCGTGCTAAACGTCAAACTGTGCTGCCCTTTAAATGTCGATTTCATTTTGTGTATGGTCTCGTTTACGAAATTCGATTGTTTAGGCACGTATCCCAAAATTTAGTGCAATTTCCCCAACTGGCAATTTTTCACTGTTAACCTGAGGAACATAACCCGCGCCGCTTTCTAACATTCAGTTCTTTACCAGTTTCTTTAATTGCTGTACGTATTCTCATCTGAACTATAGAGTTCTGTGCTTAGGATGGGTATGGCAAAGTAAATAGTTTTTTATGTCTGAGCCACACAAAACAAGAACTAAGTTAATAGTCTGTGTTTAGTTTACAATGACAGAAGCAACAAGAATGAAAATACGTGTAGTCAGCATTTGCCAGTGAATAACGTTTCAGGTTTTACCTCCGAAAAATAAATACTAAGCAGCACTACTCGGACACAATTAATAGCGCCAGGTATGGTAATGCGCGGCAGCTCATCCTTAATCATTTGGCCAGGCGTACAGATAATGCGGTGAATAAATCATGTTAAGAGTACAGGCTCTTCCTTTGACGGCAAGATGAAAGAAGCCTCGCGTGTTGATTACAGATTGGTGGCTATTAGCTTAGACCCCAGTCGCTCAAAGGGAATGGGAAGAGACCAGCCTCGCGCATACATAACCAAATGCTCACTCACAATGAGCGCCGACTCCGCCCCTCAGCCACTTCCCTCTGCATTATCAAAAAAAGTCGCACACCCGCAGCATGCATACCAAGTTGCGGGAGGCTTCTCGCAAACGCCTTCGGAATTCTTATTTATGCGGCCAGCGGCCAGTGACCATTGTGTGTGTGTGTGTGTGTGTGTGTGTGTGTGTGTATTCGAAAAGAGGAGAGCAGGGCGAGAAACGGTTATTTATGACGATCGAGAGGAATTGTCACACGCTAAGTTTTTTGTATTCCAGTAGGAGCCAAAACCGGTAGCATACGTAGTCTTAATTCTCTATACATCTGTATTAACACAATGAGCATTCGGGATTTTGCGAGAGAATCAGACGAAAAACTTTTCGTAGATACTACGATATATTAATTTTTCACTATTTCACTAATAATGTTTCGTTTAAATCAGCATATTGCTGTTAAGTTGCTCGACCACACTAACTGCACACTACAAAGATTTAGCGCCACTTTATTTTATCACTTAAACAGGAAATAGTGAAACTTGTTTAAAAGCTCTCATACAGTTTGCGGCATTCTTTCCCGTCTCCCGCAAACAAACTATTAAAGGTATTTCGTTACTGGTTATGACAACAGGATAAAGGTGCACTACACGCAGTTTACACACTGACAATGACTATTCACTTCTCAACATCAGTCTTCATTTATTTTAAGTAGTACGTAAATTTAAATGTAATTAGAACTAGTTTTGAGTTTCATCCTTTCTTCTGCTACTACGAAGATAATTACCAGTGGCTATTAGACCTGAAAATAAATACAGAGAAAGAAAGAAATGTAATAACGTAATGTGACAAGACAGAAATGTGTTGATTTCAGAAATATAAGAAAACTCTCAATTCATTCCAGTCAGCTTTAAGAATTGCGTATACAATAAACAGCAACGCCTATGATGCAGTGCGTAAGCGTGAGGTTTAACAGAAGGATTAGGACGTTTGGAAGAAGAGTGCCATTTCGGATTGTAGGCAGCAGCGGATAGCCCGAAGAGAGCAGGTTAAGTGGGCGTCGCCCAGATGACCGGTTCAGGGCACGCGCATGCAAAAAATAAGTCGGCCGTCCACTTCATTTATATTCCGCGAGTACGCGTCATTCGTCCTTTTCGGAGTAATGTTTAACTCCCCTGTTCCCGGCACAGGCACCTGCACCGAAACAAATCCGCGTTTCGACACTCTCATTTCGCATCGCTCTCTCCGCATCTCTTCAGGAAGCACTTACCAAATACCGTGGGCGTTACCTTTGCAACATTTTTATTCGCAAATAATGTCTGTTCATTGCTTTCCTCGAATAATTTTTCTGCAGCCACAGTAGGTCTAGAGCACACCTTAATTACAAGCACGGTAAATAGCAAACCACATCTGCACACGGAACAGCTAACGTTTATACGAGTAAATGCGGAACTGTTTTACAAACTTGACCTTCTTAACAAGTAAGTTTATCGGAAACGAATACCATAATGCTACGGGATATGTAACTGAAATTAACAGAATTTCTGTAGTTGTAAGTCGTATAGAAAGTATTCCCCTGAAAACGCGAACAGACGTTATACCCGATCTAAATATGGCGATAGACGTAGAGGTTGTTTATTATAGCAGTAACATGCAAATATACATTATGAGTTCGAAGAGGATAACTACTTCATGCATTTTTGGCTACTCAGTGTTTTCAGTAAATTCATGACATGAATTTGCTTGATACCTGTTTTGGGTTTTCTACTACACGTAAGCTGTCCACTTCTGCAGTCACTGTTTCTTATATAAATCTAAGCAAAACGTTTGAACACACGATTTCTTTAAAGTGTCTGTTAACTCTGAAATACGTCGCACACCTTAATTCAGAATACTGTTCAAATCGAACGTTACTGTGGTCTTAGATAACTGTGCTATGTTTGTTCATCACACATGCAGTACTTATGATGGTGTCAGAAAATGCGAAATGGAAGCTCTATATAAAGTACCACTTTACTCGACGAAAATGCACTCAATTTCGTTTTATTTGTACTTCTTTTTTTACTTTAATAATGAACAACAGTAAAGAGAAGAGAAGCGCTGGTTTTTACATATAGGTTGAATAATGGCAGTAAGAGATCGAGTGGAAATTCGTTATGGATATTTATCTTATATTTTTGTCTGACTTCAATTCGCGTAAAGAATTAAGGAGGAAGACATTTTCCTGTTCTCACGTAGTTTAATGTACGTAACATTTAGGTACTGAGATATCCTAAGTCGACGCATTTGTGTCTGTTTACACACTAGTCCCGGTTCGTTACGTGCCTTGTTGTCAGGATAGGAAAATCCTCTGTGTCAAGATGATAGATGAGTGAAAGATAGATGACAGCGCTCAAGCATCGTAAGTTAGCACTTCCTTTCACTAAATACTATGAGATCAATCATGTCAAAAAACGAACAATTAATTCATTATATGCAGCACTTAAATTTGATCATTTTCACAAACACGTCAGCTTTTAATTTTCTGATATTTAAACTCACCAGGTGTGCTTTCTGTGACAACAGTTTGACACAGTGTATTGTTAATAGCGTTAGTGGATCCTGCCAGATTTACTCTGTTGTTCCAATTTTATAAGAGGCTAAAAGGAAGAAAATTTAACAGAGGGCAACGTATGCAATGGAAAAAAGTATATCTTCAAATA
The DNA here is from genome assembly GCF_023897955.1 of Schistocerca gregaria. Classification (NCBI taxonomy): domain Eukaryota; kingdom Metazoa; phylum Arthropoda; class Insecta; order Orthoptera; family Acrididae; genus Schistocerca; species Schistocerca gregaria. Next base: position 827,455,441 of record NC_064931.1, read on the forward strand.
GGGTGTAAGTTGTCCACGGTAGAGTCTTTGTTAACTGCCGCATGACCTAATCGAAACATACGGAAGGCTGAAATAGTCTGAACGGAAGTATTCAAAATATAATGCAGAATACACAGAAAAATCCATTAGGTATAGTTATGTGCCGAAGATAAACATTCTTATAAGAGGTGTAACTGTCCGGGTCTTGCCTGAGGAAGTGAACAGGAAGTAGTGAGATAAGCTAATAATACATCCCAAATTAGCTTCGAAGTAATAGACACAATTAAGTGACTCCATCTAGACGAACTGTTTGATTACTGCAATTCTTTAGTAAATTTTTTTGGTCCAATACAAGCTGTATCAAAAATCTTGAATCAAAGTCTGTGACGTACGTTCGTCCCGTTTCTTTGGCTGTCGTCTGCTGGTATCGTGGTTAATTTCTGATAATAATCAAAACGAATATTTACAAACAGTTATCTTTAAAAACACCTTTTTTGCCGTCTCTGTTCTTTAGAGAGCATTCCAAATGAGGATTCTAGAGTATGATCCACAATATTTTATGCAAACGATACGTAAACAAAAATTAGGTAATTGTTTTTATATGCTAATCAACATTGCCATTAATAATCCATCTGCCGAACTTTATTCAAACTGGCAACCATAATTCTACATGAACGGTATCTATACAATGAAGGGCAATGTACCGAACTTGCGAAACGCTTCCGGGCTTCGCAATCTGTTTTTAGGGGCTAGATATGTTCTTTCTGTCAGCTTTGACGGATCGTTTAATGAGGTTATATGATAATATTAAAAAGGAATGTACTGTTGGTTAGCCTGTGAAAACTAAATTCCAGGTTAATATACATTATTTAAATAGAAGACAATCAAACTGTAAATTGAAACTCCATATTAGAATTTGAAATCCTATCTCTGAATGCGAATTTCATCATCTGTACCATATGAACTAATAATTTATACAGTACATAATGAAACTGCAGCAAATATACCTGCAGAATAGCTACTGTTTAACCAACTGCATCTTCATATAATAAATAGTCGTCATGAACTCTAGTATAGTTTTATCGCTGTGCTGTTATGGTGTTATGCCGGTATTTGACGGTACGAGTGAAGTATTGTGTGGTGCTTTCATGTTCCGATATTATGTGTCATGTGACACTAAAAGGTACCTACCTACCTAATGCGTAGTCAATCGTTCCATATTTACATCTATTCTCTCAAAATCATTGTGAAATGCGTACTAAATTAGACGTCACGTTGCACCAGCGCTTTGTCGGGAATTCATAACAAACGTAGTACTGATTTTAGAGACCCTATTACAATAATATTTCTCATTAGTGGTAACCTTTACATAGTTTACTAGCTTAGAGAATAAAAATCTATCGTTATTTTCTTTGTGGTGGAGTCGGATATTATTCAGTGTTAAATCCATGTGCACTAATTACCAGTTTTAGTATCCATAATGGGTTTTGAGAGCCCGGAAAATAGTGCTTTTGAAGGCACGGATGCACTTATCACTTACAAAACTAATGTAGTATGAAGTACGAAATCGGTTGCCCACCGTCAACGGCAACGACACACTTTTCCTCGCTTCGATATTTTACAGCAACTTGTAATCCCAGAAGGCGATGGCAACTACTGTTTACACTGTATAACCCGAGGGGTTTGAACCGTGGCGGCTTCTTAAGCCGCGTACACACATCAAAGAAGTTCCGCATTTGAGAAGCAACGATTCTAAAGAGGATGCGAGCGCGTCGCCCGTGGGCGGCCTCTCTACACACTCAGACATCGCAAAGTTTGTCGAGACTTCTGGTCGGCGCCCAGCTATAGATTTTTACCGGGCGGTAGCTGCGAAAATAAGAAAAGCCCGTGAATAGCGTTTAATCTGAACGGCCGGCGCGCGCACCTCAATGCGCCGCGTGCGTGCTCGTACAATGAACAGACTTCGACAGCCGACACCGAGCTTTGTTTTCACTTGTGAAAGCATATGCGCCGTGACATTTTTAATTCATGCAGTCCTCCTGTATTGGTGGGCGCAATCGATAGCAAAGATTGCTGCGGAATGGGACTCATGATTATTCAACGAGTCGTTGGCCGGGCTGGCACTTGGCTGTCGAGCTGGCCACGCGCGCATCACCCGCGCATCTTACTCAGCACTAAAGCCGCTCCCTTTGTTTCTGCTTCTCTCCGAGCGTGCTGGACAACGGATGCCGCCACGTCGTCTGACTAGGCAGAGTACCTCCGTGTAGCAGTTTGCCCACTGGGATTGCACCCCACAGCTCTTCTTAATTCTGATGTAACACTTACCGTGTTACTGATTTTAGTGGACATTTTACACCTGTTATATAGCATTTAAAATTCTCTCTTAATCATAGTGAAGCATTATCACACATTTCTTTCATCCCGGGTCGAGGAAATAGAAAGTAAACATCTGAACTACTCGGAAACACATCTGGCCGCATTTGCATTTCGTCCTTAAGCTCCAGTGGTGCATTTTGTTAAACTAATGTTACAGTTCTCATCCGGTAATCAAACTATGTGTTTACCGCGGTTTCCCAAATCGAAAAGGTGACTATCGAGATGGTTCCTTTGGTAAACACACGGCTGGTTCCCTTTCTAAATCTGAAACGACTTACGCCAACGTCGTCGTACTCTTCATTTCTTAAGCTTTAGATAGGGTAATGAAACGAAGCCATGTCAGTTAGTCAAGTCAGTATTTACCTCCTATCTTATTTCCGACAACCTGCGTCCCGCTCTATACAGATTGTATCTTTGCAAGACCGGCATGTCTCGTACTTCATTTTTCTGTGCGCCTGACAAGCCACGTACGGCTCTGCGCGAGGGCTAAAAGTGAAGAAATTACCGTGCAGTAATATCAGTAATCGTGGGCCACATATCTCGGTGAGTGAAATAATAATTATCATTCAATTTACCTCAATTTACAACAACATATTTACATCGTGTACATTTCACGTCTTGATATGAGTTTTGCCCACACTAGAACGCATATAAATCAGGCTGTTCCTCGCTTCTGTAAGCATGTCAGTTACTCAGTACGCTAGTTCGTGCTAAATATCTCCATTAAAATTAAAAACATAGTATGCTAATGCCACTAATGAAACATTTCAGCAAAGGTGTTGCCTTACCTATCAGCAGCAGAAATAGTCAATGGATGAACGTAATTTAGGAATCTAAAGCACTTCGATTGTACTATTCGGAAATAGTCCTCACTTGTCTTACAATAAGCAGTTTTTGAGATACGAGATTTATTTAATGATGACTTGTAACTAATTTCAGTCGCTTTTGTCTCACTATCCGAGTTAGGTACAAAGAAAAGAGATTCTGAAACTGAACGAAACAAAACAAAAAACCATGCATTAGAGCAGCAGGAGAACGAATAAGACATGCTATCTGCGTGTCAGCAAAGGATACGCTTTGTGCAATAGAAGTAACGCTGTAAAATGTGTAAGGTAATCTGCGCTCAGCCCAATATAAAGCGTAGGCCTTTTAGTTATGATCCAAACTTTTGCAGATCATTATAAATACATGCTAATTTTTATTTAAATGTAATATATTTTTTCGCCAAATACTAGTTCTGAACAACTATAAAGAGTAGCAGAGTCGCGAAATGTAGTAGACAAATACATTGCTCATACAATATTTAATGAATTCTTTCCGATTTTAAATACATATATGAATCACTGGTAGTCAGTGAGAGTTTCTTCTAGTTCACTGAAATACGCCAAGCGTATTAGGTGACATATAAAGTAGTACATGCGAATGTGTTAAAATTATTACAGTGTAGTATTACAGCTGTATAGATTGCCTAATGTTGAGCACGGCTACCATCACACCATCTTCATGATCGTAATTATCCTATCATCATTATTATCATATCGGATGTGTTCCAGGTAACTGCAATGGGTTAGGTATTCGGCTATGGTAGTAAGCTTGCGACTTAAATCTTTTAATTTATGAAAGATATATACGAGAGAAGAACTGCACCCTTAAATGGCTAGTACCGTTTCAGCCAACAATGATTTGGTAGAACCTAGCTATGCTTGCCAGAGTGATACGTGAGTAACGGATTTAGGACGATGATGCGATTGATTTATGGATATTCAGATTATAAAACTTTCAGAAAATCGTGTAATCCACCTGTGTGTATATTACCTGTTTGCTGTTGTTTACTATGTGACGATCCAAGCAGTAGTTACATTACCTTCACCCGTAAAGTTTTAGATATCTCCACCACTGGTTATCCTATGGGATGAAAGATTTATATCTCTTTGGTATTATATGAATGTGTGGTGTCTGTCCTAATGTCATGTAACTGATTCACCTTGATGGGCAATGAATCCAGAACATTCGGTGCGTATGCGCATTAACGTTCGATCTCCAGCGGGAATCTACAATTATCCAGCATGGACGACATGGAGGAGAGTGCGGATAGGTGGCGTTAGGTGTGAGTCGGCCAGAGAGCTCGTCCAGATACTCCATGCATTCGCGATAAACACAGTGTCCGGATGGCGCGCCGGTTAACGCAACTATGTGGTAAATAGGACATCCCTGTCTCTAGTCCCAGTCCAGCACACACATTCGCTTCTCACTGCGGATTCCGCGTTAAGTCATGATCCAGCTGCTATCGTTAGTTATTTTCCTATACTCTGCTCTCTTCGCCCTCCACCTCAAGTTTACGTAGTATGTATTTTGTAGCTGGATACAACTATCAGCCAGTGAAAATTTTGTATTCAGTTAATGATACTAAAGCAAAATAAGAGTTGTGTTAAGACAGACTATTATGACAATTATATATGAGTAATTTCTACATTTGTGTAGCTCGTATATGACGGAAAGGTATGTCTGTTACATTGATGTACAATGTTAAATTATATAACTGATGGCACAAAGATGCTATTTCGTAGCCGGCCGCTATGTCTCAGCGGTTCTAGGGGCTTCAGTCCGGAACGGCGCTGCTGCTACGGTCGCAGGTTCGAATCCTGCCTCGGGCATGGATGTGTGTGATGTCCTTAGGTTAGTTAGGTTTAAGTAGTTCTAAGTCTAGGGGACTGATGACCTCAGTTTTTAAGTTCCATAGTACGTACTGCCATTTGAACCATTTTTGTTATTTCCTAATTATTTAAGACCTGCGGAAAATCATCTACGTAAAGCTCAAAATGAGAGTGTGGCACGGAACATTAAATCAGGAAGAGAACAAAATTGTGGTTGGTTGGTCGTTTGGGGAAGGAGACCAGACAGCGAGGTCATCGGTCTCGTTGGAGTAGGGAAGGATGGGGAATGAAGGCGGACGTGCCCTTTCAGAGGAACCATCCCGGCATTTGCCTGGAGAGATTTAGGGAAATCACGGAAAACCTAAATCAGGATGGCCGGACCCTTGGATTGAACCGTCGTCCTCCCGAATGCGAGTCCAGTGTCTAACCACTGCGCCACCTCGCTCGGTACAACAAAATTGTGGAATCCTCGTATATGAACGATTAGGAAAACTGTTCTGATCACTGAAACATAGACCGTTGTTTTTCAGTGTCTGATAAATCACCGTTCCGAATCTTCCTTAAAGGTTAACTCTTGTCTCTATTTGTGAGATAGTGAGACAGTCGAATCGTCACATCTACTAATGTTGTTATTGTCAATTATTTGTGGATTATTTAACACGAAGCACTTATGACTGTGTGGCTGGTGGCTAGGTGGGTCTATCGGTAATTTCAAGACTGCAAAGCCCTAAGATACAGGGTTTGGGGCCCAGAGGCTCATAGGGTTCAGAACAACTACAATGCCTACAGTTATGACTTTTCATTGTATTATTTCGTTTTAAATCGTCGAGTTTTTAAAAATATTTCTTCTGTTTGCTCTAAAAGAAGACATGTTGTTAAAATTGTAAATTTGTGCTTGGTTTGATTCGTGTCAATGTTAAAATGCACACGGAATTTTCAGTGCGGTAAGTGTATCATTTATAGATGGTGCAGTAGTAGTTTTATAAGATGAGCCTGAAAAACTCGTAACATTTGTCCATTGCACTTAAGATGTGTATTTTGTATTCAGCACTTTCTCTCTCTCCCCTCCCCCCCCCACACCCACCCTCTCCCTCTCCCTCTCTCGCACACACACACACACACACACACACACACACACACACACACACACACACACACGCGAGAGAGAGAGAGAGTGAGAGACAGAGAGAGAGAGAGAAAGAGAGAGGGAGAGTGAGAGAGAGATAAGAGGACAGCACTGTACGCTAGTCCTTGTACTTAAATATAATCTTTGACGTACGACTCAGAATCATGTTCTATATTGATTTTACCGTATAACTATGTTTAATAAATACGTATATACTCTACGAGCCAACATAATACGTGTGGAGGAGGATACGACAAAACAATGTTGGCCGTTCTCTATCCTAATCACTGGGTATAAAGAGAGGAAAAAGACTCGTAACACGTCCTAATCTCTCTTCATTTGCAACGGGAACCGCCAAATCTTCACCGCCGATTACGTTCAAGTGTGTGTGAATTCCTAATGGACCAAACTGCTGAGGTCATCGGTCCCTAGACTTACACACTACTTAATCTAACTTAATAACAACACACACACCCATGCCCGAGAGAGGACTCGAATCTCCGGCGGGAGGGGCAACTCAGTCCGTGACATGACGCCTTAAACCGCGCGGCTACTACACGCGGCTATCACAGATTACGTTCAAATTTATGATATATGCAGGGCTTAACAATAAATGAAAATAACATACGTGGGAGTTCCAGATGATCAAGCGTTGAGAAAAAATAGCATTTTTAGAGTGGTTCGGGCAAGGAATGAGCCATTTATGTTATCTTATTTCCCAGGAAGCAGTTGGCGCAGCTGAAAGCGTAGAGGTCAGTAATCCAAGGGTCGTGACGTGGAGTCTGTATGTGGAATCTTCTTCTCTTAGTTTCAGTTTTTGTGTTACTTACACTGAAAATAAACTGAATAATGCTCATTATATTGTATTTATTAATATTTTCACAAAATGCAACCCACGTAAGTCATCGTGATTTAGGTTTTGCATGGTTTCCCTAAATCGCTTCAAGCAAATGCCAGGATGGTTCCTTTGAAAGTGCATGACCGAATTCCTTCCCCATCCTTTCCAAATCCGATGGGACCGATGACCTCTCTTCTGGTCCCTCCCCAAAACCAACCGACCATAAAATGCATGAAAAGGAAAGGCACAGGATAATTTGAGATTCCAAATCAATTTCCAGGGATGGATTCTAAGGCGTACACGAGAACTTCGTTTATAAAATCAGATAGTTTTGTTATTTTACAGTTGGTGATGTACTCGTGCTGGGTTGATAGTCATCGTAAAAACAGAGGAGCAGTAATTTTCTCGATGTATTGCATGCGCACGCCTTAATTTTGCACTTACAAGGTTGTTTTAAAGTTTCCGGCAAACCACCTCAATTAGCACCTTGCCTAGTACGGTAGTGTTCTCCTACGCTCTGCCAAGAAGCATGGGACTACATTTCCATTTTAAAGTTTTCTCTCATTGCTCAGTTTGACAGCAAACCACTCATAATGCGTCATTTCGCCAAATATTGCCGAGGACTTCTGATGATGTACAGTGGAATGTTCTTGATGCAGTCTACTCGATATGTCATTATTTTTGTCTCTCGATAAGATGAAAGTGGTCTTGAAGATTCTTCATTATAGTCTTTCGCTGACGACAAAATCAGATGTCGCAGGGTTGCACAAGCGGATCTCAGTTGGGGGAATCACTTTATACTGCACAATGGCCATCCATCTTGATCTTGAAAAATCTCCTCGTGTAATTGCGGGTTTGTTTATCCTCCCCGCGAGTCAGTTAACAAGAAGCAATTTTATCTCCTGTACGTAGATCTTCATCACATCGGTCAAAAAGCATTTTGTATACCACTTTTGTTAAGTTTCCCAGATTTTGACGAAACAATGTCGACATTCCTATATTTTGCCGTGTAGTCGTTGACGGTGTTTTCTGTCCTCGTTCAAAATTGCTCTCTTATAAGTACACGTAGGCTCTTGCCAATCATTTTCCGGAAAGGGTTATAGGATATTGTGGTGTATACGAGTGGATTGCTTTGTTCTTCGAAACACTTTTGCTCCTCGTTAGTCCACGATTCACTTATAAGTCAATTAGTACTGAAAATCTGGAAAAAGAATATATGTGACGTTAAAAACAGTATTTCGATTCACGTCGACGAGTAAGAAATCTCGATTTACCTCACACTTTAGTTACTGTTTCTTGGAAAGTTGTTTTCACAGCTCTCGTGGGCGCTGTAGGTACTATCGCTTCTTGGAAATTTATTAGTAGTTCCAAATTTTCCTTTGTCTCCCTTGCATACCTTTTATAAAATATTAATAAAATTAAAATACTGAGCACTATATCCTTTCATTTGGAGAGTAAGTAACGTAAAAATAGAAAATAAAAGAAATCACCGAATAGGGAGTCGAACTCACGACCCCCAATTACTGTAATGTACTCATTCCGCTGCGCCAAACGCTGCCTTGAAATTTCGACCGACCCGCGCCAGAAATGCTATTTTTATAAACGTTTGGCGATCTGTAGCCTCTAACTTTTGTCCTTCTCATTTCTTGCCAAGCTCTGCATACAACATAAATCTGAACGAACTCGGTGATGGGGAGTGGCGCGCTCTCCTTGTTAGTCTCATGATGCCTACTCGAGATACGGGATGGAACTGAGAAACGATAGACACTGATGTTGGTAGCTGTCCTATCACTGGATACAATCACCATGTGACACTCATGTTAATGGTACTGGTCTGTTGTATATAGCTGTTGTTACAAAACCTCACCGTGTGCACTGCGCGCAACAAAATGCGAACCAAGTGTCTGTCTCACCCTACGAATGGTGAGATATATATTCATGGCCAACATCGTAACTGTTAGTCAAGTGAAAATATTCAACGGAGGGCCGCATCTTTTGTAGTCGTATGAAAAATATGCGTATGTTAGAAAATTTATGCGTACTGGTGCCTGAATGTTGAATAAAAATACAGTGAGTGTCCCATATGTGTTTAAGCATGACGACCTTGAAATTTCGCTCGAAACTTTGATATGGGTCGTAATCATGAGACAAAATATGATCAGTAACGAGAGAATCAGCGTTAATCCGGTCCTAAATATATCTATATCTCGGTCTACTTGTACACACTGCGAAACCTCTGAGGAGCATGACAGAGGACACATCCCACTGTGCCACATATTCTATTATCGTACGCTATGTAAGCATTCTCCTTTCCAGAATGGCTACATTATCCCGGAACCCTACCAAACAACTATTGTCTGCCACTTGACTGATGTACGACTGATCCTGTCTGAGCAAATAATGTCATACCGCCACTAACTACTACAAGATGAGTTTTTCTCAGTCGATTGATACCGAATGTGACTAATTGGTATTTGAGTCATAGGGTACAATGTTTTAACGTTTTTTAATTAGATTTTTTACGTAGTACTTCATCACAGTGCTTCCGCGTCATCTACAGAGTTTGAGATTACTATTAATATTATTTGTGAAATCATTAACATACGACATGTAAAGCATAAGTCACAACACACTTTCCTAGGGTAAATCTAACATTACTTCTGGAAATACGGCGTATTCTCTACCAAGAAATCCTTAAACAAATAGCACAATTTATTTGTCATAAAACTTGTTCAGTAACCCATAAGAGCCGGCCGGGGTGGCCGTGCGGTTCTAGGCGCTACAGTCTGGAACCGCGCTACCGCTACGGTCGCAGGTTCGAATCCTAACTCGGGCATGCATGTGTGTGATGTCCTTAGGTATAAGTAGTTCTAAGTTCTAGGGGACTGCTGACCGTAGAAGTTAAGTCCCATAGTACTCAAAGCCATTTGAACCATTTTTAACCGATAAGATCTTTTGATCTTTTCGTTGATAACGGTTCGTGTGCTACTGAGTAAACTTTTTTTTGAAGAAAAGAAATACTGCATCTATCTCACTGTCGTGGTCCATGACTTTCAGTATGTCATATGAGAAAAGCGGGAGTTGAGTTTCACTTGACAGATGTTTTTGAAATTCAATCTGATTGGCATGGAGGAGGACATTCTGTTCGAGACACTTCATTACGTGAGAGCTCTTATTTTTTTGTAGGTTTCTACAAAAAAATGATGGAGGTCAACTGTAGCAGACTGTAGTTTTGTGGATCATACTGCACTAGTGAGCTGTATTGCGTTTCCGTGCTAGCTGCGTTATGGGTAACTGAAAAGTGACATTTAAAGTATAAATTGTTTTTAAATGTATTTAATTGATTAGATGTTGTCGGAATCGGGAACCCATGTGAGCGTTCTCCTAATATAGTTTTAGATCATCTACAGCCAAGCATTGAATATGTTAATTTGCAGTACCCGATTAATTCACATATAGTTTCACACCATCTCTTTACGGTATGTTCGCCCATTAACCGAGAGTGACCAGTTTATATGGTGTTTGTATTTCTGTTTTACACGATTACAGTGAAGAATTCCTTCCTGCTGGATGTGTTAAGCAAATGTGCGACAGAAAGAGAAACGGAGGAGGGTTGCGAAGGCGTGGCACGCATTAGAGTAGCTGGCGACGCGTGTACCGGGCCGTGATTACGGCCGAGCGCTTCTTCGCATTTATGCACGCTCTGGGAGCAGTCCCAGGCCCGAACGACGCCGTAACCCGCCGCCTGCTCAAACTCGCTGCTAAAATTGTTAAGGAACGTATAAAAATGCCCTAGCTATATTTTACGTCGTTGTTTTTAACAGTTTCCGCCGACACGGACAACGCAACCTGCGGAAGTTCTTAAGGGCCGCAGTGCGGAGCGACAAGCTTGTAGGCAACTTGTATCAACGTTGCTAATAAGTGGAGCGGCAACCTTGATAGCCGCTGACTATTGACTATCGGCAACGAACAGTAACATTTACTTGCATATTAAATGAAAGCAAAACTTTTCCATCTTTTTCTTTAAAATATACACCTATTTGTTAATTCGTAACGTATTTCCAGTGCATTCGAGAAGGTCCAAGTCCTGTTCCCCGTCCTATTTCCCTGCTTCTCTAATATGCTTAAAGAAAATACCGGAATGGTTCATTTGGTCAGGAGACATAAAATCTCCTTCGAAATCCTTGTCCAGTGTTTGAGCTGTAGCTTCTAGACATTGCCGTCGAAGAGACATTAATTTTTCATCTTCTTTCCTTCTTTTTTTACTATGCGTGTAAGCAGTAAACAATCAATGGGGCGAAAATATTTGTAAAATTTATGAATAATGCGCATTTTCCTTTCATAATAATTACGTAACTGGCACCTGTTTGAGAAACATTCGTTTGTCCATCGAATAGAGACTTCTCTCAAATGTCGTTGGACCACCTCTTACAACAAGAAATCATGCAGGTCACTCCTTAGCACCGAAATCGTAACATATAAATTTCAGTGTGATACGCTAGAGCACAGACTCTAGTCGAGTTTTACGCTTCTGATTTTAAAGTGTTTTAAGATAATGTTGCTCTTCATGAAAACGGAATAAAGTGTTGATACGTTAACCCTGAGGTCATAACACGATTAGGTATAAGGCGGAAAAATATTATGAGGATTACAGAAATGTATATCTATGACTATGAAGGTGTGTTTGATGAGAAGTCGTTCCGTGCTGCAGTCTTTACCTAAAAACATTGCCACAAGGAAACAGGTCTGGATTGTTCCTGTCGAAGTTCTCCCTACATTGTTTACTGACGAAATGCTGAAACATCGACAGTGTATGTTGTAGGACTATGACGAATAAGTTTCTGACGAACGATATTTCCCATATGTTCAGTTGGTTCCATTGCAGGCGTGTATGCTAGATAGAAAACAGACTAGCTGGTGTAACATAACGTGCAGCGTGATAGTTTGCGAGACAGGGAAATAAACCAGAACCAGATCGAATCCACGCAGACAGATTAAGGAGAGTGTGTCACTATCATGGAGAGCCTGAACGTGGTTATCAGGCAGTTTGCCACGCTCATTTAAGTAAACGCTGTGTTGGTTCCTACATTTCTCTTCCGCAAATATGATGCACAAATAACTAAAATACGATAGCTCACAGCATGAACTATTCACACACAAGTGCCACACAACTTCCCCCTCTTGGGATACCTTGACAACTATGGCGTCAGGAACAGCATCTGGTCACAATGTTAAATTTTAAATAAATGGTAAATCTGTACTAGACGAGATAAACATTAAGGAAAAGAAGAAGAAAAGTGAATGCAAGATACAGCGGCTTTAGTTGCCGCTTTTCTCCGTCATAGGTTTCTAGGTATTGTGAGTCTATAATACGGGTTGAAAGGGAGGGGGTGGGAGGGAGCCGTCTCCCAGAGTCAAATACCTTACTTACGTAGGGGTTGCAGTGCACACCTCCCTCAATCAGAAGGAATCTTGATCAAATTTAAGCTGTCATCACAGTGGAACTGGCTGAAGCAGGCCCCGACGCACAACAAATTCTGCCATCGCGGCGTTTATGTGCCCTATACAATGTGAGGCGGTTTTGTTCTCTGGACACAAGAAATCGGGGCAATGTCTTGCATATCGCCAGTCCATTCTGTAACATAACTCCTTGAAAAGTCGATGCAGACAGGTTCCGCAGTGCTCCAACACTGCGAAAGAATTACGCCAACGTGGGAAGGATACGGCAAATTCCGTGCTGAAATCTCATCGTGAGGTTTAGCAACTGCTTATTTGCTGAGCATGGCCCTCTTCTATTCATTGATTCCACTAACGCACTGCTGTAGTAATAGCAACCCCTTTTGAGTTACAACCAAATCACTTCCCAGATACCGACTATTGTATGTACGAAAGCATGCTGAAAAATAAAGCCTCTGAATTTTTTATACTAAAAATCTTAACGCTTTTTAAATAAACACAGTTTATTAACATTCTACATCTTTATTCTTTATGTCTACATATTTATTTCTCAGCCGGCCGCTGTGGCAGAGCGGTTCTAGGCGCTTCAGTCCGGAGCCGCGCTGCTGCTAAGGTCGCAGGTTCGAATCCTGCCTCGGGCATGGTTGTGTGTGATGTTCTTAGGTTGTGTAGGCTTAAGTAGTTCTAAGTCTAGGGGACTGATGACCTCAGATGTTAAGTCCCATAGTGCTTAGAGCCATCTGAACCATTTATGTCTCAACATGGTCACCCTGATAAAGACCACAGTTATCCCAACAAGAGATGAGTTTGTTGATAACGTAACTGTAGAATATTTGATTTTGTTGGTGGACCCACAGCCTCACTTCTACTTGCACCACTCCATAGCTATCAAACCGAAGTCATCGCAGATGTTCTTTAAGTTCTGGAAACAGATGAAAATCGAATGGGGCCTAGTCGTGACTGTATGGAGGACGATCGATGACAGTGAACCCAAGGCTTCCGATTGCTGCGGATGTCTCAGCGTTTGTGTATGGTCTGGCATCGTCATGCTCCCTGTGTGGACAAACTCATCGAATTTGCAACTGGATTACAGCACGCTGTTTCTCACGCTCCGACATAGTTACGTCACACACCGCCATGTTACACGCTAATTCGGAGCCCTCTAGCGACAGACATGAATAATAAATATATAGTTGGAACTGAATGGCACAGTTTCACGTCGTCGGGAGACAGTGGCTTCGTCTTTCATTTTTGCCCTACTTTGGCGTAGCACTGATTGTTTCGTTGACACAAGAGAGGACGCTGCTGGATCGTTGTGTGTCTCATTTCTATTCAGCTTTGCACGTACAGTAGGACACTGTTACGCCAATACTCCGTGATGTTATTTAAATTTCAGGTTTAATAACAATGCTAGCACTGAAAACTGTTCTTCCAACTAATGATCAGCTTTCTGCATTTAGCAACGCAGAAATTACTAGCGTGTATTCAACTTTCCACAGCTTAAATTTCTTCCCCTTGAGGTCACCATGTAGTATAATATAAAACGAATTTTCAGTATCTTTAAAAATTTATGGAGTTTTGACCAATGAAATCTAAAGTAACGTCATCCAAATTTTCTCTACAGAGATAATATGTTAGTCGTACTTAAAAAAAAAGGTTCAAATGGCTCTGAGCACTAGGGACTTAACATCTATAGTCATCAGTCCCCTAGAACTACTTAAACCTAACTAGCCTAAGGACATCACACAACACCCAGTCATCACGAGGCAGGAAAAAATCCCTAACCCCGCCGTGAATCGAACCCAGGAACCCGGGCGCGGAAAGCGAGAACGCTACCGTAAGACCACGAGCTGCGGACAGACGTATTTATAAATTAATTCGATTACTTGAAATTCCCTAACATCAGCTGTATTAGGTACACATACCATACCCAGTACCGAAATACGAAAATCTGTGCCAGACCTGGACTCGAAATTCGAGAGACTACATGGAGCATCCGACAAGGCATTGGGTCCACCGACAATCTGGGCTGTTCAACGTTAATATAGTGTTAATAGTTCCACACGTGAATTTTGTGGTTAAATATGTATAACAATTTTATTATTTGAATTCAAGCATGTGATAACAATAACAATAACTAATAAAAAATATAAGATGTGTTCACGATACATGAGAATCTAGCATGTTTACTGATTTTTATTTTCTGCTTTATAGATCTATGCATGTAATTAAAATTTCTTTGGTTAATTTTTGTTAATACTTCTCACTTCATGAAACAGTGTTCTCTGTACAACATTTTGACAGATTTGACTCCTTATGAGCTCCATTTCGATGATAAATGCAAATACGGCACTATCTGTTAAACATCTAAGCACCTTTTTAAAAGTTAAAGTGTGCGAAAGTATTGATATATGACCATAAAGAAATGATGAAGTGGAAAGAAATGGCTTTGTATAGGGTGGTCAGAAACAGTTTGAGAAGCTTGTAACGGTGTGGCAGGATAGGTTGTGCTGAGAAATATTTGTGATGAAAAAAATGTCGATATGTTGCACTGTTTCCGAGTTCATTAGCACTGAAGTTAGCCAATAACGTCATTGTGGGAACAAATTTAAGCGGCCCGCCAGATACAAGTAGTGTCAGTTGTTCTCTTACCGTAGAGCGCTTTTGGCTGGTGTTATATCATTACTACCGTCCCATTTTTGTATCTCCCTCTTGTTCGGTTTCTGGAAACCAAACGAAGAATACGTCTGGGGACGCCGTCTCTGGCGGGTCGCTTGAACTTTCGTGTGCAAGGGCCTGATTGGCTAACTTCAATGATATTTAAATCGGAAACCACGCAGTAGCTAGAATTTTTTTCGTAACAGTTATTTCTTAGCACAACCTATCCTGCAACATCCTTAAAATCTTTTAAGACTGTTTCTGATCACCCTGTATATTCAAACGCGTTTTCTTGCAGTAAGTTAAAGGTGATTCAGTTTCTAAAACAAATATTTGTAGTCTTCCGGCAGAAAATGTGCCCACGAACAAACTGAAAACAGATGGTATGTGATATAACTACGGTTCATCAGATATCTGATCGCATAATAAGAGGATTCTTTTTCAAAGTACAGAATTTGTCCGTGCAAAGTATCCGGCAGCATGTAGTAAAACTAATAAAAATTCTCAGAGATACTGAACGCAAAGGTCGATGATGACTACGCCAAGGAATCTAAGGCCTACTACGACGTATGTGGCTTCATATCTCAATTATTTTCTCAGAGGCTTTCATGTTTCTGACGGATTTAAGCTCTACACATGAAGAGTGAAATACATCTAGAATTAATTTACGAGCACTGTGCATCGATTGTGGTACAGATCTCTGGTAAATATTAAGACAAACGTGATACAAGGTCGTGTTGCTTAGGGTGGGATCACTCTTTGCTTTTTTATGCCAGATATTTTTTATACCTGTTAGTGATGAGTGCAGTTTAATCAAGCATTATGTCTGTGTCGTTGTGAATGATCATGGAAGATGAAAGGAAGCATAGATTCTGAAAGGAAGGGAGTTGGTTAAATGTTTTGTTGTTGTTCACGTCACTTTTCTCAAAGGGAATCGAAATAGTTGCCGGGGTTGACGTTTCTATCGCGCAGATCTGTTTATATAAAAAATGCCTCCTATTTTGAGTAAACAACGCATTGGCTGTTTTCTTCAATGTAAGACAGACATCTAGGACAAAATTTACTACTATAGGGCCTTGTTCTGGTACATGTAATTCACTAGCGATAAAGTCGCATAATAACTTTTTCGACAAAGAGAATCGAATTTGTTATCAGTTTTTTGAACTACAACTAGCGCTTACATGCAGGTCTGAAAGATCAGACACTGTTGACAACTCAATACTTAGAAACTAATTCACTTACTGCGAATTCTCTGATATTAGCTGTATCAGGAATAAATGTGTTACGCGATATTGGCACATGAAAATATCTGCTGGGCCGGGCTCGAGCCCCAAGAGGGCCATACCCAGGCTGATCGTTACTAATGCTAGGCGATTAGAGAGTTGGAGAAAACAAACCGCCCGCATCTCGTGGTCGTGTGGCAGCGTTCTTGCTTCCCGCGCTCGGGTCCCGGGTTCGATTCCCGGCCGGGTCAGGGATTTTCTCTGCCTCGTGATGGCTGGGTGTTGTGTGTTGTCCTTAGATTTGTTAGTTTTAAGTAGTTCTAAGTTCTAGGGGACTGATGACCGTAGATGTTAAGTCCCATAGTGCTCAGAGCCATTTGAAAACAAACCTCGCTTTTAAAAACATTATGTTTAAGTAGCCACGTCTTAAAACATTCGTTAAGTTGAAGAGACTGTTTGTTAGGTGTTCTCACATTCGGAAATACCTTGACTCTGACATGAAATTGTAAGGTTAAATACGTACTGGAATATCCGTCAGGTCAAGATCGGCAGTATAGCGTGTAGAGACTGAATAGCACAGAAACCTACAGCTACATCTACATATATACTCCGCAAGCGACCCAACGGTGTGTGGCGGAAGGCACTTTACGTGCCACTGTCATTACCTCTCTTTCCTGTTGCAGTCTCGTATGGTTCGCGGGAAGAAAGACTGTCTGAAAGCCTCCGTGCGCGCTCTAATCTCTCTAATTTTACATTCGTGATCTCCTCGGGAGGTATAAGTAGGGGGAAGCAATATATTCGATACCTCATCCAGAAACGCACACTCTCGAAACCTGGCGAGCAAGCTACACCGCGATGCAGAGCGCCTCTCTTGCAGAGTTTGCCACTTGAGTTTGTTAAACATCTCCGTAACGCTATCACGGTTACCAGATAACCCTGTGACGAAACGCGGCCGCTCTTCTTTGGATCTTCTCTATCTCCTCCGTCAACACGATCTGGTACGGATCCCACACTGATGAGCAATACTCAAGTATAGGTCGAACGAGTGTTTTGTAAGCCACCTCCTTTGTTGATGGACTACATTTTCTAAGAACTCTCCCAATGAATCTCAACCTGGTACCCGCCTTACCAACAATTAATTTTATATGATCATTCCACTTCAAAACGTTCCGCACGCATACTCCCAGATATTTTACAGAAGGAACTGCTACCAGTGTTTGTTCCGCTATCATATAATCATACAATAAAGGATCCTTCTTTCTATGTATTAGCAATACATTGCATTTGTCTGTGTTAAGGGTCAGTTGCCACACCCTGCACCAAGATCCTATCCGCTGCAGATCTTCCTGCATTTCGCTACAATTTTCTAATGCTGCAACTTCTCTGTACACTACAGCATCATCCGCGAAAAGCCGCATGGAACTTCCGACACTATCTACTAGGTCATTTATATATATTGTGAAAACAATGGTCCCATAACACTCCCCTGTGGCACACCAGAGGTTACTTTAACGTCTGTAGACGTCTCTCCATTGATAACAACATGCTGTGTTCTGTTTGCTAAAAACTTTTGAATCCAGCCACACAGCTGGTCTGATATTCCGTAAGCTCTTACTTTGTTTATCAGGCGACAGTGCGGAACTGTATCGAACGCCTTCCGGAAGTCAAGAAAAATAGCATCTACCTGGGAGCCTGAACCTAATATTTTCTGGGTCTCATGAACAAATAGAGCGAGTTGGGTCTCACACGATCGCTGTTTCCGGAATCCATGTTGATTCCTACAGAGTAGATTCTGGGTTTCCAAAAACGACATGATACTTGAGCAAAAAACGTGTTCTAAAATTCTACAACAGATCGACGTCAGAGATATGGGTCTATAGTTTTGCGCATCTGATCGACGACCCTTCTTGAAGACTGGGACTATCTGTGCTCTTTTCCAATCATTTGGAACCTTCCGTTCCTCTAGAGAGTTGCGGTACACGGCTGTTAGAAGGGGGGCAAGTTCTTTCGCGTACTCTGTGTAGAATCGAATTGGTATCCCGTCAGGTCCAGTGGACCTGCCTCTGTTGAGTGATTCCAGTTGCTTTTCTATTCCTTGGACACTTATTTCGATGTCAGCCATTTTTTCGTTTGTGCGAGGATTTAGAGAAGGAACTGCAGTGCAGTCTTCCTCTGTGAAACAGCTTTGGAAAAAGGAATTTAGTATTTCAGCTTTACGCGAGTCATCCTCTGTTTCAGTGCCATCATCATCCCGGAGTGTCTGGATATGCTGTTTCGAGCCACTTACTGATTTAACGTAAGACCAGAACTTCCTAGGATTTTCTGTCAAGTCGGTACAACCATGCCAGAGTCCTGTGACAAACCATCACTGAGTACATGCCATCCGGTCTTCATTTCATCTTGGTGTACTTAAAAATGCCGATTGGTCAACATGATGTATAGGTTTACAAGACATTGTTTTAAGAAATTTCAATATTCGACCTTGCACCATACTGTGTCATAAGCTGCTTGCAGTTAAACTAAATCTACACCGGTCTTGATTTTCTTCTCTTAGCCAGTTTCTATGTGAATAGCCGAGGACATCACTTGCTAACAGTAGCTTCTAAGAGCTGTATATCCTACTTCATCAGATGGTACCACAGAATAAATTTGATCTTTTATTCGGTGTAAGACCATTCCTTCCCACGGTTTGTGAGCACAGATACTCGATGAAAGTTTTCTAGATCTGTTCCTTTGTATTTAAATTTCGCTGGTAACGTTTCTGAACGAAGAATTTCCTTAAAAAATGCGAGCTAATCATTTACACGTTGTTGGTCCACTGTGCACCAAACTTCTGGATAGAGCCCTTTTGCATTTGTACCTTTTTTTTGCATTTCGTATGGTTAAGGGTCTCTACAGTTTAGTGATGGAAATTAGCGTTTAGCGTCATTGGCCGGGAGGCTCCTTGCGGGGCAGGTCCGGCCGCCTTGGTGCTGGTCTTATTACATTCGACGCCACATTCGGCCGGATGGGGATCAAACGATGATGAAGACAGCACAACACTCAGTCCCTTAGTGGAGAAAATCCCCAACCCAGCCAGGAACCGAACCCGGGCCCGTAGGACGGCAATCCGTCAAGCTGACCACTCAGCTATCGGGGCGGACAGTTTAGTGATTATAAATGCAGAAAATAATTCTGGGTGGAGCTGTAGAGATTTCTTGACCTCAGGTGTTTTTACTTCAATACCACTTGCTTTAATTTCGCGAACCCTAGAAACTATCACTATGCGACTGTCGCATGAGACTGTTGACTTTTATGTGTTGTGGGAACCGCATCTCGTGGTCGTGCGGTAGCGTTCTCGCTTCTCGCGCCCGGGTTCCCGGGTTCAATTCCCGGCGGCGTCAGGGATTTTCTCCGCCTCGTGATGGCTGGGTGTTGTGTGTTGTCCTTAGGTTAGTTAGGTTTAAGTAGTTCTAAGTTCTAGGGGACTGATGACCATAGATGTTAAGTCACATAGTGCTCAGAGCCATTTGAACCATTTTCGTTGTTGTGGGAAGGGTCGTCTCCCAGCTCCCGAAACAGTGTCCAGACTTTGCTACCGGCGTGTGTCAAGTCAAAGTTTTTGGTTTCTTTGTGCCATTTTCTCTCCTTCGTTCATTCGAGGATTCATAAGATCCTTAGCTGTTGCTTAGTCTCCACTTCTCTTGAATTTATTATATAGCTGATTGACCTCTTCGTTCTATCCATGATTAATCTCTTTACGCCACCCTCTGGGTATGCTGATTTTGCCAATGCATATCACCGCCCTCAGAAGCTTTGAGTATGAGTGCAGTGCGTTGGTAATCTGTTCTATAGACTTATCCAACGCTTTTGAGTATTTATGCCTTTCTGTTATTTGGAAGTGGTAACGTGATACAGGACGGGATCATACTGACGGAAGATGTTGGCCGCAGGAAATGAGAATGGGATGGTATTGATATCTAGAATAATCACGAAGGGTCTTTCTGATGTTAGTTCCTGAACTGCTCCCCGAAGAATCCGTAGATGAAATGCGTAGGTCAGGCATGCTCTCTGTGCCCCATTCACTACACTGTAGTGTGCTCTTACCTTTTGCATTGTTTGCTTCCACCCACTGTACTAGCATTCTTCCTCTTTCATCCTTCTCACATGGCTGTTGCTGTTAAAGTCGCCTACATATAATGCGAGATATTAAAATACTGGGATTTGTTTTGGTTAAGTAGTGGTTTGTAGATATTTGTTACTTATATGTTTCCAGTGTGAGACAATCAAGTCTCCTTCTTCGGTTCTGTCTTCGAGAATGACCGAGACATTCTTTAAGCAGTTACATTAAAGGTGACAGTCCCATATTGATGGTAGTTAATACTGGAGATAAGTTTATATTCAGAGAGACGACCTGGCCTTGACAGAACGTTGTCATATTCTGTGTGAGTCTCCTGTATGGCTATGGTGCCCACCTTATACTGACCTAAGACATTGCTCTTATTTCTGGAGAGTTCCTCGACATTCAGTTGTCAAATTCTAAGTACGTTTACATGTTGACTCTGAAAAGTGACTTTCACATAGGAAATCATATTGTTTTATATTTTGTTTTCGATGTTGAAATTATATCTGAAACGCCTGCTTGAGTCAGGCTAATTGGAACTGTCCAGTCAGTTGCCCAGAGAGCACCGACAGTAATCAAAGAACACGGACACGTATTTTAAGGCGAACATAGTGACTGCACACAAAGAGATCTGTTGTTTGCTCTCCGTACGCGACCGTAAAAGTCTCGAAACAAGTTCTTCGACATGTCAGGACACTGAAAAGTCGTGTGTTTTTCCAGCACACATAGCGTTTATAACTATTTTTCATCAGTCGAGGTACTAACACGACATGTCCATTGTAATAGAACGTTGAATTTTTATAATAGTCATTCGGGAGATCTTGGAAAATTAAGCAGTAGAGAAATGAAATATCTACTGTTAAATCTTTCTATCGTCACGTTACAGGTCTCTATCTGAACTGATATACAGCCTCACATCGTCAGCGTGTTGTACGACATATATTACATATTCGTAATTATGTTTTGTTCGTGTAACATTGTTGATGTTTTCTTAACGTAGATTTTGGATTAAGACCTGCACTACCTTTAAGCAAACGCTTTCAGGAACCATGTTATTACTTTTAGTAATGATTGTTATCATCGTTTCCTGGAGATCAAAAGCTATATGCATAGACCTAGTCCATGACTTTGATCCCTCTATAGCTGTCGTAACTAGGGCCTGAGTATGCACGGTGTAACAGTACCAAAATTATACAGACGGTACATCTCGGTGGGCTTGACAAAAAAGTTTAACGAAATATCGTTGCATCGTGTTCTTTATTTTTGTATTCCTAAAAGACAGATATTTATAGAATTGATACTAGCCGCGTTTTTGTTTACTTTGCCACCTGACTGTATACGACATTGCATGTGTATCACTGACAGCGACGCGTCTCTCACAGAAAGGTAACGGGCGAAGAACCAGAGCAATATAAACACTGGACGTGTACGACGATGCGGCCCTGAGGTCAGTTGCTACCGAAACAAGCAATATCAACAGTCATTTCGTTGTCAAGAACGAGTAATTCGTTTTGCGTAAACTATGAATTAAATACAACCAGACGTTTTCTCTTTTAATACATTATCATAACGAAGGTCGAGGTAATTAAGGAAAGCTAGTATAAAATAAAATGTGTTTCCTTTAATACAGAATCATCCAGTTACAATGTAATTCGTTGTACATTAATTACAATCAAGTGTTTCATCTTTTTACAACAATACCACAACGAAAATTAAATTACGATAATTTTCCTTTTGTACAACAATACCATAACAAAAATGTAACCCACATTACTTCGTTTCCTCTTACGCCAGCAGTACAATAAGTGTTCAAATTGCCCACCATTCGATTCGACCCACGCTTTATTACGCTGAACACAAGTTCGTTGGGCTCGTTCAAACACATGCACAGTTGCCTTTATTGTACTGGCAGCACTGAAAGTTCTTTGCATAAGTTCGTCCACATTACTTACCTGCTGAGCACAAACAAGTTCCTTCATATGGGCCCAAAAGTAGAACTCCAGTGCATTTGAATCGAGACTGCGTGCTGACCATCAACGTGGACCGAAATGTCCTATCCGTCATCCTGGAAATCCTCTTTTCAAAAACCTCGTACTTTGTGACCAATGTGGCTTGCAGCACCACTACGGGCGAACTACATGTTATGAAGTATTGCTAGTGAAATATCTTCCAATAAAGTTGTTAGCAATGTTTCCTGTAGAAAGGTTTAGTAATTGTTACCAATAAATTGCTCAGATAAAACATAAGGCCTAATAATGTAATCATCGATTATACCAGCCCATAAATTTACGGAAACGTGGCACTGTAAATGTGTTGCTACTACTTGGCGCATATTGTGTACACTCCTAGTGTAGATGTTATGGAAATTAGTTATTCCTTCGCGAATGAAAAACGCTTCATCTGTAACGAGTATTTTGTGTACAAAATCATGCTGCGCACTTTCGTACAAAAACCACTCCGAGAATTCTCATCGCGGATGGAAATGTAGCTCTTCAAATGCTTACACGCTATGAATGTGCAAAGAGCGAAGACACTTCTCTTTCTGAATGTGATGAACGCCAATGTGATATACACCTGTCCGCAGCTCGTGGTCGTGTGGTAGCGTTCTCGCTTCCCATGCCCGGGTTCGATTCCCGGCGGGGTCAAGGATTTTCTCTGCCTCGTGATGACTGGGTTTTGTTTGATGTCCTTAGGTTAGTAAGGTTTAAGTAGTTCTAAGTTCTAGGGGACTGATGATCCTAGATGTTAAGTCCCATAGTGCTCAGAGCCATTTGAACCGTGTGAGGCAGCTATACACCTACTTGGCGGGCGATGCTTCTGGTACTCAGTAGGATCTTCGTGGATGCGGTTCAGAATTTGTTTCCCAGCTTCCAATGCTCATTTTTTGCACCGTGGCTCTCTACCTTCTGCTTGGGGCAGATAAGAGCCAGTATCTCTCAATCTAGATGTAGATGTAGATCTATGCAAATTAAATACGTACTCGTAAGTTGTATTCTATCATGATTTATTTAATAACAAAATGAAAGCGTATAAGAACAGACAGTACATTTCGCATATATAATTAAATGGAAAAAGATAACGATAAGTACAGTGTTTCGTTACGAAAGTATTTAAGAGTAATCGAGTAAAAGAACAGAATTATATTGATACAGGCCTCTGGTGAACAGCAACAAATGTTAATTGATCAGGAATTTTTCGTTGTGGGAAGAGTTCTGGATAAATTCTTACAGCTGCCCTCGGAACACACGTGAATAAAATGAATGTCGCATAGTTTACCGATAGTGAATCCTCCTTCCATCATAACGTTCAACAGACTTGCAATAACGTCTACAAAGGTAACTCTATAACTGTCGATGATAAGCATATTACAGTCATTCAACCACGCAGGCCGTAGTCACCGATGTGTTTGCGACTCACGTTCGCAAAGTCAATACGCGCAGCGATAAGTAATACGAACCGATTGTTTACATAAGTGTACCTGTGTTGGGGAAGGGGCAAAGCAGACACGCCTTAGTGTTTTGATCTTGTTTAACGAATTCTCCTCGTCTACCGTGCAAAATGTTTACACAAGCCAATCTAATCCGAGTGCTCTCTCTAATGTCTATTTGTCCAAAAACATTCTCCCAAGATAAATTGTGTTTTTCTGGGACAACAGTGGAAAATGGACAAATTGTTACAAAACATTTAAAATCAGTTGTCTGTGTTCTGCTACGGGATGTTCTTGGCAGCTTATACCGTTTACACCCTGTATGTATGGATGATACTTGACTACTACACAGAGACGGCAGACAACTAACGGCACAGATTGCTAATATCATTCTATTTGTCAGTCCATTTATCTGTTCATTCCAAACATAAAAGGCGAGAAGGGAAGGTGGTGCATAAGTTCAGATTGGATAAACGTGTCGCACCAGTTCGGTCTCAGCGTATTCAAAATTATTTTCCCGGCATTAGCGTCAAGTGATATAGCGAAACTTTGTAATCGGTAAACTGACCGGACTGTGATTTCAACCCTCGTCTTGCCGAATGTGTATCAATTTTATGAACCACTTGTTCATACCGCTTCATCTCGCGAACGTTATTCTTCCTCAAGAAAATTTGTTGAACTTTTTGTTCGTGCTGTTGGTGTGTTTTATTTTTAAGTTTACTTTATTGTCAGTTAGTCAATTGTAAACATCCCTGAGGAATATGTTTTGATTTTACTACCAGGAGTACAGATTTTTTTTAATGAATGCAACACTCATATGTCATGTATTATATTTCCTCGATAAAAACACAACTTTTCCCTACTTCAGATACTCTACTAACCGACTTGACGTGGACAACTCATTTATTGTGTTTGCTAACGTGTCTTTCGTTCTTGAAGGTTTTGACGTTAAAGTAGTACTGCAGACTTTTTAAATTCTACAATCTGCGACGTAAATGGGGCGGGAAAGAGAGGTCGTAATTCTTAAGAAATTTCGTTTTACAGCCTTTGATTGTGAACTGCAATAAATGATAACCGATTTGAGTCGACGATGACCATCCTCACACATCGTATTCTTTTCAGCTAATTGAGAAGCACGTTTTAAAAAATCTGCTGAAATAGCACCAACAGTTGGCATAATACTGTACCAAAAATCATTGACAGTGATGTACTGTCAGCATAGTTTAGGCCAATTGATGTTGATATCTGGTCATCATCGACGGAAAAAATCTTGAGGTAACGTAATTTGTGGCCAAACAGTGAAATAAAAAGCTTTGCCTTTATTTTTATATATGTTTATGATGAACGTTATGCTACTTATCGTATGTATCTTTACAGTTGTTAAAAAGTCCTTAGCAGTTTTTTTTTTTTTTTTTTTTTGTAATCTCACGGCAAATTTGTAAATATATTGTTCGAAGTACGTCAGTTTTCAGTACAAAGTTTTTTTCACATCTTCTCACTTGCAGAAATTTTAAAGCACGAAGTCTTTCGATATCAAGATGTATAAGGTTCGTTTTCTGTTTTGCTTTCGCTTTTTGCTACTGTCTGTTGTTTACTGCAGTTTTAAAGGCTGTGCTATCTAGTAAACTGTGTCTATAAATTCAACAATATATTCATTTCAATTTTTCATGTAGCTACTGTCATAAATTTTCACTGAGTTATGAATATCGTATTTCCGCGAATAATTATTCGCCTTGAGGCATCCAATACACCTAGTACGGTTTGCATACTGAGCTGCGAAATGATTCCCATCAAAACGTAACGATGGGCGGAAACTATCTTCTTTTTCCGTCGACCCGAAAGAAACCGCCAGCAGTGAGGAAGAAAATGTGCAAAGGGAAGAAAAAGAAACCCCTCCAGTTTAATGGATGGCTGTGAATATCGAACGAGAGGCCACACGAAAGCGACGCCGTGTCGCACCCAGCAAAAGGCTTATTATATATTCATCTGCAATCACTTCTTGCTCGACAAGTAAGCTAAGATGTTTATTTGACTGCCTTATAGAGAAGAACGTCATCATAGGAGGTTCACTATGCCATCAAAGTTCTAAACATACATAGACATCTAATCATGTTATCCACCTTCGATTATTGATGTAGTTGTCAGCTGCAGGGCATCATTTAGCTGATGTTCTACGAGAATGTACTTATTTGTAAAGCTTCGTTGGGGATACTGTATGAGTGCTAATAGATCTTTACGACCATAAGTACAATGGGTACATTGCGCGATCACCTCAGGTTAGGAAATAATACGTAAGTTCGTACTCTGTCTTCCAGCAGTCGGAACTACATTTTAGCTCACCATAAGGAAAGTTGACTCTTTCCAATTCCAAACGACTATTCTAGATAAAAGACACAATCACTTTAAATATATGTGTCCATGTTTCATATACGAGGACACGGCAAGTTGCGGAACCCGATTTCCCTGAAACTTCGATCAGTGGGAGAGACGTCAAAACAAGCCGTACGTGTCTCGAGTTATTCATAGATACTCGACCGTTTCTAAGACAATGACAGTCAAGATTTTGAAATTATTGTATTTCCCTTTAAGCGCATAGCAAAATCAAGCAAACCGGTGGCGCAGGTGCTATCGTTGAGGCTTCACACTTTTTAGGCCAGCGTTCGAAAACCGATAATTCTTTTAGTTTATTTTTATGTCTCCGTTTATCTACCCATGTTCGCAAGAGATTACTATATGAATGTGTAAAACAATAAATGAATGCACGAAATCTTCCTGAAGAATAAACGTAAGAATTAATACACGAATTGACGTAAGAATGAAATATAAGACTATGAGAATTTAAAAAGATTTTAACCGCTGAAAATACCATACGCACATACATTATATAATAAATTTATAAGACTTATCGTGAAACCATCCAGTAACTTTACAATTAATTTTGCGTTTTTCTATCCCCTAATTTGATAAGAAACATATGTGTATTAATTTTCTACCGACATGGGAAGATAAACGAAAGAAAAAAATTCGGTTTTAGAACTCAGGATCTAAAAGCGGGAAGCAGCGACGCTTGCCAAAGTGCTAACAGTTCGGCTGAACTGACTGCACACTAAAATGCATCTAAAGTACCTTCAAAATCTAGACAGCAATTTTCTCAGAAGTGGTCGATACACGTGTTCGCAACTTCCACTGGCAAAGCTTTTGGGAAATCAGGTTACTGCTCTTGCCATGTTCTCCTCGCTAGTAATCCAGTTCATCATGCAAAATTGAA
Source organism: Schistocerca gregaria (assembly GCF_023897955.1). NCBI lineage: Eukaryota > Metazoa > Arthropoda > Insecta > Orthoptera > Acrididae > Schistocerca > Schistocerca gregaria. Next base: position 827,482,549 of record NC_064931.1, read on the forward strand.
AATCACGTACACTTTAATTGGAGACATTTACATTTATAGATTTTCGTACATACTAAGAATTGTGAATAATGGTTTCTGCAGTAATTACCAATGTTATTTTTTATGCTTACAACTGACAGGTAAATATATTCACATGGAGCAGTTAAAATAGCTAGTGTTTTGAACAGATCATTACAATGAGCTCGACTACAACGTAGGTTACTATCATTTATCCGGAAGATACAAAACAGTTGTATGATACTCTCCCTGCACTGACAGTATCCTATGGACTAATAGCGTAACGCTAGATAGTGATTCGTGTCCTTCTCACAGGAATAACAACAAACCAATAGTGCAGCTTCGGCATTTCAGTGGGATAGCACACCATAAATCTGAGTTGAGCTGCATCAAAACATATTTAATAGCGTAATTTACGTTAACAAATAGGGTACAAGATTAATATGTCTGAAAAATATGCAAATACAACAGAAAATAAATCGTCAAAATTGAAGAAGTATTTGCAATATAAAAAACGGCACTTTAGAGACCAGTATGATGTTAATAAGCGTTGTTTCACGTCGCGTGGTAAAGCTTTTACCTTAGTTCCGAAATTTCAACCACATAAAACTAAAAAATAAATTAATGAGGTTCGGCATGTGGTTTTATTCAAAACTTTAACGATTTTTGATACAGTACTTGCTTCATTTTTATGCTTTCGATCATTTTTTGTCCCAAAAGCACTAAGAGTCGAACGGAAACATCTGGGATTAGTAGAACGGCGCAGTACCAGGAATATGACAGTATACGTTGTAGATTTAGAAAATATGATAGATAACCCACAGAAATTCTGGCCGTATGTAAAGTACACCAGTGGTAAAATACAGTCAATACCGTCACTGCGCGATATCGATGGAAACGTTAGCGATGATGGTGCCACTAAAGCGTAGTTACTAAATACAGTTTTCCGTAATTCCTTCACGAAAGAAGACGAAATAAATATTTCAGAATTCCAGAACAGAAGAGCTGCTAGCATGCGTGACATAAAGGTAGATGTCTTAAGTGTTGCGAAACAACTCAAATCGCTTAAGTCTTCCGGTACAGATTGTATATCAATCAGGTTGCTTTCAGAATATGCAGACACAATAGCGCCTTTGTTAGCAATCATATACAACCGCTCACGTGACGAAAGGTGTGTTCCTAAAGACTGTAAAATATCACAGGTCACACCAATATTCAAGAAAGGAAATAGGAGTAACCCATTGAATTACTGACCCATATCACTGACCTGAATTTGCAGTAGGATTATGGAGCAAATACTGTACACGAACATTATGAATCACCTTGAAGAAAAGGTTTATTGATACATAACCAACACGGATTCAGAAATTATCGTTCTGGTGCAACAGAGCTAGCTCTTTATTCCCATGAAGTAATGAGTGCTGTCGACAGGGGATCTCCGATCGATTCCATATTCCTAGATTTCCATAAGGCTTTTGATACCGTTCCTCACAAGCGACTATTAATCAAATCGCGTGCATATGGAGTATCGTCTCAGTTGTGTGATTGGATTCGTGTTTTCCTCTCAGAGAGGTCACAGTTCTTAGTAATAGACAGTAAATCATCGAGGAGAACAGAAGTGATATCTGGTGTTCCGCAAGGTAGTGCCATAGGCCCTCTGCTGTTCCTGATTTACATAAATGACCCAGGTGATAATCTGAGCATCTCAGTTAGATTGTTTGCAGATGACGCTGTAATTTACCGTCTAGTAAAATCATCAGACGATCAATTCCAATTACAAAATGATCTAGAGAGAATTTCCGCGTGGTGCAAAAACTGGCAGTTGGTTCTAAACAAAGAAAAGAGCAAGGTCATCCACATGGGTATTAAAAGAAATCCGATAAGTTTTGGGTATACGATAAATCACACAAATCTAAGCCCTGTCATTTCGACTTAATACGTAGGAATTACAATTACGAGCAACTTAAATTGGAAAGTCCACATAGATAATATTGTGGGGAAGTCGAAACAAAGACTGCGCTTTGTTGGCAGAAAGCTTAGAAGACGCGACAAACGCACTACAGACACAGCCTAAATTACAGCTGTCTATCCTCTGCCGGAATATTGCTGCACTTCATGGGATCCTTACGAGGTAGGATTGACGGAGGACATCGAAAAAGTGCAAAGAACGGCGGCTCGTTTCGTGATTTCATGCAAAAGGGGTAAGAGTGTCACTGATATGACGGGTAGCTGTCACTGAAACAAAGGCGGTTTTCTTTGCGGCGACATCTATTTACGAAATTTCAATCGCCAACTTTCTCTTCCGAATGCGAAAACATTTTATTGACACCCACCTACATAGGGAAAAATAAGAGAAATTATAGCTCTAACGGAAAGATTTAGGTGTTCTTTTTTCCCACGTGCCATTCGAGAGTGGAATGGCAGAGAAATGGAATGAAAATGGTTCGACGAACCCTCTGCTAGGCACTTAAGTGTGAATTGCAGAGTAACCATGTACAAAACACTGCTATTGAAATTCATTTTATGAAGCTAGGAAAATTTTGGAAAATTGGTTCGTACTATAGAAATACTGTGTATTATATTTTCTATGGTTTCTTCAAATCCATCGGCCTTAAGTCTGTCAAACTTGAGGCATCACTTTATAATTATAAACTCATACATTCTGACTTGAACCTCCTATCAGATAACAAGATGTTTTATGCGTGCTAGTCCACTGATACTGCCACAGAAACTGCGGCCTGTATGATGTAGGGCACTTGATCGCACACACATCACACCAACAAAATGGAGATTTGCTTGCTGGAGACTCACAAATTTGCAGAAAAATCTAAAGGCGTCGATGCAGGTGAAGATGTAAGAGGTTTCATTCTTTCGCACATCATCTCTCTGACACAGATTATGTACAACTTCCCTTGTTCAATCAGATTTTGTAAGTTCCTGCTAACATGAGATATGAAATCTTCGATAAATATGAGTAATATACAAAACATATCATTCACGATGCAGATTCAGTTCAAACTGAACAGTTAATATCGGGACCGTTAAAACGGTGCAATAACGATGACGTATGAAAATTTTACTCATTTAGAAATGGAATCTATTTACATATCAGAAATTATATTATTCTTGAATAATCAAGTTTGCCATGGTCACTATTAGTTTCGTTTATTACTATTACCAGTTTTGACAGATCTACGTTATCATCATCAGAACTTGTAACATTATAGGGTGTGGTGTGCGTACTGTAAGACCTCCGGTACACACACCAGCAGATTATTTGACTTGTCGCTCTAGCGGAGTAGGCGAGTATTAGCAATATGACTCGTGGTCTTATCGTGGCGTGTTTATCTGCCGTTAGGTCAGACGATAGAAATGCCACTTGCACGCATAGAGTAGCAGATTGACGGTGACCAACTTTAAACAGAACTTGATTAATCTTCACTCACATTTATTAAAATAATAACAAGCATAAAAATAACTTAACTTGGTTCTGGATGCTATTTACAATTGACAATGTGAAGTTCCTTTGGTCTTGGTACGTTAATCTTATTCTCACATATCTCTGATACTTGACAAAGCGTCTATACATTTATCTTCATGGCTATGTACAGGAATATGGTAATCTTATTAGGCGCAGACTGAAACTTGACTATAGACTGGTACAGACTAATGCAGACTGACTAATCGGAGGTCTGTACACTCGTTATATTTATTTATTTATTTATTTATGCATTTATTTTACCTGGCAAGATTAGCGCCTTCAGGCCCTCTCTTACACCTAACCAGGCATACTCAGGTTGAACGAGTTACAGTTTCTACTTAACATTAAGGACATATAGCCTATGATGCTGTATTGATGTTAAAGAAAAAAATAGATATTATAACAGTAGTATAATGATAATTATAACAATAAAAAATAATTATAACAATCAATAATAATAATAATAATAATAATAGTAATAATAATAATAATAATAGTAATAATAATAATAATAATGACTATGTATATGAAAGTAAACATACTTTTCTTTTCTGAATGTCAGTCCCATTGTTAGTTGGGAATTTTCTCGTTATGTTCTTGCAGCTTGTGAGTTATTCTCATCGAGCAGAGACATAAGACGATAGAATGGGGTGAAAGAGATATATAAGAGGTAGATAGGTTAGAGGAAGAGAAATAGAACGGTAAAATTCGAAGCTGTGATGGAGAGGAGAAAGAAAGAGATGGGAGGGGCACAAGAATGGTGGTTATACCGTCCCTAATATGTAAGCTTTGAGTTCCCTCTTGAATGTTGAGTAGTTCTGGATAAGACGCAGATCACAGGGGAGCGCGTTCCATAGTCGTATGGCTGAGATGGAGAATGACACGGAGAAAGATTTTGTGTTATGTAAAGGTACAGCCAAGATGATAGACGTATCCGATCTGGTGTTGCGATTGTTATAATACCTCGCGTGTTCAGGTATCACTGCGCGAGTGTGATCCGCGAGGAGAAAAGGTTCTACGTTAGCAGCAATCTCATTGGCTGCGAGACATATTAATACGCAGATCAGCGGAAGCAGAATTTGGTCCCTCTCTAAGACAGCGCCAGCTCGTAGTGTGGAGACGGACGAGCGCTGTGCCTGCGCTGTTGTGCTTAGCGGGGCACGCTCTAGTGGGGAAGTTGAGTACGCGCTGACTACGCGGAACTATGTACACAACATTAGTTGTACATGCTTTTTACAACACTGAGAGTCTCATAGTGATGTTGCATCAGACTGTAATAAAAAGTGACACGGAACACTAGCATGTCCCAAATAAAATACCACACAATTAAAACCTACAAGATATTGTGCTGATGTCCCAGCATACACTCTAGTGTGTTCATCCGTAGATCTCTTTTTACAAGGATATAGGACATGTCAAAGTATTTCCAAGTTTAGACCAATTTAAAATAAGCTAATTCGTATATACATACATTTACAGATTTCTAGTTAGAGACAATCATTAGGTTTACTCCTGGTATACAATACTTTCTTTACAAATAACTCATTAAATAGTGTAATGCCACACTGCTTACTCATATCTCACTATCAGTCACTGCACACACTATACACACATTGTTTCATAACATTTCACTCACTACACACACACACACACACACACAAACACACACACACACACACACACACACACAAACACACACACACACACACACACACACACACACTCAGGGCCATTTTGTGCACTACAACTTCCCATTGGCTATCCTGAAAAACTGAGTCAGGATCCCTTTATAATGAGTGAGATGTTGAGCTCAGAAACAGGAAGAGGTGTTAGTATTGCGCAATGCATAGCTTGGGGGTAAGTTTTTCTGGGAAAGGAAAAAACATCGTGGGAAGGTGTTATGTCGAACATTGGATGTATTATAATCATTATTTATTTGTATAACTTTTTTTTACCAAACCTCTACTTTGTTTTATCCTAATAATCCTTCGTTGTACAAAATGTATTCCATAACAGGCTCTTTTTAGCTGCCTTTTTAAATAAGTGTATTTTTGCAATTTCTTTTATCTCTTTTGGTAATTTATTGTACAGTTTTATTCCTTGGTAGAAAATGCTGTTTTGAGTTTCATGTTTGTTTTTTCTTGGCAATGAAGTTGAATCTAGCTCTTGTTCCATGGTCATGAACAGAACTGTTTCTGCAGTAATTACCAATGTTATTTTTGATGTGTACAACTGACTGGTAAACGTATTCACACGGAGCAGCTAAAATTCCCAGTGTTTTAAACAAATCTTTGGAAGCAGCTCGACTGCCAATTTTGGTTATGATTCTTACAGCTCTTTTATGGAGTTTGAAAATTGTGTTTCAATTTTGTGAATTTGTTCTCCAATAAAGAATGCCATAGCTAGGAACTGAGTGTATATTTGGACGGTATATGACTAAAAGACACTGCATGTTACATACTGATGATAGAATTCTAAGGGCATAACATGCTGATGTCATTCTGTGTGCAAGTACATTTGTGTGTTCACACCACTTCAACTGAGAATCAATATTCATTCTTAATAATGTTACACCATCCGATGATGACAGCGCACTTGTAGGAACTAGTAATAATAATAAAAATAAGATGGGACGATACGCACTGAAACTAATACTAATAAAGAGAATTAGCTATCGTGACAAATATGATTCTTCTTCAAGAATAATATAACCGTCAGATCGTCCCCAACGAGTGACTTATTGTCAAATACACTTAATATTAGGAATTCACGGAAGATGTAGTCAGAATTTATTAAATTATGTGTTTTGAAATTTTTCTTCCTATCCTACATTAGGACTCGGAGACATTGGTAAGCGTTCGTGACAGTGAATTACTAACAGTAAAAAATCATTATTAAAATTGTTTTAGAAAATATCATTGTAGGTATGGAGGGCTACGTATCCATTGAAATTCTGTCGCTGTACTTAACAAAGAAAAACTAAAGGCTTCGAAGGAATTTCAATGGTGACTTACGTCCTATAATAAACACAGGGAATCACATGGCGAAATTTAGCACATTTTCTGAGTTAATAAATCCGAAGATTTACAGCTCTAACGATAGCTACATCGACAATACAGATTTTCCATTGACGCCTGCTTTCAAGGGTCGTTATTTACGTTCTCGGCCAAATACGAGAAATCTTCTTGCTGTTTATGTTACCAATATTTTCCTGTAAAAGCAACTGAATCAAAGATGTGAATAACAGTTGGTGCCGTCATGATTTTCTCATTCTGAAAATCAAGATATTCGGGTATATGGCAAGTACTTCGTTCCATACAAGCCTGTACAAAATTTTCCATTACCCTAAACATCCGAAAGTAAACTGTTGTAATGTTCTGTATGGAAGTATTTGTATTCTTAAAAAGTGACAGCTTTTATGTCAGTGAAATATTCTCTCACAAAATTTGTGAAGTTTCGGTGTGGATGGAGTACAGTTTTCCCCATAAACACTAACTCACATGTTTTTGAAGTGGTGTTTTGGATTGTTGTTGAAATAATATGATTTCAGTGGGATGCAAGAAACTGAAAGGAACACATTTACGCATGTGCGGTCATGTGTGTATGTGTGTGTGTGTGTGTGTGTGTGTGTGCGAGTGGGTCTGTGGCCGAACCATTTGAGATTTTAAAGATGTTCGTGCTGCTCATTACTGTACCTAACTTGACCGTTTTGTCGTAGAATCTGTCAGTCTCCAACCACAGAGAAGTCCTCTTGGTGTCCGCTCGGCGCAACTTTACGGCCGTATCAACTCACAATGCCAACTTCACGTGTCCATCCGATTGCAAATTCCGGTCACGTGCGTTTATCCAAGAATGCACTCATCAGAACGGTAGACTTATAAGACTGTCTGTTAAAGTTGGTTGCAGTTATGGAGACGCAGCGTGTGTAGAAACTCTCATATGCTGCCACTATATCTCCCTCATCTCCACAAAACTCTTCACGACTATGCATCACCTTCTTTGAGTGAAGTTATTGCGGGTAGTGACAGCTCATCGGAAAACTTCCATCTTTTTTCTACGTTAAGTAGCAGATACACTACAGGTTACTAAATAGAACCAGTCAGACAACTGGAAAGAAGAAAGAAGAATAAGATTTTCTGAAACTATTCTAAAGAAACGTAATGCACTCCTTAACTGTTCAAGTAGTTTTAAATGCTAACGTATGTGTGTCGAGGTTAACGACTGCAAGGAGTGAACCTGTATAACCCCTAAACGCATTTTACTTTTTATTGTTGAATAAATTGATCGCGCAATTTAAAATTTTTCTTTTATCCTTAATTTTTGCGGAATTTTTTAATTAAAATTCATGTAGTCCGGAAAATGAGGAGTGTAGTGCGTACAACTAATGACAGACACATTCTCACGCGGTTCACTGCATCGGCTTCCAATATTGAGGTGTGAGATTGGCTTCTTCACATCGCCCCTCTGTATCCATTAGAGGTTCCCTGAATTTTAGAGAGTCTCCCTATACTCTCCATTAATAACTTTAAGTGAGGAGGACACGAAAAGAGTACCAGACTGAAATTATTTCCTAGCTTTATGTTAATGATCGTAATGCAATAGACTCTTCATTCGACTCACACGTCGTTTGACCGTAATGTATATACTGCAGTCAACGAAACAGGCCAGCTATAAAAGCAGTGAATTGAAGGCAATAGCCCTGATTTTACACTTCCATCAGCAGTAGTCATCAAAATCTCCTACATAAGATGTTCCTTTTTACTTTTATTTATTTAAATTTAATTTAATTTTTGCATAGACGTTGTTATTTCGAAACGGACACGTCTAACTGTACGCTTACAATAATTTCATATTTAGGGCAATTCTGAATTAATACATTTCTTTAAAGAACTAAAAATCCTTTTCCGAAAACCCTCCTTGCTAAAGTTTTGTTTCCAGTGTATAGATTGAAACTCCAAGATAAAAAGAAAAGTAAGTGATGATAACCGAAGGAAACCTTTTTTTGTGTAAAATTCATAGGTCTTGTAGAGATAAGCTATATTTTGTCCATAGATTCCTTAGCTTTTCACATTTCGTTCCCTTCCTGCAAATTAGAGTACATTAAATTACCGTTACATTATCCTGAAAATATGTTAAATTAAATGAGTAATATTATTGTATCTTAACATTGGGGATGAATACTTAATTATTTTACGACTTCAGAATTTCAAGTCTAAAAGGCTGATTGAAAGTATTCAACAACTGTTTTCTTAAACAGATAATGATTGTTTGATGATGATCTAGAGTAGATCCGCAAGGCTAGTTTAGTTTCTCTTACCGATGTTAATCTTCTATACAACTTTAGCAAAACAAAATATTAACACCTGGAATGCATTCACTTAAAAGGAATCAAACAAATTTTGAAACGACGACATTTAATGCCTATTCGATGTTTTTTTTCGGAAACTGCAATGACGGAAAATTGCAGAACGTAATGATTGGAGAGATAAATCAGACCAATTTCAGTAAAATTTGAATAAAGTGCAAGTTCCAACAAACAAAAAACATTACCTAGCTGAAAACCCGTGTGGTACTAAGACAGCTGTTGCGTCATGACGCGCGCCTGACATGACTGTTACACGTTGGAAGCGGTATTAAGAATGGAAATTATTAAGAGCTTCGTTCATTATCATCATCCACGTGGTGCTTCCCTGGAGTGCTCCCTTCATTGGGTCAAACAGATGGCAGTCGGAGGGTGGGAGAAAATGGTTCAAATGGCTCTCAGCACTATGGTACTTAAATTCTGACGTCATCAGACCCCTAGAAATTAGAACTACTTAAAGCTAACTACCCTAAGGACATCACACACATCCATGCCCGAGGCAGGATTCGAACTTGTGACCGCAGTGGTCGCGCGGTTCCAGACTGTAGCGCCTAGAACCGATCGGTCACCACGGCTGGTGGAGGGTGGGACATCCAGGCTGTAGAGTGGATGAAGAAGAACAGTCCCAAGAAGATTTGTGAGCACTTTTCGGGTGCACATACTTGTGTGAGACTTATTTTATCGTGGAGGAGGAGAAGATGTTTAGCATTTATGTAGCGATAAACTCGCTGAACTCGTTTCTTGAATTTGCCGAAGGTAGCACAATACACAGCAAAGTTGATCGTTATAAAGCGACGAAGCAATTGAGAAATGAAACAGATTGACCCCTTCTGAGTCCCATAAGACCGTCGACCTTACTTTAGCGGCTGTGGGAGCGACTTTGAACTTTTTCTTCTGAGGACAGGTGGTGATGCGCCGCTCAATGGACTGACGTTTCCTTTCCGATTCAAAGCGAATAATCCATGTTTCATCGCCTGAGACGATGTTGGACAAAAATTTTGACTAGCAGCCCCGAAATGCGCAAGTAATTACACACAGGTATTCCTTTATGTTCTTCTGTTAGGCAGCGAGGAACCCAGCGGGCACACACCTTTGAGTATTTTTTATAGGAATTCATTTACTATTGTATACACTTGTTATGATATTCATTTATATCTTGTCTACACATTATCCTACAACCATGTTTTGCATAATTCTGTGAAGTAAAATTACTAATGGACTTCTCAGTTTTGCAATATTTACACAATTTAGATTGGGTGGCTTCCAGTTATAAAACAATTGTTAAGAAAAAGTAAATTTTTGACATTGTACCTTTTAGTATATTTATTACATTGGGAACAAATGCTAATGCTTTACTGAAATCAACACCATACAAAGGCAGTGTTATAATGAATTCATTATATTCATAGAATGTATTATCCTTGAAAAAATACAATAATCCAATAATCTACCTAAACGAAGACTTTATTCCCGTAGGCACTCCTAGAAATTCTCTAGTTATAACACCTCGTCTTTTATATATAATATTACATTAATCTATTGCCATATGGAGAGGTTTGTTATAGAGTAAAAATGCCCTTCCTGTATATATGTCTATTACATCATTTAATTTAAAATCTAGACATATTCCTATACTAGGTATTGGCCTAGGATATCTAGGTATGAATTGTAATGTATGTATATTTGTCATACATATCATATTGTCAACAAATAAAACAATATCACTGTCTGGTATTTGATATATTCCCTCTATTATTTGTATATCTTCCGTTAAAAATATTAACTATCCACAACCACTTATGATAAAAAATGTGTATAAATTTCCATTCACGAATTTTAAGTCATCAAACGTCTTTATTTGGCAGGAAGATTGAATTGGTTTAGGTGGAACAACTGGAATTCATTTTGGTGCAGATGGCAATATATTTTTATCATACAACCTTTGAATAGTATACTTATCATCTTTAGATAATTCTTATTATATGGAGTCAGTCCCTAATTTCATCAAGAATGAGTTACATTTAACAATAAGCAAATGTATATGATTACTGATAAGGAAAATAGTTCCCAAATTAAAGCTAAAGATGTTTGTGGCACATTGGAACATACAGATAATAAGAGAGCTAGAGGAGACATTGTGTTTTCGATAACTATTGAAAAGAAAATTTGATTACCGATATGTCCTCTCTTCATCCAGCATAAATTATGTAAAATCATTTCTATTCATTGGACAAATAGAATGATGTGGATCCTTTAACCATTTATTAATACATTCATTATGAAGAACATAATGGCATTTAGTTTTTACAATTTGATAACCTTGATCAGTTAAGCATATAGAACAGTCTTCTTCAGTACTAGATAATATTTAACGAGGTTTAATTACTTTTCTATGAATGATTTAGGTAATTTTTGACTGCTCAAAATATTTTCCAGTTAACTTATCCTTAAATTCTCTTATAAAATTTTCAGATAATTTGTGCATATGTGATATATCATCCCAGTTTAATTTATCCTGAAATTCTCTCATAAGATATTCAGGTAATTTTTGATTATTTGCTATATAATCCCAATTTAACTTATCTTAAAATTTTAACATAAAGTCTTCATATAATTTGAGGTATGTTGCCATATTAACCCAATCCACATTATTCTTATATTCTCTTATAAATTAATTAGATAATATTTGTTTCCTAGAGATATTAGAACAATCTAATTTATGCTGAAATTCTCTTATGAATCTATTAGTTATGTTTCGATATGATATTGCTCTTCATCTTCATCTTGATCTTCTCTTCAAGTATTAGGCATGAATTGCCTGTTACGGTACTCACCTCTGTCGCGGCCTTCCTCTGGCTCTTCTCCCATAATTTTTTGCCTTTAAGGGAAGTCTCTCTCTGTCCCTTCTTTGCAGATGTTCATTCCATTTTCTTCTGTAATCTCGAATCGTATCACTGAGGCTGAAGATTTGCAGTTCTTCTGTAATATCTTGATTTATTAGCCTGTCTTCTCATGTGCAACCTTTAACTCCTCTAGGGAACTTCATTTCTTGTGCCTGAATGCGGCTTTGTTGCTTCTTGGTAATCACCCATGTCTCACTTCCATAGAGTAGTGTGGGAATTGCAACAGGTTTGTAAAATTTTATTTGAGTGTCTTTACTGGTTTTGTTTTTTAGGTTGCTGTTGATTGTTGCACATACATGACTGAATTTCAAAGAAAAAAAAATGGTTCTGAGCACTATGGGACTCAACTGCTGTGGTCATCAGTTCCCTAGAACTTAGAACTACTTAAACCTAACAAACCTAAGGACATCACACACATCCATGCCCGAGGCAGGATTCGAACCTGCGACCGTACCAGTCGCACGGTTCCGGACTGCGAGACCACCGCGGCCGGCGACTGAATTTACTAAGCTTAATTTCAATATCTCTGCTGTAGCCATATGTAATTTCACATCTGTGCTAAATGAAAAGGTTTACTTCTGATCTATCACTATTCTGGCTCTAATTGGATCTTTCCCCATGAAGGCCATTTTCTTAGGTTTTTTCTTTTGGGATTTCCATGTTAAATTTTGCACTTATTTGTTTTAGCAAGTGGCTTCCTTTCTGAAGGTCATCTTTTTTATCTGCTAGGACCACTGTATCATCAGCATATATTAAATTATTTAAAAGAATGTTCTTATTTAGGTAGATGCCTTTCTGAAATTCTGATTTCCATATATGTATTATTTCATTAATGTAAATGTTGAACAGTGTCGATGTTGAACAAAGTTGGTGAGATCCAGCAGCCTTGTTATACCCCTTTGTTAGTTGGTACCTCATTAGTTGTTTTGCCACTGAGATCTAGAGTGATATTTGTGTCTTGATATAAACTTTTTATTGCCATAGACCCTGTCAAAAGCTTTTTTAAAGTCAATAAAAGCAATGTGTGTTTTTATTGCTCTCCAGTCTAATTTGTCTGGAAATCCTCTCATAAAATCTGCAAGTACATTTGTGTCTGTGATTAACTATGACAATTAATTTTAACTTTAACTTCTGTATCAAAATCTTCAGATGAATCATGGTTTAGTATTTACATAAATTCCCAGTCCTTGTAATTCTTGCATGATCTCTTTAGTTAATGCAAAATCTCCTGAGATAATTTCATTGTTTATTATTACACAGATATCCTATTTAATACAATCAACAATTTTATTTCTATGTGTTCAGTTTTTGATAAATATAATATATATAATTCCTCAAAACACAAATTATCAAATTTAGAATTAATCAGTTCAGTAGTTTATAATAGACTTTAAATCCAACTGCTGTGGCTTTAGCATTTTCTTACTTTATATTAGAAGCAGTCCCCACATTGCATGCGGTCTCTGGAGTGTTGTTAAGATCACAATAAGTTGTTGTTTCCTAAGTTTCGAATAGTATTCTATTCCTAATTGCTTTGACCTAGCTTTTAATTTCCTTGCTTTTAAGCCTTCATTTATAAAACATATTTTTAATCACAAAACTACAAAACCATGTATTTCCAAAATAAGATATATTTGTCTCACTGTTATTACGAATAACTTTAGGTATTTAAACATTTAAATACGTCAAATAATAAACACTTTCTTAACCAACGAATTATAAAAAACTCATGTAAAATGTTTTTCTAGTAAATGGATGTTGTAAAGAACACGTTTTCATAAAATGGCATGCAGGTGTTAATAATTACTGATGAAAATAACAATCATTGGTTCAAAGCTAAAGCTGTATCTAAGATACTACATTACAGAAATGCTGCACTTATCAGTATTTTTATGCTAAACATAAGATACATTATAGTGGACCTAAAAAATATCATCTAAAGATAAATATATACAGCTTCATACAGTGTTCCTTAACAAAAGCCACGTACCTAAGTTATCAAAAAGACATAGAACAGCTCCTTTAAAAAGTGAATTAGGAAAGCTAATAGATGACTGATTTGAAAATAAAGTTAATGTCATGATCAAAGGAACAAGAATTTATTGGTATTATTGTCATCTGCTTAAAGAAAGAAAAATTTTAAGAAGTTGTCTACTGCAAAGATTGATATTTTGTTGCTTTGGCCTTCAATCCAGAGACTGGTTTGATACAACTCTCCATGCTACTCTATCCTGTGCAAGCTTCTTCATGTCACAGTACCTACTGCAACCTACATCCTTCTGAATCTGTTTAGTGTATTCATCTCTTGCTCTCCCTCTACGATTTTTACCCTCCACGCTGCCTTCCAGTACTAAATTGGTGATCCCTTGATACCTCAGAATATGACCTACAAACCAATCCCTTCTTCTAGTCAAATTGTGCCACAAGTTTCTCTTCTTTTCAATTCTATTCAATACCTCCTTCTTAGTTATGTGATCTACCTATCTAATCTTCTGTAGCACCACATTTCGAAAGCTTCTATTCTCTTCTTGTCTAAACTATTTATCGCCCACATTTCACTTCCATACATGGCTACACTCCATACAAATACTTCCAGAAACGACTTCCTGACACTTAAATCTATACTCGATGGTAACAAATTTCTCTTCTTGAGAAACGCTTTCCTTGCCATTGATTTAAATTTCAAAAAAAAAATATAGAACTGCAGTTGAATGTGATGAAAATTATCATATTGATATATATATATATATATATATATATATATATATATATATATATATATATATATATATAACAAATCTGAAAGGTAGAAATTCATAGATGAGCAATTGAAGTGTAAATTTATTTACTTTAAATCTGAAGAAAATTTAATTTTTAGGATGTCATTAATAGAATACATAAAAATATTTCAAAATGAGTGAAGAGGAATAATTAAGTTGTAGATGGAAAAAATGACCACTACAATATTAATGTAAAAATAAAATTTATGTATAACTTAAATTAAACATCATTTGTTTTTTAAAGTATTGATAAACAATACAAATTTCTTTTCCACTTAGATTGTACAAGTGGTTCACATTCTAAGTAGTTAACTGATTTATGAATATAGAGACTATATCTTCATCATCAGGATAGTATATGGATAGAATATATGAAATTGTTAATTTTGTCTTTCATTTTCAATGACATACTTCTAAACAACAATTTTTATAAAACAAGTTTTTTCGTCAAGGAGGACAAATCGTCCCCCCTTAAAGAGGTAAAAATGTTTTAAAACCACTGAAGAAAAATAACTGATCAATGACTTCCCCTAAGCTACAATCAAAATATATCTTGGCCCACTAGTTCAGTAGGTCTGAGTCATAACGATAAAAAATAGAAATTATGCTTTTGAATTTGCTACAGCTTTCATTTTAAAATCAAACCATTTACAAAGTAACATTCTCCATGCTAACCTAACAATTATGTGAATTATCATATCGTAACCATTTACCTTACACTTTATCTCCTTTCGTTCTTAAAACTTTCTCAACAAGATATGAATCATGATGTTATTTCCTGTTCTGTTTTCTCCATCCAACGCCCTTAACTTATATGTGATTACATCAATTTCAGTACGTTTTATTGACCATTTAGCCTAATAACTTTTTTTACAACATTCCTTCAAGTTAGTTGATTCTAATTTTGTTTCCAACTTTCTATTTAGGATTATAATTAAATACAAATGGGGTTGGATACTAATTTTTTATTAACTTTCTATTTGCTTAATTTTTATTCTTGAATGATTTGTATCACTGTATTCATCAACCAACTTTTCAACTAATTCAGTTCATTTACAATTATTTTGAAGAGCTAATTTTCTTCACATTTTTTCTTTAAGCATTCTATTAAATCTTTCTACATTAGACGATTTCAGTTCAGTAAAAGCTGAATAGTGTTCAATAATATATTTCTTTGTAAGTTCTAGAAAATCCTTACTACAGAATTTTTTACTCTTATCTGTTTGTAAATATGTGGGATATCTTTGCTTTAAATTTTTTTCAAAGTTCCTGATATAATTATATTAGTTTCATCTTTAACTGTAACAGGTCTAGCATATGTTAAAAAACGTCAATAACAATTAATAAATATTTATATCCTTTATTTGTTTTTGAAATCTGTTTCAATTTACCAGAATCCATTTCTACATGATCAGCTTGCCATAAAGCAACTATAATTAGAGAAATGACATTTCTTCTCTTAAACTTTTCTTCATTGACTTATGCAATACATTAATAATTTCTTCATGAATATTAGGAGCTAGATTTTTGAAAACTGTTGTAGTGACATAGTTACTAAGTTGTTTTAGAATACTTGTCTTCTGTGTTTTTGTAACATATCTTTTTTCCAAGTATTGTTTAGTAAATGCAGCATTACGATTTGCAAGATTTTATATTTACCAATCTGCCGCCTTTAAAAGCAATACAATGTTCCTTAATTGCATCAGAATAAGTTTAATTAAGTTATCTATTTTTGGATTAATGTTACCTACTTTGTTAAGAATTTTAGTGTTTTTGATTCTAAAGATTGTAATTCCACAGACTTTATTTTGATTTTTCACACCAACGTACGTAGGGAGAAATGATCATCATAATAAAATACGTGAAATCGGAGCTCTGACGGAAAGATTTAGGTGTTCCTTTTTCCTACCTGCCATTAGAGAGTGGAATGGTAGAGAAGTAGTATGAAAATAGTTCGATGAACCCTCTTCCTGGCTCTTAAGTGTGAATTGCGGAGTAACCATGTAGATGCAGAGGTGGATGTAGATAAATGTGTGAGATGTGTGGCTTGATCCTAATCATGCTCAGTTGTACATGAGCTTCAGATTTTGGAGCTGATAGTGCAAATAATCCAACTTATAATGGAAAATGTAATAAATCTTATAAAAGGACAATTAATAATTATTTGGCAAAGCTATGTATTTTGTAGCCATACAGAAATAAATTAGTACTATATCTAGAATTGAGCATCCTTTAGTTTCATTTTTAGTTTTGTTGTATTTGACTTCATCTCTTAACGATAAAATAAGTTTGGATAATAATGGTAAAGTAAAGAGAAAGGAAAATGAAGTAATTTATGCACTGAATATGCTTTGTGACTTCCTTTGGGACTATAAAGAAATATTATGGGAATGGGTCTACTGTAACTTATACTTGGAGTTCCAGTGCTGGAGATGCTCTTCTTAGTTAGCTTGACTACATTAATGCTATAGTTGAACTAACTGACACACTTCCAAAATAAGGTAAAATTTTAGAGAGAGTCTATGGATATTCGTGTACCTACTCTTAAATATAAACCAGATTATGAGCTTGAACAATGAGAAAATGTACTGAAAAATCCTAAAATTCCAATATCTTTGGATAATAATGGTAAAGTAAAGAGAAAGGAAAATGAAGTAATTTATGCACTGAATATGCTTTGTGACTTCCTTTGGGACTATAAAGAAATATTATGGGAATGGGTCTACTGTAACTTATACTTGGAGTTCCAGTGCTGGAGATGCTCTTCTTAGTTAGCTTGACTACATTAATGCTATAGTTGAACTAACTGACACACTTCCAAAATAAGGTAAAATTTTAGAGAGAGTCTATGGATATTCGTGTACCTACTCTTAAATATAAACCAGATTATGAGCTTGAACAATGAGAAAATGTACTGAAAAATCCTAAAATTCCAATATCTTTGGATAATAATGGTAAAGTAAAGAGAAAGGAAAATGAAGTAATTTATGCACTGAATATGCTTTGTGACTTCCTTTGGGACTATAAAGAAATATTATGGGAATGGGTCTACTGTAACTTATACTTGGAGTTCCAGTGCTGGAGATGCTCTTCTTAGTTAGCTTGACTACATTAATGCTATAGTTGAACTAACTGACACACTTCCAAAATAAGGTAAAATTGTAGAGAGAGTCTATGGATATTCGTGTACCTACTCTTAAATATAAACCAGATTATGAGCTTGAACAATGAGAAAATGTACTGAAAAATCCTAAAATTCCAATATCTTTCTATGAATTACAGACAGTTGAGGTTGTAGGATTAAGTGGAAAGAAAAATCTAAGGCTACAGCTCACATACTGGTATAACTCATTGGAATGTGACATGCCTTATTTTATTTTTATCGTGTTTCAAACTAACTGAATAACAAACCAATTGGATAATTCATCACTGTTTGATTATATAAAGCTACGTAATCTAAATTTTAAAAACAAAAGAAACCAAGTATTTCTCCAAGAAGCATGACATTTAGAACCACCATATAATTATTTGAAAATTATGATGCTTTTATCGATTTTAAACAAATTCCTCAACTGAAAAGATATGTTCATAAAATCCTTAAAGTTTCATAGAAATGTTCCTAAGTATTCTCAAAAGACAATTGTAAAACTGATAGGTACATTTAATGATAATGTACCAACAAACACACTTCTCTAAATAGTCATGTACAGTAAGAAGAAAATGACGTGGGATTCTTAAAACAGAACATCAACTGAGAAGTTTTAAAGTGAAAAAATGTGTTCAATTTCATTCATTGTTATTTTTCTGAGTATCACTTTTCATGTAGATTATGTTAGCATTTTCTATTTTTAAATCGGTTGAAATTTGGCTGAGACATTAACGAAAATTGATCTACTCAGTAGGCCAGCACGCGAGAAATACTGCATAGCTCCTCTTTCTAGACCGGCTTGCCACTGACTGCATTTTATATTGCTGTCCAGCATGGCAAAAGTTCGCGCCGTGCTATCAAGCAACAGTTTCCTGGATGGCCTAAGCAGCTGAAGATGGTTCAGGAAACTGCTAACAGATATTTCATTTTTGTTGTTGAATCAATTCGATTCGTCAAATGCGAACTATATATACGATTTGTGAACGTTTTTTCCTTCTCCTGCTGGACACAGTTGAATAGCTATGGGAATGGTTTGCCCAGGCAATACTACTGTTATTTGCTATCATCCTCAACTGCTCGACCACATATGAAAGAAGAAGAACATGAGCTGTCAACAGCTCTTCTGTGTACATGCCAGTGTGTAACTAACCAAGACGCAGCCGTAAGAAAGAAGGTGGATCGTCAGCATCCAAGTTGCAGCCCAACAATGACGTTCAGCAAAATCCCGGTGGGGTGAAATGAAATAAAGAGCGTACCACCACAAACAAACCGCTGGGTTTCCTTTCGAAAGGCGCTGAACAGATTAGCTGAAATTTTGTACAATTTTTTGTCCCAAATTATTTTTAAAATTTTATAGTACGCTGAAAAAACTCATCATTTTCAACCAAAATTTTGTTTCACTAAAGTGCGCTCACAACTAGATTAGATTTTTATATATAAGTGGATACATTGAGAACACTTGGCGTGCTTTAATGCATAACTTTTTTATGTATTACGTTACATTATATTACAATTATAAAGATTTTAATATAATGTAATTTAATATATTATAATTAATTTAAATAATTCGTAAAAACGTTATGCATTAAAACACCCCAGTGCGCTCAGTGTACCCATTTACTACTCCCATATCACTAACGTCGATTTGCAATAGGATTTGGAATGTATACTGTGCTCGAATATTATCAATTGCGTCGAAGAAAACGATTTATTGACAAGTAGCCAATATAGTTCCAGAAGATACCATTCTTGAGAAACAGAACTAGCTCGTTATTCTCATAAAATTTCTCCCTCTCGATGTTTGTGAGTGGAACAGTAGAGAAGTAGCTTAAAGGTAGTTCGATGAACTCTTCACCAGGCACTTAATTGTTGATTGCAGAGTAATCCTGTAGGTGTAGATGTAGATGTATATTTCGATTTAGATGAGGACTTCACTTAGACAGTGATGAAGCGGTGCAAGCAGAGGTTAGGTTGTTGATCTGTCAACGAATTCGAACATGCCACAGCGATAGCATGAACAAACTGGTCTCTCGTTGGGGGAAAAGTGTTCGTCACCAGGGTGATTATGTTGAGAAATAAATAAGTAGACGTGAAGAATGTTAATGAAGCTTACATTATTTAAGAAGCTTCCAAGGGTTTCCTCATAAAAAATTCGGAGGCACGCCCCGTTACATTTCGATACGAATATCACTTGATCTAGCCTTTAAATTACTGGTCATTGAGAGCTCTAACACCAAATAATCAACATCATTATTGTCGCAATCTTCAACTTCTTCACACAAAGATTTATCTGTCTTTATTCGCCTTTGTAGCCTACAGTTGACGTGTACGTTAGCGGTGAGAAGGCAATTGAGTTTGTAATTATCGCAGCAGGCCACTTTTCTAGATCTCACGGTATGAAGACAATAATGAACTACGAAGATGGAGAATGGATGAGCAAATCGTTGATTATGAAATTTATTGTCAAAATAAAAGATTATTGGGAACTATCGGTTCCCTGCAAGAATACTTAATAATGTAATTCTTAGCGATATTCACACATTTTAGTGGACAGTCGAGGGGGTGTTCCGGTCTTGGAACCTTATTTTATAATCACGTTCAACATTTTTGCTGCAAAAAATAATTTCTTCGTACAAATATTTATTAAAAAACATAACCTAAATGCTACGTAAAATGTTTTCGCCTGTTAAATTGATGAACCTATGAAGCACAAAATCTGCGTAAAAATACCTCTGCAGGGACCATTGAAGTAAGCGGTTCGCACCGTTGAGGGTGAAGTATAGGTCTGCGATCAGTATCAAACATATGTCCGTTATTAGAATTTAATCCCCTACGGCGTGAACCTCGAAAATAAGATTTTGTGAAGTGCATTTTAAAATGGCGGCAACTTGAAAACGTACCTTGTATTGCATCTAAATGCAAATAAATAACGAACATGATGAAAAATATAATATTTCTTGAGGTTAATGCCAAAATTACAAGTGTCTGTTTCATTAGATCCAACACGGTATGGAATTGTAGTGAGCAGCTATTTTTATATGTCATGAGCAACCAGTTTAGAAAACGTTTTCTAGAGAAAGACGAATTTAATTTTTTGAGTTCGACGTTTGTGCATATAACTTTAAAATTTTTCAACATACCATTAATATGCTATTCTTGGACCATACAGCAAAACTTCCCCGCCTTCGAAGATCTCATTTTCTAAAGAAGAAACGTCTCTAGCCCAGTTTCTGCCTCAGCGTTGCTCTGGAACGAGCGCCGGTTCGAACGCTTTAAGCGTTTCTCTTCTCTTTTCTTGGGGAATGAGCAAGCCTTGCTGCCGATAACGACTCCCATGAGTTTTACATTACGCAAGACATCCTTAAATCCGTCGTTAAAATGACGCATACCTGATTGTTAGCAATTTGGTGCCTTTTGCGATCGAAAACAAAGGTCCAAATAATGAATTGAGTGCATGTTGTTCCACGTATAGGCTCCAAGGCGTCTCTCCATCAAATTGTCGTCAGTGAGATGTTTTCACACGACAGGAATAGCTTCAATAACTCCACTCTTCAGTGATGGCTTATGATCTAACATATCCAGTCGCCCTTTTATCACAGCTTACTTACATTCACGCCAAATTTCAGAACGGTAATCCTTCAGCGGATTGTCATTCGTACACCACCTGCGATAAAGTATCGTCATAAACATTTCTTTCGTCTCACTTTTGCCGAAAGCATATACTTGAGACAACTGGTGGGTAAGTACAACACCAATATCGATATTGTCTTCAGCGCAGAATGGTACAATATCTTTACAGGGAAATAGGTGTCGATCGGAGTCGCATCCGTGAGCGGATAGAGTGAGCCTTTATGCGCTTCCATTGAATGGTAATTTTGAGGTATGAAGAATAATTTCCCGAAAACATCCTTTTGATCATATTTTCCTAAGACTATAAGGAATCAAAATATTTAAAACAAAAGGAATGATTTTTTGAAACCTCGTGACCGGAAAACTCCTTAAGTGTATTTTCCTAAGGGGATATTTATTGTTCGAGCGTAACAGCCAAATTCTAGGTTAGCAAATAATTAGCCACTTAAAAGTGAGTGGACCTTGCCGTAAAGCAGACTGAACAGTGCTCATAGTTTATCCACTCTGCATTCACCGATTAATCCTTATTCCTCTCAAACAAAATGTTGTATTACCTGTGTAAACAAGTTATCTTAGTGTGGTTGTCGTGCCGTTGACCGCCGTTTGATGTTTACATTCTACATGAGTCAGCACACGAAATGTATTTTTAATTCCTTGTATGCTGATTTCCTAATGAAAGCAAGTAACAAGAAATGTTTCAGCTGCTATGAATGTTACTGAATGTTACTGCCTCCTCGGAGAATAATGTTTCTTCTGAGATGTTTAGTTATAGGTTTTCTTCCCTTCCCTTGCCCCTCAATGGCAAATGGTCTGACAGTCTGAAGAATTCCCACCTTAGCTCTCTGTATTACATTCTAAGGCCATTTAAGTCTCTGGAAATATATAAGGGACAGTCAAATGAAAACGAAACAAATGGCAAAAATGCTGACGCCCAGTTGTAGGTGGACATTTATCAAATACGTTTCATCAGGTCCAGCCGCGCAGCAACGTTGACGGACGGAATCATTCTGTTGCAGGATAATACCAGCTCACAAACTGCGAAGGTTGTTTTGACTCCGCTGCAGAAGATTCGTTGGGAAGCCCTTGCACATTCTCCCTGCAGTCCCGACCTCTCCCCACTCAATTTACATATTTTTGGTGCCTGAAGAAAGAGATTCCCCGTTGTAGATTTGCTTCGGACGAGAGGTTCACTCCTCATTACGATCATGGTTCCTTCGGTAACGGCAGACATTTTTCGTCGAAGGCATTGATCGCCTTGGCTCACAGTGCTATAAATGTAGTAACAGCTATAATGATTGCTTTGAAGTAGGAAACAGTTTCCTTACTTTCTTCTACCTGTCGGATTTTCATTTGACTGCGCCTTATTGTAATACAGGTAATCTAGTTGTTGAGTGTGTATCTGTTTGTCAAGGATAGTGAAAAAGTACTTCGGTGATACGTGTTCGGGTTTCGCTATAGACGTTAGCAGAATTTTCTTCTGCACATTTGCTATGGGCACAATGACTTTTGTGGCATGTCGACGGCTGTGTATGATACTGACCGTATAACCATGTCGTGTTTATTCATTGACAAGGAGAGATTGATGCATACGTAAATTACATCGAATGGAAATAACTTGAACACCTCGTACGTTACAAGGTTGTAATGTACATTAAAGCACTGGCCTTGCGTTCGGGAGACTCGGAGTTCAAATGCCACTCCGGTTGTCACGTCATACAATTTCAAAGGTTCCCTTAAATCACAGAAGGTGAATATCGGAGGGTTCCTTCGCTAACATCACGGTAATAGTCCTGTCAGATCTGAGCTTGTGCTGAGCTCGTCATCGGTGTGACGCCGCTAAGCTCCAAACTTCCTTCGTTTAATATGACTCTAACTCGCATTTATGCTAAAGAGACTCTAACTGAGTTTCTCTTCTTTTCATGTTTTGCTTATGTTACATCAGAATGCTCGTTACTTTTAGTGCTCGGTCCAGAGGTAGCCAGATCGGAAGTTGGGAGTTTATAAATGTTTATCTTCTAACTTATAGAGAAAGGGAAGCTCAGAAGGCGGAATACACAACCGGATCACCAAGTTTCACTACAATATGTTAGATTAAGTTAAAAAAAATTGCCTGTATTGCGGTGTATTATCTAGCGGAGGAAAACCTATGTCTGTTACGTCTACTTTTTGCCAAGTATTTGTGCGCCAGTCTCACATTCTCATATCGTGGTTGTCGTTTTGAGGTCATTGTGTCAAGAACCATGGAAGGTACGAATATCGCTCTCTACTAAATAATGCGTATTTTGGGCACATTTTCTGTATAGTATTTACTTTTCCTCTCAATGTTGTCAGAATCTATAGTGAAAACAAAATGTCATAACTGAATTATTAGAAAGAAACAATGTTTGAATACCAAAAATCGGTGACTTGTGAGAAACAGTTGCCATAGTATTTGTAATGATAGTCAGTAACAATACGCGCAAAAATACCTTATTGCTCACCTTTATCTACGACAATGCCTTGAATGTCACTGAGAAATTTAACAAAACCGTTGACAAGTCGTTCAAGGATTACAATGTCAGACTGTTATAACTAGATGATGAAAGTGGCTGAAACTCATAGTGGTGAATAGCGAAACATCACGAAGGAAAACATTAACAACAGATGTGTAAATTGACGTAACGTTACTGGCAGAGACAAAATTGACTTCATTTTGTGATAAAAATAAAAAGAAGGAGAAATAAAATGTGGGAGGAAAGTCCCATCACGTAGTTAGATTCTATAGCCATCCACAACGAAAAGGAAGCATAAGTTTCTTACGAGATCCTGTGCCATATGACAAGAGTTTTGTTAATCGATAAGTCGTAATTTGTATGTAGCGGCCGCACATTGCTTAGTGACGATGTCGTTAGGACTAATTACCGCATGCAGGCCGGCGCAACTGGGAAGCAACTTGTGCCAGGCCAACTATTTATCCGCTCATAACGTGCCCCAGGAATATACAGCAGCCTACTCGGCAAATTTCTGCTTCAGCAAAACAGCCATTAAGCGCGGCGGTTTTTAAGCGATTGCCCGAAGCGGATTCAGCGCTGCTTATGTGCTCCGTGAGTTCGATACCCATCGTCCGTAACATAAATAAACACGATTGACGGCCGCGGTGCAACCTGTCTGTCGTATTGATCTAGTTGCGGGGGCGTCTATTTTTATTTTCGCACCGAGGACTAAATAGGTCGGTGTTAACACCGTAACTCCCGTAAATTGCTTTCGAACTTCGTGCCCTGCAGGATAAAAGTACAGTATAGTGAACTGTCTACTTTTCACCAGAAGGGCAAAATCTTCCCACTTACTCGGTTGGCCTTAGTCTGCAACTCATTTTCTGTTAATTTTAGGCTTCTGAATATCGCTCTAACAGCATTATTTGAAGTAACAACGCAATATTTTTAAAAAACTGAATGTGTATACTGGAAACGTCGTCTCTAAAAACGAAGCAGGTTCCGCACACACAAAAGTGCATTCTTTGTTCATGTAGATTCCTTACGATGAGTTGACGATTTTTGGAAATTTATGGTAAGTTGCTGTGTGACTAATCTGCTGAGGTCATCGGTCCCTAGGCTTGATGATGAAGATGAAGTCCCATACTCCGTGATGGAGCGTAGGGGCACGAAGCGGGAGACCCCCACCGCCGTACTAGGCAAGGTCCTAGCGGAGGTGGTTTGCCATTGCCTTTCTCCGACCGTAATGGGGATGAATGATGATGATGAAGACGACACAACACCCAGTCATCTCGAGGCAGGAAAAATCCTTGGCCCCGCAAGGAATCGAACCCGGGAAGCGAGACGCTACCGCGAGACCACGAACAGCGGACTCCCTAGGCTTCCACACTACTTAATCTAACTTAAACTAACTTATGCTAAGGACAACACACAAACTCATTCTCGAGGGAGCCGAGGGAGTACTCGAACCTCCGACGGGGGAGCCGCGCGGACCGTCGTAGCGTGCCTCAAACCACGCTGCTACTCCGCGCGGCTTGACGATTTTGTCTTGCTGTATTCCACTGTAATTAAGTATGAATTAGCGTATGCAGTCGTAGTCGTAGACATTGCTTTGTTGCATACATAAACGGAGAAGCTGTTATGTCAACTTCCAAAATATACTCAGTTTTTTATCACATGTTCCGGATGGAATGTTCAGTTCCATTGCATCCTCGGTTTCAACAAAATAATGATTTGTCTGACGTAGAGTCTGATTTTGTGTCGTCGTCCTGCAACCTCTCGCTAAGATCATCTTCGATTTACTGAAATATTTCATAACGTATGTGTATATTTTCACCAGATTTGAAGTATCTAGCCATCTATATATCATATTAAAAAGTTGGTTTGCACGGCCATTATCCTCAGCAAGCACAGAAAATTCGTTTTGTAAATAAAAATCGCCATTTTCTTGCTTCAGTGTATTTTACCTATTTCAGATACGTTTCGCTTTGTTACTTTTAAGGCTCCCTCAGTGGAATAGTTATTCGAGTTTCTGGCTGAAATCTCATCTGGTCACATGCTGCAAGTCCCACTAGAACTTCACTTACGAAACATAAGTACTCTTTCACGTTACGAACACTTTTCTTTGCAGTTTTCATGTTCTTTGCGCTAGTTGCTGTGGAATACTATCATTCTTCTGTCTTATCCACAGCTAGTGACTGAAGATTAGTAGTGCTCCACAGGAATTAGCGCAAAGAACATGAAAATTGTGAAGAAAAATGTTCGTAACGTGAAAGTGTGTTACGTTTTACAAGTGAAGTTGTAGTGCAATCTCCAGCACGTGATTAGATGAGAGGAAACGCAGATGCTAGCTAAAACTAGAATGACTATTTCATTGAAGATGTCTTAAAGTAAAAACGCGAAATACGTCTGGTACGAATTAAAACATTTCAGCAAGAGAAAGGCTGTTCTGATATACAAAATGAATGTATATTATATTCTATGTTTCACATGAACAACAATGTGCCCATGGGACTTCCATTAAACAATGTTGTGGATATAGGTCCTACTTGTTGTTTAGCTGACTGAAAGACATTATAGGACAGATCGAGAATCATAAATCCTTTTATTAAAAGTTTTACATATTGGTATACATCTAAAAGTATATTATTTTTCTGGTTTTATTTACTTCGTATAACGTAACTTTGAATTGCTTACACAGGTTTTCCATCTGAACGATTTTGTCGCTGTCAATTTATCTGTCACGGAGTATACACGCAATTTAATCTACTAACTCAACCACTGAACAGCACTCAGTCTCTTTTTCTTTGTTACTGATAATGCTAAACGAAACCCTGAACCGGTAACACTAACTTTAGCATGATAGGTATTAAATCAATTGTCAACTTGTGGGGAGAATGTCGCACTCTTCAGCAGAAACGAGAGAGTGGTATCTTACATACCTAAATGGGGTGACAAGATGAATATTGCTCTCATAGTTCAAATTTCTAACTATCTTTATACATGAAATGATGCTGGAGGACAGCATACACAACGAATATCTTTCTACAGTCACAACTTATATAGCTTTATGTGAGGAAAGTGCAAAGTTTAACTAATTGCGATTGGTACATGAGGAATATAATATCTAATTAGAGTTTTAACATACGCTGAAGTACCATTCGTTTAACTGTTATCTGCAATATTTATAATAAAAATCTATTATGCTTGTGTAGAAGATACAATGAAATTGTATGTTGTATGAATTAGCTCCTGCAGAGCAGTTGCTACCATGAGGCTAAATCGAACAGGTGGTGTTTAGTGTTTCCTTTTCCAGACATTCGCTGTACCAAAATACTTGAATGAGAAGCCGGTAGGGTAGAAAGTTGGGTAGAACGACTCTGCCCCGTATAAAATTGCAGATCACAGTTTACCTGCGAATTATTTCTGAGCAGCAGGTCCGTACAGGAAAAGCTTGTAGTAGAGACGTAAGATGCATAACTCACGCACAGTTTGATGGAAATATCTTCAAACATAAAATTCTCGGAAGAAAACTCAAATTATATTCATAAATGTAAAGTATCAGAGATTGTCCAACATTATGAAAACTGATGTAAAAATTCAATTCCAATCGCTCAGTTCATCGAAAAATTGAATTTAAGAATGTGTTATGTTTGTCGAAAGAACCACGAATTTCCAGTCTATACGCCATGGTTATATTTCAGCTTCAGAGTGTCGCTAGTTGACAATGAGAGCTATTTCACGCCAGGAAATACTTTCACTCAACCTGTTACAGGTGGCTTAATCGCCCAGTGACGCTACAATATTGAAACATGTAGCCAAACCGATATTGATTTTGCTGTAATTGTCAACTAATACCGTGCTCGCTACAATTTGCTATATTTGCAAAATTTTAGAGTACCATTAGCTTAAAGACGTTTGAAATGTTTCTTTTCTCTTAATTCCATTATAATGATAAACAAAGAATTCAATCGCTATTACATCCTACCTTCGTAGCAAGGGCTACGCTTCCCACGCCCGGGTTCCCTGGTTCGATTTCCGGCGGGGTCAGGGATTTTCTCTGCCTCGTGATGGCTGGGTGTTGTCTGATGTCCTTAAGTTAGTTAGGTTTAAGTAGTTCTAAGTTCTAGGGGACTGACGACCTAAGATGTTAAGTCCCATAGTGCTCAGAGCCATTTCAACCATTTGAACCAAAGGCTACGTTTCTACTAGGTAACAGTTTAACAGTGGCTCTTAGAAAAACAAGATAAATGCCAGAATTACTAATTTGTGATTGCTGCAACATGCTCATGCTAGAAAGGTGTTTTCATCTCGGCAGCAACCTTTCAAAACGAACTACCAAGCCATGACTTGCTAACAGGCGGACATTTGTTTCAGTAGGGTAAGAGGGAAAAACATTAACATCACTGAACATTGATGTTTGACTGTGTTAACGAAATAAGTTGTCAATATAGTGTACGTAACTAATATCTAAACCACTTTTGTATAGCTTTACTAAATTACAAACCGTCTAGCACCAAACATAGGAAACTGTTAGTACCATTTGCTTAACACAGCTGTACAGTATTACCGAATTAAAAGTATAAACTTAAAAAATTTCTCGTCCATTTCTATTCACTTTGTCACTTTCAAATATACACGCACCAAAAAAAAAAAAAGTTTTCCATCACCCAGGTTCCCATACCTCTTGAAGGTACACGTTGACTGTTGATATTGTATCACAGACGCAGTCCCTTTGACTGTTCAGAGATGTCTCTAAACCCGCCAAAAGATGTAAAAAATTATGCATCAGCTGCGCCTATTAGACGCAGGGGTTCCGACAGTCGATCAGTTCCAATCATTCCACCAGGAAAGAGGTACACGGCTCGTGTTGTTTGTAGTTCAACCATTCCTAGACGGTCAATTTCGCGGTTCGGTCGCATCCGCATTGTTACTTTGTGCCAGGAACGGCTCTCAACAAGGGAAGTGTCTGAGCGTCCCGGAGTGAACCAAAGCGATGTTGTTCGGAAATGGAGGAGATACAGAGTGACAGGAACTGTCGATGACGTACTTCGCTCTGGCCGCCAAAGGGCTACTACGGCAGTGGATGACCGCTACCTACGGATAATGGTTTGGAAGAACCCTGACATCAACACCTCTATGTTGAATAATGCTTTTCGTGCAGCCACAGAACGTCGTGTTATGACTCAAACTATGCACAATAGGCTGCATGATGCTCAACTTCTCTCCCGAAGCCCATGGCGAGGTCCATCTTTGCAACCACGACACCATGCAGCGCGGTACAGATGAGCGCAACAACGTGCCGTATGGACCGCTCAGGATTGACGCCACATTCTCTTCACCGATGATTGTCGCATATGCCTTCAACCAGACATCGTCGGAGACGTGTTTGGAGGCAACCCGGTCAGGTTGAACGCCTTAGCCTTAATGTCCAACGAGTGCAGCAAGGTGGAAGTTCCCTGCTGTTGTGGGGTGTCATTATGTTGAACCGACTTACGCCGCTGGTGGTCATGGAAGGTGCCGTAACGGCTGTACGATACGTGAATGCCATCCTCCGATCGATATTTCAGCCATATCGGCAGCATATTGGGATGCATTTGTCTTCATGATGGACAGCTCCCGCCCCCATCGTGCACATATTGTGAATGACTTCCTTCAGGATATCGACTTTGCTCGACAAGAGTGGCCAGCATGTTCTCCAGACATGAACCCTATCGAACATGACTGGGATAGATTGAAAAGTGCTGTTTATGGGCGACGTGACCCACCAACCACTCTTAGTGATCTACGTCGAATTGCCGTTGAGGAGTAGGACAATCTGGACCAACAGTGCCTTGATGAATATGTGAGTAGTATACCACGACGAATACAGACAGGCATTAATGCAAGAGGACATGCTACTGGATATTAGAGGTACCGGGTGTACAGCAATCTGGACGACCACCTCTGACGTTCTCGTTGTATGGTGGTACAACATGCACTGTGTGGTTCTCATGAGCAATAAAAAGGGCGGAAATGACGTTTATGTTGATGTCTATTCCAGTTTCCTGTACAGATTCCGGAGCTCTTGGAACCGAGGTGATGCAAAACATTTTTGGATGTGTGTATTTGATATTTTTCGCGTTATATTCAGTAAATAAGTGTGAAGTATTACTTAATCAGGAATAACTTGCTGAAACATAAATCACTTCATAGGAAGTTGACTGTTGTAGTGAAAATAGTGCAGTACAAAAATACATGGATCAAACTGAGACAGAGGTTGTGAGATGGAAACCTGTTAGCTTTTCTGTTGTCCGCAGAGCGAAGCAACATTTTATAACGACAGGTTTCACATCCAGAAGGTTGATCTAAAGGCTATGATGAGCGACGACGATGGATATTTATGAATGATACAATATAAGGGCCGCAGGGTGAGCCCCAATACGGCGTGCCTCCACTGAGCGAGATGGCGCAGTGGTTAGCACACTGGACTCGCATTCGGGAGGACGACGGTTCAATCCCGTCTCCAGCCATCCTGATTTAGGTTTTCCGTGATTTCCCTAAATCGTTTCAGGGAAATGCCGGGATGGTTCCTTTGAAAGGGCACGGCCGATTTCCTTCCCAATCCTTCCCTAACCCGAGCTTGCGCTCCGTCTCTAATGACCTCGTTGTCGACGGGACGTTAAACACTAACCACCACCACCACCACGGCCTGCCTCTGCTGCAGAGACCGAAGTTGTGATATCTCCAGACACTGCGTGAAGAAGGATTCAAGAGGTGTATGCCTCTCAGGGCCCAACACTACAGAACATACCAGGTACAAGGCAATGTAGCATGCTATGTCACAGGAGAGATTTGTCTGTAGGGGGTGATATTTATCTCGAGTTTCGTACACGTATCGTCATGTCTTTCAACGTAAAACTTAAATGGCAGAAATCTATAATGGTGATACCCTTCATTCATATGTAGCTCTTTTGGTCGGTGCAATATGTGGTGATTTCATCCTGTGAGACAAAAACGTTCAAAGGGTTTTGTTGATGAATATCTTCAAACGGCAAACCGTTAGTCGCGACGAGTGGAGGATATTCAGTCTTCCACAGACCCTTGCCGTGAGAGGTTCTACCGTGGCGTATTAGACACTTTCTCTTTCTATCCAGCTCAAAGACACCAGCAACAAATTACTCATGACTGTATGTGATATATAGGCTCTCAGGGTACTTAATATATTTTCCAAACATGCACTGCAGTGTTCCTACAGGTAGTGAAATCACGTTTCAAAACTATTCTAAATTATAAAGTAAATTCTTGGGCTGTAATTTTGTGTTTGTATTGTATGTGCACTTTGCTACGTCCCTATAATACGATACATTAGGTTACGTACGAAACACGATCATTTTATAGTTATTTTTGATTTACAGAAGCCATCGTACATGATTTCGGATTATGATTTATACAAAATGCAAACGGAAAATTTTCGATTAAAATACATCCTGTTTTCGTACTCAAAGAATACCTTACGAGTTTCCAGTCTTTGGATCACAACTGAAACTTTGCGCTAATTGCTAAATTATAATATTTTGCTCCTAGGCTGTATTTATACCTTCCAACAAGGAAGCCTTTTTGCTCATATACCTCGACTCGGCCACTACTTTGAGAACGAAAGCGCTACTGTAGGGAAGTACTTACAACGAGAGAGTGAAGTTTAGGGTTAGTTGTAGCTGCTCAGCGTATATGCTATCGATCGTAAGGAACTGCACCACGTAAAGTTATCCAGTAGCTACTCACGCAGAAGAAAAGCACAGGCGACACGCAGCCTATAAAGCAGGTTATGTGCTGACTGGGGGCCGCTCTATTTTCACACCACAAAAAGCATTTCGAGAAGTTGAATAATTCTTATAATTTTATTTACAGTTCCTCATATCAACAATCGTGCGCTGTGTATGTATTGCATTTTGTCAGAACATTCTACGATAGGCAGTGATATGTTTTCTCTCATTTCTTGTAACATGGCATGATGTGTAACTTGTATTCCCTATCAGAGACCAATAATATTGAATGATACGCAGCATTGCTGTCAGTGAAGTAGAAACCTTCAACTTGTCAGTAAAATCAGTCCCCAACAAATCTTTTTTATTCACTTAACTCAATTTTCTCTCCCTCGATCATTCCTTACAAAAGTACTCCCTCAAATGTGAAGTTGTTATGTACAGTCAAATGCTGGTCAGATTGTTGTCGGTGCACTGTGTTTGATTAGCGGAAGGGATATCAGTTCCGAGAATTAGAATATGATCCAAGTAGGCTGTAATCTGTTCGTTATCCGTGCAAGTGGCCAGATTCAACCGCTGGTCGTTTCCAAGCGCGTATTTTGAGCTTCACATTTCATTGGATATTCTAATTTGTTGCTGGTACATGTGGATAGGTATGTATCGAATTTCTGTGCGTATGCGTCACAAAAACAATGCAACAGAGTACACGATTACGTAATCGTGTACATTACTGTATTGGTTTTGTGCCACTACGCGCAGAAACACGACGTATACCTGTCCTCGTGGACCAGCAATGTATTAGTATATGAAATGAAGCGTGAAACTTAAAATATGTGCTTGAAAATGACCCACGGTTAACATTGGCCAGTTCTACGGATAATAAAGAGATTACAGCCTACCTGGTCAATATTTTTCATTCTCAAACCACGTTGAGGCTTTGGGCCCAACAAAAAATAAAATTTTAGAAAGAATAATAGTTGGTTGCTTCTTTATAAGAATTTGACACGGATTTACCAGCCACAAGAAACTATGTGGTCAGAAAAATAACATTCTGTAACAGAATCCAGACTAAACTGTACTAGCCTTAAAGACAGTATAACTGATAGGTCAGATATTACTGCTTCTGAACATTGTTCCAATAACTGGGCGCAAAGTAAAACAGCGTTTAGTGTTATGTCCTCCAGCTCGCGGGTTGATGAATTTCTTTACATGTTAGAGTTTAGAATAAGACAAATTCCCTATAGTATTCGGAGCGAGATTGGACAGCAACTGTTGCAAGTCGCAAATATCGAGGGACGAACTCCCCAACTGCCCCAGAAATGCTACAATGTCTAAAAATGTATGCCACAGTAGAGTAGGAGTACAGAGTAACCAGACTGATAACCCCGTCCCGTATGCTGGTCTATTTCAAAGAAGGATGGAAGGAGGAATAACCGTGATATTGTGAAGGAGGTATCCATCGAATCACTTTTAGTGGCAAGCCTTGATGACAATTAATGGCTTTCCGAGCCATTATGCAATGCAATGTTTTGGAATAGAGTTATACTATCAGGAGCGTATGGTCGCTTCTAAGAGATAGACAAAAGGTCGAAAAGTGAACGACAATACAGCTGCGTCATCTTATTGACGTAAGTGTGGAATCCAGATTGTCACCGTTGTTTTTATGTTGATTTTTTCATAACGTTCGTTCTCCAAGTCATGTCTTCGCTCGAATCGGCAGTAACGGCGCTCATTACAGATGAATTTGAGTCATAATTCACACGCTAATTAACAAGAGGTGCCTATAGAACTAACTTTCATGAATCAGAGAATATAAATGTGAAAGCACAACGTGTTATTTCTGACTGCAATGCTTGCTTGTTGCCTCCGTCTGCGCTTCCACCTGTAGACTCTGCCCCGTCATTAGTGTTTATGTGTTTGATCAACAACGAAACAAGATTCCACTTGTTTACAAGTCGTATCTCAAGTCATCCATAAGTATTTGCAAACTTTTCGTTTGATTTCATTTGCTTCCGCGCGTGCCAAAACAGAGTGTGAAGTACTTGATTGAAGAAATCCATGCTGAAAACTTGTTCAGTAAACAGGGACTGATCTTAAGTTGCGAAAAATGTTATAGCATCCATCACGGTGACGAGGTCGTTAGCAAAGTGCTGCAGCGCTGTATGTTTGACCGGTTACGGCTCGCCTGCTGAAGGGGGGACAGAGCCGCTCGTGTCGAGGCCCTCATGACTGCTCGGCCAAGTACTCGCCCCATGTCTGATGTCGGGACTACGGGCATGCGAAAAAGAGAGCATGACCGGTCATCGCTGACGTCTCACTTCATCTTGCCTCGCCGGACTGTACAAATCAAACCCCTCGCTCTGTCTACCTTTTCCCTCTCTCGTTCTTTTCTCTCTCATATCATGACACGAAAGTAACGTTTCCAAGAACTCTTATGTAACGCAGTTAACTTCATACAGCATGTAGAAAATAATCTGATATTCACTACAAGCAAAGATAAAAAAGACGTATTTCCAAAGAGATGATTTAATATGTTTGTCAGTAATAAGAAAGTCTGCCACTACATACTATCCCTCAAATCTAGGAGACAGCTGTCTGTATGCTGACCACATCTACATCTACATCTACGTGATTACTCTGCTAATCACAATAAAGTGCCTGGCAGAGGGTTCAATGAACCACCTTCATGCTGTCTCTCTACCGTTTCACTCTCGAACGGCACGCGGGAAAAACGAGCACTTAAATACCGAAGAAATTCTATATTCACGGCTGCAACTACTCACACTTTTCACCTGAAGTAAATTTATAGCTACTGTCGATCATCAGTACATCATTAACGCAGTATGGATTTTACTGATATCGGCGATTCGTTAATAGCTCGTTACTTTTGCCAAAGCACCGTTCACAAGGTGCTCTTGCTGCTGGGATACATAAAATGCATTTTGTAACTGCAGCCATCGCTGGTAGATCCTGTTCTTGTCTGTCCCACCACTTTAATGTGTAATCGTCATTTTCAGCGTGTATTAAAATATTGAGCTTTACTTGATGCACACCAGAGAATTTGTTATTTTCCCATTTGTTCAAACGATCTCTCTTTCTGGATGGCGAAGACATTGCTCTTGACGGCCACATCTTAATAAACAACAGAGAGAAAAGTAACACAGTACTGCATGAAGGTGTACCTTGGAAAGTATTGTCAAATTATAATATTTCCGTTTCACTGTAATGCAAGACGTACTAACTATGCAAGAACGATTATGCGAACGTTTCCATATAGTACCTGTAGAACTAGCAGACTTCAGTCACAAATTCCTAATAATTTCCTGCTTACCATTTGTGTCAAGCATATTGATATCACGGAAAGACAAGCAAAAGAAAGTAGCAATTTCATGGTTGAAGGTAATTACTATCTTCCTGCATAAAAAATTCAATGCTCAATTTCTTAACGCTTGTATTTCGTATTTAAAAAAGCATATGTTATTATCCACGAATTAAGACAGTTCATTACAAATCTATCCTTTCTACACTCCTGGAAATGGAAAAAAGAACACATTGACACCGGTATGTCAGAGCCACCATACTTGCTCCGGACACTGCGAGAGGGCTGTACAAGCAATGATCACACGCACGGCACAGCGGACACACCAGGAACCGCGGTGTTGGCCGTCGAATGGCGCTAGCTGCGCAGCATTTGTGCACCGCCGCCGTCAGTGTCAGCCAGTTTGCCGTGGCATACGGAGCTCCATCGCAGTCTTTAACACTGGTAGCATGCCGCGACAGCGTGGACGTGAACCGTATGTGCAGTTGACGGACTTTGAGCGAGGGTGTATAGTGGGCATGCGGGAGGCCGGGTGGACGTACCGCCGAATTCCTCAACACGTGGGGCGTGAGGTCTCCACAGTACATCGATGTTGTCGCCAGTGGTCGGCGGAAGGTGCACGTGCCCGTCGACCTGGGACCGGACCGCAGCGACGCACGGATGCACGCCAAGACCGTAGGATCCTACGCAGTTCCGTAGGGGACCGTACCGCCACTTCCCAGCAAATTAGGGACACTGTTGCTCCTGGGGTATCGGCGAGGACCATTTGCAACCGTCTCCATGAAGCTGGGCTACGGTCCCGCACACCGTTAGGCCGTCTTCCGCTCACGCCCCAACATCGTGCAGTCCGCCTCCAGTGGTGTCGCGACAGGCGTGAATGGAGGGACGAATGGAGACGTGTCGTCTTCAGCGATGAGAGTCGCTTCTGCCTTGGTGCCAATGATGGTCGTTTGCGTGTTTGGCGCCGTGCAGGTGAGCGCCACAATCAGGACTGCATACGACCGAGGCACACAGGGCCAACACCCGGCATCATGGTGTGGGGAGCGATCTCCTACACTGGCCGTACACCTCTGGTGATCGTCGAGGGGACACTGAATAGTGCACGGTACATCCAAACCGTCATCGAACCCATCGTTCTACCATTCCTAGACCGGCAAGGGAACTTGCATTTCCAACAGGACACTGCACGTCCGCATGTATCCCGTGACACCCAACGTGCTCTAGAAGGTGTAAGTCAACTACCCTGGCCAGCAAGATCTCCGGATCTGTCCCCCATTGAGCATGTTTGGGATTGGATGAAGCGTCGTCTCACGCGGTCTCCACGTCCAGCACGAACGCTGGTCCAACTGAGGCGCCAGGTGGAAATGGCATGGCAAGCCGTTCCACAGGACTACATCCAGCATCTCTACGATCGTCTCCATGGGAGAATAGCAGCCTGCATTGCTGCGAAAGGTGGATATACACTGTACTAGTGGCGACATTGTGCATGCTCTGTTGCCTGTGTCTATGTGCCTGTGGTTCTGTCAGTGTGATCATGTGATGTATCTGACCCCAGTAATGTGTCAATAAAGTTTCCCCTTCCTGGGACAATGAATTCACTGTGTTCTTATTTCAATTTCCAGGAGTGTATTTATCACAATGATACGCTATTTGCAACTGCAGTAATAAAACACACCTCACAGTATTTGACAGTCACTTTCACTGACATGACAGATTTGTTGTCAAGCCAAAAAAAGACTAATTACATTGCAGGTTCTTTTTCACCTTCTAGATATCTGCCCATTCTGAAAATGGTTTCAGGAAATCCACAGTTAATCCTGTAAACTCATTATTATATCGCTGTGACAGGAATTTCTTTGTCATTAAAGCAGCAAATTCGTTATAATGACTATGTATGGACTTCAGAGTAATGTAAGAGCTTTCCGGCGTGTACTGACCTCTTGTTTCGAAGATTTTTTCAAATACACTATGTGATCAAAAGTATCCGGACACCCCCAAAAACATAATCTTTCATATTAGATGCTTGTGCTGCCACCTACTGCCAGATACTCCATATCAGCGACCTCAGTTGTCATTATACATCGTGAGAGAGCAAAGTGGGACGCTCCGCAGAACTCACGGACTTGGAACATGGTTAAGTGATTGGGTGTCACTTTTTTCACAGGTCTGTACGCAAGATTTACACACCCTTAAACATCCCTAGCTCCACTGTTTCCAATGTCATAGTAGTAGTAGTAGTAGTAGCTTTATTCATCTGTAGATCTCTTTTTAAAATGATATAGGACACGTCAAAGTATTTGCAAGTTTAGACCAATTTTAAATAAGCTACTTCGTATATAGATATATTTACAGATTTCTAGTTAGAGACAATCATTAGATTTACTTCTGGTATACAATACTATTTTTACAAATAACTTATGAAATAATGTAATGCCACAATGGTCACTCATATCTCACTATCAGTCAATGCACACACTATACACACATTGTATCATAGCACTTAACTCACTACACACACACAAACACACACACACTGATTATCTCTGGGCCATTTTCTGCACCACAACTTCCCATTGGCTATTCTGAAAAACTGAGTCAACATCCATTTACAATGAGTGAGATATTCAGTTCAGAAAGAGGAAGAGGTGTTGGTGTCGTGCAATGCGTAGCTTGGCGGTACGAGTTTCTAGAGAAGGATAAAAGAATAGTGTGAAGGTGTTGTGTGCAATGTTGGATCTTATACAATCATTATTATTTATTTGTATAACTTTTTTCTGCGAAACACCTACTCTTTTTTATCTAAGTAATCCGTCAATGTATAAAATGTATTGCATAACAGGTAGTTTTTCGCTGCCTTTTTAAATAATTTCTGCCAATTATTTTATCTCTTTTGGTAATTTTTTGTCCAGCTTTATTCCTTGGTATAAAATTCTGTTTTGAGTGTTATGTTTACTTTTCTTCCCAAATGTAAGTTGAGTGTGAAGTGGAAACGTGAAGGGACACGTACAGCATAAAAGCGTACAGGTCGACCTTGTCTGTTGACTGACAGTGACCGCTGACAGTTAAAGTGAGTCGTAATGGCCGCCCATATCGGCCGAGTGGTTCTAGGCGCTACAGTCTGGAACCGAGCGACCGCTACTTCGTAAGTAGACTTTGGCGGAATAGGTGGTAGCTATTCAAGAGTTTGCAGTTCACATACTACATAATTTCTATGATACTCACCTAAAGGTCAAATAAACCTCTGACCAATGGTTCTAACGTTCTTTGTACACGTTGAGTATCCCCCGTTAGACCTACTTGATATGCGTCCCGCAGACTTCAGCACAATTCTATAATGGTTCATACGAGAGTTTGTAAGTAGTCTGTTTTCTAGACTGGTTACATTTTGACAGTATCCCGCCAATAAACCGATGTCTGCCGCCTGCTCTTCCCTCGATTGAGTCTCTGTGATCATTCCAGTTCTTATCACCACAAATTGTTTCACATAGATGTTCGTATGATTTGACTAATTCCAATTGAGACTCACTGATACTGTAGTCATACAATACAAAGTATCTGCGTTTTGGAAACTCCACATTTTTACATTTATCAACATTTAAAACAATTTAACATCTTTGCCACAATGTGAAACCTTATCAAGACGTGATACAACACATCCTGAAACAAAGAGACAATTCACAACGAAAGAATTATCCGAGTGGGACAAAAATCTGTAGATGTGATGTACATCTATACACAAACATATTATTACAATGTAAGAAACATTGGATGATTTACTGAAGAGAAAGAGTTTCGCAGATTGAGCAAGTCAATAGCATGTTGGTTCACCTCTGGCCCTTACGCAGGCAGTACTTCGGCCTAGTACTGATTGATAGGGATGGTTCAAATGGCTCTAAGCACTATGGGACTTAACTTCTGAGGTCATCAGTCCCCTAGACTTAGAACGACTTAAACCTAACTAACCTAAGGACATCACACACATCCATGCCCAAGGCAGGATTCGAACCTGTGACCGTAGCAGCAGCGCGGTTCCGGACTGAAGGACCTAGAACCGGTCGGCCACAGCGGCCGGCGACTGATTGATACATTTGTTGGTGATCCTCCTGCAAGATATAGTGGCGTGCGCAGCTCGTGGTCGTGCGGTAGCGTTCTAGCTTCCAGCGCCCGGGTTCCCGGGTTCGATTCCCGGCGCGGTCATGGTTTTTCTCTGCCTCGTGAAGACCGTGTGCTGTCCTTAGGTTAGTTAGGTTTAAGTAGTTCTAAGTTCTAGGGGACTGATGACCATAGATGTTGAGTCCCACAGTGCTCAGAGCCATTTGAACCAATTTTGATATAGTGCCAAATTCTGTCAGAGTTAGATCGCCAAAATCTGCCCATAATGCTCCAAACGTTCTCAGCTGCGGAGAGATCCGGTGACCTCGCTGACCAAGCACGAAGACAAGCAGTAGGAGCTCTCGCTGTGTGCGGGTGAGCATTAGTTTGCTGAAACGTAAGCCGCGGATAGCTTGCCATGAAGGGAATCAAAACAAGGCCTGAATATCCTCAACCAAGTCATAAAATTTCGTTCCATATCCCATATGATCCTATTTTCATTAATGATCGTTGTTTTGGTATAGGGTCAGCTGCTTTACTGACGAAAATATACCCTGACAAGCCAAAACATTATTACCACCGGCTCAATAGCTTTTTTGTCCGTCTTTGGAGCGAAATACATCTGTGATTTTGCGTATCACGGATCCGACAGTTTTTTGGTAGGTTTGCGGAGTTATGTGGCTTTAGATTTCTACACACAGGTCATATAATTCGCGTAAATTACGGGCCGCTGATTTGACTATGCGGTGATGGCGTCCTATAGAGACCAAGATGGGTTTCGTAAAATTTATATCAGATGAATTTCGTTGCCGAGACATCAACGTGAGTATACTATAATCCTCCTCAAACCACTGTAGCAAGTCTCTGGTCCGAGACACGGACAATTATACGGCTGAAAGATGACATCGCCGTCAGGAGCGACATCAAGTATGAAGGAATGGAGGTGGTTAGCAGGTGTCAACGTGAGCACAGGTACCATGCAAGAGCAGGAGAATGTGTCTCATAGCAAACTATTGCTCCCAGCAGCGTGCGTCCGTGGCGCGCTGCACGTTTCGAGCCGCCGTTCACCTCCATGACGACGTTTGTGGAGACGGCCATCGATCTATTGTAGCAAAAATGTGATTCACCTGAAGAGCCGATTAATAGCATGCATTTAAATGGCACCAAACAGTGTGACTTAATGAAAGGAAACATTTAACCTAATTGCGTAACCAGAGCCACGTGTTAATAATTATTTGTTAGTGTTGCGTTAGAATCGTGGCAGTAGTGTTTAATGCAAGATCTCACAAGTGGCAAAAACAGGTTAAAATATGTATTTTGTTTAGCTTGAAAAACAACTATAGATAGACGGAGCACAAGGTTTTCAGCATCTTCTACACACACATCACACGTAAGTCTTCTGTACGTGACTCTCCTTGCGTCGTAAGAAATTTAGGGAGTAAAAGTTACAGCTTGTTTTAACTGCATCGTGCCCGTTTGCTGTTCGTACAACTATGCGTTTAAGAGGCCACTGAGCATAAATATTGCACACAATCCTCGCAAATCTCTAGCTAATATAATTTAAGCCGTGAGGTGTGTTTACTACCTCCATAACAACCACTACTTTCATTATCGTGAATGCAGTTCCCCACCGCCCCAAAATGAACAAGATACGAGTGTACAGAATATCAGTCCAGCTGTGCGAATTGACTGAAGCGTCTCTAGCAAACAGAGCACAGTATGTGGTTGTTAATTGGAAGCAGCCTTCAGACGGAAACGTAACATCGGGTGTGTCCCATTACTTTTCACAACCAACAGGATGGTTTTAATTAAACTTTCGCTACTTCAGACGACCTATATCAAATATGAGTGATTGTAGGTCAACGAAACTTCGTAGAAACATTTGTAATGACATGCGGTAGAGAATCAACGAATAAACCATTGAAGGAAACACATTTTCATGTCCACAAGAGAGTGCAACATTTGTTAGCTCTGTGCCACCTTACAAAAGTTGCCCAATTTGAGGACCATCTGCGGGTGGCAGGGAAAAAGAATCCAGTGAAATTTTTTTAAGTGCTTTATCTGAAAAGTACCTTGAGCAGTTAAACAGAGAACCGACTCGTAGCGATAACATATTAGACCTTCTGGTGACAAAAAGACCCGAACTATTTGAATCAGTTAATGCAGGACAGGGAGTCAGCGATCATAAAGCGGTTACTGCATCGATAATTTCAGCCGTAAATAGAAATACTAACAAAGGTAAGAAGATTTTTTCTGTTTAGCAAAAGTGAAAAAAGCAGATTTCAGAGTACTTGATGACTCAACACAAAAGTTTTGTCTCAAGTACAGATAGTGTTGAGGATCAGTGGATAAAGTTCAAAACCATCGCACAATATGCGTTAGATGAGCATGTGCCAAGCAAGATCGTAAGAGATGGGAAAGAGCCACCGTGGTACAACAACCGAGTTAGAAAACTGCTGCGGAAGCAAAGGGAACTTCACAGCAAACATAAACATAGCCAAAGCCTTGCAAACAAAAAAAAAATTACGCGAAGCGAAATGTAGTGTGAGGAGGGCTATGCGACAGGCGTTCAATGAATTTGAAAGTAAAGTTCTATGTACTGACTTGGCAGAAAATCCTAAGAAATTTTGGTCCTATGTCAAAGCGGTAGGTGGATCCAAACAAAATGTCCAGACACTCTGTGACCAAAATGGTACTGAAACAGAGGATGACAGACTAAAGGCCGAAATACTAAATGTCTTCTTCCAAAGCTGTTTCACACAGGAAGACTGCACTCTAGTTCCTTCTCTAGATTGTCGAACAGATGACAAAATGGTAGATATCGAAATAGACGACCGAGGGATAGAGAAACAATTAAAATCGCTCAAAAGAGGAAAGGCCGCTGGACCTGATGGGATACCAGTTCGATTTTACACAGAGTACGTGAAGGAACTTGCCCCTTTTTGCAGCGGTGTACCGTAGGTCTCTAGAAGAGCGAAGCGTTCCAAAGTATTGGAAAAGGGCACAGGTCATACCCGTTTTCAAGAAGGGACGTCGAACAGATGTGCACAACTATAGACCTATATCTCTAACGTCGATCAGTTGTAGAAATTGGAACACGTGTTATGTTCGAGTATAATGACTTTTCTGGAGACTAGAAATCTACTCTGTAGGAATCAGGATGGGTTTCGAAAAAGACGATCGTGTGAAACCCAGCTCGCGCTATTTGTCCACGAGACTCGGAGGGCCATAGACACGGGTTCACAGGTAGATGCCGTGTTTCTTGACTTCCGCAAGGCGTTTGACACAGTTCCTCACAGTCGTTTAATGAACAAAGTGAGAGCATACGGACTATCAGATCAATTTTGTGATTGGATTGAAGAGTTCCTAGATAACAGAACGCAGCATGTCATTCTCAATGGAGAGAAGTAAGAGTGTTTTCAGATGTGCCGCAGGGGAGTGTCATAGCACCGTTGCTATTCACAATATACATAAACGACCTTGTGGATGATATCGAAAGTTCACTGACGCTTTTTGCAGATGATGCTGTGGTGTATCGAGAGGTTGCAACAATGAAAAATTGTACTGAAATGCAGGAGGATCTGCAGCGAATTGACGCATGGTGCAGGGAATGGCAATTGAATCTCAATGTAGACAAGTGTAATGTGCTGCGAATACATAGAAAGATAGATCCCTTATCATTTAGTTACAAAATAGCAGGTCAACAACTGGAAGCAGTTAATTTCATAAATTATCTAGGAGTACGCATTAGGAGTGATTTAAAATGGAATGATCATATAAAGTTGATCGTCGGTAAAGCAGATGCCAGACTGAGATTCATTGGAAGAATCCTAAGGAAATGCAATCCGAAAACAAAGGAAGTAGGTTACAGTACGCATGTTCGTCCACTGCTTGAATACTGCTCAACAGTGTG
This sequence comes from Schistocerca gregaria, assembly GCF_023897955.1. Taxonomy (NCBI): domain Eukaryota; kingdom Metazoa; phylum Arthropoda; class Insecta; order Orthoptera; family Acrididae; genus Schistocerca; species Schistocerca gregaria. The sequence goes on from NC_064931.1 coordinate 827,525,390, forward strand.
GGATCCGTAACAGATAGGGTTGATAGAAGAGATAGAGAAGATCCAACGGAGAGCCGCGCGCTTCGTTACAGGATCATTTAGTAATCGCGAAAGCGTTACGGAGATGATAGATAAACTCCAGTGAAAGACTCTGCAGGAGAGACGCTCAGTAGCTCGGTACCGGCTTTTGTTAAAGTTTCGAGAACATACCTTCACCGAAGAGTCAAGCAGTATATTGCTCCCTCCTACGTATATCTCGCGAAGAGACCATGAGGATAAAATCAGAGAGATTAGAGCCCACACAGAATCATACCGACAATCCTTCTTTCCACGAACAATACGAGACTGGAATAGAAGGGAGAACCGATAGAGGTACTCAGGGTACCCTCCGCCACACACCGTCAGGTGGCTGGCGGAGTATGGATGTAGATGTAGATGCATCCACAACAGCCTGGAACACCACTGGAGATGCGATTTCACAATTGCCAAGAGCACTTTTCGAACTGGGGACCATGGAATGTCCAGCTGTCATGCCACAGCTCGTGCATTGGGTGTCCAGCGTTCTCAGCCATGGCAACAGTAACTTCTTCATCAATGTATGACGCAATGGCTATCGGAGCCTCCGAGGAGCAATTCCCAAATCGCCAATTAATACTAACTCCCGAATCATGTTCCTGAAACCCAAGGCGGAGAGAGGACTCCTCCGTAATCGTTTAAAGCGTTGATACTCGCGAAGAGCAGCAGCACTGTTGCTGTTGTTTTGGTAAAACATATTTACGAGTAAAGCCATGCTCACTTTGTCCATACCCGTGTTCATTGCATGCACCTGTAAAGCACACTCATGCTAGTGTTTCAACCCGATGTCGCGCTACCAGTACCGGATGGTAACGGCAAGTCATGAAATTAATAGTATTAACAATGCGAATCCTGAAACGCACAGTCTGAATGTGATTACTATGAAGTGGGGTACCCACACAGTAAAGTGTTTTCCGTCCAAGCTGGCTCAAGCGCCGAAAATTTAGTTATAACGTCCCTGTATGTAAATGACCCAGAAGATGACGTCGTAAGTTGCACGAGGCTTTTCGCGAATGATGCAGCTGTAAACAGAGACGTCGGAACGCTATAAAATTGTAGAAACATGCAGGCAGACCAGCAGGGAGTGACAACAGACTGTCAACATATACAAATGTAATGTATTGCGAATAGGTACACAGGAAGACCGTTTATTGTATGATTACACTATCGCAGAACAACCACAGGAGGCGGTTTGTTAGAATACCTGGGAGTAAGCGTACAGAGAGATGTGAAGTGGAGCGGTCACAAAGTATCAATCACGGGTAAGGTAGACGCCGAGGAGTTATTAGGAAATGTAGTCCTTCAGGAAAGGAAGCTTACAAAACACTCGTTCGACCAATACCTGAATACTGCTCAGCGGTCAAGGATCAGCATCAGATATGATTGCTCAAGGAAAATCTACAGAATGATGAGAAAGAGTTCATCTGTTTCTTCACGCAGTATTACGTGTTTCCTATCAGTCCCATCCAACCGAATCGGTCCCTTCAAAAGATCATAATACAAAGGAAAGAGACTCTCATATAAGTAATTCGATCTTCACGAAGATTACGTTGTTCTTTGTTCTCTTTTCGTAAATTGTAATCGGCAGAACACAAGCAACATAATCACAAACGAAGAAAACGTACATTTTTGTTGTGTTTTTGCAATCAGTGTATCGGAAATGGTTTATATTCGTCCACAATATTCAAGTTACTGTACCTCTTTGTGTGTACGAATCAAACAAACCACTGCATGTTATAAACAATAACTCATATGGACAGCAAAGGCATCACATTTCATAGAAGAGTGTACTACATAAAACGACGTATTGGCCATTTGAAGATGATAGCGTGCTGCCGATAACACCATTGGAAAAAAAGGATAAAAGAAACAGTTCGAATTCTGTATTAAGAACAAAATTTTTATCCAACTCTCGAAGAACTGTAAAGTATCATTTAGCTTTATATAGTGAAAAATTATAACTTTGGCCTGTTCTTCGAGAAAATTGTGAGGATGTGATGTATTTAGGTATTGACAGAATTCTGAAGCTTTTCTGATCGTCTGTGTTGAGAGAGAAGAACTGAAAGCTGTCAGTAATTCTTCTTGGAGAGTAATAAATATCAAGTACAATGGTGGGTGGTTGGCGCTGCTCCTGATTTGTGTCACAATGCAGTTGCCCTGCATAGTCACACACCATTGCTCTCGTCTACAATTCAGATGAACGTCCTGTGTTAGGTCGGCACTTCGAAGCAGCTTCGATCGCATTTACACTTACAAATTTAAAAAAAAAAAGAACAGTTTTCCCTGGGTGCGCAAAATTAATCACAGAGGTACCTCGACCAGACTCGTAAGATGTTCGAAGAGATGGAAGCTGTGTCTTGATTACTCAATCTGTATAATATTGAGACACAGCTTAAATCACTGTAATACTATTTTTTATGCGTAGCTGTAGAAAATTGTTGTACACGACTGGTAACAGCAGTTTATTTCCTTAGGAACAAAGAGCGCAAGGCTGCGTATCTGAGAGATATCTGTATAGAATGACACAAAGTACTACTGATTACTGTTTGTTGGAAACAAAGTGAATAGTTGTAAACCAAAGTATGGCCTAAAATCATCCTCGTCCAAGAATCCCAAAATTTTATGTCACTTGACAAACATTAGCGTAGACAGAAAAGTAGACATGAGAGAAAATCCTGATATTGGACATTTCTCTAATGTCATTTGCTTTAGACGGACGCAATGAGAGAGAATATTTCCTCCCTCCACCATGTCACGTTTTGAGATAAAATGGTGAATAAATATGCAATGATAATTGAGTAAGAGCCTTTGTGTATTCAAGATTACTTCACTTTTACAGTCTATATCCTTGGAATTCATCTACTTACTGATTGGTTGTTGGATATAGTACACAAATTTCGGTTTATCCATAAACTACATGTACTTGTGGTGTAATGATAGGAAGGGAAGTAGTTCAGACCCGGCTACCTCTCAACCCTCTGACTGCTGCCTAATCTGTCTTCGCTGAGTGCCGTACGTTCGGTCAGATAACAGGTGCTGAGTTACCCGAGTGGGCTGCTGAATATTTCGGGAGCGCATGCAGTGACGGTTCCTGTGCCTGAAGTTTTGTCACCACCAGGACTAACAAAATGCAGTAAACATTATAAAGCCGTTATTGTAATTACAAAAACCACAGACGTATTAGAAGTGATTTTCCATTGAGAACTACATGTTTATCGACATGTTCTACATGGTTTCCCTGTGAAGAAACCGACCTCTTGTCTGCGATTACTTTCAGCTGTTCATTACTCCTGCTTTCCTATCTGACAATAAGGCTCGTTGCTCTACATCTATACTTCACTTCACTTACTCGAGAACTGAATAAAAGTGTTAATGACGTTTCTTGATGGAGCTCAAATTACATTACTTGATATATTGCGTGTTAGGGTCATGGACTAGATCTTTCCTGGCTTACTCGAGAGTATTATTGTAGTCAAACCATCCCACTGAGTCGAACAATGAACGAGATGTGCAGACCATTCATGACTCCCTCTACAACATTTTTGTTCATTGTGATCTACAGTACTCTTCTGCTTCATTTTTTATTGATATCTGTGTGATAGCTTCACGCAAAATTAATTACTTATAATCTAGCAGACTAAGTGTTTCGCCTAAGGAGAAGTACACAGCAATTATCTGGAAAAAGTACGCTTTGAGCATTGAAAGACCTAAGCCGAAACAAAGAGCATGAAGTACAAGGCATTCGCACAGAATTATTAAATTTTTCAAAGAATGAACGACAAGTTAACTATTCCACCTGGTAAGTGAGATACACGAGACAGAAGACGTACTCTCAGACTTCAAAAAGGACAGAATAATTCCTACTCCAAAGAAGGCAGTTGCTGATAGATGTAGTTCTCACCGAACAATCAGTTAAGTAACTCATGACTGCACAACAGTGACCAGAATTTTCTACTGAATATTGAAATAAAACACGCGACGCAGTACCTACTCTATGTGATCAAAAGTATCCAGAAATCTGGCTGAAAAAGACTTACAAGATCGTGGCGCCCTCCATCGGTAATGCTGCAATTCAATATAGCGTTGGCCCACCCGTACCCTTAATGACGGCTAACAATCTCGCAGGGATACGTTCAGTCAGGTGCTAGAAGGTTTCTTGGGGAATGGCAGCCCATTCTTCACAGAGTGCTGCACTGACGAGAGGTGAGGTCTGGCACGACATCCGCGTTCCAAAACATCACAAAGGTGTTCTATAGGCTGCAGGTCAGGATTCCGTGCAGGCCAGTCCATTACAGGGATGTTATTGTCGTGTAACCACTCCGCCACAGTCCGTGCATTATGAATAGGTGCTCGATCGTGTTGAAACACGCAATCGCCATCCCCAAATTCCTCTTCAACAGTGGGAAGCGAGAACGTGCTTAAAACATCAATGTAGGCTACAAAATGGTTCAAATGTCTCTGAACTTATGGAATGGGACTTAACATCTGAGGTCATCTGTCCCCTAGAACGTAGAACTACTTAAACCTAACTAACCTAAGGACGTCACACACATACATGCCCGAGGCAGGATTCGAATCTGCGACCGTAGCGGTCGCACGGTACCAGACCGTAGCGTCTAGAACCGCTCGGCCGTCAATGTAGGCCTGTGCTGTGACAGTCCCACGCAAAACAACAAGGGGGGCAAGCCACTCCATGAAAAACGCTACCACATCATAACACCACCGTCTCCGAATTTTACTGTTGGCACTATACACGCTGGCAGATGACGTCCACCGGCATATCCACACCCTGCCAGCGGATCGCCACAATGTGTACCGTGATTCGCAACTCCACACATCGTTCTACCACTCTTCAGTCATCCAGTGTTTACGCTCCTTACACCAAGCGAGGCGTCGGTTGCCATTTACCGGTGTGATGTGTGGCTTATGAGCAGCCGCTCGAACATGAAATCCAAGTTTTCTCACCTTCCGCCTAACTGTCATAGTACTTGGAGTGGATCCTGATTCACTTTGGAATCCCTGTGTGATGGTCTGGATAGATGTCTGCTTATTACACATTACGAACCTCTGTCAGTCAACAGACGAGGTCGGCCTGTATCCTTTTGTGCTGTACGTGTCCCTTCACGTTTCCATTTCACTATCACATCGGAAGCAGTGGACCTAGGGATGTTTAGGAGTGCGGAAATATTGCGTACAGACGCGTGACACAAGTGACACCCCATCACCTGATAACGTTGCAAGTCCGTGAGTTCCGCGGAGTGTCCCATTCTGCTCTCTCACGATGTGTAAAGACTACTGAGGTCGCTGATATGGAGTACCTGGCAGTAGGTGGCAGCTCAATGCAGGTAATATGGAAAACGTATCTTTTTGTGGTGTTGAGACACTTTTGATCTCGTAGTGTATCTTGGAAGATAGTTTGAATAACGGCGTACCTTCATTTATAGCGTTTGTTGATTCAAAGAACGCGTTTGATAATGTTTATTAGAATATACTGTCTGAAAATCATAAGAGGGCATGGATAAAATTATAGGAGCCAAAGTTTTTCTACAAGTTGTACAGAAACCAGACTGCAGTTTTAAGAGCCGCGTTACGTGAAAGACGGACGGTTTAAGAGGCTATGGGACTTAACATCTGAGGTCATCAGTCCCATAAACTTAGAACTAATTGAACCTAACTAACCTACGGACATCACACACTTCCATGTCCTAGGCAGGATTCGAACCTGCGACCGTAGCAGCAGCGCGGGTCCCAACTGAAGCGCCTAGAACCGCACGGCTACAAAGTCCGGCTAAAGACGGACGGTAGTTAAGACAGGTTTATATCCTCTCCCACATGCCATACAATCTGTACTTCGAGCAGGCACTAAAGGAAGTCAAAAAGAAATCGGGAAAGAAATTGTGTTCATGGCACAGGAATAAAACTTTAATGTTCAGTCAATCAGAGGGCCTTGTTGCCAGGTGCTCTCTTCATCGGCAGAGCAGCGTTGCACATGTCGAATTTAGTCAGTCAGCTGCTGAGCAGTAAACACGTATATCCGCTCTTGCAATTATTTGCAAGTACTGGAGTTATCTAAGGAGGTATTTTTTTCTTTTACCGGTTTTCGGGTCGTGTCCATACAGCCATCTCAATAGTGGAATGCCAATTATGACGATACGAACGTAAGGACAACACAGTACCCAGTCTCCGAGCGGAGAAAATCTATGACCCGGTTGGGAATCGAACACCGGCCGCTTCGGGCAGCAATCCGCACTGTCCGAGCAGATATTAATGCGGATATATAGGGTGGTTCTTGCATGATATTCATAGTAAACGAGAAGACTACGGTGAAATTAACCGTCTTTGCAAGGAATTATGGTAATGTGAAGACTATAATTCGTGTCTCTTGTGAAGAATACTAAACGTTACACAACCTCTCTGAATATACAGTCTTGATCAACTCCAGATGTCCATCATTAATCGCGTAGTCAAAGACAGAAAGGAAATAACTATTATTAAATATGTCTGTACAGGTCTAGTCTCTTCAATGGAATAATTATGATATAGAAATGTTGGATTTAATTTCATGCAAGTATATTATTATAGCAAATGAACAATATTTTACACATAAATGTACATGTTTTAGTATGCTTGGTCCAAGTATGTATTTATATAAAAATATATGAACTAAATTCATACCTCCACAATGAATTTTCGTCCTCTGTTTGAGTGTGTGCTAGTTTGAAAATTCCTGGAATGGCCCTATTAAAACTGTGTGCTGTATGTAGACTCAAATGTGGGACATTTTCCTTTCGTGGGCTAGTGCTCTACCGACTGAGGTATTGAAATTTATGTGTTTCATTCATACTTGCTGCTATTTCTTTCCACATTGTCGCCTTTTTCGACACTTCTGTATTCAGTAAAGCGTGTATAGCACATAAATACGTCTATTTGTGTGCACCAAGTCAATTATTCTTTCGGTTTCCTCCGGTATTTCTTACACTCTCCTGTCGCAGTCTCTTCAGAATATCACAACTAGCAGAGGCAGGTCACGGGCAAGGACGGTCTAGCGCGGACGCGTACCTGTGAGTAGCTGGGCAAGGTGAGGACAGGCATCCACTGCATTATCACCAGGTTTACAATGACGTCATGCATTCTTGGCTCATTGCCCTATGTATAAAATAGCAGCAAACTCAAACATGGGTGGAAAACTTAAAAACTAGCCCAGTTTCTCTAGTTGGTTTTTTCCCTCCACTCATATGATATTACTGAGGAAGTTGGGCTGTTGTCCTCAGTATGAATTGGAGAGAAATTAAAAAATCCAAGTTGTCACATTGTCATGCAGATAGTAGTATGTCACTTGTGCTATGTGTAAAATTCAAGATAAGTGGCCTGGAATACCGGTACTGCTCTACCACTTCACAATCCAAGATGATGGGCGTGGGATGCTCACACAGACTTACCATGACATCAGTATCCAATATGCGTGGACAAAAGGAAGCACCTGGCCTTGTAGAAAGCGGCCAGTCCTGTACAGACCTTTTGGGCTATTTATAGCAGATATAAGAGTCCAACACCGCACCAGCAAGGTAACCGGAAATCACGTCAATATCGGCCCTTCACAACTAAGCATGTAGGGATATTGGACACATGCAACCGATTCGATAGCCTGACGCAAAGTGTTGAACAGTAGTCCCGATTTTGTATAGTAGAGAAGTATTTGTGTTGGCGTTACAACCACAACCCAGTGTTACCTAAGGTAAAATGTCGGGGATAATTTGAAACGCACGCTTCACAGCTTCACACATATGTTTTAACCCAAGCTGACTTGACGCGGCAAATGCAAATAATGGGTCAGTATTCTACGAGAGTATTTGCCACTACACTACTTGTGCAGCACATTTAGAGGAAAAAAAGAAGCAAAAATTATACCTTAACTTTCGCTATTTGATGGACATTAATACACTATGTGATCAAAAGTATCCGGATACCTAGCTGAAAATAACTAACAAGATCGTGGCGCCCTCCATCGGTAATGCTGCAATTCAATATAGCGTTGGCCCACCCGTACCCTTAATGACGGCTAACACTCTCGCAGGCATACGTTCAATCAGTTGCTGGAAGGTTTCTTGGGGAATGGCAGCCCATTCTTCACGGAGTGCTGCACTGACGAGAGGTGAGGTCTGGCACGACATCCGCGTTCCAAAACATCACAAAGGTGTTCTATAGGCTGCAGGTCAGGATTCCGTGCAGGCCAGTCCATTACAGGGATGTTATTGTCGTGTAACCACTCCGCCACAGTCCGTGCATTATGAATAGGTGCAATCGCCATCCCCAAATTCCTCTTCAACAGTGGGAAGCGAGAACGTGCTTAAAACATCAATGTAGGCTACAAAATGGTTCAAATGGCTCTGAGCACTATGGAACTTAACATCTGAGGTCATCAGTCCCATAGAACGTAGAACTACTTAAACCTAACAAACCTAAGGACGTCACACACATACATGCCCGAGGCAGGATTCGAATCTGCGACCGTAGCGGTCGCACGGTACCAGACCGTAGCGCCTAGAACCGCTCGGCCTTCAATGTAGACCTGTGCTGTGACAGTCCCACGCAAAACAACAAGGGGGGCAAGCCACTCCACGAAAAACGCAACCACATCATAACACCACCGTCTCCGAATTTTACTGTTGGCACTACACACGCTGGCAGATGACGTCCACCGGCATATCCACACCCTGCCAGCGGATCGCCACAATGTGTACCGTGATTCACAACTCCACACATCGTTCTACCACTCTTCAGTCATTCAGTGTTTACGCTCCTTACACCAAGCGAGGCGTCGGTTGCCATTTACCGGTGTGATGTGTGGCTTATGAGCAGCCGCTCGAACATGAAATCCAAGTTTTCTCACCTTCCGCCTAACTGTCATAGTACTTGGAGTGGATCCTGATTCACTTTGGAATCCCTGTGTGATGGTCTGGATAGATGTCTGCTTATTACACATTACGAACCTCTGTCAGTCAACAGACGAGGTCGGCCTGTATCCTTTTGTGCTGTACGTGTCCCTTCACGTTTCCATTTCACTATCACATCGGAAGCAGTGGACCTAGGGATGTTTAGGAGTGCGGAAATATTGCGTACAGACGCGTGACACAAGTGACACCCCATCACCTGACCACGTTGCAAGTCCGTGAGTTCCGCGGAGAGCCCCATTCTGCTCTCGCATGATGTCTAATGACTACTGAGGTCGCTGATGTGGAATACTTGGCAGCAGGTGGCGGCACAATGTACCTAACATGAAAAACGTATGTATTTGGTGGTTATAGATACTTTTGCTCACATAGTTTTTGTATTCAAGAGCCTCCAACAACAGCTATTTGCCCTCAAACGGGAGTTATGCGAGAACGTGCTAGTTGGCTGCATGTCGAGCGTATGATTGATGTCCCAGCAACACAACAATCCGATGCCACCTGTAGCCGCCAGGCTCATCGGGTAACGCACGCCTTCCATGCCCAAGAGTCGCCACTGTCCTGCCCATAGCCAGGTCCGATATGTCGAATATTTTTCTTGCCGTGACCGGTCGGTGGTGGCTGATACTCTGCTGTTGGACATATACATTGAAGGATCGAATGTAGTTACCCACTCAGCAAATGGCACATGATAGCAACTACGTAGCAGAAAGTCACAACTAAGGGTTCCCACCTCACCATGTGTTCCAAGCTGCACACGAACATCACACGTCTCTAGAGGATTTGGTTAATGGAGGCAGCTGACATACATACAGAAAAACATTGAATGTGTGACAGAATTGACTAGTTTTGTGTTGAAATCGATGAATAGTGTACCCAAAGAAGTGAATGTTGCATCATTTTACTATACCTTCGTCAGGGATCTACATAACTGTTATGATCCTTGCAGAGTATCTGCGACTTCGTTTCATATCAGTTATCATCCTCTCTAAAATTGATCGCAGTAGCGTCTTACTTTACCGAGTATCCCTCCTCTTTTCACACTGTCTTCACCATGCAGGAGAAATGGTTTGCAGCCTTGACAGAGGTGAACTTGAGACGTGTACCAAGCAGATAGCTGTTAAATGTACCATGCACATTTAAAAGTGTTTCTCAGTTGAACACGTTGTCCTATCAAGAAGTTATAGGCTACTAGACACTTTAGAGCTGAAAAAGCATACGTGATGGATCACAGTGGCGTGTAACTGTTATAATATGTACCGAACGGACTGGAATTAACGTATGAACAGGTGAAACACAAAATGAGCTTGTGGCAGGGAGGAAGACTGTTCCCACGAGTGTTACTGTTATGTATGGGTAGTACAGTGCATTAGCTGTACAGTATAGTATGGTACTCTAGTCGAACGTGGTTTTGGACGAGGTAGTACAGAGCAGTCGGCCGACGGTATGGTATAGCGTTGTACTCGAACACGATTCGGGATGCAGTAGTGCAGTGCATTAGCCGGATAGTGTAGTATAGCAGTGTTTACGAACGTGATGGAGGGATTTTGTGTTACGGAGAGGCTGACGTTCGCGAGGAGCAGTCTCCACCCCTGTGCCAAACACCTTGTGCGAATGACGTCTGCCACTGTCTCATGCACTAGCAGCCTGTGGAGGCAATTACTACAAACCATGTTGCAGCACAGTCAGTCTGCAACTGCCAGTCACGCACACGCACGATCGCGGCAGACCCGCGAATGCACATCGATGAATGTTGCGGTCTGTTCATGTCCCCTACAGTTGTTTAAATATATAAAAAACGTATATACCACAGGGCAAAACAGCTTCAGCGGGACTTTGCAGCATTCGGGGTGGATGGTGTAGTGATCCGGACATGAGGCATTTGTTTAGATAAATAAACGTTTCTGCTGTGTCTGTCCTACAACATACACACATATACACACTTCGGTAATAACATGTACTGTAAAGGAAAACGCTAGAACAATCAGTTCTGTGGTGAATGACGACAGATATCGAACGAAGTCAGAGACACTCTGCTAGGATCATAACGGCTATGTATAGCCCTGATGAAGTTGTAGTGGTATGACGCATAATTCAATTGTTTACGCAGAATATTCATCGATTTTTGCGCAGAGTTGGCCAGTTTCGATGTACATTCAATGGTTTTCTGTAAGTATGTCAGCTGCCTCCATTTAAAGTGCTCGATTCTTTCATGTGCCGTTTTCTGGGTCGGCAGCTACATTGGATTCTTCGATGTATATGTCCAACGGTAGAGGAGTAGATCTAAATTGAAAATTCTCTGATTTGCTTTCAAAGGTGATTATTTTGTAGTATATTCACAGATTTCAACGCAGGATTCAGTGTTCTCGGTACAATATCCGTCGTAAAATGCGTGAGAGTAAATCTGAAGAGGAACGTTGCTATTCTTCATGAACATATTTCATTTATATAGGTACAATATGCGTTGATTTCAGCATAAAATTGACGTGAAACTACGGTAGTTTGAATAATCACACACCAGTAGTCGATTACAGCCACGGAAATATTCCACAAAACGAACCCGGCTAATAGCAGCGCAGCTGTGAACCCTGGCCGTAGTCAGTACGTGTGACCCAGTGAGGCTCGCAAAGGGACTCGCAGCTACATACTATGTCCAATACGTTACGTGGTGTTCTGCTGGTGAAGGCAGTGCAGTTTTGTTTTTCGTTTTTAAATGTGGTGCAACGTAGGATAGTAACAAATATTGTCACAGGAAATATTATACGTTCCGCTCAGACGTATCTACCACGTTTTCTTGTGCCTATGATTCGGCTTGTAAGTAAGTATAAGCGTGTTTCATTCTCAAATTTGTTTCAGGTATAAGTGCATATAAGGAAAAGTACTTCATGCCAGAGCTGGATGTTTGCTGTGAAGAATGCACCCCAGTGCTTGTTTTAATGGCTGATCACCCATCCCACACAATCACTCTTTGTGATGAATTTTGCAAACATTGCACCTAACTTTGCATTGCTGAAGTTCTGCTCACAGGCCTAGTGCGCATGACCCCCTGATTTTTAAATTTCCCGTGCAGGTCATGTGTGTGTCATTTTGAGTTAGATACCAGTTTTCAGTATGTTTGCCAACAGTATACTACTGTCGAAAATCAGGACTCATGTTTCAGCCTTGGTGTAAGGCTATCGGATCGGTGGTGTGTATGGAGTGTACCACTGTCATGGAATGACGTTGATGTGAGTCTCCGTTACTTGGGTGGTGTTGTGTCAGAATATTATGTCTGTAGCAGCGGCGGCGCAGGGGTCTTGCTGACCACCCCAGTATGGCTCAGCACCAAATATGGACCTAGTAAGGCTCGGCGCAGCTATCAGCAAAGTTTGCGACTGCAGATGAAGGCAGGAAGGAAAGAAGAAAGATAGGGACTAACGTCCCGTCGACATTGAGATCATTGGACCGCAAGATTGTATTGTGTCAAGGATGGGAAGGAAATCGGCCATTCCCGGACAGGGCAATCATCCCGGCATTTGCCTGAAGCAATTAAGCGAAATCACGGGAAACCTAAATCTGGATGACCAGAAGTGGGGTCGAAACATTGTCCTTTCGAATGCGAGTCCAGTGTGCTCACCACTGTTCCACTACGCTCGGGGACTGTAGGGCATGAGCAGCGGATGGCCCTTCACGCCAGTATAGGTCCCAAAAAAAAAGTCGCTGCTGCTCTTACTACACAGCATATACTATAACTTAAGGGAATAATTAGGTTTACGAGTTTAGAAGTGAAGTAATACGATGCTGTATGCCATATGTGCTGGTCGTTTTAACATCTCGCCAAGCTTTCCGTGTTTAAATGGCGACGTCACAGGGGAATTTCTTAACTCTGGAGAGATAGTATGAAATTACACAATTACAACAAGCGACATGGCTACTACACTCCTGGAAATTGAAATAAGAACACAGTGAATTAATTGTCCCAGGAAGGGGAAACTTTATTGACACATTACTGGGGTCAGATACATCACATGATCACACTGACAGAACCACAGGCACATAGACACAGGCAACAGAGCATGCACAATGTCGCCACTAGTACAGTGTATATCCACCTTTCGCAGCAATGCAGGCTGCTATTCTCCCATGGAGACGATCGTAGAGATGCTGGATGTAGTCCTGTGGAACGGCTTGCCATGCCATTTCCACCTGGCGCCTCAGTTGGACCAGCGTTCGTGCTGGACGTGGAGACCGCGTGAGACGACGCTTCATCCAATCCCAAACATGCTCAATGGGGGACAGATCCGGAGATCTTGCTGGCCAGGGTAGTTGACTTACACCTTCTAGAGCACGTTGGGTGTCACGGGATACATGCGGACGTGCATTCTCCTGTTGGAACAACAAGTTACCTTGCCGGTCAAGGAATGGTAGAACGATGGGTTCGATGACGGTTTGGATGTACCGTGCACTATTCAGTGTCCCCTCGACGATCACCAGAGGTGTACGGCCAGTGTAGGAGATCGCTCCCCACACCATAATGCCGGGTGTTGGCCCTGTGTGCCTCGTTCGTATGCAGTTCTGATTGTGGCGCTCACCTGCACGGCGCCGAACACGCATACGACCATCATTGGCACCAAGGCAGAAGCGACTCTCATCGCTGAAGACGACACGTCTCCATTCGTCCCTCCATTCACGACTGTCGCGACACCACTGGAGGCGGGCTGCACGATGTTGGGGCGTGAGCGGAAGACGGCCTAACGGTGTGCGGGACCGTAGCCCAGCTTCATGGAGACGGTTGCGAATGGTCCTCGCCGATACCCCAGGAGCAACAATGTCCCTAATTTGCTGGGAATTGGTGGTGCGGTCCCCTACAGCACTGCGTAGGATCCTACGGTCTTGGCGTGCGTTCGTGCGTCGCTGCGGTCCGGTCCCAGGTCGACGGGCACGTGCACCTTCCGCCGACCACTGGCGACAACATCGATGTACTGTGGAGACCTCACACCCCACGTGTTGAGCAATTCGGCTGTACGTCCACCCGGCCTCCCGCATGCCCACTATACGCCCTCGCTTAAAGTCCGTCAACTGCACATACGGTTCACGTCCACGCTGTCGCGGCATGCTACCAGTGTTAAAGACTGCGATGGAGCTCCGTATGCCACGGCAAACTGGCTGACACTGACGGCGGCGGAGCACAAATGCTGCGCAGCTAGCGCCATTCGACGGCCAACACCGCGGTTCCTGGTGTGTCCGCTGTGCCGTGCGTGTGATCATTGCTTGTACAGCCCTCTCGCAGTATCCAGAGCAAGTATGGTGAGTCTGACACACCGGTGTCAATGTGTTCTTTTTTCCATTTCCAGGAGTGTATAAGCAGCCCTACAGATCTCCACAGGACTCAGCACATTCTAGCAGACAAGGTAGTCCTCTCTGTACTAGTACAGCTGTACCAGTAAACCATTCAGTCGTCTCCGCTTCTGATGTCGTAGTAAGGCTCACCAGTACCCCAGGTCAGTTATCTGGGTTTGTGAACTTAAAGAACTGCACCAATATTCCAGGTCGGCTGTTTTGAATTCTATATTTAGCACAAGTGGCATATTTTCACCCACCTGACTATGTGCCATCTTAATTTTTTGTATTTGCTGGAAATTTGCATTTAAGACAACAGCCCTACTTCCACAATGATGTCACAAGACTCTGATTGTGTAAGGTTTTCGTTTATTTGCAGATACGCGTCTTCACACTGAAATCTCTGCGCCAAAGTACTCTTGCACGCCACCAAATAAAATGAAACCATATGACTGGCTCACATCCACTTCATCAATAGTCTGCACCATTTTGTTTTAGCTGCTCCTATAGCAAAGTACTACGGGGCTGTAAGGGTTGCATTTTAATGACTAGCGGGACTGTATTTATTTATGTATTTATTTATTCAACGTGACTAGATTATGGTCTTCAGCTCATTTTTTATATCAGACGCGTTTTTAAGACATATAGTACCTTTTTAACATCATAGTTGCTAAAGTAATGATTTGAGTGTCTGCAGAGATAGTGTGATTAAATAGAGTTGACTAAGAACCAACAAAGTTAATATTGGCAGTATTGCTACTACTGCTACTGCTGCTGCCACTAACAATATTAATAATAATAACAATAACAATAGTGGATGGCAAAAAGGATTTATGGTCCTAGAAAATAGATATTTTCTGAAATATCGAGTTCTGGGGAAGGAAAATTTAAGGATACTGCACCAGCTAAGAACGCTGGAAAATGAGTAAGATATTGATGGAAAGAAGGATGTAACGAGGGAACGATTGCGGAGAGGGACAGTAGTAGCCATTATTGTTCTTCGGTATATATGTCATTAACTCTCTTCCGTAACTGGAGATGTTATTCCAGAGTACTGTTCCATCAACTGATAAGGCCTTTGAGGAAGTGGGTTAGCGATGGAGTGGGATAGAAAGGATTTTGCTCTGCTGGCAACAGGTGTTTCTGCCATGTTGTTCAGACAAGAGCGTTAAGTTCGAAGAGAGATCTGAGGGACAGTATATGTTAATACAACATTAAAGGAGGCAGAGTGATGGAAATCTCAGCCAGGATAGCTGTGCATATTTTGGTGAAATATGATCAAAGAGTTAAACGTCACATATATATCGGACACAGACGTTCGTAACCAGTTCTAGGTGTCATACGCTTTCCTGAGTAAGACTTTGCAGGATAACATCGCTGTAATCGGAAATATCTATGTTTGTGCAAGTTTCTATTTTAGGTCTAGAGGGGAGAGTTTTTAATATTTTTGTGGGCCCTGGAGAGATCCTGAAGCCTTCTTGCACAATGCAGTTACGTGCTCAGTCCAATTAAGATTTTCGTCTATTATTACTCCTAGATCCTTTTCTGAGGGTGAGAAGTTGATATTTCCCCCATTTAGGATTAAAGATTCCCGATATTTTGAGCTAATGAGCCTAGGATGGCCAATCATTACCGCTTGGCTTTTGGATAGCTTGAGCTTTAACTATATATTCTGTGACAGTTTTGTCAGTGCACACAGGTCAGTATTGAAATTATCGACAGCTGTCTTCAGGTTTATTGGTTTTGCACTTAGATACAACTGGAGATCATCTGCATACATGTTCTATTTGAGATAGGACAAAACTGATGACACGTCAGGACTGTATACACATACCTGTAAACAAAACAAAGAAAAATGCGTAACTTTATACTTTCCAGTTGATAATTAAAACCTTATGACTATTCCTTGTAGGCTACAAGATAAATGCCAACAAACGTAAAACAATGAGCGAGGTGGCGCAGTGGTTAACACACTGGACTCTCATTCTAGAGCACGACGGTTCAAACACGCGTCCGGCCACCCTGACTTAGGTTTTCCTTAATTTCCCTAAATTGCTTCAGGCACATGCCGGTGTGATTCCTTTGAAAGCGCACGGCTTACTTACTTCCCCATCCTTCTCTAATCCGACGGGACCGATGAACTTGCTGTTTGGTCCCCTGCCTCAAATTAGCCAGCCAGCCATCAATCGTGAAACAAGGGTAATGGATTACAGTAGAATTAAATCATATGATAGTAAGGGAAATGAGACACTAACAGTGGTAGACGAGTGTAGCTGTTTACTCACCGAGATAACAGACGATATCCGAAGTAGAAAAAGTATGAAATGCAGATTGCCAATAGCAAGAAAAGCTTTTCTCAAAAATATAAAACACTTTAATATATAATGTAAATTTAATTGTTGATAATTCTTTGCTGAAAGTGAATCTGGGGTTTAGCATTATGTGGAAGTTAAACGTCGATGATACGCAGTAAAGACAAGTAGAGCACACAAGCTTCTGAAATGTGGTACTGCAGAAGATTAGATGGCCAGATCGAATAAGTAATGAGCGGACACTGAATCGAACTGGGTAGAAAAATTTTATGACACAACTTGACGAAAAGAAGAGATCGGTTTATAGGATACATCCATAGTCAACACAGGATAGCCATTTTAGTTATGGAGGGAAATATTGGAGGGGAAGTGTAAACACTGTAGAGAGGATACACGGCTTGACTACAGTAAGCAGGTTCAAGTGACGCAGGCTGCAATAGCCATGTAAAGATGAAGATGACTGCCAGGATGAAACGCAATTCGTTCTTCGTGCTGAAGAATACAACAGCAACACATTTACTATGTAAACAGTGTGATAAAGTAATAGCTTTGTTCGCCTTCTTAGTGGCTTATTAAAAGTCTTCTTAATTGTCGAATAATTTTTTTGTATTGGGTACTGACAACTGACTATACCGAGCACCGCCTCAGCCTGCGCCTATTATTTCTGAAGCTCTAGATATGATGCTTTCTTTTTACATTTACTCAACTTATGAAATAAATGCTGCATTATCCGAAATATCCAATCTCTTCTTTTCTTCTGTGAGCACAATAATACATTCATAGACGGTATCAAAAACTAAGATGTTTGATTCTCTGGTCAGGAAATGCCCATAGATTTTGAGTGGATAAACATAAGTAACTTTACAAAGCCAAAATGTAAACATTTTTCACTACTTTTTGTCGATATAAAATCAATTTCGAATCGGGCTTCGACATTAGCTTGTTTAATTTTAACTAAATGTTGTTTACTTGGATTATTTTATTTCACGGATGAAATATATATAGCAGCTCAGACGTCGAGACTGTGAGTTTTTCACGGGAGAAATTCATCTAGAGACAAATTCAAGTAGAAAAACTCGAAGTATCCTATTACAGTTTACACGCACAATACACACTGAAGCGCCAAAGAAACTCGCATAGGCAAGCGTATTCAAATACAGAGATAGGTAAACAGGCAGAATACGTGGTTGAAGACACACAAACATGTCGACGCTTGTATGCCAGTCTTCAGCATTAAAAAATCGTAATTTTAACCCAATAAAATGTTTTTAAGGTAAGAAACTTTGAACAGTAATAAGAATTTCGTTAATGAAAAGCTTTCAATGCGGAGAACACTCACTGTTAAAACTTCAGTGTTGACATTCCTAATTTTGAAATGACCTTCTCCTCCGATACTGGCAGAATTGTGCCTGATGTGAAGCATTCTCACCAGCAACGTAAAACGCAGTCCGAACGTAGTTCTTTGATAACTGAAGTATTCAAAGATACATCTCTCGAGCAGTGATCACTAACTTATCGGCAAAGGCCTGATAAGACAAATCTAAAGGAGGAAGTAAGGTTTATTCAATCATATATATTCCAACTTTGGCATCTGCGAGTTACTGATTTTAGCTTGCTCGCCATGGTGTAAGAATAAAACCGACTGATTTCACGTACTATAAAAATCATCAGTTGAGGTGTAAGAAATGTCATGAAAAATGACCATTACCTGAGTGACACTTGTGAGTGGAAGTTAAGTCGTAAAACGTGCACGTCGATCGACGAAACTTTGTGACCACGACTTAATACTCTCCTGAAAGTTTTTATCAAATCTTTCACAGTCACTGGATCCCTAAAAACTGCTATCTGCTGTAGAATGAATAATGTGTTGTAGTACAACTGCTGACGTATACATCTCAGGCCCGGTACTCCGGGATCTGTGAAGGAGTCTTCAGAAACGACGATGCTGAAAAATCTATCCACTCTCATTAGTAATTTCTCTAGTATCACTTCCTCAGACCAGAAAGTACTATGATGTTCCATTTTCTTAACGAAACAGTTTTTTTCTCCCTGTGTAGCCAAGGATGAGAGGGAGAGTTATACTGTTCATACAATTAATGACGAATAGCCATAAATATGCGGAAAAATCGAAAGCATGAACAGATTTCACCTTCGGCAAATCCAATAATCCTGAAAAAAAATCTTAATTCATGTAATGCCATTTCGAATGATAGTACTGATTAGGAACTAATAGCAATGATTTTAACGTTACTATTTTACTACTACCACTAATGATATAGAAAGACTAATGACAGAGAGGCCAGAAAATGTAGTTTTGGTAATACAGAACTGAGATTTTATGGAATAGCTAGTCCAGAGAAACCAAAATTCAGACTGACTGCAACAGTTAGGGACATTGGAAAATGGAGAATGTCAGGTTTGACAGAAATGTAGTAGTAATGCTGTAAGGGCTGCGGACGCAGCAAGAACAGACATTGTTTCGCATAGTCGATATTTCATTATCTATGTTTTGAAGGTGCAGATGTTATTTAGTTTTTGATAATCTTATCGAAAAATCTATGACGTTTAGCAGTTTATGTACATAGGACTGACGATAGACTCATCTAGACATGTGGCTGGAGTGGAAAAGATTGATATACACGTATTATCTGATAGCAGCAGACTGGGGAGAAGACGTGAGGAAAGATAGGTGCCGGCCGGGGTGTCCGAACGGTTCTAGGTGCTACAGTCTCGAATCCTGCCTCGAGCATGGATGTGAGTGATGTCGTTAGGTTTAATTAGTTCTAAGTACTAGAAGACTGATGGCCTTAGAAGTTAAGTCCCATAGTGCTCAGACCCATTTGAACCATTTTGAAAGATAGGTAGCCGAAGGGAGACAAGACCTACGAATGCTTGGATTCAGGAATAACACATGAGAATTGTAGGAAACAGAACGGAGTGGAGAAAATTAATCCGCAGTACATGATCGCCGAAGAGAAGGAATCTGACTTATGTATTACATCGAATTTTTTATTTTGTTAGTGAAGTCCAATAAATGTCTCACATAATCATTTCAGGTCATAGCGCGTTTGTCTGAAAGTAATCTAAAATAAAAGTTGAAGATGAAGATGATGATTAAGAAAAGAAGAAGGCTGAGTGAAAGTGAAAAAAAGTTTCTTGTAAATATCAAATTATGGATCAGGTTCAAAAATGGTTCAAATGGGTCTGTGCACTATGCGACTTAACTTCTGAGGTCATCAGTCGCCTAGAACTTAGAACTAATTAAACCTAATTAATCTAAGGACATCACACACATCCATGCCCGAGGCAGGATTCGAACCTGCGACCGTAGCGATCACGCGGTGCCATACTGAAGCGCCTAGAACCTCACGGCCAGACCGGCCGGCATGGATCGGGTACAGTATCTGAATGACACTGTTCTTCCTATAAGATGAACCTCTTCTGTCTATGTCACTGTAACTAAAACTAAACTCCATCCAAAAGGCCTTGGAATGCCCGACGGTACCGACCGGCCGCCGTGTCATCCTCAGCCCACAGGCGTCACTGGATGCGGATATAGAGGAGTATGTGGTCATCACACCGCTCTCCCGACCGTAAGTCAGTTTACGATACCGGTGTTACTATTTCTTAGTCAAGTAGCTCACAAGTGCTAGCCCAGCCCGACAGCGCTTAACTTCTGTGATCGGACGGGAATGTCACTGTAACTGTAAGGCTTTTGTCAACATCCATTCTATTAACCCCTGTGGTGTTATATTGTGGACGACATAGTGTATTCGTGAATAATATTGTTAACACAGATACTGACGGTCAGAACAATATGCAGTATCGGTCCGCGAACTTCAAGAAATTCGTTATTCAGACGTCTCGGAATTCTATTTCTTTCATGTAGTCGTTTACGGGCTTTATGATTACTTGTATGAACTTAGCCAAAGGAGCTGTAACACATTCAGGGGTGAAATAAGTTTCCGTGTGACAGTGCTTCCTGAACAATTGCACAGAAAATTGTGCTTTGTTCTGGAAGTTCCATTTTCAAAAGGCTCTCATCGGAGGATTTTGAATGATAGTTAGGTCTCAATATATTATGTATTTTTATATGCTACCGGGTATCTTACGGTTGCGTTACTTCTATCATTTAAATTTCTAAGCATTAAAAGTTTTATCGGCATTACGTAAATTAAATAGCGATTCGTTTCACCACCAAACAGTTTCGCTTATGCGGTCAAACGGAACCTGAGAAATGAATCCGCACTTACTATAAAAATGTATGTATGTACATATGTTCCACATATCTCCCTAAACCACTAGATCGATTTCACCTAAAGCACCCACATTATTTACTATATAGTAAGAAATCCTGGGGAGGTAAGGCCACGACCCTCTTGGTTGGCTGTGGATGATAACGTGGTGATGAACAGAAAAGGAGGGTGAGGAGTAGATGACTAGACAGAGTGGGGGATGTAGGAGACAGCGTGGAGGAGGAAATGGAGAGAGACGGAGAGACGGAGGAGGAAACGGTCAGAGAAAGAGGGCAGCAGGAGACGGACAGAGAGATGAGGAATGAGGAGAAGCATGGAGCGAGGGAAGCTGGAGTATAGAGGGAGATGGAAGAGGAAATGGACCGAGAGAGAGCGAAGGAGGAGACGGATTAATAGATGATTAGAATAAACACATAGGCGCGCAACACGGTTTACTGAGGCAGTAATGTAAATAAAGTCGATATAAAGTGATATTCGAGTCACAGTATCAGAGGCATATTCTACATTTTTCCAAAACTACATTCGTCATTCCAAGTTCTGGTACTTTTTCCTCTCTTCCTTGATGACCAGTCGTTAGATAGGCCAGCTGTACCGCTACTAATATGACATAATTTGAGTGTAGATTACTCCATTTCATAACATTCTTTTCTGAGCTTTATTGTGTATGTTCTGCGTTTTTGAAACAAAAATCCCCGGGTATTTAAAGTGAACCGAATTGACGGGAATACTGTTCGAAGCAAGAGCTCCTTCAAGAGATCTAGAAGCTTACCAAGCTACTGTATAATCACAGGATGCATCCGAAGACAATCTTCAGAGTGTACTGCAACAGCTAATCGTTCTTGTCCTAGTACAGAAATAAAATCACCCTGCTACTGAATGCATTAGCTTTTCGACGACACAGTGCAGAAGCAGGTTGCACATTGGGCCTAACCACAGAGTAACAAAGAGCAGGGTATTTTGCCGGAGTGGTGTCTCATCTCCTCTCCAGCAAGCATTCCTTTAAGGGCACTGGCGTCGTTTGTCGAGGAGTATTGATGGCTCTACTTCGCCTGAGAAGGGAGGGATGCCGATACTTTTATCCGCTGGGGGAAGAAATGAACGTCGACGGTGAGATCTGGAGAGCCGATATTGGCCGCAGCACGAACCGTGTCGCCGTTTGCTCTGCAGCATAACAAAATGAGTGTCCGCTGGCCGCAGATAAGCTCAATTAGGCCGCGCCTCTGCGTCATAATTCTGATTGCGGCGCATAGTGCGAGCCGCGAGCCGTGGCCTAAGTTGGAGACGGCATTACGCATTCCCTGTGATGTCGGACTCCGGGTTTGAAGCGTCACGTGATGAGGTTTCACGGTTAACACAATTTGTCTGCCTGCTGCGGTGCCGGCCGCAATAACAGTGGCCAGTCCACCCCACTGGTCTGACGAGCCCATTTCATAGCTCGCCGGAGCCTTTCTGTTTCGTCGCGCTTCCACATTGCGAGCAAAACTGCTTGGTAGCTGCCGTATCTCCTTCGACTATGTTTCACCTCATCGGTTTCTGTGGCTTTCATTGCTTTATTCGTTTCTGGGAGATCACAATTGTTTCTTTGGCGTCCCAGAAACTTCGACGAACATTTAAAACATATAATTTCTTCTACTCCCGGATTGGTACCAGTATTTGATAAATATCGGGAGCGCTGCGTCAAGAATAACATCAGTTCGAAACTATATCGCAATGGTCGACTCTGAAGAATTTTCATTTTTCTTTCTATTACTATCGGCGATTTTTGTGATTCGTTAAGGGCTGTTTCAAGGAGACGCAGCAATTTTGCGATTGTGAAGATTAGGGCTTACTAAAATACATCTGTCAACTTCTGCAGCCCTTTCACTACAAATATTTATTTTTGGTGTGGCATTGCAACTGCAACGTCCAAAATACTGTTTCTTTGGCATTGATCTCTTTTTTGTTAACAAAATAGGATTAATAATGTTTGTCACGGACTGGTTCTGAGCACTGTGGGACTTATCTCCTGAGGTCATCAGTCCCCTAGAACTTAGAACTGCTTAAACCTAACTCACCTAAGGACATCACACACATCCATGCCCGAGGCTGGATTCTAACCTGCGACTGTAGCGGTCGCGCGTTTCCAGACTGTAGCGCCCAGAACCGCTTGGCTGTCACGGACTACTAAGCTTTCGTGATAAGACGCACATATAGGGTGTCTCTCCTAAGAGCCATCAGGCACGTTTTCTCTGATGTTGCAGTGGACATTTGCAATTTCGTTTGTGCATTGTGTAGATGGAGTCAGTGTAAACTAATAGTGCTCTTCACGTCTCTCATGCGACGCCCACTGTCGACGGAAAACGTCGGTTTGTTTCCCGTTACAACTTTTTTTAAGCGGAATTTTACGTGCCCATGCGATAGAGATGTCCCAGTTAAGTTTAGTGCGATATTTTTTCTCTCTATGTATTGACACGGACAGCAAAACTAGAATAGTAACCAGTACTACAGCAGAGACAGCTCTGAGCTGGCCAGCGCTGACTGCTACCGCCAGTCTTGCTGCTCTCCATGTTAATAAATATCGATAAAACAAATATTGCACTAAAGCAATTTGTGAGTGCTCTATAGAGTGGGCACGTAAAATTCCGCTTTAAAAATAATTTGCTTGTAACGGGAAACAAACCGACGCTATCCGTGGACACTGGACGCCAGGACTGACTCAAACTACAGAACGCAAAAACGAAAGTGCATATATCTGCCGAAACACCAGATAAAATACACCAGAACCCTCTTAGGAGAAACGCTCGGTATAATGGGCGATGAAAAAGTTTCCATTCGAAACTTGTACAGTCCGTAATCTATCCGGTTCGAAAAGAAGCGACAAAATTTCAAGTCTTTCTTTTAACAAACCGAAGGCGTTATAATCACTCTGGGGGGGGGGGGGGATCAGTACTATAGGGCTGGTGCTCGAGTCTCTCCCACTTGTGTTGACGTTACTTCTGCGTTACTTATATGCAGTATGGAGACGTGCGATATCGTGAAGCAGCGGCACCTCTTGTAGCAGTTTTCCCTGACGTTCCGCCTTAATAGCACGCCGTAATTTCTCCAGCGTTGCGAAGTACTGTACCCAAGTGATGGACACACCATTTTCCTTGAAATCAATAATGTATCCTTCTGACCTTCAAGATCGACCGTCGTCTTTTATCGAATCGCTACCAGCAAGAAACTTAGAGCACCATTTTACAACGGTGGTTTTCGGTAGACATGCTGCCCCATACGGATTCTTCAATCTCCGATGAATGTGTACCGGTGTTTGCCCTTGAGCAGCCAAGTAAAGAATAACATCACGTTGGTTCTGTTTGGACGCATTTGATAATAACGTCTTAATAGTTCACGTACCCATATTTACCGCGTGCACTTCGGAGAGACACGAATTCCGCACTGATCCCTTGCGTATATATCGCTGCTTATATACCCGCATCTGAGTCGCGCTACGCCACACGTCCGCTGCAGCAGCACACTTATCTTTCTCATCGCTTATTATATGCTCTTATTGTACATTTCAGTCCGAAATCTAATTTGATGAAAGTCTCAAAGTTAATCTCTCCTGTGCAAGTGTCTACACTTCTGCATAACCATTGCAACCTACATCCACTTGAACCTCTTTTACTGTAGTCAAGTCTCCCAACCCGCATCCTCTCACTGACCCAATCCCATTCACCCTGGTCCCATATTCCAAAACAGACACACACTCCTTACTCCGATATATTCTTCTGCAGCATCATATTTCATAATCTTCTACTCCGTTCTTGTTCAAATGGCTCTGAGTACTATGGGACTTAACATCTGAGATCATCAGTCCCCTAGAACTGAGAACTACTTAAACCTAACTAACGTGTGGACATCACACACATCCATGCCCGAATCAGGATTCGAACCTGCGACCGTAGCGGTCGCGCGGTTGCAGACTGAAGCGCCGAGAACGGGTCGACCACAGAGGCCGGCTCAGTTCTTGTCTGTACTGTTTATATTCGATGTTGCAGTTTCATGTAAGACTACACTAAAAAAAAAGTTTCAGCGACTATGCCCTAATGCTTAAATGTCCGCCCCCGGTAGGTAAATGGTAAGCCTGACGGATTGTCAATCGAAGTTGCCCAAGTGGCGTCAAATTGAAAGACCGGCACAAGGCGAACGGCGTGCCCGACGTGGGGCCCTAGCCATACGATTAAATTAAACAAATGCTTAAATTTATGATAGATGATAACGTATTTCTCTTTTTCAGAATAGCTTTTCTCGCGAGTGCCAGTCTGCGTCGTATGAAAGCATGTTACTCCAAAGCCAGGTATCATTATGAGTTTTCTGCTAGATCTGTTAAACCTCCATTACAATTACACAGTCTTGTGATGTAGTCGTTCTGGATTCTTATTCAGAAGGTAACAACTTTCAGTCGCCGTCGGGTCATTCTGAATTCAGGCGGATGCTACAGTTGTTCTTTCAGTAACGCCTTGCATTCTACAATGCAGCTACTGCTCAATTCAGCGTGACATCGATGCGAAAAGATGTTAAGCACTATCCTTCCTTCCATTGTAATATTTTCCTTTTTTGTTTCACTAATTGCTACAAATAGTTCAAACGCAGTTTCTAACGCTCGTTTGTTGTCAGCCTCGAGTCTCAGTACCTGGATTCTTAGTCTCAAAGTGAATCCTTTTGACACGGAATTTTACAGAGTTTTGCCCACTAAAGCTATTCGTACACTAGCAACGGGAAACCTTTTGCCATTATGTCTATCGAGCAGGCTCCGAAAGCATTCGTTTAGATCAGCAGTAAATGATATTGTCAGTCTTCTGCATTACTACGTAAGTTAGTAAAGGCTTCAAAATTAGATGGTTCTTCGTCTGATAATTGCTTTCGTATTTAAGGAAAGAACTGTTTGGATTACATTTTTTTTTCATCGTAATGTAGGTGTCACATATAGTAATATTCTGTATGCTGAGTTTTAAAAATATTGAGAATGTGGACAGAAATGATCAGCCTTTATAAGGACAAACATTATTGAGAGCTCAAGGCATAACAGCTAGCTCAAATATGCGCAGCTTTATCATTTGTCCAGCGAGTTGTCTCTTCGGTCTGAAAGAAGGGTATGTAATACCCCGAAACAAATAACTTGGAAAATACTAATCATATCCTTCTTAAGGATAAGTAGTATACATCTAAATTATTAAGTACGCTGCCATACCAATAAAAGTACTGCCTTTTCGCTAAATTGCTTCTGCTGCTTAAACGTCAGCTTCCTCAATTTTCCGGATTTTATTGCCAAAGGAACATTTACTTTTTAAAATTTTTCACATAGCATACCTTTCCCGCTTTCAATAACAGACGAAAATAGCTGTCCCTTTCCATACTATCTTGCCATAGTTTGCGTACGGTGTGTGCGTATGTGTGCGCGCGCGCGCGCGCGCGCGCGTGTGTGTGTGTGTGTGTGTGTATGTGTGTGTGTGTGTGTGTGTGCGTGTGTTTTCCTCTGTTACGTCTCGTGTATGCAGCTGAACGCTGTGGGGAATTACTTTGTGGCAAGTTACCAGGGAACCCGATGACTTCTGCAGTAAGACATTATATTTCTTAATTGGAAACCGCTGGGATGGAAAGTCGAGGTTTGAGCAATACACGTCAAAAAGTTTTCCAGAGAATGTTAAGCGCATCATGCGCACAGGGATAACTTTGTGAAAGTATGTTATTCGGGACCAAAAAACAGTAAGGAAGAATAAGCGTGAGGAGGAAACAAGCAGAAAGGAGCAGTGGCGGTGTTATTTTCAGAGAAAAAACTTTCACGAGGAACATAGGCTGCGGCAGGTGGAGGATGCAGTAGAACATAGCCAGCGCGTCCCGACTTCGGCTTCCGAATTTAAAATTAGCGCCGTCGGAATTTAGGGAGTTACTACTTACTGTGTCATCTTTCCCTACATCAGAAGGTTAATGACAGAGCAGCCACGGTGAGGACGGCACCACCAAATGAGTACACATACAGTGGTTTCCTAATGTCATTTGTTTGTTTCCGGTCATCTGTGTCCGCTAATGCGACCGAGAGGAGTGTGGACTCGACGTAGTGATAAAGCCACATTGCCGACTCATTTCGATTTCAGTGGCGTACCAAAGTTGAACAATGTACGATTTACATTGTTCCTAGCTTCTAATGCGGTGAGTTTATCACCGGAGATTCGCCGATTATTACAAGAGTTTGTTTGACTGGAAGAAATTTGCCAGAATGTTTACAGGTGGCTAAACTAGGTCCTTCCTTTGTAAACGATAATTGCTAACGCTTGTGCTAAAATATACACGAACTCATCGTAGTCACCTGTTCTTGAGAATTTGAAAAGGAAGCCGCACAAGTGGCACCATTTAGGAATCGTTCAGAAGGCTCTGAGCACTATGGGACTTAACATCTGAGGTCATCAGTCGCCTAGACTTTGAACTACTTAAACCTAACTAATCTAAGGACAGCACACACACCCATGCCCGAGGCAGGATTCGAACCTGCCACCGTAGCAGCACTGCGGTTCCGGACTGAAGCGCCTAGTACCCAGTTAGGAGAAACAATGAGTTCACATGGCCGATAGGCACATGCAGCAGAACTTTAGTATATGATTAGTCCCTTAGCGATTGTAAACTTCGCCTTGCATGGTTTCCAGAGTGCTGGAAACATAGCGACATTAAATTTTTGAGAAGTCCAGCTATTTGATAAATGCAGTCTGCAGCTGTTAACCAATCGAACCATTTTTTGAAGGAACATCCTTGCTCTCTGTGGCACGCTAAACTGTACACCTGCAGCAAGGGAAATGTATAGTTCAAAAGTTTTGAACTGATGACGACAGCGGTAGAAACCTCATAGTAAATGAAAATGTATTAAGCGCTGTAGAACGTTTCATTCACAAAATTCGCCAATGATTGCAGGATAATTTACATATTTTATTTATCTTAATAAGATACTGCTACTGGATTTGGTGATGAGTCACAGGCACACTATTTGTTATGATCTAAAGCCCGTGGCCGCAAACATTGTATCCTAGGCGTTCCACCATAATTCTTTAGGATTTTGCACTGTCAGAGAAGAACTTGGTTTGTCCAGAAATTGGTGTCTCCAACGAAACATTAAGCATACAGCCCTATTGGTGTGTCCATTATTAGGCGCTATTTAATAAGTTCACTCTGATATCATTCCGTGATATCCGCTATTTTAAGACTGTTTCTAATTCTGTTTCTGATACTAAGGAATATGACATACAAAAATATTATGTTTGGCACAGGGGACTACCACGTACTATATTTACAGAGTACAGAACAATAACGTCTAACTAAATCAACTTAAAATCAACATAAAATGCAAAATATCCACGGTCTCCCCGAAACTGAGCAATCAAAAGACATCATAACATCTATCTGCAAGTATTGGGCAAAAGAAATGGATGGAACACTCCAGATCATCTAAGGTCGAAGATCAATCCTTATCTCTAAGATCCGCTGTCAATGTCCTTCGTTCGGAGATAATTTTGAGACTTATCTTCAAGGTAATGGGTCAACGTCCTCATTGGGACAAGGTGTCCATTATTCTTTACAAGTCACCCAGATGGCCTTAACACTTCTATTTAAGACCTCTCATAATTTATCTACCATATTTACGAATTAGTATAATTTATTGCCCTATTAATGACATATCCTTTTTATTACCATTACTTTGGTCCCATAATTTTAATAATTTAAAGAAGGTAAGTTCAAACAAAGTTTTGAACGGACTAATATTAATTAATTTGGACCAAACACGCAGTTTCAAGCTTGTTTAGTTGGACTGGTGCTGGGACAAGAAATGTTTAACCACTATTTCGAAAGAACTTATTTATTGTTTTAAATACCAGTGACAGGTAATTTCACAGTTTCAACTATCTGAACTCTCTTGAACTGTAAGTAATGCGTTCTCACTACTAAACCATAACAGTTAAAATTCAAATTTAAGTAAACTTCGTAACGAAAGAAATATCGAAAATTTTAATTTAAACTTTGCAATAAATAAAGGAACATCAAACATTCAAAACCTCCAGCTTTCAGTGGTTTCATAGCTTTAAAAAATCTTAGGTGACACTTTACGAAACATTAAAAAAACAAGATATCCAAAATTGATCAACAAACTTCATTCTTTTAATTACAATAAGCAACGAAATGTCACGTAAACGTATCCATTCAACCATAGTGGAAATCAGGCGATTTGTTTCCAAAAGAAACCCCATTTGCATGGTGGCATTTACTCTACATTGGGCACTCGGCTTGTATCAATTACAGACGCCACCTCTATGGCTTCCAGGTTGGCCTTAGATTAATTTTAGTAACACAGCTTCAGCACATAGAAACAGTTCCTGAAGCAGAACAGCTGTTAAGCACTTACTGTCATTGGGCAATGCGAATAAAATATTTTTAGCCTTTAAACCACCAGGGCATGGTGCAGTTAGCAGGCTTGCAGCAAGGGAAGTTACTAAGGATGTTTATTGCTAAACGAGAGATGGAGATAGACAAATTAATTAACAAAATTATCTAGGAAATTTAAATATCGATGAACAGATTCCAAATCATTTGGCACACTGAACATCTTAAATTTAAATAAAAGTCTTGTCCATTGATTTACTACTCGAACACTGAAACTAAACCAATGTCTGGTATCCAGGATGGCGAACTTCACACTGTTTTACTTCCACGCGTATATTTTCACCAGAATATTGGTTGTAATAATGAAACTCTCTCTTCGCCCTTCATCGCTCGAGCAGTAAATCCATTCCCACATACATAAGCCACGCCTTGAGACCCATTCAAAGCTGGCCGCTTTCCACACTACCGGCAATAACTTGTCTCACAAGCTGTATCTGGAGCCGTGCCTTAAAGAGGAACAATCAGCAACTGCATTTCCCGAAAGCACGATTCGCAATTGGAAGTAAGCCAGGTTACTACCCCCCGAGTGTAGACACTCAGATACTGTGTACTTCCTTAAACTTGGAAGAACCCAACACCGGTATAAACGAGTGCCAGTGTGAACTGGACACAACACAGCCCATGGCATACAGGTAAGTTTCACGGTGGTTCCATCCCTTCTCTCCGCAAGAAAGTACCCGCTCTCCGGTCTCTCTCTCGCTCAGCTCCACTATGCTCGGCCTTCGAAGTCTAGGAGCGACAGAATTCCACTATTACTCAGAGCTTCAATTTTAGCGCGAGATATCGAACCAAGATAAACAATGAAACATGGTTTACCGTGACACGGCCATATTATTACCTGATCATGGTGATTTATATCTAAAAAATGCCTGTATAGGATTTTAGGCCAACTGCTTGAGTCTCGTATTATGTTCAGCTAATTGGGAGGTTCATGACTAACCAGCCGGAATATCGCATTCAGATATGGATGACAGGAAATCAGCTCACCTCTGACGAATGCAAAAATTCGTTGATTGACAGAATGACGTAAACAAGATTTCTCTATGACGTATTGAATGGTAGCTTGCTACTGATGGACATGGGCGCGTTGAAAAGAAATGCCTCCGATTTTTTAATGTGAAAATTCTTAGAGCCTAAAAGTATTTAATACTCTGCTTCTCTGTTCTTCATGTCTACAATTTTGCAATCCTCTTCCACTAGAGGGCTCCGAATTGTAGTGTGTGGCGTGGCGGTGTGTACCCTAACTATCTCGGTGCGGGAGAAAGAGCGTGCTATAATCGAGTTCCGAATTCTAAGAGTTTGTCGACACGTGGGGCACCCTCTCCTTCAGCGTAACGATGCTAGACAACAAATGAGCGCTGCGACATCTGAAGCAATCCGATGTCATCCAACACCTTTCATACAGTCCCGACTTGGCTCCTTCCAATTTTCACCTTTCTCCAAAACTTAAAGAATACCGTCTGGGGATGCACTTTGATAGTGGTGAAGCGAGGCAAGCAGAAGTGAGGTTATGGCTCCGTCAACGAAGTAAAACCGTCTACATTAATAGTATCAATAAATTGGTCTCTCGTTAGGAGAAATGGTTTCGTTGTAAGAGTAACTATGTTGACAAATATACACACATTAAAAAAAGTTTTGAATCACTTCGGTTCCGAGAGTTCCGGAACCTGTACAGAAAACTGGAATAGAGATCACCATAAACGTAATTTCTGCCCCTTTCATTTCTCATGAAAACCACATATTGCATGTTGTACCACCATACAACGAGACCTTCAGAAGTGGTGGTCCAGATTGCACCGGTAACTATAATACCCAGTAGCACGTCCTCTTGCATTGATGCATACCAGTATTTGTCGTGGCATACTATTCACATATTCATCAAGGCACTGTTGGTCCAGTTTGTCCCACTCCTCAACGGCGTATCGGCGTAGATTGCTCAGAGTGGTTGGTGGATCACGTCGTCCATAAACAGCCCTTCTCAGTCTATCCCAGACATGTTCGATAGGTTTCATGTCTGGAGAACATGCTGGCCACTCTGGTCGAGCGATGTCGTTATCCTGAAGGAAGTCATTCACAAGATGTGCACTATTGGGGCAGTAAAACTGTCTCCCATGAAGACGAATGCCTCCCAATATGCTGCCGATATGGCTGCACTATCGGTCGAAGGATGACATTCACGTATCGTACAGCCGTTACGCCGCCTTCCACGACTACCAGCGGCGTACGTCGGCCCAACATAATGCCACCCCAAAACAGCAGGGAACCTCCACCTTGCTGCACTCGTTGGGCATTGTGTCTAAGGCGATCAGCCTGACCGGGTTACCTCCAAACACGTCTCCGACGATTGTCTGGTTGAAGACATATGCGACTCATCAGTGAAGAGAACGTGTTGCCAATCCTGAGCAGTCCATTCGACAATTTGTTGGGCCCATCTGTACCGCGCTGCATGGTGTCGTGCATGCGAGGATGGACCTCGCCATGGAAGTCGGTAGTCAAGTTGAGCATCATGCAGCCTATTGTGCACAGTTTGAGTCATAACACGACGTTCTGTGGCTGCACGAAAAACATTATTCAACATAGAGGCGTTGCTGTGAGGGTTCCTCCGATCCATTATCCGTAGGTATCGGTCATCCACTGCAGTAATAGCCCTTGGGCGGCCAGAGTGAGGTATGTCATCGACAGTTCCTGCCACTCTGTATCTCCTCCATGTCCAAAAAACATCGCTTTGGTTCACTCCGAGACGCCTGGATACTTCCCTTGTTGAGATCCCTACCTGGCACAAACTATTCAATGCGGACTCGATCGAACCGCGGTACTGGCCGTGTAGGCAAGGTTGAACTACAAACAACACGAGCCGTGTACCTCCTTCCTGGTGGAATGACTGGAACCGATCGGCTGTCGGACCCAGTCCGTCTAATAGGCGCTGCCCGTGCATGGTTGTTTACATCTTTGGAAGGGTTTAGTGACATCTCTGAACAGTCAAAGCGACTGTGTCGGTGATACACTATCCACAGTCAACGTCTATCTTGATGTGTTCTGGGAACTGGGGTGATGCATAACTACCGCGCAGGACTAGCCGAGCGGTCTCCGTCGCTGCAGTCACGGACTATGCGGCTGATCCAGGCGGAGGTTTTAGTCCTCCCTCGGGAATGTGTGTGTGGATGTTTGTCCTTGGAATGATTTGGGTTAAGTAGTGTGTAATCTTAGGGACTGATGACCTTAGCAGTTAAGTCCCATACGATTTCACAAGCATTTGAACATTTTGATGCAAATTTTTTATTGGTGTGTGTATATGTAGACATGAAGAAAAAATGTAGAATCTAAATAACATTTGACTGACCTAAAAACGTTGTAGGAGTTTTCACATAAAGAATTCGGGGCATTACTTTTGGCACCCCCTCGTACAGAAAAAGTTGGGTAATATAGATGAATAGGAAAAAACAATCCTGTAATTTTCTAATACTGTTTGATTTACTCACATCGATTAAATATCTAGAAGTAACACTTGTAAACCGATATGAAATGGAACGATGGTACAAGGTCGTTTGCGAGAAAGGCAATGGTCGCCATCGGTTTACTGTAAAAATTCTAGAAACTGTAGGTCATCTATATACAGACCACTTCTTTGCGATCCATTGTTACTAAGTAGCGTCGCGTGTTTGGGAAACACATGAGAGCTGATATCAAATATGAATGATGTTTTATAGCATATAATGCTACTCGTTGTTCTGCAGAAGCCATTGGCACCCGCCAAATTCGTAGTTGTGGGTTAGTACAGTATTGGCTGATTACCACTCTGTGATTTAATAATTACGGAGAAAGAGGAGTGATGATGGCCATAAGCAGGGAATGTATCGAATAGATTTAAGCAAGTCTCTTTTAAAGAAATTACCTTTAAGTTCCTGCGACAGATGTTTGAGACGCTCACTAACATGTCCTAACTCCTACATCAGAGTCCTTCCACTTTCGATTAACAAGAGGGGAAAAAATTAGCAATACGCTAAATCTTAAGATATATCGATAATGTGTGTTTAATACTGTCAAGCTAAGCGTACCTCGTCTTGTATGTTTTAGAGGATGTTTGGGAGTCATTTTAGTGCTCTTTTTGTATCCTAAACGATTAATGTGCGGTGAAATACTATTTATATGTGGAGATGGGACTCTAAGCAACGTCTATATTGTAGTATAGCATCGTGAACGCATATTACGGTAGTGTCTCAAAACGAGATACTTCAAATGCATCTGAAATCCCTCGCACTTGTCTAGACCTCGCCAGTCACGAATTTTCTATTTTTAAGTACAATGTGTGACTCGACCAATGGACATTACAATGTACCCTCCACCATGCCCTCTACAGTAGCATGCGGAGTATTTGTTTAGATGTAACCTGTTCGCTGGCGATACTGTCCTCCATAGCAAAGCTGCAAGAGAAGTAGGCTGTAGCGATTTACAGGAACAGCTGCAAAGGGATAACGATCACTAATGCGTTGATACTGGCATAACATTGTGTTCCATGTGTCTTTCGTGACGGCATACACGAATAAAACGTTCTCGGTTTTCAAGCCGCGTCTATTCGAATAAAATCCTCGAGATTTCGATGATCATCTTCGCCATCGTCGTCAGGAGTTCACTGACCACCGGGGCTGCTACGGTTTCTCGCTCATATACGCATGATGACATCATCAGCAGCCAATGAGATAGACCCAATGTGGCACGCGAGTGTAAGTCGACCCATAGCAGCACCGGTGACGTCAGGTGGCGCCAGGGACAGGCGCCACGTTTGAAACTGCCGCTCCCGCGTCGCCCATTTGTCTTTGCTTTCTTTCGATGTCCAACGCCCGCCCCATGCTCTACTGAATGTGTACCCCTGGTCTCTGTTGAAATTGTTGTTGTTTAAACGAATCTCGGCCTCTTCCATTATAACGGTGTCCCAATATCTAAATGCATGAGCCAACACTTTTGAATTTTCAAACTTTTTTTTATGTCCGTTTTCTAGGTAATGCTCCGCTATGACCGACTTGTCAAGCTCCCTTTGTTCTATGTGGCGCTTTTGCGAAACCGTGCGAATTCTTTGTCCGATATACATGCTACCACATTCACAGCGTACACCATATACGCCGGACACTCGAAGAGCAATGTCGTCTTTAACAGGGCGCAATATATCTCTTATCTTGGAGGCGGGCCCGAACACTGGTCATAGCCCATGATTCTGCAGCAGACGTCCTAACTTACTGCTAGGTGCTCCACAGTATGGTAGGAATGCAGTCCTTTTGGCCTCTTCTACTGATCACCAGGTGTCTTTCGTCGGCGGCTCTTGAAAGCATTTGCGATGTCTCCTTTGCTGTATCCATTTTCCCTGAAAACACGTTTTACGTTCTGCAGATTGTAGGTCGTCGTCGTCAGAGATAATCTTGGCTCTATGAACCAACGTGTTCAGGACCGCTTTCTTGTGTACATGGTGGTGGAAACTCTTGGCGCTCAAGTACCGATCAGTGTGTGTTGGTTTCCGGTACATTGAATGACCAAGCTGGCATCCTGCATTCCGATCAACCAAAACATTCAAGAATGGTAGCTTGCCGTGATTCTCCATCTCGACAGCAAATTTATTGTTGGGATGGACACCATTCATCTGATCGACGAACTGCGGTAGCGTATCTGCTCCATGAGGCCATATCAGGAATGTGTCATCAACGTATCGTAGAAAGCAAGACGGCCGTAATGTCGCAGTTTGCAGAGCCTGCTCCTCAAAGGGCTCCGTGAAGAAATTTGCGTCTGCTGGGGACAGTGGTAACCTTATGGCTGTGCCGTCCATCACGTCATAATATTCATCGCAGTACAAAAAGTATGTTGTCGTTAGGACATGACGGAACAACTTAATGATTCCACACGGACAATGAGATCCAGCGTATCTTGTATTGGCACCCTTGTAAAAAGTGACACAACGTCTAGGCTAACCATTAGATAGTTTGGGCCTATCTTCATTCTCTTGAGTGTCTCAACAAATTTCTGAGGTTTGACAACATGGTGTTCCCAATATACTAGTTTTGGTGTTAATAATCCTGCCAGATGTTTAGCAAGTCTGTAGGTGGGCAAACCGATTGCACTAACAATGCCGTCGTCTGGGTACGATTCGAGTGGAGTGTTTCACGTAGACTTTGGAGGCCACATCCCGACATTTTGCCTGTTTTTTTTTCTTTTTTAGTAAAGTGAATTTCCCCTCCTGGTAACAGCAGTTTACATTAGTAATGTATTGTATTTTTGCCTGCATTGTGTGACATGACTGGAGAAAATTTCTTAATTCCAATCGTTTTTTTTACAAGAACTCGGGAATTTAATTGTGATAGACTACTCTTAGGCGACCTGATACTGCGTGGACCATTGTTTGTAAGACACCTAAGCTCCAGGTTAGTACACGTCTAATCGATGTTATGTATTAATATCTGAGATCATAGTACGCTGTGAATTGTTTAAACGTACAATATCTTTGTAAATTGTTTAAATAATGCACTTTGTTCTTTGTTAAATATTGAAAGCTTCTTCGGAAAATCAGAAAAATTGGAACAGATAGGTCCAAAACAGTAGAGAGTTTTGAAGAACTGACATTGGGCACTACACTCGGCTACAATTTTTTTAAAAAAGTCTATAGAGGGTCGAGGCACACGTCAGGTGTGCAGATAAGCGGATCATGAGTAAGGAGTCTGAATGGTTACTCACGAATCTTCCTCTTTGGTGAACAGAACACAAGTAGCGAGACTCACGCCAACTGGCGTAAAACCTTAGGCACTACATTTGGAATATAATTCTATACAACTAGGTAAACTAATGGTGATAAATTACGCTAATAAACTATGGCTGATCATAAATTAAAGTGATGACACCAAGTGGCTGACTTCTGGAGAGCAATGCACCAGTTGTCCCAGAGAGGACATTGACCTGTGGCTTTGGAAGTAAGTCACACAGCTGCCTCAGAGCGAAGGACATTGACCCCTGATGTTTTTGATAAGGACTGACCTTTGACCTC
Organism: Schistocerca gregaria; assembly: GCF_023897955.1. Taxonomy (NCBI): domain Eukaryota; kingdom Metazoa; phylum Arthropoda; class Insecta; order Orthoptera; family Acrididae; genus Schistocerca; species Schistocerca gregaria. The sequence continues at coordinate 827,561,745 of NC_064931.1, forward strand.
ATATAATCCTCACTGTTCCAGCTTTCTCTGTGGTCCACTACTCCTGAAACCCCTGTGAGATGCAAGGCAGGGGATCCTTAGCATGGTATCACGTGTTTGGATTTCTTTCCGTTCCAATCGCGTATGGAACTCCTCTTGTCTTTGTGATACCTATGGGACTGATATGTAGGGGGTTTTGGTATATTCCTTGACTCGTCAATTAATGTAGGTTACTTTGCGTCTGTCTATAATTATGTGTCAATTAAGTTCTTTCAACATATCCGTGATACTTTCCCATGGATCAAAGAAATCAGTGACTATTCGTGCTGCCCTTCTTTATATACGTTCAGTATCCCCTATTCGTCCTACTTGGTATGGGTCCCACAAATATGAGCAGTATTCTAGAACAGGTAGCATGAGTGTTTGGTATACAATCTCCTTTATACACTTGTTTCATTTACTTAGTATTATACCAATGAACTTCATTGTACTACCTATTTCACTTGCAACTTAAGATTCCATATTCTTGCGGGTTGTTAGACCTATCAGTTGACCGATTCCAGCTGCAACTTATCAATATTTCAGTCGGAGGATACTACGCCTCTTCGTTTTAATGAATCGTAGAATTTAACATTTCTGACAGTTTCAAGTAACTGGACACTCTTTTCACCAGTTTGAAATCTTATCAACGTATAACTGAATATTTGTGCAATTTACTTTCAGACAGTACGTCATTATAAATAACTACATCATCTGCAAAGAATCCGAGGGTACCATTATGTTGTGTTCAAGGTCATTAACGTATAACACGAATGACAAGGGTCCCAACACATTACGTGAAGTTACTTCCACTTCTGTAGATGACTCTCGATCCAGAAAAACATTTTATATCTTCACAATAAGAAATCCTCAGCCCAGTCTCAAATCTCGCTCGATATCCCATTTGATAGTATTTTAGATATTTAGCGTATGTGTGTTACTGAGTCAGATGCCTTTCAGATGTTAAGAGATACTGCAATTTACCTGACTGTTTTTATCCACAGCTTTCAGGATATCGTGCGAGAAAAGTATGCGAGCTAACATCCCAAGGAGGTTCGGGCTCACATTAGGTTCCTCTTCGTCGAAATCTTTTGGCTCAAACTCGTCTGGGTGTTGAACAGCACGTGCCGCATTAGACGCCCTAAATTAGACATATGGCTCTGAGCACTATGGGACTTAACATCTGAGGTCATCAGTCCCCTAGAACGTAGAACTACTTAAACCTACCTAACGTAAGGACATTACACACATCCATGCCCGAAGCAGGATTCGAACCTGCGACCGTAGCGGTCGCGCAGTTCCAGACTGAAGCGCTTAGAACCGCTCGGCCACACCGTCCGGCTATATTAGACACTTGTGATCCTTTGGTTAAATTGTCTGGCTGATGACAAGTTTGCGAAATATAAAGTTAATATAAGAGATAATATCAGTAATAATAATATCGGGAACTAAATTAACGACCCATAAATGATGTAGGCCACACTGTTGCGATTTGGCTAGAATAATGTTTACTCATAAGGCAAACTAATAGAGAAAGTGGTCGTATTTGGAATTACTATTACACTCCAGCGCATATCCATTTGACACAGTTCGATCATTCAAAATCTCATCGCGAATTACAAGCCCAGTACTCCAGCTCGGTAACTGCGCCGAAAGAGTTCACACCAGGCGCGGGGCTGCTCACCGCTCAGAGACTTAGTCCCTCAGTACCACACAATGCGAAATTTTCTATAAGTCATTTCACTTCTTAACTACCTAAAGACCGACCGGCCACTTTCGTGTCTCCACCAGCAGTGTCCCTCTGCCCATCCCCGGCCGCGTTTCCCGCGGGCCGAACATTCCCGCTCAACTGACTAGGGCAATTCCCTTTCCTGAAGCCGTACAACTGATTGGCTACAGCTTATTCTACATTTTAACATATTTAAATAATCAAAGCTTGACCACTTTCACGTTCTAAATAAAGTAACAATAATATCCATTGCATAATAAACGTTAACTACCTTTACATAAAACCGATACAATTTCCTTGTTAACTTTGAATGTCACGACCAGTAGCCTTGCACCAATGTGCAGTCTGATAAACAAATAGAGAACAAAAATAACTATCATACACAAAAACTTACAACAAATATTCTATTACCTAATAATTCAATAAGGTGTCGTGCTATCGTCGTTCAATGCGCTTCGTGTGAAGGAAATGAGGATCTGATGCTTAACTGAAAATACTGATAATTTAAATTTACTATATCTCTGAAACAAATAAATTGCAGAGTTGATATTTACAACATTTGTCACTTTAATGATGCACTTCCATATGAAATGTCGATCGTTAAGATCGACCATAGCGGTCAGGTTTTAGCATTCAGGCCTTTGTTACAAAACTTGTTAATTTCACTTGAACAGTAAATCCTTAACTATTATAGATATTATCAATATTCCAGTTTTATTGGGATCACCATGAAAGTTTATGAATGATAGTAGATTGAAACTACTGTGGCTTCATTCCCTGAATTACCACAGAATTAATAGTTTTCATAAATGTTTCTCTTTATGGCCAACCTTAGGTCCTCCATATTTTAAACTGCTACTTCTCCCTGGCCACAGACTGCTTCTACGGGGTTTCCCTATGACGTAGGTTCTCTTCTACTTCCCCGTCTCGTGGAGAATCTGCGCTCTTTGTGGCACACGGTCATGGACGACAGGGTTCGTTTCACATGTCCTAAAGGCCGACTCTTTCTGCCATATACTTAAATGAGAGCGAAATGCTAGTTAACTTACAAGTACAAGTTGAATTTCACATTATCGGTGTTTTCGGAATCCATGGTGATAAGTGCGGAGGATGCTACTGTGTTCGAAATATGTCATTACATTTGAACTCTGAATATGGTCTAAGGTTCTCTAGCAAAAGGATGGCAATGACACTGTACGATAGTTTTGTACATTACTTCTCCCGCACTTCTTGTAGACGGGTATGATCTGTGCTTTCTACCAACCACTGACAAAGTTTCTTGTTGGAAGGATCTTAAGTATATGATGATTAAAAGAGGATCTAGCTCGGTCGCTAATTCGGTATATGGTCTTACAGGTATTCCATCAGGCCATGGAGCTTTATTTAATTTTATCACTTCCGGCTGTTTCTCAACACCATTTACACTAATCTCTATTTCACTTATCTTTACAGTGACACTAGAATTAAACTGGAGCAATACTCCTGGATTTTCCTTCATAAAGGAACATTCGACAAACGGGATAAGCATTTCTGCTTTCGCTTTGCTACTTTCAATACCACTTTCTGACTAGTCCATGAATGTCTGGAAACTAACTTTGATGCTACCAACGCTGTTTACATACGACCAGGATTTCTTCGGGTTTTGTGAGAGGTCTTTATATAATATTCTGCTACGTATCCATTGAAGGTTTCACGCATTGCCTGCAAAACACGTTATTACTCAGTAGGTCATTTTTTTCATTTTTTTTATTACTGTTCGTGTATACTATGTAGGATCGCTTCCATCATGAATTGTTCTATTTGTTACGTATCTAACCACTGCAAGGTCAACTATTCCTTTAAGATTGAACCATTGTTCTTCTGCAGGCTCCTGTTCTGGGCTAAGAGTTTCAGGTTCCTCAGTTGCTATTTAGTAATCAATGTTGCTTCAGCTGGCTCATGGCCACCAATACCAGTATTAATGTGGATACCTCAGAGAGGTCATGCCTGTCTGCTGCCATCTCATCCACTACAGGGTGTAGTCCTACAGAAGACAGCATTGGTCAAGACTGGCAGGAAATTTTATGTAATAATGCTTCCGGAAAGCAATACCTGTTTAGATACTGGTCGTTGAAGATCCGCGTTTCATATCTTGCATTCTATTTACAGATATCACACGGTTAATTATCACAATTTTCACGTGCGGCCATATGCACATCCTATAGGAATCCTGGAGGTAGGGCATCAGGTTTTCATCAATATCGATGTATGGTCACTAGACCTCAATCCCATAGATTTGTAGGTATGGACACATTTAAAGGCGTTGTCGTATACTCTACCGATCAAAAATGTGCAGACGTTGCAGGAATGTATGACCAATGCACACTACGAAATTCGGAAAATTCCAGGTGTATCTGAAAGAGTGCGTGATTAACTGCGAATAAGGGATGTAAGAATGAGTCAGCATGCATTGTAACCACAGGCAGCACTGCCTATAGTGTATACCTCTACGTAACAGACAGATGGAAATCAGGAGACAGATTGATCCATATCTCAACAGGTATTGCTTTCTGGACATATCATTATCTGAACTTTTCTTCTTGCTTTGAACAACACTACCTTTAGGAATATGTGGGACTTTTTTTAAGCACCCTGTATATTTATGTCAATAGTGGTGTTCCTTACCATTTGTTCTAGAAAGTTTTCCAAGAAGACATTTATTAGTATATCTCATGACTAACGGATCTGTGATTAACCCATTTGATTACTGGAGGAAAAAGTTTTCAGCGACCGGTACTAGTGTTTCAAGGTATCAAAGGCTTTTTCAGAGACAACTACCAATCACTGAATTTGTTGACTACTTAAGGTATTTAATGAACGAACATGTTTCGAGGTAACAATGACAATACAGAAACGTTTGACAAAATTACACACAGATATTATAGTGGTTCTCTACAGCCTTGGCGTATACTGCCGTTATCTTGTGGAGTAAGTTCTTGAGGGAATATTCGCTGCGCATGTTGGCCTGCTGTTCACATTTTTATTTAAATAACCACAAACTTCCTTCACTGAAATGGCTGTCTGCTTGTATTGGGTGCAGTTACCACTGTTACTGTGGCTCCTTGTATTTTGTTTAAAGCTGTTCATAATTTTGCAAAGAGTCGTAAACCCACATCACAGCCAACTCTTTTTAATTTTTTATGTGATCAGCAGGCTAACATACGAAGTGAATATTCCCTCATATTGGGTTATAATTCAGGATGTCAACAGAATGGCCGCAGCACATGCCAAGGCTATGCAGAAAAACTTTAATGTCCATGTGTACTTTCTCCCAAAGTCTGTGAATTGCCATTGCAGCCTGAAGATCAGATTTATACCTTGAAATATGTTGCTTCATTAAATCATTTAAGTATTATACAGATTTTATGACTGGTTGGTCTCTAAAAAACCTTTTCGCATTTTTAAATAGTCATAGTCGATTGACAAGCAACAAGGCCTCAAGTTTATAACTGGATGAACTGGATGATTAAAGTCTCCGCCACTGATTACAGAATAATTAGTGAACTTATCTGCTAGTGAACTGAGGTTTTCTCTAAAGTTTTTGGTTTCGTTAGTGTATTAATCTGATGGTCGAGAGAATGATTAAATTATGAATTCATACCCACCCCTGATACTGACACTTGTCCAAAAAATTCCAATGCATCTTCAATTTTTATGTCGGTGGATTTGATTTCTTATCTACTGTAACAAATACACCACCACCATTTCCCATTAGATGGTTATTTCGATATAGACGTGAAAGTAAGCTATACTTAAACCAACGTTCGTACATACGAGGAATACGTCACGGATTTTCTTCCTGCCTATTTTTGGACGGTTTGCTACACTCGTGCCTTGGTTACTCTGTTGATCGTTTACGATTTCTAAAACATCACCTCCCAGGTTTTAGCTGAATGCCAGCGATACATTTCAATACAAATAGTGTTATCTATGGGAGTTCTTGAAGATAAGCTAAGATTAGTTATTTGCAAGACGATTACCGTTCTCTGACTGTGAGAAGTAATGGCGAAGAAGTACGCGGGAGTTGGAATGTAAAAGTTTCTTAATCTTTTAAGCACGCCATATATTCCATTCAGCAGATGACCCTGTCAATGCAAGAAAAAAATTCGCGATCTCAGTTCTGGTGAGATATGGAACACTTTTCTTCTAAGAATGAACACAGGTTGGAAACATACAAACAGAAATTAGTCAGCATAACACTACGTGTGTTTCTGCACATTACGTACTTTCGTACTGTGTAAATCATCCTTATATATCTGTGCGTCTGTGTTTTTAGATGTACTGCGACGAAGCTACTGACTTTATCAACAATCGAAAAGAATGGAGTGAATGTAACCTGTCTAACTTCACCATGAAGTAGTTCCCACTACCGCAGTCTGAATAAGAAAAGGTATTACCGCTGTCGTGCGCCCAGCTGGTTGGTCGACAATAAGGCAAGAAAGGCAAGAAGTGTGTGTGTGTGTGTGAGTCGGTGGAGAAGTATCGATTGGACGCGATACATTAGTTGGGAGCTGGCGTGCGACCGCATTGTGGCGCGTGCAGTGAGAGCCACGTTCGCGTGACCGTCCGGCTCCCTGAATGCATTATTAATAATCCCTCCCATTATAGCGGCCGCAACAACGGGACAAGTGTTGGTATTTTCTTCCAAGGAGTACCACTTGAGCGGGAACTGTCGCGGCATTCATTGGCTGTGCGCCTGAGTTGTTCATTTGAAGCGAGTTGTGCTGCCTCGCGCCATTCAGACCCGCTAAGCCACGTTCTGCGCTACACCTCTAAAAGGCGAGTCCACGATTTCGTCCTCGTCACATGCAAGACCTAGGTGACTTTTATAAAATTAGTTTTCTTTGTGGTTAAAATTTAAGATGCTGGTGGTCATAGTGTAACTAGCAGACATCTAACCTAGCTTGCCATTAAAGAGGCAATAAAACGTCAACCACTGTCACTGAAGGATGGGAAGAAGAATGTTGCGTTGAAAACCATATGATTGGTACATGTTTGCCTCTATTGTGAGTAGTGAAACTGACTTTGCAGTTCCAGTTTGCTGCTGGATAGGTAAGGACTCTTTACGGTGTATGGCAGAACGTTGTGGGAAGTCACTGGATTTCATGTTACTATCGAGTCTGATGGAGCGTATTATGTACATCTGTCACCATACATCCCTGGTAGAAAACGTTCTTGACTACTTACATTTAAATGATCGGTGATGTGACTCAGAGTACACCATCGATCGCCCCTTATGACACTACGGAGGTAACGTGACTTCCATTTTCCAAGAAATTGTGGCCGTTCTGAGTGGGGGTTTGCGCTTATGGAAACAGTTTCTCTGAGAAACTAGGGACCCACACTAGTCACTGCTTACATCGGAAATCCGAATTCTTATTTATTAACAGATACAATGTGTCCTTTGCGTCTTTTATAGCCTGTATCAAACTGCTCAGATATCGTGTCTAATCTCGTACCATACGCCGCGACATTCAGGCATCATATACGGCATATCTTCAAATGCGACAACCCTAACCTATACTTTGGCCACACAGTTTATTTCAGATTGCACTGTCAGTTTTAAATTGCAACAAAAAACCTTGGGTAAGATTACCGCAATTACTATGGTGAAGGTTTGTTGGGGCAGGGTAAGTCTAAAGTGCGATGACAATGGAAGTCTTTTATTTTCTTGCCAAGAGTTCATATTTGAAAGTCATGTCTACATTGAAACCTGGGTGATGGACGTCGAACCCACAGACCTCGTCAGCGACGTGTTGTGAAGACAGACGTCGCCGATAGTTGCTATTCCCTGTTCGGGTCAACGACGGACCGCACTTTCGACGCTACAATTTGTGGCCGTGCGGTTAGGCACCGTCAGAAGCAGATGTGGGATACTGGTTCAGCGATACGGAATTGAGCCTGCCCCCAGCTGTGACGAGTGACGGGAACTAAGTCATCGAGGGTGCGAAACCCAGACCGGCGTCCTCCTGGAAATTTCTGGCAATGTTGGGAGCCGATTGGCTCGGTGGCTTGTAGGACCTCAGTTCATCCCTTCACCTATCAGTGCTGCGGCTGAATTCCCCAGACGGTGGTCCTACCGGGATAACAGTTAAGCAGTTACGACTTCACGGTTGAAGCCCACACTACAGCGGACACCGACTCGATGACTCGACGATTCAAGCTCCAGCCTGGCCGGACAATCAGTATTTATAGGTGCAAAAGCAGCTTGTTATGGTCGGTGCAGATGTCACATATATTGCGCTTTGGATTTGTTGTGTGTTGAAGCATTACTGGTTAAGATAACTCTCCGGTTACCGACCGGCAGTTTGGCTGCGGTGCATAGGCAGGCACAGCGGCGTAATGCTGCACGAGCGTAATATGGCAAATGGCTTCTTTACTGCAATGAGCCCTCTTTCCTTTGTCTCGTGCAGTTACACTCTCCCCCCTCTTAGAATAATTCAACTCTCTGAATTTTCTGTATCATTTTACCTGGAACTGACTTTTCACAGTTCATTTCTGGATCATTCTGTTAGTCTTTGCCGTACATTCCCTACAGGAGTCCTTTGCGACTCTTCAACAGCTAAGCTACTTCCTCATGGGTGCTGACACTATTGTTATTAACCTGCAAGCGAAAAGATGGTAAGGGCGGGATGTGTGCGACTCTGCACTTGAGTTAGCAATGTGATGACTGTTATTACGAGTGAGGCCAACATGTAGGATCCCGACCTGATGAGTGTAAAAAGCGTTCTCTTATTCTTTTTTGAACTATTAAGAGTAGGGGAAGCCTCGTCATATTCTAACTCCATAAGCGCCATCTCGTGTGAAATCTTTGAAAGAATATGGGCCATTAAATTATAGCAACTCCATAACATAATTTATATCACGATTTGAACATTACGGTGCAGAAAATGGATTATATCACACCATCAGCAATCATTTCTCTATGCCATGAAATAAACATTTATTGGTTTGTAAGCTCTCCTTTATTAACTTTCTCAACAAGTACCCAAAACAGGACCAACTTATTGATATGTTTCCTTAAAGTGGGGTGGTTTTTCCAATAAAAATCATAATCAACAAGGCATCTTTAACCGCAGTGGATAATTCACGGATGCTCTTGAAAATGTAATAAGCTCTACTATTCGTAACAGCTCAATATCTACACCGAATAACAAGAAGCTGCAGCAGGAAAGAACACCGTTAGAGAGGGGTAAATGGCGGCCCAAATACTATGTTCACCATGGTGGATAAAATTCCGCTAATTCTGACAAATCCCAAACTGCATACATCTCCTGTGGCTTGCACCCATCGAGGTGGCACAGTGGCTAGCGCAGTGGACGACGTTTCAAACCTGCGTCCGACCATCCTGAATTAGGTTTTCGGTGATTTCCCTAAATCGGTGGTTCCTTTGAATGGGCACTGTCGATTTCCTTCCTCATCCTTTCATAATACGAGTTTGTCCTCAGCCTGTAATGACCTCATTGTCTACAGGACGTTAACCACCAGTCTCCTATTCCATAGCTTGCAAGTATTCATGATGACCAAGAATTTACGAAGAAGAAACTTGTATGGTTTTATCATTGGTGGTACATCACTTAAAGTTCGATCTCCCAAATCAGATACGAACACTCTGATTAATTATTAGGGTGAGCATTGGCTCAATGAGATCACAAACATACTTCGCAAACGGAAAGGCAAAATCTTAGAAAGCTCTTGACTTTAGACATCATCAAAGATAATTTATTCTCCTGGTGGGTGAATTTAAATGATAAAATGATTACGTACAATGAGTTACGAACTAACGATCGAACATAAACTGAGAAATAACTTATACTATATAAGCTCGTAACAGCACGCCGTACTCACCATGTCGCCAAGGCCAAAGTGCTGGCTCACAACTTTTTAGAAATGTTCGTTACTCGCCATGGGACAAACGCATCTTCACGGAGTAGGGGTGTTAGCCGTCCCATCTGCACAATGGTCAGGAGGCAGCAGCAGCACACCCACTCGTGTGGCACATAATAAACCGCCGGTGAAGTTTACATGAAAAAGTTTGATCAGAGAATAACTTACAGATTTCCGCAGCTTCCTGCGTTGTTTTTTGCTTGATTAACGGCAAACAGTAATATTAAAGAGAGTGATACGCACATTGTCCTCGGTCGCCTCAGGCCACAACCCATGTTTGGAAACAAAATTCAACAGAAAGTTATGCAGCCTGTACGAAGAAGGAATAAGACAAAACGATGCTGTTCCTCCATTTACAAGTGCACATTCAGTTACTCACTCATCCACACCTTATAGAACTGACCCATGAAAGGATTTATGGAGCGAGGATGACACAGGTTGCTAACGTGAAATGCAGTGTGACCCAAAAGTCCGTTAACATTTGAAAAAGCCCTAATTCGCGGAATAATGTAGATATAGAGGTAAAACTCCACACACGTGCCTGAAATGACATTGGGGTTTATTCAGACGAATAACAAGTGCAAATACCGGCCAACAGATAGCGCTGGACAGCAACATGTCAGTACCACTGAATGAGAACACCCGCAGATGCAGAATTTGGGATTCCTGAAATCCTAGAACTGTCGTGGAAACCCTATTGCACGAGGAGAAAGTCACGGTGTAGTTTGGTTTTCAATCGTGAACGAGCCCTTTTTCTTAGAGGAAATGCAGGGTGCTGCTTTTCAAAGTGTCAACGTGAGGGGTGCGAAGTACACTGACATGTTACACAATCGCATCATTCCTAGCCTGGCTGATAAACACCTGCTAGAACGTATGACTTCCATGCAAGATGGCACTCCACCCGATATTAGTACACGTGTTAAAGATCTCTTGCGCACATAGTTTGGTGAAGAACGCTTAACGAGCCGCCACTTACGTCTTACTTGGCCTCCCAGGTCCCCAGAACTCAATCCGCGTGATTACTTGTTTTGGGTTCAAATGCCTCTACACACTATGGGACTTAACATATGAGGTCATCATTCCCATAGACATAGAACTACTTAAACCTAACTAGCCTAAGGACATCACACACATCCATGCCAGAGGCAGGATTCGAACCTGCGACCGTAGCAGCAGCGCGGTTCCGGACTGAAGTGCCTAGAATCGCTCGACCACAGCAGCCGACTTTGGTGAGAGGTTACCTGAAGTCGCAATCCTACGGCTATCGTTCGACGTCATTAGGAACGCCAACAGACAACATCCGACGGACATTTTTCGCCATTCTTACTGATATGGTGAACAATGCTGTTCACAACATAGTCCCTCGAACAGGTGTTGTTGATGAATAACGGCTGACATGTTCAGCACTTGTTATGTCGAACATTGTCTTTGCGAAATGTCAATTGTTATGCTAATTATTGCTTCTGTATCATATCTTTTTCTTTTTCTTTTTTTTGTTTCAGTAAAACGCCACGTCATTTCAAGCTTATGTATCAATTTATACCTCTCTACCAACATTATTCCATGAAGTATCGAATTTTAAAATGTTAACATGTGCGAATGAGTAAAGTCAGTTAACGATGAGTACCTATAGCAGTCCTTCTCCTAGCTATGATTTAAGTAAAATAAAAAGAGTAGAAGAGTAATCTGATAGACATACTAAATATGAATTAAGTATTCCAGATATAACATGGAAGCAGCTAAGACCGGATCCTTTGAAATCTGTGCTGATACTCGAAATGGTACTGCCTTGCATGCCCAAATTATAGCTGTATCGAAATCCGACCATTTTGGATGGCTAGCAGCTGGTCTAAAGAGGCGAGAAGTATTGAGTCCAAGGTAGCGGTCAGATAGGTCAGACTTTCTCTCTGTAGAATTTCAAAGGAAAAGTCAGGTAAATAGTGTAATGAACAGGTGAAATTTATGTATGTGTATCTGGTAATGGTGGCGGGTATGCAACTAGAGAGACCACATGTGTCACTACAAGTGCCACTGGTTATTAGACTTCGTCCCTGTAGCTCTAACAGTTGTATGTTACTTAACCGTTCCTGGTAGTAACATTTGTAGATGACAATAACCACGTCTGCCACACCAACACGAGCTAATGTGAGCCAACGCGTTGGAAGTATTCGTTTCCACCTGTAATGGCCTTCCGATTAGACTCTTATGCGTGTTTGTCCATGCGCAATAGGTTGAGCTGAAACAACTCTGGTCCACTATGTACCAACTTTTTAGGGTACACTGTTACGTGCTGAACACTGCAGAAATACGAAGTGGGAAGTAATGTTCGGGATTTCCTGTCGAGTGCGACCAGTAGTATTTCATGCACCTCCCATCGTAGGAACTACTTCAGACGTTGCCTCCTACCTGAGAGGAGTTGATGACGTAGCACTCCAACCAACACCCTGTGAACGTCAGGAGTATTTGAAATTGAACATGTAACAAGTTTCCATCCTTGGGCCAACGTGAGGCGTATAGTAGCACAAGGATAGCAATTCCTAGGATACCGCTAATCTTCCTGTACCTTCCATAAGCCTTCGAACAACTGTCTTGAAGTCCCACAGATTGTATAGGAGAGGGCTTCCTGCAGCTCTGTAGCCTCAATGTGTACATCAGTGACGCTTCTGTGAGAGTGTTAAGAAGCCTTGCAGTGATTTGTGGGGTATCAGTGAAATCCAGGTGGGCCCTTATTATTCCCAAGTCCTTGTTTGCCGTTACTGTTGTCTGCTGCATGTGAGACATTAATGTGGTGACCAGGGTACGAAGATGCCGGGTATAGTTTACTATGCCCCCTCAAGGCTGACTAACAGTGTGGTGTGGAGCTCTGGAGCTCGATGGTAGCTAGATTATCTAATTCAAATGGCTCTGAGCACTATGGGACTTTACATCTATGGTCATCAGTCCCCTAGAACTTAGAACTACTTAAACCTAACTAACCTAAGGACATCACACAACACCCTAGATTATCTTCTGTGTCGTTCTGTTCCTGACACAATTTGAGTTTACTTTTTCCTGATCTTCTGCATCAACCGTTCCAAAATTGACTACAAAATCCCACCCCTTATTCTATCTACCCTTTTTTCTGCCAATGCCTCACCCATGGTATGAGTTCTGTGGTCTCGCAAAGTTGATGGTGGACTGTAATAGTTGACATTCCCCTTGAGTGTAATTTAACACCGACCTCTCCCAGATTATGATTTTCAACTTCTCAAAATGCCATCCAATTTCTGTTCTTCATGTCCTTACCGTTCATAGAAGACTGGACAGTATCATACCCAATTTCCAGGTGAACAGTACACCACTATCCAAAGGACATATTTTAAGGGCCTCCGCCTTCCCAATCTGCCCAACAGACCCAACACCATCAAGATGACAATGCCTCTTGCTTCGATAATTTCCGTTACCTTGTACTTGGTGACCCAAAGCGGTGCTGAGGTCGGATCCAGATCGCATACTAGAGCAAGAGGAAATCCTCAGTTTTCCTGCTAGGCTACTCCACGACCTTACGGAATACGAGTAAGCTGGAGTAACTGTAGGCGTAATTTGTTTGTTCCACTGGAGATAGGAGGATAGGAGATGGCCGCGCTGGAATAGCCGAGCGGTTTAAGGCGCTCCAGTCATGGACTGTGCGGCTGATCCCGGTGGAGGTTCGAGTCCTCCCTCGGGCATGGGTGTGTGTGTTTGCTCTTAGGAAAAATTAGGGTAAGTAGTGTGTAAGCTTACGGACTGATGACCTTAGCAGTTAAGTCCCATAAGATTTCACACACATTTGAATATTTTTGATAGGGGATACTTTGCACATTTCGAGAGTGGAAGTCATCTCTCCAATCAGTAACCTCATAAGACGAGAATCCAATACTTCGATCGATTTTTGAGTAACGAGATGCTACCAAATATGGTAATAGATCGTTCCAGTGACTGTTTACATAATACAAGCAATTTAACATTTTCGATATGGTTTTGTACACCCGCTCTATCCTCCCATTTGCTTGGGGATGCAGTTCACTTGTCCGCTACTCCTGACTCTATGAAAGTCGACACAACTGTGTCATTGGTGTACACATATAATTGGTATCTTGATCAGTTATCACTGTCTCAGGTGCCCTAAGCTTGAAAGTACATTGGTTAACCATTGACTGCACTACTATCTCTGCCTGCTGATTTGGCAGAGGAATCATTCATAAACACAACTTAAAGTGAACCAATATAGTCAAAACATGATTCCCCTCTGGTGTCTGACGATAGTGCCGAACAATAGCCAGGCCAAGCACCTGGAACCGTCAGTCTGTCGCTAGGCACACAGGATACGCAGTTTTTAACAAATTGCTCCATATCATGTTTCTGACTTTTCTGCCAATAGATTTCTGCAGCACATTGTTCAATATTTTAACGACCCCCGTGCCCTCTAAGAGAGACCCCTGGACTTGCCTCAGTACTTTGTCGTGTAAGCTAACCAGCACGACTAAACCATGTATAACTTAATTTACGACTTAATCTATTTCCTTGTGTTTTCCTAGGGAGAGGGGAGGGCAGAGGAATTCACTGACCCGTAAAGCCTATAATTTTCAAACGTCTAGTTGGATCTTCAAAGTGCATCACACATTTTATTGCTGCAAGATCCGTAATGACGTTGACTACCTACCATACAGAGAACAACAGAAACGTATGATGCCATAAATTATACCAAGCATCTTCTTCTCAGCAGCTGACTTCTGCTTTTCTGCCTTATTTAACTACGTAGAAGCATAAGTTATTGTGTGCTCTGCCTTATCTATTTTCTGACTTGAAATGCACCCTAAAACATGGCATCACAAGACAGTATGACTCCCCTTCGACAATCTGGAAGAGGAAGGACGGGATCGGAGATGAAAAAGTTTTTCAATTGCACAAAGAATTCTTCACAGTATGGAGTCCAACGAAACTTTATTCCATTCTTTAAGAGAAATGTAGACGGATTTGTTACTTCTGCAAACTTAGGCACAAACTTGCTGAAATAATTAGCGAAACCAAACAGACTGAATGTCTTTTTCCATAGCGGAAGTAGGAAATTTCCATATGGTTTGAACAAGCTGGAAGTCTGTTTGGACACCATCCTGGCAGATAACACGATCCGAAGAGTGAATATCCTTCAGTAGGAAATGACACTCTTCCAGACTAAGTATCACTCTTGTTCTCCAAAATCGACTAAATAATTCCCATAAATGTACTATGTGTTTTTGGATGTCTTTATGAATTGTCATAATTCTGTCAAGTTCAGCAACCACTGTCTCAGTTACAAGTCTCATAACACTCCGTCAAATAAGTGTTGGAATGTCACCGGTACATTCTTCAAGCCGAATGACATTCGACGGTACTGGTAATAGCCGAATGGAATCGTAAATGTTGTCTTAGATCTATCCTCCGGCGCTGCCTCCAGCTGATTGTACCCAGTTCGCACAAATCTGTGGTCGTAAGCTAAAGACATTTCCCAGGTATGCAAAGATTCTGTGATATTTGGCATCGATGACCATTCATTGATTCAGTAGCAACAGAATTTGTAGTCCCTACTCACATCTGAGCTCTTCTTTGGTACAATTGCTACCGGCACCTTCACCCCCCTTCCACACACCCATAGGGTGGTACTTTTGGTACTTTCTTCTGTTATCCTGTCACAGAGTTGTTGATTTATAAATTCCTTCATAATTTTTTAGAAACTCATTATGATTTAATTCCTGCATTACCGACGGGGGGTGACGTGAAAATCGGTATGATTCCCTGTACACTGGTGATTCTCTCTCACAGGGAATACTATGCTGTGTTATCAATTTACCTGGTAATGGTCCTGATGGGTTGAAAAGTTATGTAGATACCACTAACAGCTTGTCCATTACCTTCTTATAACTTCCTTGAAAATGTGGCACTTTACCCCATACCTTATATGGAAATCCCTGTCCAATTCTTCGTCCTGCAACATGTCCAGGTTGGGTATTAGTACACCTTACGATAGCTCCACTTTTATGGAGCCAAAATTATGTATAATTATGGGCACTAGCCAGCTTTCATCTACCTCTTGTACATACAATAGTCTACAGCGTACAATGCAAAGTGCCTTCTCCAGTTCCTTGATTCTGTCAAGGGTTCAATTATACACAACATACTGACAGGCAAGCCTGAATCTACGTCTACCCAGACTTCATTTCCTGCACCTATTAGAATTCTGTCTCACTCTGAAGGACACTGCAAGCAGTTCAGATGGACTTAAAAAATTGGGGGGGCGGGGAGGTTGGGGGTTGGACCTTGCGGCAGTTAAAACCCATCAAAAAGTTGTCCTGTCCAGCTCTACTATGTGCTGTTGTATATCGATTTTGACGTGATGTTTTCGATGATATTGTGCCACATACATGCATTACTGTTTAAAAGAGTAAACAGCCATTTGGTTCTGTATTAGTATAATTATCTTTTGTACTACCTAGATTTAGGCTTTTATGCCATTATCATGCACATTTCTATAAGTTGTTAGATCATTATTATGTCATATCTGTTAAGGCAGACCAAGGCAGGTAAACGAGACTAATACATGTGTTTAAAATGTAAGTGTCAAAGAGTGTATTGTATTGTACTGGACGGCGCGATGTTTGCTCAGAAAGTCTAGTGGAATAATGGATAATAGCTATTGTCAACTTGAGGAAGTACTGCCATGCAGGTCCTTCCCTCCCACTTGGAAGCTCATGCATGCCGAATCGAGTGACTGCATAGGCTTACTTAGTCCACAACTTACGGGCATAAACTGTTTACAGCAAGTACATCCTCATATGCTGAGGATACCTGTGATCCTCTATCCAAGAAATAATCACCCTTGTTCTACACAGACTGTCAAACGATAGTCTACTACTGTTTCGGTACATAGGTATCCTGTTCTCATATTTTCCGAGAACTCTGCACAGTGGCCGCACACAATTTCTGCGTTACAGACTACCTTCCTTTCCCTAGTCCGTGTAACTGCAGCTGTTTGTGCTGAGGCCACAATTTAGGTTAAGGATTTCTACCCACAATTCTGGAGAAATTTCGGGTAACACAACCCGTAAGAATGCGTCTAGCCCCCTCGGCTCTGTCTCCTGCAGAATGTTCTTGTTGGAGTTAACGTTATCCGTTAGCTCATCAGTATTAATGTTCTCCTTTCTAATCCTACCTACAAGACTTTCCACAGACACTCGTAGTCATTGTACAATATTACTAAGCTGTTCACAATAAAACCTAGAGGTATTTTTTCTCCTTTACGTTACAAAAATCCTTGCGTAACTGCTTGTCATTCCATCCCCCAGTTTTTCAGCTGTAAGTAAATTGTCTATAAATGTAAAATATCTTCCCCTAATGTGTCTGGAAAATCAGTTACTAACGAAGCGGTGCTTGAATCCAAGATAGCCAAGGACACGGTAGCAGAAGCAGTTCCCTTCTCTCCTTCACTAAATTTTCAAGTTCTATATGCAAATCTATATTGCAGCTGGTCTAGTTCTTTGTGTATTTATAAACTAACTTCTCGCATTTGAGTGATTTGATCAAGCAAGTGCTGAATTGCCTCCCAAAGTATTACCCTGTATGTCTATGCCTATTTGCCTACCGCCTATCACTACCAAAAGCAAAAACATAGATGAAAATGTCACCAACTGTAGAGAAAGGCAACGGTACAAATAACTATTCGGGCCCACATGAAGTTTGAAGTCAGCACGTACTTGTAGCAATAAATTTCGGATATTTCATTAAATGATAAAAAAATTGGCAAAAATTACAGTAGAAACAATGTGTCTTCTGCATAAAACGGTCAGGAAAAGAGGTGCGTATAAGTCTGAGGGCACACTCTGTGTGTTGGGCTAGAGGAAGTCAGTAGACAACACTCTACCTGGAAATGCTACAAACAGTATTAGGTGATTATATAATGAAGGAACATGGTAATGACTTCAATGAACATGAGATTTAAAATCAAGATTAACATACAGCAGTTATGTTTGCTCTAAATACATCTTTGCTTGTACTGAATTTTTAAATTACTTTGCTACTACAATATTTTCTGTATTACTGGTATTTGGTGCCGGCAGAGGTGGCCGAGCGGCTCTAGGCGCTA
Organism: Schistocerca gregaria; assembly: GCF_023897955.1. Taxonomy (NCBI): domain Eukaryota; kingdom Metazoa; phylum Arthropoda; class Insecta; order Orthoptera; family Acrididae; genus Schistocerca; species Schistocerca gregaria. Next base: position 827,579,555 of record NC_064931.1, read on the forward strand.
CAGTCTGGAACCGCGTGACCGCTACGGTCGCAGGTTCGAATCCTGCCTCGAGCATGGATGTATGTGATGTCCTTAGAGTATTTAGGTTTAAGCAGTTCTAAGTTCTAGGGGACTGATGACCTCAGAAGTTAAGTCCCATAGTGCTCAGAGCCATTTGAATTATTTTGAACTGGTATTTGGTGGAAATAAACATGACTTTTTTAATGATTAAATTTTCCTCTGTTGTGGACGTGCCAGTGAAATTTCCTTTAAATTTCAGTACGATGGACTACCACGCATTATTCTTTGCGGTCACGTTGCTGTAATCGTCGCGTTTCAGATGCCATATGGCAGGCCGCTTTTCAGTGTCACTCCCAAAATCTTCTGTATTGATGCTTGTTCTGTGAATTCCCTATCCAACATTATCTACGACGGCGCAGAGCCACCCATTTACTCTTTACAGCAGCTTCTTCGCCAGGGACGAAGCGACCCACGACTCGAGCGTAAGCAGCACTTCGCTCCTGCGTTTCAAACAGTGGTGTAGTTGTAGCTCAGTCTGAATGCTGCCATCGCGTTCACTGGAGAGCCACAAATGGAGCCACTTTTTGTGGTCGCCAATAGGAACGACGGACACCAGCACCACCGCTTAGTGGCTGTAGTTGTGTCTCAAACTGCTCATATACCTGCATCATTCGCCATCGGTAGCAGTGCTTAGAGAAACTGATAAGTGGCTACGTCTGAATGGCCCTTACTTGTACCAGATCCATTGACTGAATATGTATGTTGTTCCATACACTGTCCCACTTACCTGTAATGATATTGTCTGTAATTACTACCCTTCATTCCTCAGAGATTGGAGGAAACGTTGAGCTCGTCTCATATTCGTGCGTTGTACGCGCAGTATGTAGAACAGGTGAACAGGCTAATACAAGCAACACATTTAATACGAGGGCGTGCTGAAATGTAATGCCTCCGAATTTTTTATGTTAAAACTCGAAAACCTTTTTAAATTACGCAAACTTTATTAATATTCCACATCTTCGTTCTTCACGTCGACATATTTATTTCTCAGCATAGTCACCCTGGAGACGAAGACATTTATCCTAACGAGAGACAAGTTTGTTGTCACTGTCACTGTAGAATGTTTGACTTCGTTGACGGAGTCACAACCTTACCTCTGATTGCATCGCATCACTATCAGAGTGAAGTTTTTTAAGTTTTAGAAACAGATGAAAATTAGATGGAGCCAATTCTGGACTATACGGTGAATGATCGATAACACTGGATTACCGATAACACTGAACTCGAGGCGTCTGATCGTTGTAGATGTCGCAGCGCTCATGTGTTGTCTAGCATTGTTGTGCTGAAGGAGAGGGTGCACCATTGTGGACCAACTCTCCGAATTCGAACTTCAGCTACAGCAAGCTGTTTCTCATCAAAAAACATAGTTACGTTACACACCGCCATGTTACACTGTACAGTTCGGAGCCTTCTAGCGGCAGAGGGCTGAAAATATGTAGACATGAAGAATAAAGATGTTGAATGTTAATAACATTTGTTTTATTTAAAGAAGCTTAAGTGTTTTCTTATAAAAAATTCGGAGGCATTATTTGTCAGCAGTTTCTCGTACATACACAGGTGATTCGTGATCCCACTCGGCTGTCTTTGCCCGTGAAACAGATTAACCCTACAACCAAACCCGAAAGTGTGACGTATGCTGTACAAGAGGGAAGGGCCGAGGGAGACTGTCTCGTTACAATTTTACCTTCCAGAGTAACTGACGTTTGTCTGTCGCCTTCTGCTTTTGGAATATGGTCGGCTACATACGTTGAGTAGTTGTATAGTTGTTATGGGTTTCATAGCGGTCAGTGACTAACCTCTGTGTATGGTGTGCTCCCGACAATCTGTCGTCTTCATGTTACAGTTTCCAGCACCATTCACAGTTCAGGAACAGAGGAGAAATTAGGTGACTAACACGTATATTTACTTCTATGAGGTAAAATATAGGTCGTAGGAACATAAATCGTAAGATTTACGTTTGGAATCTTGTTCGCGGTTGAGTCCCTTATTCGCTCTTTGCCTGCTGTTTGGGATCTTTGCAGCAATGCACGCGATAACCGGAAGCTGTTCAGAATTCAGAGTTCCGCTTCCAAGGAATATACAGCTAGGAATACCTGCTGCGAGAACACAGCGCTAAGCAGCTCCGCTAATATTAGTTGGTCATTGTGAGGTGGAGAGCCTGTAGTGTTTCATTTCAGGAGACCTGCCTACTGTACAGGCACATTGCTTGTTTCAACTCCATTCAGGGCAACGTTATGGAAGAAAGCCTTGGTAATGTGGACGTATGGACAATAAAGTAAAGTAATTTCCTATAGAATGAATGGTTGGGATAGCCCGAAATAAGGTCCAGCCGCCTAATTACAAAAGTTTTTCACATCCTTGACGTCAGCAGGCACTTTTCCTTTCCGATGTTGAGAATTGTGTGAGTGTGGGTGTCTGTTAAGTGTAGGTGACTGTAGTGTGTGTGTTGGATGGAAGCCGGTGACGGCACATGGTCTAATCGTCGCGAATACCACTGAGGGACCGAACTTCACGTCTCCATGAAATAGGCGGGTCAGCATCAACAGTGTCGCATGCCCTTACTTTATGAAACACTGCAGAGGGGTTCTAATCAAAGTCTCTATGTAATTAGTCAAAATAAGAAACCGCCATGAACTTGAAAGTCCAGTCAGTAGCCTGATTCACTGATGAACAGATCTCCATTTTCTTCTATGGAAAAAAGAAATCCTATGCATGTGGGCAAACGGAATTAAATTCATTCCTGAATTATACGTAGAAAATCTAAAAAGAAAAGCTTTGTCTATTGAATCAAACACAACATCCTCCCAAAAAGGAACTCTTCTCTACAATAACCCACTTACAGAAGAAATATTGTCCTTTCATAACAATTAAAAAATCATCAAAATTAAAATTATCTTGTTGTAAGATTTTGTGTGTTTGATAAAATTGGAATGCATTGTCAAAGAAAAGTTCTTCTGCAGGACTGTAATATTTGCAGATGCCAGTGCTACAAAAGCTTAAGATACAACTTTTCAAGTAGCAGAAGGTTCTTGTTTGTATTTCTCCTTTCGTTACATCATCCAGTTGCAATCTATAACCTTTCTGATCGCTATTTGAACAGCAAGGCTGTGGGGATTGGAAGCCATTAACTGCTTCTCTGAAAAGCTCTGTCATAGCTGCCCCCAATATGACCTAGAACTGAACGTAGACTTTTTTTTCGTCGCATATCTCATTTTCCATGAAGAATTCGTATAGGTTTTGAATTCCTTGGGCAAAGCTGTTCACGACTACGATAGCCATTTCCTTTTGTTTAAACAAGTTAGATAAATATGAGTGAATTTCAGACAACATCGCGTTTTCCCCTTTTAATCCGTCCGGCCTACTTTGGTGGTGGTGCTTGTGTTCGCTCATAGCACTGTTAACGGATGGTTCTTCCCCATAGATATTTCATATCAGGCGACTTCTACCTACCGTGCTTTCTGCTTGAAATCTGCATTTCGTAAGAATCTCAACCTTGCTACATTTTAATCGTGGCAAAAAGTCGGATGAGCTCCTGAGATCGGGATGTACGGCATCCTATAAGTACTTAAGATAGAATTCCGTTGTAGACTTTTGCCAAAATGCTTTGTCTGCCATCTAGGTTTGCAAGGCTGATCTCGAAGCTGGTTTCGCGCTAATAATCCACCAATCTGAGATGCTGTTCATGTTAGTTCTTTTGTTGACAGACTGATGCTAATTTTGCTGAGGTTCAAAACGAAGTGCTGCGTCCTTCAGATATTAAGTATTTAGTCTCCATACTCCGGATTACCTCTGTTTCACCAACTGCGGCAATTTTCCTGGGTACACGTATGCACACTGATATGAGAATGCGAGATGCTTTACCTCGGTACTCACTATAGTAGTGATCATTACAGCATTAGCGCAATTTCATCTCACGTAAATGTCATTTTGACTCTGTCTAGCAATGAGTGAACTCGGTGTGAATGGGGTAGAGCTGTCTCTAAGTGTATGTTACACTGAGGTCATATATTAATGTCTACAGTGCTTGACCCTTGTTAAGCCAGGTTTTCCTAGGAACAAGTATTTTGCACCAAGCGAACAGGGCATGCCGTTTTGCGTCGACAGGAACTCCAAACTTAAATACGTAGCGAATTTATGTTTTCCCAGAAAATTAAACTGCAAGGGCACTGAACTATTAAGCTTAAACGCTCTCTCTGGGAAGTACATTGCGTAAAAGTAGTTTCTTTATGGTTTTTATTCGTAATGTTTAGTTATTTACAAGAAATTAAACGAACATATAAACTTTTTACGAGCCTGTAACACACAACAAAAACCTTAGCTATATACAACCGCAAAACGATTTTCATTAACTCCAGTGAGGTTTTTAAACCAAATAATGTATGGAACCTTTTACAAATGATTGTATTGTAAGGTCATTTAGTGAGAAAACGAGTGAATGAGTGACAATATCACTTCTTTGAGTAGAGTCACTAATAGGCGTTGTTGGCGTGTCAGTAATGGACCTGGGGAACGGTGCTGACGGGCGTTACTAGGAGGAATGATTGTCATTATTATTCACTAATGAACTAGAACCACACAGACATCTCTGTGACAGTTCGTAAGACTCCAATCTTCGTCCGCGTATTTGGATCTGGCCGAAATGTTTTCATGGCTATAACCATGGTTTTGAAAAACATTTCTATTTCATCCTCCTGTGGTGCTGATTCAACAGCTCCTCCAGATAGTTTTTAAAGTGAAATATGTCTTCTCTGTTCTCATTTAAATATTTTAGGAGGATACCATTTTCCTTCCTCTTTTTAGTTGGAGGACGTTGGCATGTGGCTATAAGAGTGGGTTCCGATGTTTACTGAGATTTGGGGGATTATGATTCGCTCTCAACTGTTTCCGTCAACGTTGCTTCAGAGGCTGTTTTTGGGTTGCGCAGACACGTTAGGCCAACTTTCGATATTTCCAGAGTGCGATATAACATTTGAAAATATGTCCCTTTCATCTTACACAGATTCTATAAATGTCAGACGGTTCTAGTAGCTGGCTCTTCGTTTTCGTAGCCGACCCTGTGATACGTATTTCTTCCTTTCTCTATTTTCCATAGGGATCACGGTTACTCTTCCACGGTATTTGGCGCTCATTCACTATAATACAGCGTACAACGCATTAGACTCATCCAGAACCAGTCGTCCTGTCGCGCCTGACATTAAGCTTTGGCTCATTCCGCACTGCGCTCTGTCGAAAAGCACCTACCTTCTTTTGTCACTGTTGAGTGGACGACGCAGTACGCCGGGAGCATTACGTCCTGCTGTGCGCGTAATTCCTGCTCCTAGGAAAATCCAGCTTTCACCCTCGACTGTTGGTCCGCGTTATCTGTGACAGAATTAAAGTATCCCACCAGTATTGTAACGCTGTTCGTGACCTTGTAGTAGTGGGTACTTGGGATCGGAAACGGAGCGAGTCCGGATTAATGTTGCGGGTTGCGTTCCTTACGTACCTAGGCACCGCCTTCCTTCGTTCCCGCTGTGGCTCCGCGCGTATGACGAGTCTGAGAACGGTGGCATTGCGGCCGCTTGATACTTGACTCTCGTTTACTGTACACCTTCACTGAAGCGTGCAGGAGTGTAAGGCTAGTCCTGTCTTCATGCTCCAGAGCCTAATATAAAACATTTTCCACATTATTTGTGTAATTTCTTTCACAAAAAAGTGGCTCTGAGCATTATGGGACTTAACATCGATGGTCATCAGTCCCCTAGAACTTAGAACTACTTAAACCTAACTAACCTTAGGACATCACACAACACCCAGTCACCACGAGGCAGAGAAAATCCCTGACCCCGCCGGGAATCGAACCCTGGAACCCGGGCGCGGGAAGCGAGAACGCTACCGCGCGACGACGAGCTGCGGACAATTTCTTTCACGGTTCCCAGGTAAAGCAAAAAGTAGTTTCCAGTGCATTGGTAAGCAAACCAATGGATTAATACTAAAAGCCAGTTGTAGGTTGCAACCTAGAAATGTCTTTTACTATCAATCAAAGTAAAAGCTTGCTGTGCCATCAGGCAACAGTGGACTCGAAGAAATCAATAAATTGTTCCAACTGCTTTCCATTTCGATATCTGTGAAACAAATTACACTAACAACGTGGACCAAGTATTGTGTTCTGGAAAAATCAAGGTTTTTTTGCTGTAAAAACCCGTTTCCTCTTTAAAGATTCAAGAGCAACTGCCCTTCTGACCTCCTGGGATCCTAACCTGATGTGTTAATTTTTGGATACTAACTTTTTTCCAACAGTTTTTGGCCCATGCTGATTTTTGTTAATTACAGAGCCATATACCTCACAAGGAAGAATGTTAAATACAGAGGGTACATATTCTTTTTTCGGAGATTCTGAAACCGGAATAAAAAACAGGGGTTCAAGATTTCAAAGCTGATTCCTCTCCCCTTCCATGAGGATGGGGTACATGGGTCGAGTTTGTTGTCACTGGATGTCCACCTCCGAGACGAACAATTTTTATTACAATCTTTTCTTTTATTCCATTTGTAGTTTTCAAAATATTTCCAAATACACCACAGACGGGAGAATCGGGTCTCTGAGCACACGCACACAGCGAATTCGGCGATGACGTCATAGGACTCGCTGGCGGCTACAAAAAGAATATACAGAGCTTATTTCTGATCAGGCGTAGAAAATTGTCTATATTCACGAGACTATTGTCAGTTCCCGACGGAGCATGAACATTAACAAACAGCATATCTTCCACCGTGCAGCATATGCCGCGTCCGTTGGACAATATGGAGACCTTTTTATGATCTAATGAATGGCTGACTAATATACCGGTCCGGCACTTGCATTATGGGTCGAGATTTAAAAGTCTCAAAACCTGATAGGTAGTCGACTTCTGTGTTGCTCACTTCGTTTAAATGTTCTACAATTGGTTTACAAAAATCTATCAAGGCCTCTAGTTTACCGGAAAATTTAATTCTAGTGATGATCAGTTGTAACAACTAAATCTTTTCTATGCACTATAAGACCCACAAGAGGACAAATTGATATTAAAATTCAAAGTCTGCTCCTGGACCTTGTCCCCTCTTGACTTCTTTTATACAGCTGATGGTCGTGAGGTTTCCTATTTGGAAACTTATAGCAGTCGATTGTGTTTCGTTCACCTGCGGCCTTCGCTGTCCGAGTGCTAGTGAGAACCCTGGCATAGGGCCGCCAAGCAGCCCTCGCTTCTTCGCTCTGCCTTATTTGAACTTTCAGAACGTGGGGCTTTCTGCAAGATTTGATGCTCCCTGTGTGCGTGGCTACGCAGATCATTTGCTAGTTTTACGAACGACGTGGGATGAGAGGCCTGCTGGTCGCGCTCATTAATACTGTGCTTCGCGTGCGGGGCATCCTTAACGATCTTAAAGTTGAGCTTCTTTTATGATTTAGACAATTTGGCGTCCGCTTCGGTGTCTTCAGCACCATATGCTGGGAAAACCAGAGACGACAAGCCAGTCTCCACTGTTTCCTGCACGGTGACCGAACTTGAGTTAGCAACTACATGAGGCTGGGGATGTCCGACTGGGCGAACCGCCGCCTCTACCTCTAGAACATGCGATGGTTCTGAAGGTGGTACCGCAATGCCTTGGACTATCTCACTCAACTAAGTTTGTGACCGAGATCCGTCGACAAGCGAAATTTCCGTTGGCAGTTGGAGAGGACACCGCCCGTTATTGGGACCGCCATACTAAAGTCGATCCACCGAGTTACAAATTCCGCATGTCTGCGGTTACCCGCTATATCATATGTACGCCCATCATCCGCCGATGGACAATTACGGCGGGATCTGCGTGCTTAAGTCAATTCGAATAGACTGATCACTGCTATCGACTTGATAGAAGTACGCACTGAACCATTTTTCTTCTGTTACACTAACAACGTGTCCGCAACAACGCAATGTCGTAGATATTTCCAGTTTCGGATATTCCAAAGGTACGTTAAAAACTCGTACAATTGAAATGCTATAACTTGCGTGTTGGACAGCAGCAACACTAATGCTGCTATTAATATGCTTGAATTTTCGGATTACATCCTTTCCGGACAACAGCCCTTCACAGATTTTGTGGCTCGCTAACTTGAGAAAATAAAAGTACAGGAAGAAATCTAACTGCATGACTATTAACTCGTCTCTTGGCACACACAAAATATGTGTGGCTTTCGAAACTTGTTGACCTCCGCACGATTCTGTCAGGAGTGCATTGCACCGTAAAATTTTTACAATTCTTTGCAGCCATTTCATCACCGATTTTCGGATAAATCACAAGAACTCACGATTGTAGCGAAGAATCTTCCACGAAGCCACAGTACGGCGGGCGCAGATGTAAACACTGACGTGCGGCCGAAGCTAACAGCTCGGACATGTTGACAGGTAGACATCCATCCGCGTACTGGCCACGCCCGATGGTGCTGAATGAGGTAGCCACCTCGGCAGAGGAACCAGCCTGTTAACGGTGTTTGCTCAATATGGTTTAAGATAAGTCGAGATCGTTCACATGGCAACAGAGACTACCTCTGAGAGGTGCTGGTATTTAGGAGTTGAAATCTTATGAGTAATGTCTATATGTCATCGATTATCACCAACACGAAGTCACTGAAGAGTTTTTAGAAAAGTTGCGTTTTTGTGGTTTTTTGTTTTTAATTTTTACAGGAATCTTACAAAGATTCTCTGGAATAACGTCTTGTGTCAAGTTCAAAGCTACTTCTCAGATAATGAGAACGTATATACTTGCAAGAATTTGAGAAAATATTTTTTTCTCAACACACCTGTTGCGTGCGGATAATACTCGTACACTAATGGAAATGGAAAGTGTTGCAGGATAACCACCAGTCAAATGACTACCAAACTATGCGGAGCTGTTCGCCACATAATGTGTATCAAATGACTGAACTTGTATTCCACTCAACATCAGTGTGTTGTGTGACTCCGAGCCGAGCGGGGTAGCCGCGCGGTATGAGGCGTCTTGTCGTGGTTCGCGTGGCTCCCCCCGTCGGAGGTTTTAGTCCTCCCTCGGGAATGGGTATGTGTGTTGTTCTTAGCGTAAGTTAGGTTAATTACTGAGTAGGCCTAGGGACCGATGACCTCAGCAGTTTGGTGCCATAGCCCTTACCCCAAATTACCAAATTTCGACTCCGAAGGGAACGAACGTACTTGTTTTCGTTGTGGCATAGAAACAAGAAGGGTCTGAATGTCATCAGCAATTTCGTGCCATGCTTCAAAGATATGCTGTGTCATTTCATGAAGATTGGTGCTCGGAGGCTTCAATGACAGTATACGTCTTCCCACCGCATTTCATACATGGTCTGTGGGAGACAAAACAGAAGACTTGATAGAACAGTCTTTAGCCTGTTTGTGGTATAAAGTGCAGTCCGTTGCCTCGCACTATCGTCTGGAATTTACCATTTGGTACCTTGTTCATGATGAGTATAGCAACAGCGTTTACCACTCTTGCCACATACGGGAGAGTATTCACACTCCGTTCGCCAATTACCTGGAAGGACCCGTGCCTACGCTTCTTGCCACACTTTTGTCCTGAATAATGTGGTTACCAGTCGTTCTGCAGTCATTGCACTAGAGCCAAATGTTTGTATGATCTGTCGGTGTGACGTTCCTATGTCCCTGGTGCGAATGATTCGACCTTTCTCAAAGTCCGAAAGATGAGAAGCTACATATGCTCGTCCTCTGAGCATGCAGTGTTGTAATCTCTACGTGCAAAGTTCCAATAACGTTGGACATACTACATAGCTACCAAGCACTCATGCCATTCTTCACCTATAGGAATGACTTTTTATGAACTGAAAATAGGCAAATATGAGGATGAACATTTAATCGACATTTCCCATAGACGTGGAAATATTGGATTATCAGGCAATCAAATATTTCATCGTATAAAACCTTTCACTATGAATGTTTCACTCATGTATCTGTTCTCCTGTCGACGTGGCTTGGATGAATGGGATATAAAAGAAGATATATTACAGTGGTACAAGATACAGACACAATGGGCAGTGCAGTGCTATGTGGAGTACAGATGTCAAAGAGTTCACAAAGTAATTTCTAATTTCTAAATGTTTTGTCTTATTATTTCCACATTGAGACACAACATAGCCTTTACTACAGATTAATTCTTTTTATCGATAATGTAGAATGTTCTCAGGTATCCAGAACCCAGATAACGTTTTCTTTACTACTGCATTGTATTACTATATTTTACCGACGTTCCTATATGAAATATGATATATTACTAGGTTACAAACCGAAGTTACCAATCTGTATTTCATATAGTAGCAATGAAACAATTAAAGTGATGGTGATAGCATAGAAACTAAATGAAATTAAATTGCTATGGACAGCAAGAGCTAAATCGAATTCCGGTACTGGTGCTAGAAGCCAGCAGAACACATGTCCAATACATAAATTATTCCTTTAGGAATAGTTAGGGGTTATAAGTTACTCTTCGGTTGTACTCTTGAGTGTTATTCAGATACCATAAGATCATTTCGCTCTATTATATGACATTTAGATTATTACCTCGACATCAGTTTATACGTTCTACACTTTTGGAAGACCTGTAGTATGTATTGCGCAGGTAAGAACATGAATAATTAGGGAAAGCTTTCTCAAATATTTATGTATAGCGGACTGTCGTATGGAAATGAGTATTTTTTCTCTTCAGAACAAGTTTTTAACAGGCAGATGAAATATTTTCTTCCAAGTGGTGACCATAATCTAACACATCCATTGTGTTCGTACATCAAAAGAGGCCTAACGACGAAAAAGACAAGAAAACTTCGATGTATGGTTATTTTCCAGGATCCGGATTTGTTTTGGTTAATCCTGGTTTCTTACAGAGTGCAACTAAATTAATATGCGGTGCTGTGGTGCCTTAGTAAAATTCTGTGTAAGTAATAAACTAAAAACGTTTGAATCCAAGTGTGTCAATGGAAATTTTCTCAGAGCATTTTATGTTCAGACTCTCAGAAGACTACTGAAGAAGTTTTCGGTCCAGCTTCCAACCCATAAAATACTTATGCACGCACTAATATACACAGACGGATACGCTAAATCTCTTGAAAGAAACTGATAAGCAGAGGCCACCGGAGATATCATTAGTGTAGTATGACTTCTTGAAACCAGTTGGAATCAGCTCATTTTCTGACTGATAGAAAACATAAAAATAATGATACTGTGCACGCTAAAAGTATCATCTCCTCGCACACAGTTTTTTGTTGTTGAAATTACTTTGTACTGAATACAAGACATTTAGTGATTTGCTTTTCGACTTCTTTTAGGTGTATACTGTATTCCCTATTCACTTTTATTTCTAGTTAAATCAACGCACGTGAAACTAGCCATGTTACATCGTTCACATTTCTGTTCCAGTAGATAGTTTTGTAGTCTTTCTCTGTGATTATTTTATCAAAATGCTCCATTAATTAGTGTACCAATGTTCCTGATATCGGTGATTCCATTGGTAAATCATCGTTTTGTAAATAATTTTCCTTCTGAAAATTAAAGTAATTTTGATTTGTGATTGCTTTTAGTGCTAGGACTGTTTCTCGAATGTTTTCTATGGGTAATTTGTTGTGTGTCAGTGAGCTCTCTTCAGTTACATTTTATTCAGTCTGTAGTCTGAATAGATGCGCACGTGCTCTTTTTGTCGATCGAAATGTTTACGCACAGTGTACGTTTTTCGTGTGTAGCAAAAACACACACATACACACAAACCAAGGTGATTGTGACAAAAAGTAATATTAGCAATGTCTTTCATTTACTTTCCTTTCCTTCTCCTGTATCTCTACCCTATTACACATACGCATACAGACTAAAGTGAACTGCACACCGTCACAGCGTAAACGAACGATGACAGTAGAACACCCTGGTACTTACAAGGGAAACTCCGCATCGCACCCCTCAGATTTAGTAGTATGTTGGCCCAGTGGATAGTCCGTCAGAAGCTGAAAACAGATCAAGCACGAAAACATGAAGAACTTGTACTGAACTTTGAAAAAAGAAGCAAAATAGAAACAATGAACGATCCAAGCTCAAGCTGTGCAACATTGAGCGGGCTTGAGTAGCCACGGGGTCGTGGTTATGTGATCACGGTGTCAGACTGCCCAAGGTGAGATTCATGTTCGTATCTCCTTCATGCCCCATATTTTTTTCACACAATTAAGAACTGACGGTCCAATCATTGACGTGTCAGTTCGTTGTATTCAGATTTGTGTTTGTCTCATGGTGTAGCGTCCTTTGTAACAGCGAGGTGTAGGGAAGGGAACTTCAGACGTACATGCATCCTATTTGTTATACACAAGTACAACATGTTATGACTCGTAAGTTCCGTTTTGAAAGATCTGACTCCTGGATTCCTTTGTTGTAACACATTTCACACCCGTTTGTTTGTTGTTTTCACTTCTGTGAGAGGTCTACGGGGCCTCACCTGCTCTCACTATGCACCACATTTACTTGCGATGGTTATATGTTCTTACCACATGACTCATATTCTATAACCAATGTATAGTATGACAATTCCAATGCTACAGAAGGAGAGAACAGATACGTCAGTGACCGGACGGGAACTCATAATGTTGTGAAAAAATATGGGAAACGAGGAAGCTTTTGAACACAGATCGTCTGCTTTGCAGTCCAACATCGTGACAACACAACCACGACGCCATGAGACAGGTAATTCTCTCGATGTTGCACATCTTGAGCTTGGATCACTCACTGTTTCTATTTTTCTTCTTTTATCGCAATTCAGCACACCTCCCTGTTTTCATGCTTGATTTGCGTTAAGTTTTTGACGACTGTGTAACACTAAGTCAGAAGTGGTGCGATGGGGAGTTACCCTTGTTAGAAATATAGTAGACAGATTAACACACGTTTCAAAAGATATACTAGTTAAAACATGGATTTAGACAGACGTGCACGAAAAGGTCTATAATATTACATCGTAAATAGTATAGAATATTTAAATGCATTTTAACAGTGGCACAGGTGTGAGGAAAGGAGCACAGAAGGGTCTAAGTGTTACCAAGAAACAATAAAAACTTCGAGTAGATTATGTGCCCAGAAGTTATCTTACATTTAAACTGCGATAAATTAACAGGTTTAAAGGTGTTTTACCGCATATCTAATACATATATTGTCTGATCAAAAGCGTCCAGACGCATATTATTTGCGCTGTGTCCACCCTTCGCCTTTACGGCGGATTGAACCGAGCTGATACACTTTCAATAAGGTGTGTGAATGTCTGTTGAGGAAGAGCAGCCCAGTATTCCTCAACAGCCGAAACACAGCAAGTATTAACTTAGGAAGCTGGCGTCTGGAATGATGTCGAAGTTTCAGCTTATCTCAAAGGTGTTTCATTGGGTTCAGATCGGGATTTAAGCAATTAAGTCAGGAATATTACTGTCCACAAACCAGATGCTGCTCTCTGACATGCTTCATTGTCATACTGATAGAAGCAGTCACCATCTCCTCTATACTGTACATAGTACCTAATGCTGTAACAAGTGTTCATATTCTTTACATCCCTGACCACGGCAAGCACCCACATACCGTAACACTACCTCCTCTGTACTTCACACTTGACGTCACACATGATGGCAGCTAAAATTCTCCAGTAATTTGTCAAACCGAAACCCTTTCATCTGATTGTCACAGCTTATAGCTTAATCCTTCCCTCCAAATCAATGATTTACTGTCATCCATTGTCCAATGGACCTACAGCGTCGCTTAGCACTGACAGTAGAAATGTGTGCAATATGAGGATCTCCTCAGCCACCGTATCCCCATTCCTTTTACGTTCATTTTGCTGCATGGACAGCTGGTAGCACTTTGAAACTTATGAATGATCTCTTCCGCTGATTTTATGCCCTTTTTACAACAAGTCTCAGACGCACCTGACCGTCATTACACTAGGTTTACCTGGTCTTAGTTTAGCTTTCCGTTTCCACTTTGGAATCACAACACCAACAGTCCACCTGGGAAATTTTAGAAGGTCTGAAATATCTCTCATGGATATCCAATGAATTGTGCACGTCCAAGGCCACTGAGATTTCTCAATTTACACATTCTACTTTGACTCATTCTCTGTTAATAACACAATACTCCTTGTATCTTTCGATATTGACGGGTCTAGGTCTTATGACATATATCTGCGTTACGTACAGGTTACTGGATACTTTTGTTCAGGTAGTGTACATATAGGGTGGTCCATTGCTCATGACCGGATCAAATATCTCACGAAATAAGTGTCAACCGAAAAAACTACAGAGAACGAAACTTGTCTAGCTTCAAGCGGGAAACAAGATGGCGCCATGGTTGGCCCGCTAGATGGCGCTGCCATACGTCAAACGGATATCAGCCATTTTTATTATATATTCGTGTTGTTATTGTTGTCTTCAGTCCTGAGACTGGTTTGATGCAGCTCTCCGTGCTACTCTATCCTGTGCAAGTTGCTTCATCTCCCAGTACCTACTGCAACCTACATCCTTCTGAATCTGCTTAGTGTATTCATCTCTTGGTCTCCCTCTACGATTCTTACCCTCCACAATGCCCTCCAATACTAAATTGGTGATCCCTTGACGCCTCAGAACATGTCCTATCAACCGATCCCTTCTTCCGGTCAAGTTGTGCCACATACTTCTCTTCTCCCCAATCGTATTCAATATTTCCTCATTAGTTATGTGATCTACCCATGTAATCTTCAGCATTCTTCTGTAGCACCACATTTCGAAAGCTTCTATTCTCTTCTTGTCCAAATTAGTTATCGTCCATGTTTCACTTCCATACATGGCTACACTCCATACAAATACTTCCAGAAATGACTTCCTGACACTTAAATCTATTCTCGATGTTAACAAATGGAAAAACTGGTAGATGCGGACCTCGGGGAGGATCAGTTTGGATTCCGTCGAAATGTTGGAACATGTGAGGCAATACTGACCTTACGACTTATCTTAGAAGAAATATTAAGAAAAGGCAAACCTACGTTTCTAGCGTTTGTAGACTTAGAGAAAGCTTTTGACAATGTTGACTGGAATACTCTTTTTCAAATTCTAAAGGTGGCAGGGGTAAAATACAGGGAGCGAAAGGCTATTTACAATTTGTACAGAAACCAGATGGCAGTCATAAGAGTCGAGGGGCATGAAAGGGAAGCAGTGGTTGGGAAAGGAGTGAGACAGGGTTGTAGCCTCTCCCCGATGTTATTCAATCTGTATATTGAGCAAGCAGTAAAGGAAACAAAAGAAAAATTTGGAGTAGGTATTAAAATTCATGGAGACGAAGTAAAAACTTTGAGGTTCGCCGATGACATTGTAATTCTGTCAGAGACGGCAAAGGACTTGGAAGAGCAGTTGAACGGAATGGACAGTGTCTTGAAAGGAGGATATAAGATGAACATCAACAAAAGCAAAACGAGGATAATGGAATGTAGTCCAATTAAATCGGGTGATGCTGAGGGAATTAGATTAGGAAATGAGACACTTAAAGTAGTAAAGGAGTTTTGCTATTTAGGAAGTAAAATAACTGATGATGGTCGAAGTAGAGAGGATATAAAATGTAGACTGGCAATGGCAAGGAAAGCGTTTCTGAAGAAGAGAAATTTGTTAACATCGAATATAGATTTAAGTGTCAGGAAGTCATTTCTGAAAATATTTGTTTGGAGTGTAGCCATGTATGGAAGTGAAACATGGACGATAACTAGTTTGGACAAGAAGAGAATAGAAGCTTTCGAAATGTGGTGCTACAGAAGAATACTGAAGATAAGGTGGATAGATCACGTAACTAATGAGGAGGTATTGAATAAGATTGGGGAGAAGAGAAGTTTGTGGCACAACTTGACTAGAAGAAGGGATCGGTTGGTAGGACATGTTTTGAGGCATCAAGGGATCACAAATTTAGCATTGGAGGGCAGTGTGGAGGGTAAAAATCGTAGAGGGAGACCGAGAGATGGGTACACTAAGCAGATTCAGAAGGATGTAGGTTGCAGTAGGTACTGGGAGATGAAGAAGCTTGCACAGGATAGAGTAGCATGGAGAGCTGCATCAAACCAGTCTCAGGACTGAAGACCACAACAACACAACAACAAATTTCTCTTGTTCAGAAACGCTTTCCTTGCCATTGCCAGTCTACATGTTATATCCTCTCTACTTCGACCATCATCAGTTGTTTTGCTCCCCAAATAGCAAAACTCCTTTACTACTTTAAGTGTCTCATTTCCTAATCTAATTCCCTCAGCATCACCCGACTTAATTCGACTACATTCCATTATTCTCGTTTTGCTTTTGTTGATGTTCATCTTATATCCTCCTTTCAAGACACTGTCCATTCCGTTCAACTGCTCTTCCAAGTCCTTTGCTGTCTCTGACAGAATTACAATGTCATCGACAAACCTCAAAGTTTTTATTTCTTCTCCATGGATTTTAATACTTACTCCGAATTTTTCTTTTGTTTCCTTTACTGCTTGCTCAATATACAGATTGAATAACATCGGGGAGAGACTACAACCCTGTCTCACTACCTTCCCAACCACTGCTTCCATTTCATGTCCCTCGACTCACATAACTGCAATCTGGTTTCTGTACAAATTGTAAATAGCCTTTCGCTCCCTATATTTTACCCCTGCCACCTTCCGAATTTGAAAGAGAGTATTCCAGTCAACATTGTCGAAAGCTTTCTCTAAGTCTACAAATGCTAGAAACGTAGGTTTGCCTTTCCTTAATCTTTCTTCTAAGATAAGTCGTAAGGTCAGTATTGCCTCACGTGTTCCAACATTTCTACGGAATCCAAACTGATCTTCCCCGAGGTCGGCTTCTACTAGTTTTTCCATTCGTCTCTAAAGAATTCGCGTTAGTATTTTGCAGCTGTGGCTTATTAAACTGATTGTTCGGAAATTTTCACATCTGTCAACACCTGCTTTCTTTAGGATTGGAGTTATTATATTCTTCTTGAAGTCTGAGGGTATTTCGCCTGTTTCATACATCTTGCTCACCAGATGGTACAGTTTTGTCAGGACTGGCTCTCCCAAGGCCGTCAGTAGTTCCAATGGAATATTGTTTGCTCCGGGGGCCTTGTTTCGACTCAGGTCTTTCAGTGCTCTGTCAAACTCTTCACGCAGTACCGTATCTCCCATTTCATCTTCATCTACATCCTCTTCCATTTCCATAATATTGTCCTGAAGTACATCGCCCTTGTATAGACCCTCTATATACTCCTTCTACCTTTCTGCTTTCCCTTCTTTGCTTAAAACTGGGTTTTCATCTGACCTCTTGATGTTCATACAAGTGGTCCTCTTATTTTATTCATTTATTTATGCATTTATTTTACCGGACAAGATTAGGGCCTTCAGGCCGTCTCTTACACCTAACCAGGCATACTCAGGTTGAACGAGTTACAGTTTCTACATAACATTAAGGACATTTAACGTATTATGCACTATTGACGTTAAAGAAAAGAAATAGAGATTAATACAGTAGTACAATGATAATTATAACAATAAAAAATAATCATAACAATCAAGAATAATAATAATAATAATAATAATAATAATAATAATAATAGTGACTATGTATATGAAAGTGAACATACTTTTCTTTTGTGGTATTCCTTTTTGCCTGCTTCATTTACTGCATTTTTATATTTTCTCCTTTCATCAATTAAATACAATATTTCTTCTGTTACCCAAGGATTTCTACTAACCCTCGTCTTTTTTACCTACGTGATCCTCTGCTGCCTTCACTACTTCATCCCTCAAAGCTACCCGTTCTTCTTCTACTGTATTTCTTTCCCCCATTTCTGTCAATTGTTCCCTTATGCTCTCCCTGAAACTCTGTACAACCTCTGGTTCTTTCAGATTATCCAGGTCCCATCTCCTTAAATTCCCAACTTTTTGCAGTTTCTTCAGTTTTAATGTACAGTTCATCACCAATAGATTGTGGTCAGAGTCCACATCTGCCCCTGGAAATGTCTTAAAATTTAAAACGTGGTTCCTAAATCTCTGTTTTTCCATTATATAATCTATCTGATACCTTTTAGTATCTCCAGGGTTCTTCCATGTATACAACCTCCTTTCATGATTCTGAAACCAAGTGTTAGCCATGATACAGTGCCACTAGAAGCCTTCCTAAAAGACAATTTCCATTCCTTCCAAACTGACTATGCGAATGTAGACGAGATGTGGCTCAAATTCAAAGATATAGTAGCAACAGCAATTGAGATATTCATACCTCATAAATTGGTAAGAGATGGAACGGATCCCCCGTGGTACACAAAAAAGGTCCGAACGCTGTTGCAGAGGCAACGGAAAAAGCATGCGAAGTTCAGAAGAACGCGAAATCCTGAAGATGGGCTAAAATTTACAGACGCGCGAAATTTGGCACGTACTTCGATGCGAGATGCCTTTAATAGGTTCCACAACGAAACATTGTCTCGAAATTTGGTAGAAAATCCGAAGAAATTCTGGTCGTATGTAAAGTACACAAGCGGCAAGACGCAGTCAATACCTTCGCTGCGCAGTGCCGATGGTACTGTTATCGACGACTGTGCCGCTAAAGCGGAGTTATTGAACGCAGTTTTCCGAAATTCCTTCACCAGGGAAGACGAATGGAATATTCCAGAATTTGAAACACGAACATCTGCTAGCATGAGTTTCTTAGAAGTAGATACCTTAGGGGTTGCGAAGCAACTCAAATCGCTTGATACGGGCAAGTCTTCAGGTCCAGATTGTATACCGATTAGGTTCCTTTCAGATTACGCTGATACTATAGCTCCCTACTTAGCACTCATATACAACCGCTCGCTCACCGATAGATCTGTACCTACAGATTGGAAAATTGCGCAGGTCGCACCAGTGTTCAAGAAGGGTAGTAGGAGTAATCCATTTAACTACAGACCTATATCATTGACGTCGGTTTGCAGTAGGGTTTTGGAGCATATACTGTATTCAAACATTATGAATCACCTCGAAGAGAACGATCTATTGACACGTAATCAGCATGGCTTCAGAAAACATCGCTCTTGTGCAACGCAGCTAGCTCTTTATTCGCACGAAGTAATGGCCGCTATCGACAGGGGATCTCAAGTTGATTCCGTATTTCTAGATTTCCGGAAAGCTTTTGACACCGTTCCTCACAAGCGACTTCTAATCAAGCTGCGGAGCTATGGGGTATCGTCTCAGTTGTGCGACTGGATTCGTGATTTCCTGTCAGGAAGGTCGCAGTTCGTAGTAATAGACGGCAAATCATCGAGTAAAACTGAAGTGATATCAGGTGTTCCCCAGGGAAGCGTCCTGGGACCTCTACTGTTCCTGATCTATATAAATGACCTGGATGACAATCTGAGCAGTTCTCTTAGACTGTTCGCAGATGATGCTGTAATTTACCGTCTAGTAAGGTCATCCGAAGACCAGTATCAGCTGCAAAGCGATTTAGAGAAGATTGCTGTATGGTGTGTCAGGTGGCAGTTGACGCTAAATAACGAAAAGTGTGAGATGATCCACATGAGTTCCAAAAGAACTCCGTTGGAATACGATTACTCGATAAATAGTACAATTCTCAAGGCTGTCAATTCAACTAAGTACCTGGGTGTTAAAATTACGAACAACTTCAGTTGGAAGGACCACATAGATAATATTGTCGGGAAGGCGAGCCAAAGGTTGCGTTTCATTGGCAGGACACTTAGAAGATGCAACAAGTCCACTAAAGAGACAGCTTACACTACACTCGTTCGTCCTCTGTTAGAATATTGCTGCGCGGTGTGGGATCCTTACCAGGTGGGATTGACGGAGGACATCGAGAGGGTGCAAAGAAGGGCAGCTCGTTTTGTATTATCGCGTTATAGAGGAGAGATTGTGGCAGATATGATACACGAGTTGGGATGGAAGTCATTACAGCATAGACGTTTTTCGTCGCGGCGAGAGCTTTTTACGAAATTTCAGTCACCAACTTTCTCTTCCGAATGCGAAAATATTTTGTTGAGCCCAACCTACATAGGTAGGAATGATCATCAAAATAAAATAAGAGAAATCAGAGCTCGAACAGAAAGGTTTAGGTGTTCGTTTTTCCCGCTCGCTGTTCTGGAGTGGAATAGTAGAGAGATAGTATGATTGTGGTTCGATGAACCCTCTGCCAAGCACTTAAATGTGAATTGCAGAGTAGTGATGTAGAAGTAGATGTAGATTAAGTTGTTCTCTGTGCAAAATTGTAGCAGGCGGCTTCCTCTTTCATTTCTTAGCCCCAATCCATATTCACCTACTACGTTTCCTTCTCTCCCTTTTCCTACACTCGAATTCCAGTCACCCATGACTATTAAATTTTCGTCTCCCTGCACTATCTGAATAATTTCTTTTATTTGATCATATATTTGTTCCATTTTTTCGTCATCTGCGGAGCTAGTTGGCATATAAACTTGTACTACTGTAGTAGGTGTGGGCTTCGTATCTATCTTGGCCATAATAATGCGTTCACTATGCTGTTTATAGTAGCTTACCCGCATTCCTATTTTCCTATTCATTATGAAACCTACTCCTGCATTACCCCTACTTGATTTTGTGTTTATAACCCTGTAGTCACCTGACCAGAAGTCTTGTTCCTCCTGCCACCGAACTTCACTAATTCCCACTATATCTAACTTTAACCTATCCATTTCCCTTTTTAAATTTTCTAACCTACCTGCCCGATTAAGGGATCTGACATTCCACGCTCCGATCCGTAGAACGCCAGTTTTCTTTCTCCTGATAACGGCATCCTCTTGAGTAGTCCCCGCCCGGTGATCCGAATGGGGGACTATTTTATCTCCGGAATATTTTACCCAAGAGGACGCCATCATCATTTAATCATACAGTAAATCTGCATGCCCTCGAGAAAAATTACGGCCGTAGTTTCCCCTTGCTTTCAGCCGTTCGCAGTACCAGCACAGCAAGGCCGTTTTGGCTATTGTTACAAGGCCAGATCAGTCAATCATCCAGACTGTTGCCCCTGCAACTACTGAAAAGGCTGCTGCCCCTCTTCAGGAATTACACGTTTGTCTGGCCTCTCAACAGATACCCCTCCGATGTGGTTGCACCTACGGTACGGATATCTGTATCGCTGAGGCACGCAAGCCTCCCCACCAACGGCAAGGTCCATGGTTCATGGGGGGATTCGTGTAGTACGTATGAATAAATATGAGTGTTTTAGTCGGACCACTTCTTTCGCTTTGTGATAGATGGTGCTGTAATAGTCACAAACATATGGCTCACAATTTTAGACGAACAGTTGGTACCAGATATGTTTGTTAATTTAAAATACAGAACGTAGGTACGTTTGAACATTTTATTTTGGTTGTTCCAATGTGATGCATATACCTTTGTGAACTTATCATTTCTGAGTACGCATGCTATTACAGCGTGATTACCTGTAAATACCAGATTAATGCAGTAAATGCTCAAAATGATGTCCTTCAACCTCAATGCATTTGGCAATACGTGTAACAACATTCCTCTCAAGAGCGAGTAGTTCGCCTTCCGTGATTTTTGCACATGCATTGACAATGCGCTGACGCATGTTGTTAGGCGTTGTCGGTGGATCACGATAGCAAATATCGTTCAACTTCCCCCACAGAAAAAAATCCCGGGACGTTAGATCCTGTGAACGTGCAGGCCATGGTATGCTACTTCGACGACCAATCCACCTGTGATGAAATATGCTATTCAGTACCACTTCAACGGCACGCGAGTTATGTGCCGGACATCAATCACGTTGGTAGTACATCGCCATTCTGTCATGCAGTGAAACATCTTGTAGTAACATCGGTAGAACATTACGTAGGAAATAAGCATATATTGCACCATTTAGATTGCCATCGATAAAATGGGCGCCAATTAGCCTTCCTCCCATAATGCCGCACCATACATTAACACGCCAAGGTCGCTAATGTTCCACTTGTCGGAGCCATAGTGGATTTTCCGCTGCCCAATAGTGCATATTATGCCGGTTTACGTTACCACTGTTGGTGAATGACGCTTCGTCGCTAAATAGAAAGCATGCAAAAAATCTGTCATCGTCCGGTAACTTCTCGTGTGCCCAGTGGCTGACCTGTACACGACGTTCAAAGTCGTCGCCATACGATTCCTGGTGCATTGAAATATGGTACGGGTGCAATCGATGTTGATGTAGCATTCTCAACACCGACGGTTTTGAGATTCCCGATTCTCGCGCAGTTTGCCTGCTACTGATGTGCGTATTAGCCTCGACAGCAGTTAAAACACCTACTTGGGCATCATCATTTGTTTCAGGTCGTGGTTGACGTTTCACATGTGGCTGAACACTTCCTGTTTCCTCAAATAACGTAACTATCCGGCGAACGGTCCGGACACTTGGAT
The DNA here is from genome assembly GCF_023897955.1 of Schistocerca gregaria. NCBI lineage: Eukaryota > Metazoa > Arthropoda > Insecta > Orthoptera > Acrididae > Schistocerca > Schistocerca gregaria. The sequence goes on from NC_064931.1 coordinate 827,602,010, forward strand.
GATGTCGTTCAGGATACCGAGCAGCATACAGAGCACATGACCGTTGAGCATTTTGATCACAATAGCCATACATCAACACGATATCGATCTTTTCCACAATTGGTAAACGATCCATTTTAACACGGGTAATGTATCACGAAGGAAATACTGTCCGCACTGGCGGAATGTTTCGTGGTACCTCGTACTTATACGTTTGTGACTATTACAGCGCCATCTGTCACTAAGCGAAAAAAGTGGTCCAACTTAAACATTCATTTTTCTTTACGTACTACACGAATATGTATTAAAAATGGGGGTTCCTATTTTAAAAAAAACCAGTTGATATCCATTTGTCCTATGGCAGCGCCATCTAGCGGGCCAACCATAGCGCCATCTGGTTTCCCCCTTCAAGTTAGACGAGTTTCGTTCTTTGTAGTTTTGTCGTATTATGCTTATTTCGTGAGATATTTGGCCCGGTCTGTGGTGTCACCGCCAGACACCACACTTGCTAGGTGGTATCCTTTAAATCGGCCGCGGTCCGGCAGTATACGTCGGACCCGCGTGTCGCCACTATCAGTGATTGCAGACCAAGCGCCGCCACACGGCAGGTCTAGAGAGACTTCCTAGCACTCGCCCCAGTTGTACAGCCGACTTTGCTAGCGATGGTTCACTGACTTCTACGCTCTCATTTGCCGAGACGATAGTTAGCATAGCCTTCAGCTACGTTATTTGCTACGACCTAGCAAGGCGGCATGATCAGTTTCTATTGATATTGTAAATCATGTACCGTCAAGAGCGACGTTCGTTATTAATGGATTAAAGTTAAGTATCCCACCATCTACGTCCGTTTTTCTCAATTCTAATTCCCTTGTCATGTTCCAGACCTCACGCCATCCTGCGTGAGCTAAACGCGTGCATTTCGGCCTCCTTTAGGAACACGGTTGGCTCTCCTGCCAACCACAACACGGTCACTATCAATGGACCACCCTGTATAGTAAGAGATAAGAGATATGTTTCAGGCCACTGGCGATGCTATAAAAATGAAAAAAAATTAAAATGAAACAAATAACTATTCATTTATTCGTAGGATCGCACATAGTAGATTAGAAAAGTAGTAGTAATCGTCTTACCCATTATGGAAATAAAAAATGTGCAATATGAAGCAGCGACGATAAAACACTATATATACGAGTGTTAGGGAATCTACATAAATCTCTGTATACTTTTCTACACTGCTAGAAGAAAAATTAATTCTTAGACATACTGTACGCCAGGTGTAGCCTGCTTCCTCTACAACGAGCGTGGCTCGTTTTTCAACATAAAGACAGACCATTCCATCTCAGCATTTCCTGTCCAGTTCTCATACGTGAGAAGACGAAATACATCACTATACTTGTGTTTATACAATGGAGTTATATTTGGTTTCTTAAATGAGAGCTTATTTGCAGGCGTAAAGTGACCTTGTGTGTAAATAGGTTCCTATAAACAAAGACTGATAAACGTATACTTTGTAGGTGTGATGTTGTCAGTGACCATTGTAGCGTTGGTGGGAATGAGGTTAGATTGGCATATGTGGATTTTGTCTATGGATCAGTGCGTACTCTGAAGCCATGTAATTGTGTTGTATCCACTCTGTGGTGATTAATGAATGACCATTAAGTTGCCGCATTTCTTTCATCATTAACAGAGGTACAGATAGACTGTATAAATCTCTTCCATTCAGGAATTGCTCGCACTTGTAGAAGTGGCTGCGCTGAGTGGATCCACTTAACACACATCGGCCATATATCTTCGAAGGTGGGTGCAAATTTGTCTGATAGAATGGAACTGATGGTGTTCGAGTCCGTAACAGTAAACTGCTATAATTCATTGCTTGATTTAAGTTGAAATATCTGAAGTTCCATAACACCTAGGTAACCTATTTCTGCTGCCGCTGGAGAAAATTTAAGCCTCTCAGTCACTTCAGGTATCGGAGAACTGAGGCTTCATACCCATATGCTGCGGAAAGTATCCTAGCCAGTGATAGTGCAGGCAATTAAATTGACATTGTCGGATATATATTGACAGAATACTGCTCTTCAGTGTGGTAGAAAGCTGAAAGTCATGGCTGTTGAAGTTTCTTACATTATAGCGCACCAGATAAGTGGTAATAACTGCTCATTAAATAAACTAAAAAATAATTCCACTATATTTACACGAGCTCAGTAAAGTTATTTTGTCTACTCACATAAAACAATTGGACAGGAAATGCTGGGGAGGTATAGGCTGTCTGCAAAACGCAAAGCCAGCAGATCTCGGTGTGATGGAAGTTGCCTTCCCCGGATGGCTGGTACAGCTGCCGTATGGATGACTAAGAATCAATTTCCCCTCTAACAGTGTAGTACAGTGTGCAGAGATTTACGTTTATTTTGTCGATATGCGTTTCCTGAGTTAGTATTACTGTTTTAGTAACTCATATATTTATCCCATGTAGTGTGAATGCTCTTTGTGGGAAATAACCCCTTCCTCCTCCCCCGGCATGTCAACAGTGTCTGCATACTGTGTCACTAATGCTTAAGTAGGAGCACTGTGGAGGGTCCGTATAACTTGGTGAGACGCCCTGTAGATGCTTCCGGTGATGTATTAGGGTAGACAGAATGAGAAATCAGAATCACCTTCAAGCTCTTCAGTTTGCGATCTGCAGTCCACCCCCACCCCTTCCAACCTGTTAGAGCCCCAGAATACAATTCATACCTTAACACCATTAGAACATTATTCTTAAGATTCTGCCATTTTTCCATCCGCTATAACGCTGACAATGTTAGTGCTAGAGTAAAAATGAATAGGGCCTTTTTTTGCAGTAAATTTAATGTAGTTTAATTTGATAGTGCGGCACATTTTTGCGAGAAGCTGCGGTGCTCGGATTATTCAAGAAAAATATAGAAAATTGACTTTTAAACGCCCCCCTCCCACTATCGCTCTGGTGGCATCCAGCCGGTGGGGATTTTTAGTATGCTCTTTGTGACACTCTCTTCTACCACAGTACATAAATTTGCTAGTGCACGACTTTTCCCCTATTCGACAGTTTTTCTGTCTTACAAGGGAATGACGGGTATTGATGAATCTTAGGTATGTTGTAGAGCGACCTTTCCTGTGTATCCGGCTAGTGGCTTTTCATGAGACGACTCCTTGTTTCCGAGAAAATGGTTGTTGAAGTTCCCCGTACGTTCATATCGTCAAATATATTTCGAGAGAGTCAGGACTACATCACCCGTGATACGGGTTCAAACCCTGCCTCTGTGACTTAGTTTTTTTTCTTTCACTTTCATCATACAGAATATCATTAAATAATGTATGTCATATGATGTTACTGAAAACTAATCCTTTCCACCGTAGTAATTTTATTAATAGATCAAACAGTTTAACACACTGTCTTCAAATGTGTATTCCGTTTGTGGTTCGTAGTAAAAATTTTAAGAAACTCTCAACGATAGACAAAGTACTGGCGCCTGTGGAAGGATTCCAGATACCGACGAAAGTGGTAATCCCTACTTTTGACCTCTATTGTGCAACTGATGCCGATAACACCAGCTGCCAGCATCAGTAGACGTACAATAAATCGCTAGCGGAACAAGGTTCAAAAGGCTTTGAGCACTATGGGATTCAACTACTGTGGTCATCAGTCCCCTAGAACTTAGAACTACTTAAACCTAAATAACCCAAGGCCTTCACACACATCCATGCCCGAGGCAGGATTCGAACCTGCGGCCGTAGCAGTCGCACGGTTCCGGACTGAGCGCCTAGAACCGCTAGACCACCGCGGCCGGCGACTGATTGATACAGTTGTTGGTTATCCTCCTGAAAGATATAGTGGCGTGCGCAGCTCGTGGTCGTGCGGTAGCGTTCTAGCTTCCAGCGCCCGGGTTCCCGGGTTCGATTCCTTTACAGTGTAGCATACCGTAACTGCGCCACGAAAGATATTTCCTTCCTTACGTTCTCTTACGTATGCAAGAAACATCCGTTAAATGTGATCGCACTGTTCAAAACAGAACTGACGACTCCAATCAAAAATTTAAAAAATATATATTGTGACTCGCCTGAAACCAGGGAATTTCTCGAAAGTGCTCCGCCAACAGTGTATCATATCTGTCATTCTTCTGTACGTGGGAGAAGATAAAAAAGTATTTCCACTGTTGATTCTTGGAGAGGGTAGAGTGATGAGACACTTAACGATTTTATTTATTATTAGTTGCGAATATGAACAACAATCAGCGGTACCAAGGGAATAACGACACTGAAAATTTGTGCGGGACTCGAATTCGGATATCCCGATTTATGCGAGCAGTTGCTTTAACCGGTTTGGCTATTCGTCCACTACTCACGGGCAGACGCAAACTTCCATATGTCGTCGTCTCTGGGTCCAGTTTGTCTTCATATATATGGCATGTGATTTAAATATCATACTGCAGTGCCTGTGTTGTTAAGAAGACCGCTGCAATGTTCCTTCGCCTGCTGTCATAGACCATTAACGCCACATTTCACCGCACTGTCTTCACGGCTAAGTTCATCGTACGGCCCACAATGATTTCTACGGCCATTTCACGCAGTATTGCTTGTCTGTTACCTATGACAACTCTACGCATACACCGCTGCTCTCGGTTGTTACGAGAATGCCGCTGGCCGGTGCGTTGTCCGTATTGACAGGTAATGCCTGAAATTAGGTATTCTCGGCACTCTCTTAACACCATTGCTGATTCGGAGCCTGTTAATTACCGCCATAAGGCCGTAGTCACGTGGGACACTTTTCACATGAATTGCCTGAGTACAATTGACAGCTCCGCTACCATACTGCCCTTTTATGCCTTTTGTACGTGATATTGTCGCCATTTGTATATTTGCGTATCGCTATACCATGACTTTGTCACCTCACTGTACTTCCATAATGTTAGGTTGAAACTAAAAACCAGAAATCTTAAAGATAATAGTATCACAGTGCTGTCCAACCCTGGTAGCTGAGTTTGTCGACGGCTCCAAACCTACCGCATAGCAACGATAAACACTAACACCATCAGCTCACCCGTGAAACTTCAACTGCTGCGAGAGATGATATGGGCGTCGGACGTCGATATAGCACTACTACAGGAAGTTCACTTGGCCACACTTCCAGACGTCGCGGGATATAACACTTATCCTTCTCCTGGTGACCACCTGGGACGCGGCGTAGCCATCTACGCCAGAGAAGGCATTCCAGTGACCGATATCACATCTTCCATCTGCCAGAGGCATGGCCGTCACCATCATGGGGACGCGTATCGTCAACATTTACGCTCCGTCAGGCTCCACCCGCAGACGCGACAGGGCCCTCTTCTATTCAGAAGAAATCGCTCCTTTGTTTCTTGGACGCTGCGACCATTACTTGTTTGGGGGTGATTTTAATTGTGTCTTGCACCCTAAAGATCAAGTGCCCCACTACAACACCTGTCAAGAACTGCGTCTTGTCGTCCGAGATCTGTTGCTCCGCGACACTTGGGAAGTTCAGCACGGCGACGCCCCTGGACATACTTACCAGACGAGTCACTCCGCGAGCCGCCTGGACAGAATTTACGTCTCTCGGGAACTCACACCTGCAGTCCAAGGTGCAGAACTTTGGCCCTTGGCCTTTTCGGACCACTGTGCCTACATCTGCAACGTTCTCTTCCCCAAGCAAGTGGTCTGGCGTAGTCGTGCACCGTGGAAGCTAAACACCTCCCATCTTCATGATCCCGAATGTCTTCAACGTGTTACCGAGACATGGACCACCTGTGAACGTCGCTTACCTAAATACTGCACGACCTTGACCTGGTAGCTGGAATGTGCCAAACCTGCCATTCGACGTACTTTGATTCAGTATGGAAAAGAAGTTGCTATGTGGCGCCGGCACACTACCGACTATTTCTACTCCGTTCTCCGCGACCTGGACGCCCAACCGCCCACACCCGACACCCAGAGGGAACGCAGCAGGATTAAGGCCCAAATTGTAACTTTGACACGCCGTCGACTGCAGGGGGCTATGGTGCGAACCCGATATCAAGATTCGGCGGAACAGGAACATCCGACCATGCATCATATCGCCTCCGATAGGAAACATCGGCGACAAGAACTCATCACCGAGATCACAACCTGTCGCGGCCAGCACGTCACTTGCCAGGCAGAAATCGTCAGTGCCTTTGTCGACCACTACCGCACAATGTACCAGGAGGAGACTACCGACAACCACGCTGAGGAGTCTGTGTTACCACACGTAACTCGCACCCTCACCAGCGACGAAGCGGATGAGCTGATGGAAACCATTACACGTGACGAAATCCACGATGCAATCAAAAAAGGTGCTCTGAATAAGTCACCTGGTGTCGACGGATTGCCGATAGAATTTTATCGTGCTTTCTTCACACTAATGGCGTCACGGTGGACAAAGATGTTTCATGAACTGCTGACGATGGGGAACGCCGTACCGCCGTCCTTCGTCACGGGAATTATTATACCCATCCACAAACCGACACCAGGTGTGACGACAGCACATTACCGTCCCCTGACTCTGCTTAACGCAGACTGTAAAATTTTTACACGCCTCCTGGCAACGCGATGCCGCAAGGTCCTGCCTAGCATTCTATCCCCGGAACAGACAACTCCGGGCGGCTCAGTTAATATACAAACGGCCACAGGAGAATGTCGCGATTTAATCGCACTGGCAGTGGCGTGCAGACTCCGCGCCGCAGTGGTTGCCATTGATTTTGACAGCGCATTCGACAAAGTGCGGCATCCTTTTCTGTTCTCCGTGATGAACCGCATGGGTTTTCCACCAGCCTTTATCGACGTAATCCGGTGCCTGTACGGCACCACGGAATCGCTGATTCAGGTTAATGGCCGTGTGGCGGGACCAGTGGCGATCCGACGTTCTGTACGGCAAGGCTGCCCACTTTCGACCCTACTCTATGCCATCAGCCTGGAGCCACTCATCGGGAGTCTGACGAGCCACCTTTCTGGTCTCACTTTGCGACAGCACAGTTTTCGATGTCGTGCGTATGCGGACGACCTCCTTCTCTTGATCCGCTCACGGAGTGAAACACACACGATGATTGATTTGATATCAACGTACGGCACTGCAGCGGGCAGTAACATGAATGTGACTAAATCCGCGGCGATGCCCATTGGACGCGGCCTCTCACACGACGACTTAGCACCTCTCCCGTGTGTACAGAAACTACGATAACTTGGTATCATTTTCACCTCGACCGTGCGCCGCTCCGCTGCCATCAATTTTCGGCGTGCGCTCCAAACCATCCGCACGACGGTGCGACAAAATCTTCTCCGACGACTCGATTCTTTACAACGTGTCCAATACCTCAATCAACATGTGGCGTCCAGAATGGTCCACATTGCACAGGTCCTCCCGCTGCCATCAACTATTGGACGCAGCCTCCAGGCTGCCTTCGGATACTTCCTTACGGCCGGTACGCTCTTCAAGGTCCGCTACGACGCCCTCACCCTTCTCCCGCGAGCGGGTGGCCTCGGTCTTGTCAATGTGCGACTCCGCGCGGCGTCCTTGTACATGTCCACCATGCATAAGCAGTGGCACGGGGGCACCTCCCTTACGCGCAGCTTGCTGGAAATTCTTGTGCCCGCGACCATAACACCACCAGTACCAGTCTCACACATCAAGCACCATCTGACGCACATTTCTGATTTCATCGTCGACTTCAGTTATGCTCACATACACTTACCGACCACGCGCTCTCCTCGACCTAAAGATTTTTACACCCCACTCCTTCGTTCCATATATAGTAACAATATCGAACTGCGACATCCGTCCACTCGGTGGCCCACGGTTTGGCGTCACATCCACCAGCCTTTTCTTCCCTCCAACGTCCGGGCAACATGGTACCAGGTCGCAAATGAAAAATTCGCCACAAATCATCGTCTTCACGCCATCGGACTAAAGGACTCTCCACTCTGCTCCATCTGCCACCTCATGGATGACGATGTCCATCAACTGAGTTGTGCTGCCACCAGTGACGTCTGGAAACTTGCCCGACAGTTCGTTGCCTGTTACCTCCGTGTTCCGCCGGACTTGATTGACCCATGGACTTTTATCCATCCTGAGAATACTTATTTCCCCGCCACAAAAAATCATGCGATTGTATGGGTCAAGGGATGGACCATCACCTACATGTATAATGATGGCGACAAATCACGCCTTGATTTCTGGCAGTACTTACAAACCGCCCACAGTGAAGTCGAACAGCGACCGCGCTACCGCGCCTTCTTCGCTAATTACTTACACGCGATCTTTACGTTACCCCCGCTCAGTTGGATGGTACCACACGCCGACAGCACTCCCGCCCCGCCTGTTGACATCTGAGACCCCTCGCGCTGCTTTCTACATTGTAACCCATAGTGGAGTAGGCGCATGGAGACGCGCCTTCTTTTATGCACTACACCAGAAAAAAAACTCTGGTTTTTCCCTCACTCCACTGTAAATTGCTTTACACCTCTTAGCTTCCATCAGTATTATTAGTTTTTTTTTTCCTACACCTTGTTCATACTAAAAAAAAAAAACTTGCTCACCTTGTACGAGTATCATGTCTTGTGTTATTTTCGCCGGAAGGATGGCATTTTTCTTGTATTTAAGTTTGTACCAATAAAGATCTTTTGTTCATTTATCCTGTTAAAAAAAATAAAAAAAAACTAAAAAAACGTTGTCAGCACGACGGAATGTCATACCTAATGGCCCGGGTTCGATTCCCGGCTTAGTCGGATATTTTCTCCGCTCAGGGACTGGATGTTGTGTTTTCCTCAACTCAAAAGATTTGCACCAGGCAAACGGTCTATCCGACGGGAGGCGCTAGCCACAAGGCAGTTCCATCAGAATAATTGAGAAAATCTTGATGGATTTCAATAAAAATACCACATCAGTACTTCTAATACTGGAGTAACGGGGAAGAAACTCTGATAAAAGCTTATTCAAATTTGATGATGTCAATAATACTTCATTTGCCATTAAAACTTCATATTTGTTCTTATTAATGGATTTATTGAATTACTTACATGATTTCTATTTTCCAGTATTTTCTGGCATAACTGAAATTGAACTAATTGTATTTTAAAGCTACATTTTTTTGTGGTTGGTTAGAAAAAGAGTAGTACAGGATTAACGTACGGGGGGGGGGGGGGGCGTTCAAAAGTAATGCAATTAATTATTTTCTCGGAGACTTTTGGTTCAAAAAATGTGGGAGACCGTGGATAATCCCGCTTCGACCCCTATAGTTTCATGATGTTTCGATAGCTGGTGACTTCAAAACGGCGTCAGTAACGCAGATGCGTTCCTAGCAGAGAGCTCTCATTGAGTTTCTTTTGGTGGAAAACCAGACCATCACAGATATTGATAGGTGCTGGCAGAATGTCTGCCGAGACCTAGCAGTGAAAGAAGCATGTTGAATCGTTGGGCGAGGCATTTTTAACCATCGTAACAAGGCTGCGCAGACCTTCCTTATCCACCCTACTACCTGGACCTGACAGCTTCCGACTTCCATCTGTTCGGCCTAATGAACGAAGCACCCAGCGGGAGGCAGTATATGGATGACGGGCAGGTCACTGATGCAGCGAGACGCTGGCTCCATTGTGGACCAGAAGCGTGATACCAAGCTGACATACACGTCCTCCCAGTAAGGTGGCGTGAGGCCGACGCATTGAACGGGGATTACGTTGAGAAAGAGGATTTTATGGCCTAAAGAGTGGGGAGCAGTGTGGTGTAATGGAACCCCGAATAAAACCAACCCGTTTTCAGAAAAAAAAATATGTTGTGTGACTTATTGAAGGCTCTTCGCACGGTAGGACGAATGTGGCAAGCCTCCCAAAACAATACTAGAATGGGACGATATACTCAACATTTAGCAAATGTCGGTAATGTGAGCAAAACCGGGCGGACGTCACGCACTTAGGGGCAAGCGTTGCGGAAGTTTGTTGCAAAGAACAAAATAAATAAAATAAAATATAAATAAAGAAAAGGTAGCATGAAATTAGTGGCCTGGATCACATAGTAGTTCCAAAGTTCTAGAAGCGGTCCAACTAGCACAACGACAGTGCGTAGAGATTTAAAAAGATTTTTAAGCGATCCTGGATGTCGAATAAAGAGCGACGACACTGGACACTGGATGACTTGAAACGAGTGATCTGCAATGATGAATCACGCTGTACCCAGGGGAAATCAGATGGAAGATTTTGGGTTGGGTGAATGCTTGGAATACATTACCAATAGCGACATACTGAGGAGGTGGGGATGCAGTATGTTGTTTTTCGTGGTTAACTTGTGGTCTGCTTATCGATCTGAAGAGAAAGTTAAATGCGGAAGATGTATTAACACATTTTAAATGATTATGTGCTGGGTACATTAGAGGAGCAGCATGAGAACGCCACCCGTCATAATGCAACATCTGTGAGGCAATAATTTGTGGACAACATTTCTGAAAGGGACTCGCCTGCCACTAGCCTCGTTCTGATTTCAATAAACATCTTTAGGAAGAGTCAGAACGTCGATTTCGTTCCATACACCAGCGTCCACCCTTACTGCCTTCTCTGATTTAGGCTCTGACGGAAGAGTGGACTCCTATTCCTCCGAGGACATCTACACACCTCACTGAAAGTATCCCAGCACAGTTCAGTTCGGCGTAAAGGTGACTTGTGGACGCACCTCACATTGATGTCCACTAATAGGTGGCCGAATATTTTCTATTACATAGTGTATGTAAGGGGACGCGGCCGATTTTACTATCGATGCTTCCCAAATCACTTTTGTATTGTCTCGAATAACCTAGTCTTCGACAGAACGTTAATCTGTAATCGATTTCACTTAGATTTAGTCATTAAATTAATTATGAGTACTATCGCACAATTCTTGTAGATGGTGTACTATATTCACAGACAAAACAACATTTTAACAACAGCTATAGTGTCCTAAATATAAGATTTATGATGTGAAACAATGAGAAAATTTCAGCTGCAGAAAAGGCAGACAACTTCTCTAGAAAAACGACATGTAACTTACGTAGTGCAATAATTTACTGACGGTACAACCAGAGTCTTAGGTAAATACTTTGGCCAACAAACTAATTATAGGGAACACAGTAGTTTTAGTCAACAAACTCCTAATAGGAGCAAATGGCATACAGCGTAATTTTTAATTCTTTTTAATGATTTTGGCGATAATATGGGATAGGCTGGTTTCTCACTCCTTCTTTATATTTGATCTGCACTTTTAATTTTGACATTATATCTATAAGAGTGAATTTTCAGCATACAAAATACACATCGAATTTACATACAATATTGTCTTTTGCTGGCAAGAAATGCTGTAACAGATTCGTACGAGACCATAAATACTGGCCGAGTGTGGAGTTCGCGATTATCCACAGTTACTCATTATACGTTCGAATAACAGCTTCGCCAGCGAATTCACTCCCGGAATATCCCTAGAGCAGTTACCGAAACTTCGCCTTCAGTCAGAAGATAATTAAGTGGAGCAGTTTCTATAGCAGAGATAGGCTTCATTGTGCGTTTGTTTTCGCGGCTTGCTTTAACGTCGACCAGCGACTGAATATTGGAAGGACCGACTGCACCAATTACATTACTTCGACCAGAACTTCTTTTGCGAGGTAAGGGCAAACACGACTTCGACAGAATGTCAACAGCGTTCATGGAAATGTACATTTAAAACCTATAAAAACAGTCTCTGCAATTTGGAGAGAAATTCCCCGAAGGGAAGTTTTGGAGGAATATCTTCTGTCTTCCCGAATCAGAGACCTATCTGCAACGCAGCACAAGCCTTCCCTGTAATCGACATGCGGAAGCAGCTGATTGTAAAACACCATTGCTTGCCAAAGTTGGAACGATGGATATTGAGTGATGCTCTCCCCTTAACGTTTAGCACATAATGCGACTGAGGTTGCAAGAAATGTCACTAATATTTTTGAAGTCTTATTTTTGCAGTTATATTCCGTTAACCGTAACTGATGATTTGTTTTTTCGTTTTGGACAGTTATAATAGGCATGTGTTGTATAAAGGAGGAAATAATTAGTCATTTCAGATCCTCAGTCAAAAATTGGGAACACAAACTCTTCAGTTATGACTAATGCCTGTATCACAATCGTGGCGTGCAATGGAAAACGTACCAGAACATTTTAAGTAATATAAAAATAACCCGCAAACAGTCTGCGAGATCGCGTCCTACCAAGTCATTATCAATGTTAAGTTTGCTTTTTACATTTTGTTTGTAATATCTCCGCACAGTTCTCAGCCTATACTAGTCCATTACAGAGTATCATTATACTACTGAAACAATTTCTTGCGAGGTTTTATTAATTACAAATCATTATTTTATCCTTGGATTATTTCTCATAAACTGAGAGTGTTTCTAATCAACTAATTATGGTTTATGTATGTGAATACGGTAAACGTTTGCCTCACCACTGACGAGGCCGTAGCTAATGATGGGATAAGACACAAATTCTGTGACTGATAGCCGCTAGGATCATAATATTAACATAGAAAAACTTTTTAAATTCTCTTCTTTCACCAAACTCTAATCTAAAAATTGTGTATCCTTCCTCACTCAGTGTCGACCGTAATAAAAGTTTTCGTCGGTTTTCCTATCCCAGGACGTTCAATTAAAACAGGACACAGATGTTTGCCTTTCCTATCCCTGCACTCTACCTCTGATGACTTCTACGTTGATGGTGTGTTAAATTTTAACCCTATTTCTTTCGCTTCACACATGTGGTCATTTATTTGCAATTCTAGAATAAAACTATGGTAGCCTTCTCTCATTGTTAGCCGGTCTAAGCAGAAGACGTGCTTCACGTTTTGCGTCGTTTCTGTGAGAGATATAGATGTTTCCGTGTTCATCTTTGGCAGCTAGTGTAAAGGCGACACGAAACCATGCAAGTACATAATCAGTGCAATTCGCATGTTTATTTACTTATGTTTTTCGTATATTCCTGTATTTCCTATGTGCACGAATAAAATTACGCGTGTCTGAAAAACTCAAAAAATTGGACTCAATATGTGCACGGAAAATTTAAACATATTTTCACTGTAGACTGTAACTCACCACGTGAGTACGTCGTGATGGACTGCCTGACAAAAAAAGTGAAGCACCCAGAAGAGGCAGGAGGAAACGAAACGAAACTTCACGTGTTGAGTGGGTATACGATGCTATTTACAAATAACTTGGCAATATGCACCCACTTATCAGTATGGCACTGCATCCCCTCTGGCCTGGATGGATGTTCTTACTCGGTTGGAAACGGTGTCATAAATCTGTTGTATCCTGCTGGTTCGCAATTGTTGTAACTGGTTCTCGATATCCTGGGTACTGGCAGCGGGACGGAGTTGACCTCCGAGGTGGTCCCACACGTGTCCTACTGAGGACTGATCAATGTAAATTTATAGCTATGGGCGTACCTCAACATCAAACAGACAGCTGATAGGGATGCCTACCATTTGAGGACCAGCATTATACTGTAGAAAAATGACAACACGATACTGCGGCATGAAAGTTGACCCATGAAGACGTTTGATGTTTGTCACTTAGCACTGTGCCGCCAGAGTTCCCTAAATCACTACGAACCACAACCTGAGGTCATGCCCGGTGGCTCTCCACGCCATGAATCCACGAGTTTATCTTAAATCCGAAGAACCGAATGCACATTTACATGGCCTATTCTGAAGCCAGTACTTATAACTGAGCCGGCAGCGGTGGTCTCGTGGTTCTCGGCGCGCAGTCCGGAACCGTGCGACTGCTACGGTCGCTGGTTCGAATCCTGCCTCGGGCATGGATGTGTGTGATGTCCTTAGGTTAGTTAGGTTTAAGTAGTTCTAAGTAAGTTCTAGGGGACTTATGACCTCAGCAGTTGAGTCCCATAGTGCTCAGAGCCATTTGAACCACTTATAACTGAGAAGAATGCTGTGAAACAAGCAATTACTTATTACGTTAAGATCAGCATTAAATATATTTTCTTATTATAAAACTTAGTTCACCCTTAACGTACTTAATCATCCACAGTTTCTACACGAATCGTTCATTAAGTTGCTACTGGCGAGGGCATTCCCTCCATTAAAGCATTCGTGACGATGCTGCAATATTTTGTGGATATCGCGGTTTAGTAGTAACTACATACAAAGTAGAAAAGCTAGGATGTCACATTAAATTACGTATGTTAAAGCACTACCGTCCCAATAACACGTTAGAGCGGATGTAGTAGTTGTAACACCCAAGTGAGTATCTTGTTAAACAAAACGCTCTTAGTATGTTAAAGGCTATGAATATACGGTAGTTTAAGTTGCCAATTAATAAACGCATACATACAAGAAAACAATAAAAACTTTTATCGTCCTCCTCAAACACGAGAGCCAAATGCAGAAAACGTGATCTGCTTTTACACAGCTAAAAGGAAAATGAGTGGTCTTCCTTCATAACAGTGTGAAAATGCTATGTAGTTTCAGATCCACTAGATTGCAGCACCTTTAGACCGTCCAAAGCAACCCATGCCTCACTTCAACACGGCTCCCAACAATTTCGTAACAACTGTCACACTATTTCTTTTGTAATGAAAATACAATAAATTGAGTTGTAACTAATATAAATAGTAACGTGAGCAATGCATAGTATAAAATAACACTGAAAAAAAATTATACAGGGTCGGCGTTTAAATCCGGACAAATTGCAATTTGAGTTTACCGCCATATCGTACTTCCGCCGGAGGTTACGATTGGTGTTCTTGAAAGCCATAGACATCTAGCAAACAGTCAGAACTTCAAAATGGTCGAAATGTTACGGACAAGTGCGGAGTACAACCGAAGAGCCGCGATTAGCGAAAGTCTTCGCGCTGGGCGTTTGCCCACTGAAATAGTTCGATTCTTCGGGTGCCCGAGGTCAACCGTTTACGGTATTTTGGCCACGTATAATGCTTACGAGAAGTCTGGGGTTTACGTCCTAGGTGTGGTGTCCAGTAAGGGTGATATCATGCCACGACATGTCTTTGAAAAGGCACAAACTTCCACAAAAGAAGTTTGTCTGCAAGTTTCGATGAATGTCGTGAAACTGTGGATGGTAACTGGGGCCACGGGGAGACAATATGTCTATCAGCAGGAAGGTACACCGGCTCATACGAGCCATCTAGTCCAAAACTGGCTCACGGATAACGTTGACATGTTCTGGTCAAAGGAGTTCTGGCTCCCGAATACCCCAGATTTGAGCTCCCTCGACTGCTATATCTGGAGCGTAAAAAATGGTTCAAATGGCTCTGAGCATTATGGGACTTCACTTATGACGTCATCAGTCCCCTAGAACTTAGAACTTGTTAAACCTAACTAACCTAAGGACATCACACACATCCATGCCCGAAGCAGAATTCGAACCTGCGACCGTAGCGGTCTCGCGGCTCCAGACTGTAGCGCCTAGAACCGCTCGACCACTCCGGCCGGCCTTCTGAGCGTAGTCGAAAGAGTTACCAATAAGACGAGGCACCCTAATGTCGCATCTCTACAATAGCGAAGCAGCATTTGCGAATGTGGACAGCGCTGTTTAAAGAGTGCGTGCGATCCTTCAGGACAATATCGCAGGCGGTCATTGCAGCTAAAGGGGGTTACATAGAGTAATGTTACTCTTGAGAGATACCTTTACGTACTTGTAACCGGATTATCATTTTCATTTGTATTTTGTTTTAGTATATTTTCTTTTTAAAATAGATTCATTTTTCTGGATTTAAGCTCCGCGCCCTGTACTTAAACTATAGTTATCAGGAAAAGGAATTTCAATTAAGTAGGGCTGTTTTTTTTACCATTGCTACTATACTGCCTTATAAAATAAGAGCATCCAGAGGAAATGGTCTAATGTCAACGTGCTATTGTACAAGTGCACAACAACGGCGGAAAACTAAACGATTAGTGTTGCAATACTCTGTGACATGTAGAAGCGCTACCAGAGGGCGTTAGTGTTCTTCGTATTTACTGTCGTTACCAAATATGCAAGGATATATAAGGGGTGTGAACACACCAGGTGCTGCGTGATCACTGTGTATGTCATGAAGATTTCGCGTAAACATATTAGACAATGTTATCAGTGTCTTACAGAGTGAAACGAACCTCATTTTCGGTCTCCATTTGGCCACCTGGTCGAATCGTGCAATATCCAGGTCTGTGGGGAATTCGAATAAGACATTGGCCTGATGTTGGGACGCATGGGAAAGTGAGTGTAGGCATACTCATCGTCAATGTTCCGGGCGGCCACTTCTTACCACTATAAAGGAGGATCGCCATATTGTACACCAAGCGTATCGTAGTCCATTGACATCTGCGCCTGCGATTCGAGAACAAGAATTGACTCGCTATAACACTCTGCGTCATCCCACACCACTGGTTGGAGTTTAGCACCAGCCAGACGAGGGTATTACCATCCCGTGCTAGTACCGTGCTAGGTCTCCAGTAACACCACAACACAAACGTCTGTGATGGGAGTGGTGGTGTGACCGGGAGGCGTAGTGTGTGGCTTAATGTCGTCACACTGTGGTCAGCGAAGAACCATGGTGCTGCGCTACGCCGGATGACCATGGTCGTAGACGAGGGGCTAGATTTCATTCTTCGAATGTTTTGGAGATGCACAGCGGTGTTACTCCAGGCGTCAGATTGTGGTGAGCTATCTAGTGTGACTTCAGATCAAGACTGGTAGTGACTCTCATGCGGTAGTATCGTGGTGCCGCTTTCCAACAGGACAATGCTCGTCCACATGTGGCACTTGTCTCCATGAACTGTCTGTGTCAACTTCAGGTAATGCAGTGGATAACAGGATCCCCAGACCCGTCCACGATATAATATGTGTCAGACCATGTCAACCATGTCCATGTGCCAGCACCTAGGATATCAAGGACCAGTTACAACAGTTGTAGAAAGGATACGGCTGTTTTTGACACACTTCCCAATTGTATCAGTGCATTCATCCAGGCCAGAGGGGTGGCAACGTTATACTGATAAGCTGGCTCATACTATCATGGTCTTTTTAAATTTTACTCGATATTATAATAATTGAAATAATATCACAACAAGTGAAGTTTCATGTCTCTTTCTACTCTCCTTCTGCAGCGCTTCACTTTTTTTGTCAGACACTGTATTTACTTCGAAGCAATGTAAAACAAGTGAGTTTACTCGCTATGATACATGATTTATTTCTGTGGCTTACTGATAACAAAATGAACTCTGTCTTAAATAAAATTACAAAAAAATATATCAGGCTTCGACGCTACTCATGATGAAAGTCGTCTGTTGTCAAACAAATTTCTCCCGTGTACTCGTGGTCACGTTGGTAGGCACTTATTTGTCTCAAAGAATTGTAGTCGCTATCCCCTCTGTTAGGGTAGCTTACCTTTCGGTATATACTATGAGTTTGTTCCTCAGCGAGTCGCCTGAGCTATGACGTGAGCCAGCCAATTGGAAATATCTACGCCAAAACCGGTTAGCGTTACCGTATGTTCCGTGGGCAGTAGGATATTCTCTTTTTCAGTCTAGCGCCGTGAGGAGACGCTGATCTGTTAAGTATAGCGTTCTGCCATTGATTGAGTTCACAACATCGTTAGAGCACATGAGAAACGATATCCAGTTTTTATTCAGTCGTCCTAGCATTCTGATTGTTTGTATCGTTGTTCTTCCTGTATCAAGAACAGTATGGGTGCTAAATCGTATATGGGGGGGGGGGGGGGCG
This sequence comes from Schistocerca gregaria, assembly GCF_023897955.1. NCBI lineage: Eukaryota > Metazoa > Arthropoda > Insecta > Orthoptera > Acrididae > Schistocerca > Schistocerca gregaria. The sequence goes on from NC_064931.1 coordinate 827,619,754, forward strand.
TTTGTTCCTTGTGTGTGGCTGGTCATACACAGGCACATGATTAGTCGAGTTGGATTTGTATCTGAAACATGTGATTCTGTATACAGTTTCTGAATATATTCAATGTTCATACAATTTTGGATTCCCACTAACTTATTTTTCAACACTCTGGTCGTTATTCGAACCCTCTACATGTGTTCACTTGCCAACTACGTTTTCGAATATACTGCACCCTTAACTTCATCTAAAGCCGAGACGGAAAAGCTAGCCTTCATCCTCACTTCGACTCCTCCCAATTCCCTACTGTCCACGAACTCACAGACTGCTCAGTTCCACCCCTAGCTCCCAGCTTCTGGTACTTGAACAACATACGAGAAACAGGATTAAATACTCCAATCACAGCACAGGACATACAATAAGTACTTCACAGGAAACACAACACATCCCTTGGTGACGACCTTATTACCTATCGACACTTCAGAGAATGTCCTCTCTCTTTTCTCATCACCCTTGCAATCCTCTATACCACTATCGCCTCCACAGAATACTATCCTGACCCGCGGAAAACCTCCATATTCCTACCTTTCCTGAAACCAAACAACCCTCCCCCTCCCCTTTGATATCTCCTTGTACCGCCCCATCTGCATCACTTCAGCGTCTAGCAACGTATTTGAATCTTTCCTCTCACGACCCATCCACCAACATCTTCACCATCGCTCTCTGTTTTCTGTTACACAGTGAGGCTTCTGTCCCTCCTTCTCTGCTGATGATCAACTCCTGAACCTCACTAATCTCCTGTCCCGACAAGCCAACAACCTTAAATCCGCCATCTTTGTCTCTCTTGACCTAGAGAAAGCATACGACCAGGTACGTCAATCTGGCCTACTTTTTCAAACTCTAGACTTACGCAGTTCCAGTCAACTATGTCCGCCTTACTGCACCCTTTCACCCAAATCACCCATCCTATGTCACTGTAAACATCACCAGCCCTGTACCTTCGGCCCCAAAGTTCCGTTCCCTCCTGTCTCCTGTACCTCTTATACGCGGCTGATACGGCTAAACTACCTCCTGCCGCCCATATCCTGCAGAATGCTGGCACTGCTTTCCACTTCCTCTATCCTACGTTCTACAAATCCCAACCATGCCTCCAGATCCACCTCAATCAATTTACCTCCTGGTGTTATCAATGGCTCCTTAAGATTAACCCCTTCAAAACACAGGTAATAATTATAGGACACACCACTCGCACCTTCCATCTCGATGATTTCTACCTCACTATGTACGATCGCCCTACCCAGATAAGTGCCGCGCGGAGTGTCCGCGCGGTTTGAGACGCCATGTCACGGATTGCGTGGCCTCTCCCGCCGGAGGTTCGAGTCCTCTTTCGGGCATGGGTGTGTGTGTGTGTTGTTCTTAGCATAAGTTAGATTAAGCTAGTTTAAGTCGTGTGTATGTCTAGGGACCGATGACCTCAGCAGTGTAGTCCCTTAGGAATTCACACAAATTTGAATATTTTATCAACCTAACTAACGCAGTAAAATGCCTTGGACTAACCATCGACAGTCAGATTGCTTTTATTCAAATATGGGTTAAATTTCATATAAAGGGGTAATTTTTCAAGGCAGTACAAACCGGAGTCGTAGACTCGTAGCCTTGTGATGACTGGGTGTTGTGTGATGTCCTTAGGTTATTTAGGTTTAAGTAGTTCTAAGTTCTAGGGGACTGATGACCATAGATGTTAAGTCCTATAGTGCTCAGAGCCATTTGAAGCGTATTCTCGTGTGAACTCGGAGGTTAAACTATAAGGTATGGCTTTCAGGTCCACTACTGAACTACACTTAAATTTTAGAATAAGTTTAGACATCATGTTCTTAGTCACTATACTTTAAAAGTCTCCTTTGCTTACTATAAATTATTTTACGTTGTTGTAAAATTAATGAATGTATTTGATTAGTATATAGTATATCCTTCTGAACCATTTTTAGGGTTAAATAATAATACTAGTATCATCAAACTCAGATTCGTTATTGGGTAGATGATTCTAATTTTTTTCACGGTAACCGCGTTATTTACCTTTTCATACGCTTTAAAACCAAAGTGGATGAGCATTTGAATATCACTCTCATGTTCGGCCATTAGATAACTTAAGAGATAAGCATATTTAAAGAACTAACCGTCACACGTCTTTTATCATTGAATTTCTAGGATTCGTACACTCTCACAGTGCCAGCAATTACCATACAATTCTAAAGGCCAGTCTGTAACTGGAGATTATACTCGCAATGAATGTGGCCTGACAAAATTTTTGCGCCATCAATATGCGTTTGATCGTGAAGTAGCCAACTATCATTGCGCAGAGTAATGACACGCGTAAACACTAAATAAATTCGCAGTTGTTATTTTTTGCTCTAATATTACTATTTATCAGCATGTGTACTCCCAACTTTTGCAGTTTTCCTGTATTGCATTTTTGTTGTTCGCATCCTTGTATATTTACTCAGTTTTGCAAACGATTATCAGATACTTCAGCTGCCGTCATTTCGCATAATTGGGAAAGCCTATTGATCAATCTGCTACGTGCCTCACAATTTGAGATTCAAATCTGCTTCAGGATCAGTGCCATGTTGTACGTTTTTTTGAGTGTGATGCTGGAAATGTCGAGTAGCAAACAGGGAATTGTGTGTTTTCCACTCGGAGATTAAATTAAACATGCCTCCAAACTTTTTGTTCTCGTGTACAGGGGCAGCCCAGTGGCTAAAAGTGTATACAGCACACAGGTCACTCTTTGACTTTTCCTGTTAATTTCTACTCCGTGGCGGTTCCGTTCACACACATGTAATAAAATGTTGCAACTAAGTATTCCAAATATGTTTCGCAACAAAAGTTTTCTTTTCCTGTAAAACTTCTGATCAGTATGTTGTTTTCCATGAACTGCAACAGTCGCGACGAGACGTGAAGGTGTATCACGTTCCAAGAAGAGATCCTTAATAAAAGGGGTCATTCCTCACAACAATCGTTGGGGTATCTTTATTTTTACTCTATTTAGAAAGGTGAAAATGCGATGACAAACATGATTTCCTTATATCTATAAGAGACGTAATACAAGCGAGAATATGACAAACTTCACAGCTAGAGAGACTCTCGCATTGAATAGTTTCAGGGTTTACCGTCAGCGGTACAGCGTTGCAGACACACATAACTAGATACACACCATTCCATTACATCGGACGGATCACCCAGCATCTCCGTTGGAGACTGTCGCTGTAGTAGTCGGACACCCCTCAGAAGCTGTTAACGAGTTATGAAGCCTGACTACAGAGGGCGAGTTGTAGCGTTAATGTATGTATAACGATTAATTTATTGATTTTATAACGGCTGGCGTTAGTCAGATGAAGAAACGTTCCGATGTTCGTCACTCAGAAACTTGCCACGTCCGACGTCGAAGATTAATACTTGTAGACCATTGCGCCTCCAAAATTCGTATTACGTACGTAGATTATACCTTCGGATCTGCTTTGCATAAAGGCTCTGCGTTAGTAGTCAAATCAATTCCTGTTGCCTATTGTTTATATATTGTACGTTATGTATTCATCTCAAACATTTCACGTTACGTATAATGTACAGGCAGTCTTTATGAAGAAGTATATAACTACTTCTTCTTAGAATCATCGGGAATGTAACAATTTCTTTCTAAATCGTCCTGCATAAGAAAATTACACAAGGAAACGAATACTGTGGTATTTCGGCTTCACACTATTTCAGATGCCCGACGTGCTTGCTACATTAGGTTCCAACCGTCAGCAAAACGGGGAATCCTTTAAATAATCGAGGAACATACATGACTCAGCGATACCCCCACTACCAGAACGCACGGTCGAAAGTAATTCGCGCGCTAATAAATTAGATCACGAAGCGGAGCGATTTAATTAAATTCATTCCTCAGAGATAAGAAAGTCCATAAATTTCCTAGATTTAGCTTTAGCGACGTTCGGGGAAGCGAAGTGGGTAGTCTGCGGAGCAATTGGTAAACAGGCGCTTGCTTCTGGCATCGGGTCTTGAGGAAAACAGTCGGCCGGCCTAGGGAAGTTCAAAGCTGTAAATTTCTAGTCATCTGTGTGACTTAAAAGAGATTTTTCATCAATGTCCAAAGTTTCTTCTTATTCTTCTTGGATTCATGGGTACTTTCACGCATTTCAGTTATTGTGCAAGTGAGATGAAAGTTACTTCTGTCTTTATTGTGTTATATTATCCATGTTTATGACAATTATACTCGAGTTATCCTTTGCAGTATTGAAATAAATGTACCTATTCGGGAGTGATTAAGTTTTAAAAAAGAATTGGTTTTGTATTATTTTATGACAATAGTCAAACGTTGTCCTTTCACATAAAACCAAACATCAGTATCAGACTCCACCGTACAACGACAAATAAGATTATCTTTTTTCAAATTCTCTTCCACAAATGAGCTGTAGTGTTAATAAATTAAAGAGTGAAATGCTAAATTTCGAAATAACTACACGGAAATACAATCGTGCTATTTCTCCATAGTTTCAGACACACAGTTATTCTTGAGGCATCTAAGAGAGTAATTTTTAGTACTTCAGCAGATTAGATTTTTAGATCTAATTCTTTAAACTGCCCTTGATTTATTGGTTAATCATTTTCACTAATTAGGTGAAACGTGATATGTGCTGCTGTTTGTTACCATCACATTGGCTGGATACATGTAGTAAGTATGTCTAAGGGAGATGATTTGTCGGCTGACTATTCAGATCCGTCGGATACGATAGACAGCACTAATTTATTTTCAAAGAAGTTTTTCACAAATTTTTAGGAGTATGCTGCGATGTGTGAGAGTTTTCCTCAGATCCTTATGTGTAATTCAGTGACAAATAAGCGACGAGAGTTGCACTAAGGATAAGTTTGTCAGCAGAATATTACCTAGAAATTACTTTACGTATGGACGACTGCAGATTTCCAATGGGCAAGCTTTTCATAAAGTTATTTGAATTTCGTAGACATGAAACGTAGATGGTGTTTATATTAAATAGTCGATTTGACACAAAAGCTTATTTGCACTTACCAATACAATAAATGTAGTCACTCCTGTCCAGCACGACGACGGTGGAAGATCTCAGCCGAAATCGTACTGTCTCAGCTCTATCGAGACTCGTTTTTCATTTGTGATATTTTCTGACAGTGTAAATAAAGACTAGAAAAGATTTAATTCCCAGTTCTTCAACCAACTGTGTCTCACATGTTTTACTGTATTGGTCTTAGTCGCTGTTTCATTTTGATATGCACAGTACACTTTCTCGAACTGTACTTAGATGGTAGAGAGGACGTTAAATTTCAGAATGGCCATGAGATACCCTGTAATGTGAGTGACTGCATTTGTCGAAAATTCATCATCCAATGATTGGTTTGCCACCAGCAATTGAGGGTGGATCTTTGACAATGAGTCACTTGTGCTGATGAAACGTTAGAAAAACCATTAACAACCCGTCGGCGGAAGATTCTGAAATGAGCGCCATCGGGCAACATGTTAGGATGTCTCTGCAAAAGTCTCAGCAAACCTGAACTGAAACCCCTAGACTCGAATAACGGTACGATATTGTACCTCTTTCCCCCGGATAATATAAAATGGAAAGGAAGTTTGGGATTTAATGTCACATCGATAACGGCTGAGTTACGGCGCAGGGTAAGTTTGAGTTAAGACAGGATAGGAGAGGACGCTGGTCTTGACCTTTTCAAAAAACTCATCTTGGCATTTAACTTACGCGATTTACGAAAACCTCAAAAACCATAAATCTTAATGGCCTGACGGGGATTCGATTCGGTGTTGTCCCGACTGCGAGCCCAGTAGCTTCCCACAGCTGCCCTCCTCTTAGCTGTCAGAAATATGATGTGTATGCTTGTCGACGTCTCTGCCACTCATTCGGACGGTAGCGCGAAAAAACAACACGATACAGTGTAATGCATCCCTGCCGCAAACATCTCTCCATTATTACAAAAACGGTTCAAATGGCTCTGGGCACTATGGGACTTTACTGCTGAGGTCATCAGTCCCCTAGAACTTAGAAATACTTAAACCTAGTAACCTAAGGACTTCACACACAACCATGCCCGAGGCAGTATTTGAACCTGCGACCGTAGTGGTCGCGCGGTTCCGGACTGTAGCGCCTAGAACCGCTCGCCCACCTCGGCCGGCTCCATTATTACACAGTCCTGTAACCACCAAACAGCATTCTACAGCATGAAGTGAACTAATCAAAATACCAAGCAGCATTCGACAGTAGGAGGTGAAATTACCAAAATAGGTGTTCACTCTGAACTATGTTGCAAATTGAAGTACATTGACGTTCCAATACTACAATGATATAAATAACGGTTGACGGTTGTAATTACAGGAGTATCTTACGCGGTGAAAGTCCGACAGATCTGTGTAAGTTTTCCGTCTGTTTTCAAGCGTTTCAGTGTCTATAGCAATCCTCTTGAAAGCTGTCCAGATCGTTGTGATCAGCTCATGAATAAATCAGAATAGTTTGACGAAGAGTCAAAAGGCGGAACCTCGATGTTGTTAATTCAGCGCTCTGTGATAACGTCACGTCTAAGAAGACTGCTTACTGGTATTGAATGAGATACGATATTTGTAAGCACTCGTTTTACATCTGAACAAGTACTTCTAGATTTATGAACCATATGGCTTGTACGTGTGCCCGAAATTTATGTGGAGGTAATCCTCTATTTATCCACAAGTGTTCACTAATGGGAGTAGATGTCCACATTCGTTTGAAGTAACAGGCGAAAAATTAACGTCGAAATAACTCACTTTTATACACATATTTTCTGTGGAAACGAATTCTAGTCTCAGTGGAAAGTAAATTCCAGTGGTTCGTCATTAGAAATACTACACTGGTTGTTCTATTTGAGTAAGTACTATAGGCTGTTTACTTTGTTAAATTATCAATAGGAACAAGACAAGAACGTAATCCAAGACGAATTTAATAATTCCAGTTCCACATTGAGCAGTTAAGGTCAGGTGTGAATATTACATAAAATCAGTTTCTGGTATGATTGCAAAATAAGACTACTTTTTTGCAGTATAATGGAAAGACTGGTGCATGCTGACCTCAGTAAAATTAATAAAAGTATCAAATATGGTTCAAATGGTTCTGAGCACTATGAGACTTAACATCTGAGGTCATCAGTCCCCTAGAACTTGTAACTACTTAAACCTAACTAACCTATAGACATCACACACATCCGTGCCCGAGGCAGGATTCGAGCCTGCGACAGTAGCGGTCGCGCGGTTCCAGACTGAAGCACCAAGAACCGCTCGGCCGGTAATAAAAGTATCGGAACAGTATAAGAACACGCGTGACAATGCGAACTTTAGGACACATCTTAATAGATAGGTTAAAGAAAGGCAGATATACGTTTATAACATTTATAGATTCAGAGAATTGTTCGAAGTTATTTAAGTAGCAAGAATACAATAAAGGGAACGGAAGGTTATCAGTATCTTGTACAGGAGATAGTCCGCAGTTATAAGTGTCAGAGGACATGAAGAGGAGTAAGTAGTTGAGAAGGCAGTGAGACGGGTTTATCGCCGGTTCATAATGTAATTTGGACTGCTACGGTCGCAGGTTCGAATCCTGCCTCGGACATGGATGTGTGTGATGTCCTTAGGTTAGTTAGGTTTAAGTAGTTCTAAGTTCTAGGGGACTCATGACTACACCAGTTGAGTCCCATAGTGCTCAGAGCCATTTTGAACCATGATGTAATTCAGTCAGTACTTTAGCAAGCAGTAAACGAAACCCAAGAAACATTTTGGAGAAATCATCACATTTCAGTGCGTAGAAAGTCAAAACAAAAACTTTGAGGTTTGTCGGTGAGATTACAAATAAGTTAGAGACAGCAAAGTATTTGGAAGGTCAATTGAACTGATTGGATAGTATTTTTATTATAGGCTACAACAGTCCTGGAAGAAAAACGTGATGCTGAGGAAATTGGATATTAAAAGTAGTTGTTGCGGTTTCTTATTTGAGCAACGAAATTAATCACGATGGCTGAAGCACGGACGATATAAACTGCAAAATGTCAACGGCACGGAAAGATTTTCTGAAGAAGAGAAATTACTTAACATCAAATACAACTTTCTGTTCCAGAAATAGTTTTCTAAGGTATTTGGGGAGCAACCTTGCACGGAAGTGCAATGTGGGCGATAAATAATTCCCAAAGGATAGAAGAAAATCTTCTGAAATGCGATGATAGAGTAGACTATTAAAAGCTAGGTGAGGCGGTTGCATAACTAATGAAGAGGTACTGACTCATATTTGGGGAGAAAAGAAGTTCATGGCACAACTTGAATACACGAAAGGATCGGTCGTTAGGATACAACGGGAAGCATCAATAAGTGATCAATTTGACGTTGGAAAGAAGTGTGGAGGAAACAGATTGTACAGGGAGACTAAGGTTTGCCTGATAGTAAGCAGTTAAAAATGCATATAGATTACAGTAGTTATGCAGAGATCAAGAAGCTTGCGCAACATGGACTAGCTGCGTTAAACCGAGCTTCGAGCCAAGACCTCAACATCAACATGCCTAAGAGAGTTAAAAAACAGAATTATTCTTACATAACCCTCTAGTCTAGGACTGCTTGACTATCAATGTTTTATTTACACGTTATAATACAATTGGCGGTAGTGTTATTTGGTTACTTATTTCCACACGTACTTGTAACTTACTATCAAATTAATCAGTGGTATCTTAAGAAATGCAAATTAATTTAAATCTTGCCTACACACTGCTATTCCTTCGAAAAATGCACCAGAACTTTTGACAGAAGGTAAGAAACAGAACGAAGATTATACATTTAAAGCCAGTACTTTATTTCAGATTTCTTATATCGCCAACGGCAGAATTGCACAAATGAAATTTCCTGACGAAGTTGCGTTTTACTGACAGTTTGGGGAGGTAATGAAAATAGAGCGTCGATTCAATACGATGTTCATAATTTGAGGTTTTACCTGAAACAACCTGTCTAAAATATTTGATGTCCACTTAATCTACTGTTTTCCTTTCCACAGACCTCGACAAAAACCAGCGAAATCAATCTGGGAAAGCAGAACAGTTGCACTTGGATTCCTATAAAGCGCAGAAGAGATTGAAATATGTATAGATATGTTCCAGGAAGATAGAGAATCATTAAATTTGTGAGTAGCATGCAGTGAGAAAGATATGTAGGTCCCTTATTTTTGTTACGTTAGCTACACTTTTTATCGTACTGTTTGTTGCTACTGATAACCAGTGTGGATTATGAATTACTTCTCGAATGTTTCCAAATTCTTGGAGCTATCTGTCAACCGGTTTGAATGTTACTAAAAACACGATTTTTCGAGTACTGTTTGCTTATACTCCGATTTACGTCACATTCACAATTGTCTTTCTGGCCGAGAGAGGAGATTTTCCAGAACTTCAGGGTGTTGCCGTGATTTACATGAAACAGAATTACACAGCAAATCGCCCAAAGCGTGTTTCAAGAAATGAAGAACAGCATACATGCCTTCAGAATGAACTTACCTGTTTCTACTCCTGCCTCACTATTCATTAATATTACTGAAGTTGTTATTAGAATTACTTTTCATTATCTTTGTATGTAAATATTGGCTGCATTAATAGATTGTGTTTTGCCGAACAGTGAAATGTTTTCGATACTCTTCGTTAATCTTGGGAAGGTAGCCTAGTTGACGACACTTGAGGTTACTTTTACATAACTTCCGCTGAAGCTGTACACCAACGTTTACTTATATCCGTCCAACTACTTGCTCAGTTCAATTGTCTGTTTCTACTGGCTGCCATGCATAGCAGGACTCGAAACCCAAATCTAGGAGAAAATAATTTCACATAACTCTTATATCATTTAATCGCTCACATGCAATATTAACAAAGTATTTCAGTCACTAAATGACATGACATTTTAAAAGAAACCGAAATAGACAAGGCTATAAATATGCACCTTCAAACAATAACTGAACAGTAACTGAATTTGGTGTATCATTCAGAAATAAATCAGAGCTCAATTCCGAGATAATCCTATAAATTAATGAAAGAAATTCCTTCACACATGTTTGCTTTTGAATAATGAAGCACGATGTAATCACTATCATTTTTCACAGGTAACGTACGTATGTCTGCTGGTGAATTTTGCCTTACTACTGTATCCATTTTCATTTCTAAAGTCTATTTAATTTGAAAATTTTTCTAAATAAAGAATATCTTTACAGTGAAGTTACAGTTGCACGTTGATTTCCATATGTTCGGGTTTATGTTGGATGTCATTCAACAAGTCGAGCTAATGTCTTTAAAGCCTTAAAGCTTGTTCTTTAAAGCTTCGTAAGAAGTGGTGTATTGTATAGTATCGTCAAGCAAATCTTGTGATTTACATTGAGCAGGTCCTTCATTAATTTAAAGAATTACTATATAAGAGATCCTTAATGAGAGAATCAGTCACACAGATATAGTCATTTTAATAGCCGTTCGTTAAATGCATTGCCGGCACAGAGATGTAATCGGAAGGTGTCGGTCTGCATCTTAAGTAGGAAGAAGTTAGTTCTAAACGAACGAGCGTCTACCTATCCAAGTTATCATAGCCTCACCTCATTTATCATCGACCTAAAAGTCTGATATTTGTTTTATGGATCTGTCTGTCAAAGAGTGCGTAATACCTTTAGGTTGATACTCCCCTTTTGCGATCACTTCAGAATTATATTTTTGCCCAAAACACGTAGAACGAAAACCTCTTTCGCTGCCCTCACAGTGTATGGCCATTATTCTGATTAAGTAATTGTCTTGACGTTCAGCACATTTCGTGGTACTAATAAGGCATTTACTTTCAGTGTGTGAGGTTATTTACGAAAACGTCAAAAATATTTCATTTCGCTGTGACTCATCTATCATGGAGGCAGGATAGGAAAAGAAACAATTAAGCTTGCAAAATAATTTTATGATGGAATCGTAATCAAATTCTTAAGCTCATCTCGAAGATAGTGTAATGTATTTCATGACTGCCATTTACGTAAGATTAAACTTTACAAACATATTTAGTTATTACTATTTGACTAATGTTTCATTCTTTCATTTCACTATAATTTTGTGGTACGCAATGCTATAAATGACTTTAGGATTCTCTTTCGTGCTAGGAATATAGTTTCTCCAAGACAATGAATACAACAGAGCCTTCATGTGCAGATACTAAACACGGGGAAACCACACTTGAAATTCTTCAAGTGGCGATTTGACGACAACTTAATTGAATATCAGTATTTCAATTGCAAAGATTAAGCCTAGGTGTGTAATCTGCGATAACTGCGCCTGTCGCCGAACTGTGTCAATTTTAGAATAGCTGTCCTTCAGAAATTCAAATATCTGTTAAGCAAAGACAAAATTTGTTTCCTTCTGAAATGCAATGTCGTTATCCGGCACAGTGCACCGATGTTTCTCACCTGAAAGATGACAGAAGCATGGCCGCAATATCCTTGTTTGTCAGTGATCCGAGGAAGAACGCGTCGCCCTATCTGCCCTGGGTATAAGAAATGTAATCAGCCTGACCAGATTGGAATCTGAAGCGTAATATTCTGAAGTCGAGTATACCTCGCAAATATCGAGGCTTTAATGTGAGTGCCACTGAACGCTCTTCGCTTTGTCACAGTCGACCGTCATTGGGCTGCAAAATGAATCGAACGTCACAGTAAGTGCCACAAGGGACGAAAAATGATAAATATGCTCAAGAGAAAGGAAGGAAGTCAAATCACCCCTGTCTATGTAGCACAATGAACGATCCGAGTCTAAAATGTAGACTCAATGACCTGTCACCTTTCACAAAGTAAAAGCACTAGAAGTCAAAGAGGAAGCCTTCATCATCTGAATTATTATACAATCTTATAAAAGCGATAAAAATTGAACTATTAAAAAATTTTGGTAACTTCCGTTGCAACCGTGTTTTCTTAAAAATGTACATCAACATCGTTCACCCAATAAGTAAAATAAATAAAGAGGCGTACGCAACCCGTCCGGATGGCCGCGGGTATTAGCATGCCACTTTCCGGATTCGGTCAGCCGCGCCGGCCCTAGATAGAATCCGTCCGGCAAATTAATGGCAAAGGTCGGTGTACCGGGTAGCTTCAATTGACTTTCAGGCATTTTCTCACATCTTAGTAGATGAATACCTAGCTGGTACCACGTCCCGCCTCAGTTACTTGATTCGCAAACTATTAGAAGAAGTTTGCACACTTTCACATAGGTGACAATACACGCTGACAGTTGAGGTACACAAATTCCATCCAAGTGAGTAATGGGGTGGTGTAGCCCTCAAACATTAACAGTGCCAATCGATAAGAACCACGTCGACTCCGCGTAGGTACAAGATAAAGGCAAAAGAAAAAGAAGAAGAAAACGACGTATTCAGTCCGCGAACGTTGGCAGTGTCACGGTAATAGCTATTTCCATCCACAGTCCACCAAGAAAGTCACATCCAGATACTACCACGTTGTGCGGTGAAGCACCTCGTGCACATCATCAGGAAATCATACACACTCTCACCAATAATAAAAGATAATTTACACCCCTACGGGAGATGCCCGGAGGTCCAATCAAGTCATCTAATGAATGCCAAAAGTCCACCTACAATTAGAGTAGCTGATCACAGATATTGATACTATAACAGATCTACAAAAAAATTTAAAATATTGTTTACGTTATATGCATAGGTTCAAGTATTACACATGGAACAAAATTATGTACACGTGTCTACTATCGTTGGTCAAAAACCTGATTTCGGTATCTTGAACCATTCGCAAATGAAAGGGCTGTAAGTTAGACGAGCTTTATCATGTAAATGTACCGTGTGGTGGTGGCTCCTGTCAAATTATGTTTTTTCGTTGTCAGCAGCCAGCGAGACCAATAAGTGGACAAAATAAAAGTGTGGGGGGACCCAGCTCTACATACCTTTCGGTTTTTGAACGTTGTACTACTTTATTTTCTATCGTTCTGTTACTGTAGTTGTGAGGCTATATCGTATAGTAAATACACTATCTCTCATTTGAAGTTTGTGCCTTACGTTTTCAATTTATTTTGATCTAATTAAAACACATGTTTCAAAAGATAGACGATGGGTTGTGTTTTAACAGCAGTTTTAATTAACTCAAAAACCCTACGCCAGAGAGTTCTGGTTACATTCTATACTTCCCGCCCGCATCTCGTGGTCGTGCGGTAGCGTTCTCGCTTCCCACGCCCGGGTTCCCGGGTTCGTTTCCCGGCGGGGTCAGGGATTTTCTCTGCCTCGTGGTGGCTGGGTGTTGTGTGCTGTCCTTAGGTTAGTTAGGCTTAAACAGTTCTAAGTTCTAGGGTACTGAAGACCATAGATGTTAAGTCCCATAGTGCTCACAGCCATTTGAACCATTTTTTTCGATATTCCCGAATTTTTCTTAGTGCACGATGAGATCACATCATTACATCCCAAAAGCATTGTCATTTTTCAACACCAGAAATACGCCTGTAGTATTTACTATAAGTACAGAGCGTAGCCTTGTACTGTCTATATAGGCCCACAGACTGTTCATATCTGAATACCCCTAAGCAGCTGTGCAAACGCACACTGTGACATGTTGTCGTTACATCATCATCTCACCTGCATACCGTCTCGGTACGAAGAAAACGCGTAACTCTGACGTACCAAAGGTGAAAGGTATGATGTGCATGCTGAAAATTGAGTGAATTTCAATGAACGGGTGTATGCCATATAGAAAAAAGGGAGGAATACGTTCCTGAGAAATATGTATCTCAGTACCTACCTCATGCCTGTCGGGACTGAGCTAATGCCATCTTCGTGACATCGTGATGTAATTTTAACATAGGAACATGTCCATGCTATTACGGAGATTTTCTGTCTTCCGAGGAAACCGCCACAGTGTAGACACAGATTTCAGGCGCTTACCTTTCTCTTTCTGCCGTATTATCAGCAAAGTGTTATAGTTTTATTTACGTAATAAGAAGTCTGTGATGTACTCGTTCATATTATAGCCGTAGGGTGGATGCTAAACACTTATTATAAAACACGTATTATAAACGAATAGAAATTTCCGTTTTGATCCTGCCTTGAATCGTGAAAGTTTAAATTCCGTGTTAAGTACCCTGTTAATACATTTTTAATAAATTTAAGTTGGAGACTTACAGGTTTCACGAACGCTCAGACTGTGATGCGAAAAACTACAGCCAGAAATACACCGGCTCACTAAGCCTTCGGCACTGCATGCTTGCACGGTGTACAGACCGGCAAGCTACCAGCAGAACTGTGATACCAATCTTGCATGCTCCTGTTAACTGTAACGAGTGTGTAGCAAGCATTCATTGTAGATAATCTCCGGCGTGATTTGCCACCGTCTTTGGCGCCATAAAGCAGAACACTAGAATATTTTGAAATCGAACAGTCGTATATTGCCTGACAGGGATGAGGGTACCACCGCGTGTGAATGGCGTGAGAATGTGCAGTACCGAGGGCTGCGTGACTGTGGAACGTCGTCCATGATACTGGATTCTAATCACGATTCTTTGACGCTGCCAAAAACACTTGGCTGAGGGATGTTTATGACATTTGTCGACAGAGAACTACGATAGGACCTAACATAAGGCTACACTGTTTGCTATCTGGAATAGACGAGAAAAACATTTATTCAAATCAAGAGGAGGAGAGGTCTATTAAATACTTCGCAGCGTCATAATTAGAGGTTACGAAATGAAATTAATATAAAGCTGAATCTTCGTTGCTGTTATAGAGGCCCTCGGTCCGAAGAATGGTTTGATTCTGCTCTATACGGTAGTCTAGCCTGTACAAGCCTCTTCATTTGCGAGTAACTACTGAAACCAACATCCGTTTGAGCTTGCATACTGCATTCAGTTGTCTGTCTCCCCGTACACGTTTTACTCCGTCACTTCCTTTCAATACTAAACTAGTGATCCTTTGTTGTCTCAGAATGTGTCCTATCAACTGATCCACCTCTTTTAATGAAGCTGCGCCTCAAATCTTTCTACTTCTGAAGTGTGTTCAGTGCTTCCTTATTAGTTATGTGATCTCCCTTCTTATCTTCAGCATTCTTATGCAGCACCGCATTTCAATAACTTCTATTCTCTTCTTATCTGAACTCCTTAATGCCCGCGTTTCACTTCCGTACAAGGCTCCACTCTCGAAAAATACCTTCGGAAAAGACCTAACACTTAAATTTACATTAGATGATAGCAAATTACTCGTTTTCAAAAATGACTTGCTTAATGTAGCCAGTCTGCATTTTATATCCTCTCTATGACGACTATCATCAACTATTTTTATACCAAAAACAAACCTCTTCTAATACCTCTAGTGACTTGTTTCCTAATCTTATTATCTCAGTATCGCCTGATTTAGTTTTACTAGTTTCCATTACTTTAAATGCGAACATTTTAGGTTAGGCTTTACCGTGACCGTTGTTGATATTAAATGAACCAACAAGTTTACTGTTACCAGACACGCTCACGTGATACTAACAATCGACCTGATGATGGAGGTTTAAACCTTTGAAACGCGTCGTGGAGGTAAATAAACAGTGACTGGTGACGGTAAACTTGTTGGTTTAGTTAATAGTTTCCATTATCTTTGTTTTGCTTTTTTTTTACGTTTATCTTATATGCGTCTTCCGAGGCACTATACATTCCGTTGAACTAAGCTTCCAAGTTTGTGCGACCTCTTACAAAATTACAATGTTATCGCTTTTAGTGCTGATATCTTTCTATATTTATGTCACACTCCATCCAAATTGTTTTCAGCATTGATTTATAAGCTACTAAGTTGGATGCTATTGTTTCTGATCTGAGGCTGAAACACCGTCCATTTAAATGAGTCAATCCTTCTTTTCTTCATTTTCTGTTACAGTGAACAATACTGATTGATTCTCCTATACAGACAGTAGGTCATTCCCAGCACGCGATTTCCCTGCAATCATGGCCTTGCCTGCCTCTGCGGACTACCGGGGTCTTGAAATGTGGGACCAGCATTAATTCAGCCTTCTGTAGTCTATGGGTTCGTAACTATTCATTTTGACTCAGTGTATATTTGTAGGAGTCAGGGGTGCCAGCAATAATTCACTATGAAAAAGAGTACCAATAGTGAATACAGAGTTCTCTCCAAATCATGAAAACAGCAATGAAAAAGCGACATCGTTCTTTCCACCAAAAACTAAACTACGCCCGAACAGGCCATGAAGACCCAACGGTTACGCCGTGTCATCCTCAGCCTATAGGCCTCATTGGATACGGATATAGAGGGGTGTGTGGTCAGCACACCGCTTTCCCGGCCGTTTTGTCAGTTGACGAGACCGGTTATTTCAACCAACTGGTCAATATTTTAACACATGCGAAGTAGGTCACGTTTGTAGTCCATTCCCTGTACTGGACGCCAACCTTACCTTATGGGGTTCCACAAGTGCAATATGAGAGCAAATGCACCCCATAGGCCGGCCGGAGTGGCCGTGCGGTTCTAGGCGCTACAGCCTGGAGCCGAGCGACCGCTGCGGTCGCAGGTTCGAATCCTGCCTCGCTCATGGATGTGTGTGATGTCCTTAGGTTAGTTAGGTTTAATTAGTTCTAGGTTCTAGGCCACTGATGACCTCAGAAGTTAAGTCGCATAGTACTCAGTGCCATTTGAACCATTTGAACCTAAAATGAGATTCGTAGCTTTCCCGTATAAGCGAATTAAGTTTCGTGTAATCTTTAAGCCTCCATTGATATAAGAAAATATGTTGTGCTATTTACCAAGATACAGGGTATCTGACCATAACTGATCGGAAATATCGCTTAATTTCCATCATTTTCCGGAGAGAGATTTCCGAACACGTCATTTAAGAAAATTTCTAATAAGTAATGCGAGTTGGAATGCAGGCTTTCTGGGCGAATTGAATTGATCAATACTTCTTGGATTTTGAGCCTATTCGTTGCATCGTGCTGTTGCAACTTTTCTAGGAGTATCCTGGTCGTCATGTTTCATGTGCGCGTCCGGCCATCCTGATTTAGGTTTTCCGTGATTTCCCTAAATCGCTCCCGGCATTTGCCTGGGCACGGCCGACTTCCTTCCCCGTCCTTCCCTAATCCGATGAGACAGAGGACCACGCTGTATGGTCTCCTTCCCCAAACAAACCAACCAATCTTACATGTGCAGTTTGTTGCTTCATAGCCACAGAACCGCATGCTCCTCTACCGTCTACCGAGGGCACAACGAATGGTGTTTCCGGAAGAGATGTTACAGCCGGTGATGGTGTGTGTCGGGGGGGGGGGGGGGGGGCGGGGGAGTTGCGGTGTGGAGCAGATCCAGGCTTGGAGTCCTGATGCTGCCTGCCTCCTTTACATAACATCGGCATGGTTACGGCACGTAACATGCGGAGCTCAGATAGAAACCTCTACCGCAGTTCATCAGTTCATAAGACCATCATGTGCTCCTACTTCCATTGTCTGGTTACCGAATTCCAAAACCCCAGTGCTGTGTAGCGCCAACTGGTTCTGGGATTTGGTCATGAGTCATGGCGGTCTTGTCACATCTATACGAATATTGCAGAAACACTATTCGAATAAGTGTCAAACAGTGTGGATATCATACTGTTTGGCGACAAGTTGTGGCTCGCTAAAGACAATAAAACATGTATTTTTCCAGTGAAGATAGAGGACTGGAGGAGAAGAAATGAAGCTTAGGAAGAAGGAGGTGAACTGTGAGGGCCAGAATGACGTCGGCTGGAAGTAATCGTGTGATCGCGAGTGTTGCTTGGCCGCTTTAGCAGCGCAGCGTGAAAAGGTTACGCCTATCTGGAGAGCCATCGCTGCACGCAGGCCGTGGGCCGCAGGCCGTAGAGCTCGCCAGTAGACCGGCTTCCCTCCCCAACGCCAGCCCCTCCCCCCCCCCCCCCCCCCGGCCCTCGCCACCCGCCATCACTTTGTCTCGACGTTTATCACATTCTAGCTTTGTTACTTTTTATCCTTTCGACCACGATTGTTGCCAGTGAGTTTCAAGTGCCCCTTCTACTACATCTACATCCATACTCCGAAAGCCTCCTGACGGTGTGTGGCGCCTAACGCCAGGTGATCTTTACGATACTAGGATGAACTACAGTCGAAAAGCGTTACATGCCCGAATGATGGCTGAATAAGAGAAAGTGCCTCTAGTGCTATTCGGTGTCAGCAGTACAGATTACTTCGTTCTGAGAACTTTGTGCTGAGGAAGAGACAGATTCACAATTCTCATCTAAACAAAATTTGTAAACATATCACACCATAACACGAAAGCATTGACACGAGGTATATAAATCAAAGTTCGTTGTATTTCGCACTATTCCGGATAATGTTGTGCAAATGATCGTAATGGTTTTCTCTGTTGCCAAGTGGCATTATTTTCTAAAACTACAGACCCATGATTGAATGCTCACAATTTGCATCTTCCATAAAGGGTACAGGTAGTGCCGATTATGTGGAGATCTTATTTCTACAGTTTCTAAAGACTACTAATACATTTTAACATATTCTTACTGTCACCGTTCGGGCAACCGAGTACTACCGACAAACCCCTCCAGATAGGTATTACTACACAGCAACACAGACCACTTAATTAACACGAAGCACCCGCTTGTCAACTGTGACCAGTAACTGAAATAACGAGGCTTGACATCTTGGTCCTTGGTTTACATTCACTTCCTTATAATGAATTTCAAAAAAGTTGTAATGACATCTGTTTATCTTGTTGTTTAGATGACCCTGAAGCTTGCAGTGATATTTCTGTAATGGATTATGAACCTCTGGGTTTCTAGCCGAGCTAAAATTTTGATCCCGAAACATCATCCATTTTATGGCATCCTCACGGTGTGACGTCAAGTGGTAGCAATTAGCAGGAATACTTAAACTGTTGACGGGTGCACTGCATACTAAAAATGGTGATAATATAGCTGACTTATGTACACAAGAATATGTTAGGTAAAGCAACTTTACATCGAATAAAGATTAAGTAAACTACGCAGACTCCTCAGATCCTCTTATCAATCCAAAATAAGTGTTCACATGAGATGTGAATATTAATATATAATTTCTCACCTGTAGAAGTATCCAGCAAGATGTTGAGAAGTTTGAAGGTTTTCTGAGATTGACGAAGTTCACAAAACTCCTAGTGGCAAAAGTTTGTCGAAAACTGAATTTTGCACCATGGAGATATAAGTAAAATATGTAACCGTTGTCCGAAATCGACTGACAGTGATACACATCTGTTGCTGTAGGCTAAGAACATGGAGCCATTGACGACCAAACAGATGCTATAAACGGAAGAATTGTCCAGTTTTAACCATCAAAGGTACATGGGATGCTCTATCGTCTCCAGACTCAAGTGCAGGACTAGAATCAACTCAGAGAAAACGTCAAACAGTACGTACGTTCTCCAACCAAAATGTAATGATTAAGTTCTCAAACAACCGGAATTTGATTTTGCACATGTGAAGATAGCTTGCAAAATATTTGTAATATATTTCCTCCAATATTACATGGAAGAGATTGCTTCGATACGGACAATGGAAATATTTTCGGTTTGAGGACTGCAAAGAATACTGATGACCTTAAAGGCGGCCACACATACACAACTATTCTCTTTTCAATAGAAGTGTCTTTTGGTGTTCCCCAAGGAAGCATTTAGTAAACAATGTGAGCACCCCCCTTAGATTGTTTTCAGATGGCCATAAATTCAATTAAATACCTAGATATTACAGTTAGGAACAACTTAAATTGGAAGGAACACATAGAAAATGTTGTAAGGCAGGCTAACCAAAGACTGCGTTTTATTGGCAGGACACAGAAAATGTAACAGACCAACTAAGGAGACTGCCTACACTACTCTTGTCCGTCCTCTTTTAGAATACTGCAGCGCGGTGTCGGTTCCTTACCAGATACGACTGACGGACTACATCGAAAAAGTTCAAAGAAAGGCAGCACGTTTTGTATTATCGCGAAATATGGGAGAGAGTGTCACAGAAATGTTACAGGATTTGGGCTGGAAATCATTAAAAGAAAGTCGTTTTTCGTTGCGACGGAATCTTCTCACGAAATTCCAATCATCTAGTTTCTCCTCTGAATGCGAAAATATTTTGTTGACACCGACCTACATAGGGCGGAACGATCAAAAAAATGTACAAATGTGTGTGAAATCTTATGGGACTTAAATGCTAAGGTCAGCAGTCCCTAAGCTTACACACTACTTAACCTAATTTATCCGAAGGACAAACACACACACGCATGCCCGAGGAAGGACTCGAACCTCCGCTGGACCCAGCCGCACAGTCCATGACTGCAGCGCCCCAGACCGCTGGGCTAATCCCGCGCGCCGCGGAACGATCACCACGATAAAATAGGGGAAATCAAAGCTCGTACGTAAAGATATAGGTGTTCATTCTTTCCGCGCGCTATACGAGATTGTAATAATAGAGAATTGTGAAGGTGGTTCAATGAACCCACTACCAGCCACTTGAATGTCGTTTGCAGAGTCTCGTAAAGTAATGAGATGATGAAAACCAATCGTAAAATGAATTAGACAAGATACCTGCATGGTGCGAGAAATGGTAATTGACTTTAAATAATGAAAAATATGAAATTATCCACATGAGTAACAAAAAGACTCCGTTAAATTTCGGTTACAGGATAAATTACACAGTTCTTTAGGCTGTCAATTAAACTAAATACCCTGAATAACAATACGATGTTTTCAAATTCGAACGCTCCCGTAGATGATGTCAATAAGGTGAAAATAATTCAACTGAAGAGACTGTCTACATTACGTTTGTCTGTCCTCTGCTAGAGTATTGCTGTGCGGTATGGGATGCTTACTAGATAGGATAGACATAGGACATTGAAAACGTTCAAAGAAAAAGCAGTTCGCTCTGTATTATCGCGAAACAGGGGACAGAGTGTCAAGGATATGATTCGCAAGTGTCGGAAGCAATGATTATAACTTTTTTCGTTGTGGCAGGATATTTTCACGAAACTTCAGTATCCAAAATTCTCTTCCGAATGCGAAAATATATTGTCAGCGCCTGTCTACATAGGGGGAAAAGAGCATCATAATATAATAAGAGAAATCAGAGGTCGCTCGGGTAGATTTAAGTGAATGGTAGAGAAATAGCGTGAACGTCGTTCGATACCCTCTGCCAGGCACATAAATCTGAATTAATATATAAGAAACTATTAGCCTCAATTGGGTTAATGAAACCAACCTTTACCTAGGTTTCAGCCCAAATAATTGGGCCATCTTCAGGAGACATACCTCAGTCGATAATTGGTGTAAGAGGGCATGGTCTAGAAATTAAAGTAAAACAGCCTGAATACGCGTAGTCACATTTTTAAAATGCGGTACATAAGTATTAAGTCAACACTAAGACTTACCGCATTTTTTAAAT
The DNA here is from genome assembly GCF_023897955.1 of Schistocerca gregaria. Taxonomy (NCBI): domain Eukaryota; kingdom Metazoa; phylum Arthropoda; class Insecta; order Orthoptera; family Acrididae; genus Schistocerca; species Schistocerca gregaria. Next base: position 827,641,233 of record NC_064931.1, read on the forward strand.
GTAACTGCCAGCCGCGGTGGTCTAGCGGTTCTAGGAGCTCAGTCCGAAACCGCGCGACTGCTACGGTGGCAGGTTCTAATCCTGCCTCGGGCGTGGATGTGTGTGATGTTCTCAGTTTAGTTAGGTTTAAGTAGTTCTAAGTTCTAGGGGACTGATGACCACAGATGTTAAGTCCCATAGTGCTCAGAACCATTTTTTTTAAATGTGACTACACACATTCAGTCTATTTTAGTTTTATTTCTAGACCATGCCCACGTAGACAAATTGTATATTCAGGTATATCTTCTGAAGAAGGCTCAATTATTTGGTCTGAAACCTAGGTAAAGGCCGGCCGGAGTGGCCGAGTGGTTGTAGGCGCTACAGTCTGGAACCGCGCGACCACCGCAGTCGCAGGTTCGAATCCTGCCTCGGGCATGGATGTGCGTGATGTCCTTAGGTTAGTTAGGTTTAAGTAGTTCTAAGTTCTAGGGATCTGATGACCTCAGAAGTTAAGTCCCATAGTGCTCAGAGCCATTTGAACCAACCTAAGTAAAAGTTGGTAAAATATTAGATTATCACAATTTATGACTGTGTTGCAGTGTTGAAAGTACATAAATCTGAATTATATGAGTAGTAATGTAGGTGCAGAAGTGCTGAGATATATGTACGAATCAATACGGTCAAAAAGAGCAGACGAGTCCATGTTGTATAAACAATTTAAGAGAAGCTTGCTGTGGAAAAATTACAAAGCTACGCTTAATTCAATTTTTTTTAGATATCATTCGAAACACGCTTAGTTTGCAAGATAAAAACGTGCAAAACCTTCAAACGACTACAGCAAACATAAATAAGGTCTATTACACGCTATCCCAAAAATTCGCAATACTTTCAGACTACTTGTTTTCTCTGCTAATGGCACGTAAACATAACTCCTTGATTTTTACACAGTTAAAGAGCATCAAACTGGCCTAGCTGCATATAACAATTCTTGGAACTATGGTTGTAGCAAATCCTAAGCCTGCAATCATTATCAGAGTAATGTCCACCTCCGTGGCTGAGTGCCGCAGCCTGCCTCCGGCAGGGCAGGGGCTCGGAAGTCCTCTTTACATCGCTGCTGCACTATGGCGCCCACGGTTTTGTTATGATTTACAGCCGTCTCCGTGCAGCTTACTTCCTTCGACGCGCCAAGACATTTTTACAACGATATTCCACACTGAAGTACAGTTTTACGACCGAGTATGCGTGATCAAAAGCACTAGGAATTGAACAGATTTTGCGAGATGATATTCGCATCGAATACCATGAACAAATAGGGAATCACCTCGCCATCAAAAAGATGATCGACCCTCAGTTCCGACATTCAGATGGACACATTGGCTCTGTGACAGTGGAACATGTGTTCGAGGTGCCGCTTGAGGTGCCAGCACAGATGGTGATCGCAGCGTTCAGACACTATGGCACTATGAAAAGCCATATGACGAAAAACTGGGAACACTTTAACACGTACCCAGTGCTGAATGGGATGCGCCAGGTGCGCATAGACCTTACTAAATATGTCCTGTCCTATGTAAATAACGGCATATGCTGTGCTATTTTAATTTACGATGACCAGCCAAAGACCTGTTCGTGACGTGGGCGAGAGGGACATCTCTAATCAAGCTCTATTCAACGTCGCATCACGCAACCGCTAATGGAAGAGGAGATGTCACCTGATCTGACTGTGCACCCTTCAATGTACGTGGGAGCCTTTCAGTCTGTTCCATCTGATCATCGACTGTCAGCAGAAGAGTCGCCTCTAATCGACACTGAGCAACTTCCAATATGGCGGCAGGATACTACAGACGGATATTGTGCACTTCAAGGGCACACCCCGGCATTGGTATTGCAACGTGAAGGGGGAACAGCCCTGTAGTGAAGGGGGGGGGGGCGGGGGGGGGGGGGCACGGCACATTTGGTGGTGAGAACCGACGATTTTGACCCCGATGGCAACGCCCCCCCCCCCCCCCCCAGTCGTTGTCGGATAGCAGCATTCATGTCCGAAAGAAATGGGCTCCAAAGCGATGGAAGAACCATCGACTTGCTCCATATGATACCTGCAGGACGACGTTAACAGAAACGAAGATCTCGACCGAGGCGACCATCCCCAGCAGGAAGATATGATCGTCGGTTCCCCTGACAGGATTCGAAGGGTAGCGGATTCGAAGGAGACCTCTCATAGTACCATGATTCTGATGATGGACAGTAGGTGGATCCATTATCTGACCCTGTCGCTGACGTGCTGCACCCCTCATCCATCCCATTCATTCTGAGGTATGTCTCAACACAAGCCTGACTGCATGGGCCGATGATGTCAAGGACATGACGTCTGTTGCAGTAGCTAAAACAGTTGCAGTTGCTGCACATCAAGACAGATAAATGTCAGTGGTCATAGGCAGAGATCTCTTGTTCACGGCATGGCCTTCTTCAGGTCTCCCACCTCCACCAACACGCCCCAACAGTACCACCTCACTGTGCCAGGCCTAATGGATTGTACCATCAACCTCAATACCATAAGTTCTGAGGTCAAGCTACAATTGTTTTGTGACATGTTGCTGGCGGCAGATCTCGACGTCGCACTCCTCCAGGAAGTGCGCCTCGAACAATTTCCATTTATTTATGGATACCACATTTACAAGGTGTCATGCACAGGTAATGGCAGCTGTACGAACATTCTTGCGAATAATGGACCCTGATCCACAGTGTGGCCTACATCCCGTCAGCACTAGCACTTGTTATCACATATCAGGGCGTCAGGACTGTGAATGTGTATCGCCCCCTCCGATTTGGACTGGAGGAGAGATCGTTCGAAGCCGGCCGCGGTGGCTATGCGGCTCTAGGCGCTTCAGTCCGGAACAGCGTGACTGCTACAGGTTCGAATCCTGCCTTGGGCATGGATGTGTGTGGCGTCCTTAGGTTAGTTAGGTTTAAGTAGTTCTAAGTTCTAGGGGACTGATGTCCTCAGATGTTATGTCCCATAGCGCTCAGAGCCATTTGAACCGTTTGGAGAGATCGTTGAAGATTTTATGTAGAGGAGGGCGCACCCTTTTCCGAGGGAAGCTACGATAATATTTTCCTAGGAGATGATTTCAACTGTTTGCTGTAGCTACAGGATTAATACCGAACTTTAGCACATACTGGAAACTCCAACGCTTGGTGCAAGACCTTCGCCTCGTCGATACCTAGCGGAGTATTCATGGCAACAGGCAGGGATACACATACGGTACCAGACACTGGGCGAATCACCTTGACCGGGAATATGTCTGCCAGACATTAGAAACGTTTGATGCAGAGATATGGCTGGTGGCCTATACTCATCTTGATGTCTACCTCTGTATCGTTCTCTCCCACGACAGAGGGTGTGGCGGTTCATGAGCACGTGGAAGATGAATGTAGCGCTCCTGAAGGATTCAGAATGGCGGCAGAGCATACTGGAGACCTGTAGAAACTGTGTGAGGTAGCATTCCACGTTTTCTTACACGATCCAGTGGCGGCTCAATTGTTCAAAACCTGCACTGCGGCATGTGTTGATGAATTGCGGTAGGGAGGCTATGTGCTGTTGTTGGCACACCGTGAAATATGATTTTATGCTACTGTGGGAGATATCCGCACAACCACCATCGCCAGGACGTCAGGCTGAGATTCAGTGATTGCAAGAAAATATCACTATGCTTACACGACGTCATCTCAAAGTGGCTGGCTGGCTCTGAGCACCATGGGACTTAACATCGATGGTCATCAGTCCCCTAGAACTTAGATCTACTTAAACCTAACTAACCTAAGGACATCACACAACACCCAGCCATCACGAGGCAGAGAAAATCCCTGACGCCGCCGGGAATCGAACCTGGGAACCCGGGCGTGGGAAGCGAGAACGCTACCCCACGACCACGAGATGCGGGCACGTCATCTCAAGGGCAGAATTGTGCGCACATGTAATCGGGACAGAATCGGGGGTGAACTGCCAGCCATGCATCACATTATCCATGAACATTGCACATGTCAAAGAGCATTCATCCCCATGCTGGATATGCTGTATGCCAAGCGCCTGATGGTCCAAAAGAATATCGAAGACGCCTTCTAGGAACATTACCAGCAGTTCTACACTGCAAAAGACCAAAGATACTATGGAGACGGGTGAAGTCCTTCGCTTGCTGCCTTGGACCTTCGACAGAGACACGGTGGTGACCCTCATGGATCCCATAACGGCAGCAACCAACAAATCGCTGGGTACTGATGGTCTCCCAATTGAGTTTTATTTTATGTTTCATGGTGTTATGATGGCCTGATGGGTTACTATATACCATGAACTGATGAGCCATGCAGTGCTGATGCGACGTGCAGCTGTCGATGGTATCTTCATGTTGGTCCTCAAGCCATCTGTTGAAAAGGGAGTTGACTATTACTGCCCTCTTACACTGCTCAACAGAGATTTCAAGACCTGAGAATTCTGGCTTCCCGCATTCGAGGTACATCAGGTCGTCTCTGCAGACCAGACGTATATCGGCGGTAACAGTAACATGCAGAGGGTACTCAGTGATTACCACGCTGTCATCGCAGTGGTTGAGGCTTTTCACATGCGCGGTATGTTATTTTCAGAAGACTCTGATCACAAAAAGCTCTGACCACACTTTAGGTAGGGTATGTCACAATTACCTGGAGAAGATGCTGCCTTCCCCCTGTCCTTCACCAACAACATTATGCGCCTTCTGTGTAGTGCGTCATCATAGGTTATGATCAATGCACGTATAGTGGCCATAATCACTATTGCTCCCTCTGCGAGGAATTGTTGCCCTATGTTGTTGATTATGTATCCCACTGCCATGGAGCCACTGTTACGTGAACTACAACGCCGGCTGCAGGGACTTAGGCTGAGAGACCATACCTTCATCTGGCAATCGTATGTGGATGGTCTGGTGTTTTTAGTGGGTATACCACACAAAGTCCAAAGATGATAGGACTAGATTGCCCAATATGGTACCATAGCCAGAAACCGATTGAACTTGGAGAAGTCTGGAGCGATGGTCATCGGCAGCAGCCTCCCAGGAGGAGCTTGGCCCCATACACACTCCAGGATATGATTGGCCCCATACACGCTACAGGAAACGATCAAATGTTTGGGGGTTATCTTTATGCTTGACAGTTGACAGACAGCACATCTTACCTATACTCGTCTCCTACAAGGCGTAGATTTGGATGTCCATAGCAAATTTACTGCGATATTTGAACATGTCCCAGTGGCTGGCTTATGTCATCATCTATCTGGCGTCCAGGGTACCCCATCTGGCTACAGTCCTTCTGATGATGAAGTAGATAGCACGCAGTTCGCTGGCAGTCTTTGGGTGCCTCACCAGTGTGGGAATGATCATCAAAGTACAATACGATATGCTCACCCTCCTTACCACAAAGGGAAGTCTCGGAATGGTCAATGTGCGGGTGAGAGCAGCTGATTTATATGTCGCTGCGATAATGAAGATGTGGATGCACTACCATTGCATTTTCACGGGAACTCTGAAGATATGGCCCCCACCGATCACCAATCACTAATAGAGTGGCGCATGTTTCACCGACACTACCTAGCCTTGTGGAGTTTTTTGTGAACTGCCAAGTGAGCGGCTGCAAATGGCCTGTGGATGTTTTTTACCACATAACGCGAGGCCATCCCCGATATCCGATTGATAGCTCCGTACTCTCGGTTACTCAGTCAGTGGTCTGGCGTTCAATGTATGGCGCTCTTCTCGATACCGACGCCAGAGCGCCTTGGTATTTGATGGTCAACCACAAATATATGAATCGCCAGAGGCTCCATTCTACATTTATGGCAAGTTCTCTGTCATGTCCCCAGTGGCATCTACCTGATACAGATGAACACCATCTGGAATGTGGATTTTCTGTACATTAATTATCTGGGTAGTTTCTTCTTGGACCCTATCCTACAGTTGGGATGTACCAGGTATGAGATTTTACCCATTTGTGCATATCAATTTTAGGAAATGGACCAGAGCAAGTGACAGAACTATACGAACCCTCCCTTCGTGAAGACGTGCCCGGATCTGATGGTGGGTTAGAAGAATCCATGGGGGTTTTGACCGATGGTAGCATCGGGTGTGGTGTCTAATGTTAGTTCCGCTTTAAGGGTGGCCAGTTCTATGTATACTTTAATTTAGTTTTTTATTGTTTAATTACATTCCTTGCGCCTAGAGGGGCACCGTTGAACGAATCAAGACGTTTTGTTTAACCTTCCTTCCTGATCCACACACATTCTCAGTCCGGTCGGAGGCTTTATCCGCCTGGAGACTGAGTGTTGTGTTGTTATCATTTTAGCATAATCGACGCTAAAGTCGCCGAAGTGGTATAAAAAAAGGAGTTGTACTAGGCGGACGATCATCCGCAGAAGTGTCTAATGGCCAATAATGCCCTACGATCATTTCCTGTAACCACTGGTGAAATGAGAAAATGCGACGTAGGAACCCAATTTTCGTGGGGTGCTTACAAAGGATGTAGTGTAGGTTTTCTATCTCAGCTCGTGTTCTTTCTGCAATACAACCTTCACTTTATACAGGACTTGCTATACATACATACTTTCCTACTACTGGGTAGCACCCTATTTACCATCGATTATATCTTAGGCCGCCAGCCTGTCTTAACATTCAAAACCTTATGAATCAAGGGCACTCACTTTACTATTCTATCGTAGACCATCTGATTACTTCAGTCTCAAGGTCATTGGCTCGTTCATATGTATGGTAAAATGAAGGAAGATTATAAGGAGCACGTGCTCAGCAACAATAAAACATAAAAGTCAGTCAAAAGAACACACTGACTGCTCGTTAGGAAACACATGATTATGAATAAAGCATTAAGATGACATTTGTTCTCTTTCAGTTAACAGGATTCCGTGTCTAGTCAGCAGAAGATTCGGTCACACATGTTAACCCGTCAATGGAAACGTGAAAACTGATGCTGATGATTGTATGCCAGCCTCGAGTCTAACATGTAAGAAGCTACTATTCAATTCTTTGTTACCATATTCCTCCATACTCAGGAAAACCCCAGTATTTCGCGGCCAACCGCACTCGTCTAAGGTAGATGAAATAGTCTCGTCACTACCAAATTGTTTACGTGGGCCCTTGCAACTTTTCGCTTCCCGTCTAAGACTCTCTCCTGTATCAATCCCTCTCCTTCTCATTGAACTAGCACCTGCTTTCCCACTTCTTTAATAATTCACTTTATTAATTTACTTTGTGTTCTAATATGAAAGTACCGTGTGATTCTTCAATTTATCCAGGCGTATTTTATGACGAAATAAACCTAGGGTGAACAGCATGGTATGAGTGTGCACACGACACTCATACCAGGCTGTTCACCCGAGATTTACTTCGTCATGAAAGTACCACTTAACAGTATTTTTTAAATAAAAAAGAATGCTACACATCATGTGGTAGATTTGGTTCCAGCTGTCTTTTCCACAAATGAAAACAGAATGTAACACTGAACTGTATAATTTCTGGTACCAGACAAAGTTCTTTGACTGTAGTCATTGCATATACCCTCTTCTTGAATATATTTTTCTTATACTTTTATTATTACACTCTGTCACTGCAACGAAAAGTTTTCCTATCGTCAGTAATTAGTTTTGTTATACATGGTGTGAAAAATAAATACGACTTGTAAAGTATTTCTGAGACTGAATCGTAAGTGACCCTTGTTAATGAACTGGGGAATTTACCATCACAGAATATGCAGGAAACTAGAATTTCGATGCACCAGTTGGTTTTTGTCATATCTCTGAGTTTGCACACCTCCCGCACGGTCTGTCCCCTGCACTGTTGTATTACGTTTGATTGAGTAAGAGGACTGATATTTTTGGTAATCCTTTGAATGAAACACAAAATGGTGCTCAGAATAAATCAGCGCGTCATGTCGAGTGAAGCACAATTCGTAAAAATACGTGTGCGGGACTGTTAGCGCAAGAATTTAAGACCTGAAGTGCCATGACAAATTCTGCAGCAAAGTCTGGAATGCAAAACGTAATGGCATGCTGATGTGAAACGGGTTCCGCAGCGAATAAAATCCGTTAACTGTTCGAAATAGAGTTCGAACATCAAATTCCTTTTTTCAGGTGGAACGCCTGAAACAAAGTCGGCGTTCATCTGTGGAAGTGGAAGCTAAGAGGTTGTCACGTCGAAACGTAATCAAGAAGTGCTTGCATCTGTATCGTTAGAAATTTAATGTTGTGCATGAATTTAGCGTAAACATGAATTTTCGCCTTTTGAATTCTGCTGGTGTTTCTGAGTGAAATGCTATCCGTACATTTGGATCTTGAGTTTTTCATGTCTGCAGGTGATGCCTGATTAGCAAATTAGAGCATGTGAACTCGGTGAACTCGGAACATTATGCTTCTGTAGTTGGAACAGCTGTTGCATAATCTCAAGATTGGTGTTTGCTACGCAATGTCTGGCGTCCGCAACGTAACGTGATTCTCTCTACAAGCTGTTAACGCTCTCCAGTATGTCCAGAAATTGGTTAACCATGTCTGGATGAAATCGGAGAAGATAAAGACTGTGTGGATATTTCCAGCAAGACGGAGCAACAGCACATACGGTCGTGAGAACCTTGTCACCAGTTCACGAGCCGTACGGTAGCGGGAGGACCATCAGCAGAGGCAGTGCAGTCACCTGGCCGTCTCCATCAACTGATATCTCTCCCTGTAATTTTTACATGTGGGGAAAATTGAAGGGTTAATCTCACACTCTCGAAGAGCTGCAGCAGAACATTGAAAATAATATTGTAACTTCCTCTCCGGCATAACTGCTACGCGTATCTCACAGTTTGATAAATCGATCACAAAGGTGTATTGACGTCAACGATGGCTACTGCCAGCACGCGTCAGTCTCACTGTAAATGTGAGCCATGTGTGTTTAAAAAATCAGAAATCCTGGTGGACCGATTGATTGATCGATTGCGAGGAGGTGGGTGGGGGGAGGGGGTATGGGCACTAAACGGCGAGGTTATCAGTGATGCGATTCCATAGCTACACACGGAAGAGAGAGGGCCCCTAAAAGTGGAGATGAGTCAAACTAAAGAATGAGGAAGGTATAAAAGACAAGCCCAAATCCAACAACTGGGAAAACAGATGCATAAAAGAGCGGTCTTTGCGGGGGTTTGGCCATGGGTCCCATACCGAGAAAACATGAAGAGAGGCCCCAACCACAACCACCTTACCCCTGCTCCAATCGTAAGGCGGCACCTTATATCTGAAAATTAAAGCCACTTTCACGGAGGAAACTGAGGACCAGTTCAACCATCCATGAATCGTTTGCCAATATGAAATTTAAGGAACCCGGAAGACTATACTTAGTACGAAGGGCCAAAAGAAGGTGAAATTCCACTAGTATACGGGAAACCGTCAGTCTGGTTCCACAACCACGTTGTGGGGCTGGTTCGTTGAGCATGAGGAAACAAAGAGTGAGTCTGGTATGACCAATGCACAGACGGCATAAGACAGTGGACTCCTTCCGAGAAGAACCGAAGAGAGTGCTAGCCTTCAGTAGACTCCTTGATTGTGAGGAGTTTATTCTTGTGAGCAGTAGCGCACTAGGTGTCTTTACACTCTTGGGCGAAGAGAGATTTTACGTAGATCCGCATATCTGTAGCGTGAATCATCTGCTTCTCTAGCCAAACGGTCAGCCAGTTCATTCCCGGGGATGCCCACACGACTTGGGGCCCAGAGTAAGACAAGGGCAGAGAGAAGGTCATGCATAGCAGAGACCAAAGGATGACGAGAGTAGCATGAGTCGATAGCATTCAGGCTACTCATTGAGTGGGTACAAATTAAAACACTGTCTGGGGAGACCTGATAAACAAAATGGAGGATTCTGTGAACGGCTAGGAGCTCTGCTGTGAATACACTACGCGATCTGGGCAGTAAATGGTGTTCTCAGCTAGTAGGAGACGTGAACGCGTATCGTGTCTAATCTATCGTCTTAGAAATATCAATATAGAAGATGATGTCACCCTAAAACTCTGCAAGAATGACACGTACAAGGCACAAGAAAACACTTGGGTGATAGACACCTTAGGACCCTGGAATAGGTCGGGCACAATCCATATCTAGGCACCATCCAAGGAGGGGTGTGAGAGGAAATAAAGGGGATTATTCCAGTGAGTGGAGATGGAGATACCGACAGCAGGAAGTGAGACACACTCCAACAACCATCCCACCCATGAGCGGTTATCAGGAAGGAAACAACCCTAGTTTGCAAAGAGGACAGGATACATGGGATGGTCAGGGAATTGACGAATGGCGATTGCGTAAGAAACCACAAATTGGCTCCACCGTAGAGATGGTATCCCCACTTCTGCGAGGAGGCTTTCAATGGTACTAGTGTGAAAGGCTTCAATACCCAGATGCACCCCAAAATGGTGAACAGGGTCAAGTACTTTCGGAGTGGAAGGGGCCGCTGCACCATAAAACTCACTACCATAATCTAGTCTGGACGAAACCAGAGTACAGTAAACATGGGGAAGAGTGGCACAGTCTGAACCCCAGGTTGTGTGGGCCAGGAGGTGAGAGAATTAAGCTTCCGCTTGCATGTAGTCTTTTGGTGGCGAATAGGGAACAGCAACATCAGCTTTTTACCAAAGAAACGGGACTGTGCTACTACATCGAGGAGATGGTCTCCTAAATAAAGTTCTGGATTGGTGTGTACTGTGGGTCGACGACAAAAAAGCATAACCCACATTTTGGAGGGAGGAAACTGGAAGCCTTTGGAGATAGCCCACACAGAGTCCCGTTGGATGGCGCATTGAAGCCAGCACTCACCAGATTGTACCGAGTGGGAGCTGCACCAAACGCAAAAATCGTCAGTGTACAATGCCGGAGTAGCCACAGGCCCAAAAGAGGTTACAAGCTCATTGATGGCTATGAGGAACCGTGTCAACCTTACATAGAACCCTGTTGAATACCGTTCTCCTGAATCCGAGGGGCGCCGAGTGAAGTGTCAACTCAAGCCCGAAACAGCTAGTGAAATAAAAACTCGCAGACAATAATCGGAAGGGGGCCATGGAAGCCCCAGCCATGGAGGGTAACTAAAATGTGATGGCGCCAAGCCCTGATGTATGTCTTATGTAGGTCAAAAAATACCACAACACGGTGGTGGTTGTTAGTAGAGGCCTGTCAGATTGCTGTTTCCAATGTGAGTAAATGGTCAGTTGGACATCGTCGTTCCTGGAAGCAACACCTATACAGGAACATAACGACCCGAGATTCGAGTACCCAAGATAATCTGAGTAAAGTCCAAGCGTTGGATCATCAGGTTGTGAATGGAATCTGGACCTGGGGCCATGTCATGTTTAGAGGAAAGAGCCTGCAAGAATTTTCATAATAGGGTTCAGCGTGGTGCAGATTGAAACAGAGGGGGTCAGTTCAACTTGGTGTTTCTGCCAAGTAAGATGGCGATAGAAGAAGAGGACGCCGATGCCATCGCAAAGTGTGTCGCGAGGTGCTCTGCAGGGACCAATGGATCAGAACACAGAGCGCCTTGGAGGTTAAGACCCTGAGTATCTGACTGTCACAGGCGGCCCAGAAGACTACAGAGCCTGGGCCGAACCTGTGATGAAGAGGCATACGTCCCCAGGGAGAAAACATAGTGCTCCCAGCATTCGTTTTTACTCTGCTTAATAAGGTATCGAACCTTAACATGAAGACACTTAAAAGCGAGGAGGTTGGTCTGTGAAGGGCGTCATTTAAATCGGTTCAGCGCCAGTCGGCGATCCTGGGCAGTGACTGGTACATCCTTGGTCCACCATGGTACCAGTCAACCATGGGGAGGGGGAGGATCCTGTGGATAGGGGGACAGCAGTGCCAGGAGCATGAAGAATAGAGAATAGTGGCTGAGACTCCCAGCATGACCCCATCAATGCAATTCGAGAGAGAGGTGTCGAAGTTCACTGCAGACATATATAAAGGACATTGGCGCTGCAGAATGCTGAACATGGGGGCCTGTCTGCCTGGCGGCAGCAGGGGAACGATAGAATCACCGGAAAGTGTTAACTGCCACAGAGATCTTCATGGAGTGAACAATGTAGGGAAGCCACGACTGCAGCTGAGGACATCATGATAGCAGTAAAGATGGCATGAGGTGCATTGAAGTGGGTAAGGGAACCATCATTGAGAAGACACAATTCGAAGTCTGTAATAAGTTGGCCAATTAGGAGACTCCTAACCGTTGACGTGGCACTGTCCCACAGTGGGTAGCGGGCATTTAAGTTCCAGAGGAGCAGATACTGGGACGGGAGTTGCTGTATTAAGATAGACAGTTCAACATAAGGAAGTGGCCTACTTGGATGAAGGTAGACACTGCAAACAGTGATTGCCAGAATGCTGAACATGGGGGCCTGTCTGCCTGGCGGCAGCAGGGGAACGATAGAATCACCGGAAAGTGTTAACTGCCACAGAGATCTTCATGGAGTGAACAATGTAGGGAAGCCACGACTGCAGCTGAGGACATCATGCGAGAGTACCTGGAGCCTCAGTGGCAGTAGCCGGACGACCTCGGAAGATGTCTCCCGCAGCTGGAGACGAAACGTCAGGTGGAAATTTTATACATCGACCACGGCCTCTCAGCCCGGAAGTTTTAACTGAAGACTATTCCGGCCGTGAAAGCCTGCACTGTATGAGTGATTGCCAGAGTCGTTTGCAATCCAACCACTATTGGTTCCAGGTTGGTACGAAGGGGGAGCGAGTCACTAATGACATTGGTATGAACCAAAGAGCAGACCCTGTCGGATGCTGCCCCAGGGCCAGCACGGTTCAGATAGAACACTCGATAATCACGAAACATTTGAGAGTGGTCAACACAGAACTGCATTTCTTGAAGAGCAAGACACAACACAGAATAGGAGGAAACAAGATGTTGTATTTCTGGCTGGTGATGATAGTATCTGTTGCAATTCCACTGGATTATCATGTGGTGAGAGTCCAAGTTAGATGTAAAGAAGCTGAGAGGAGGTCATGTCACTTGGTCAGTGGTCTTCACCAACTAGGATGGGATGGCATTCATAAATAAGATGTCACACTCTGGTTGCGAGGGGGGAGATGGCACCTGGAGGGGGGGGGGCGGGCACTGGAGGGCCTTGTCTTGGGACTCAAGCTTCTTCTTCTTCTCTTTCAGAGGTGAAGGGGTGGTGCACACAAAGAGTACAGGCATCTACAAGATCCAGAACTGAAGGGAGCAGGCGACCTTGGGGCGCACAGATGGTGCCTCTCATGCCAGAATTATGGTAGTAGGCATCCAGCCTGAGAGACACCAGGGACAGGGGTCCTCAGGGGGGGGGGGCGGTCAGGAAGGAGGAGTGGCTCCTGGAAGGGAGTTCGTGTGAACTGCATGGCTGGTGGAGGGAAGAGTGTTGTGAGGCTGGGGTAAGGAAGAGGTCAGAGGGGAAAAGGAAGCAACAGAGGCAAAAGTTGATGAAAGTGACATTGGATAGAGACTCTCATATTTTTGACGATCCCCAGCGTAAGACAGGCGATTCAGGGACTTGAGCTCCTGGATCTCCTTTTCTCTCTTGTAAGCTGGGTCATTTGGCGAGCGAGGGAAGTGCCGAGCGAGGGAAATGGTGGTCATGACAATTGACACACATACGTGGCAGAACACAGGGGCTTCCCTCTTGGAGTGGGTGTCCACAGTCGCCACACAGAGGGTCTGCCATACCGTGGTGTGGGAAGACATATGACTAAAACGCAAGCACTGAAAGCACCTCGTGGGTGGTGGGATGTATGACTTCATGTCACATCTGTAACATATAACCTTGACCTGCTCAGGGAGGGTATCCCCCTCATAATACAGAATGAAGCCGCTGGTATTAGTGAGGTTCTCTTTGCATCAGTTTTGCACATATTGAAAAAAATGAATGCCGCGTTTCTCCTGATTAGCCTGGAGTTCCTCATCAGTTTGCAGGATGATGTGCCTCTGGAAAATCACTCCCTCGACTATATTCAGAGACTGGTGAGGGTAATAGACACTGGAACGTTGACAAGACGATCACAAGCACGAAGAGCAGCAGATTGGGCGGCAGAAGAAACTTTGATCAACAGGGAGCCCGACCGCATCTTACTTAGAGACTCCAGCAGTCCTCAACATTTTCCACAAAAAACGATGACTTTGTGATGGTGAATGTGCCCCCATCCGTTCTAGAACAGATGGTGTAGCGTGGAAAGTGTTCCATCACAAGATGGCGAGCCTGGCCCTCCTCCCATTGTGTAGCCAAGAAAGTGATGGCTGACGGGTCATACGAAGCAGCATTCAATGATCCTTCACCATTCGAAGAGTGGGCCGTTAGCGAACGGACAGATTTTAGCAGATTGATACGCTTCATGCGCTAAGCATCCGCCCTTATATCACCCACTCTGATCAAAGTCTCCCTTCATGGGCGCCACCCAGCCACAGTAAGGGCTGTCGGTAAAAGCATCCATTGCTAGAAGTTCCGAAGCTCCAGGAAGACAATTAGCAACCACTCTTTGGCACACATCGGAAGGGAACAGCTCAGGTATCAGCAGTGTGATCCTTGTGCTGTCAGCCAGATGGGTACATAACAGCCCCACTACATGGACTGGTTACACATGATGGTGACCTAGCAGGGTGAAAGGGGGATACGGCAGGGAAGGAAGAGTGGAAGGAAGGGGGGAGAGGAATCCACACTGTAGATGCTAAGGAGGAAATTCTTCCACAAATGGCTCACACTAAAGCAGAAAATTTAGAAGTGGAGGTCAGACCTCAAGCAGGGACCTATATGGGAAAAATGATGAAAGAGAACAGGCAGAAGGAATAATATTGCAAGCAGTACAGGGAACCAGGTGAATAGCTAAGTCGATATAAATCAGAACACTGAGAGAGGAGGAGGAGGGGATAACGGGGAAGGAGCGATGATAGGGAGGGAGGGGTAGGCTGAAAGAAATGCAGCCAGAGAAGGAAGAATGGGCTGCAGTCCCGACTTGGCCTCATCCGATTTTATCTATCTCCAAAAGTTAAAGGACATTTCCGAGGACTTCATATTGATACTGATGAAGCGGTGCAACAAAGTCAAACATTCTACAGTCACGGTATCAAATAACTGGTTTGTCTTAGGAAGACATGTGTTGGTAGCCTGACATGAAGAATAAATATGTTGACTGTTAATAACGTTTGTTTTATTTAAAAAGCTTTAAGAGTTTTCACACACAAAATTTGGAGGCATTACGTTTTTGCACGCGTTCATATATTCGCTGACTGTGAATTCTTTGACATCGGCTGTATTAAGGTACTACGTATTAGTGACATGAAAATCTGTGAATGACCAGGACTCGAATGCAGGTTTCCCGCTTATAGCGAGTGGTCTCAAGCACTTCCGCTATCCGTGTACGCTCCCCGGACCGACTCAAACATCCATAAGTCATATCGTCTACATCCTTATACAATAGTACACTATATTCATCACCTAATGTTAGTCTAGACGGGCATTTAGCGATAACATCGATGTCTCGATTCCACATCGTTTCATTCCCCCTGTGCGGCATTTCAATTAATTATGTTGGTGAGCAACGGCTGGTACACTCATTGACTGGAGCAGCATTGTCTTCAGTGGTGAGTTCCGCTTCAAAGTGGAGCCGATGACGAGCGAAGACGTGTCTGGATACGTCCCGGATATCCGTGGGATATAAATCTTAATGTCGCCCGTCAGGCAGCCCGACATCCAGGAGTATTGGTCTGGGTACCAGTTCATAGCAGGACTCATTTGATTGTTATCCGTGGCACCTTTGCAACATAGCGGTACGTCGACGATCTTATAGGGCCCCGTTTTGTTGCTTACATTTCATGGTTAGAGTTACTACTGTTTCTCTTGGTGCTTGCCAAACCCTGCCTTGGCCACCAACGTCGCCGGAACGCTCCCCCATTGAGAAAGTTTGGAGCACTAAGGGCAGGGCCCTCCAGTCAGCTTGGGACATTGACAGTCTAACGCTCCAACAGAGCATTATTTGACACGGTGTCTTGAGTAGTACATGCAACAAATGTATCATTGCCAAGCCGAATAACTGCTTGCGTAAGGGCCATAGGTGGACCAAGGCGTTACTGACTTGTTCAATTCGTGAAGCACTGTCTCTTGAATAAATTATCCAATTTTTCCGAAATTATAATGATTTGTTCGTGTGTACATATACATCACATCAACCGATTTCCATTATATGAGGATAATTCCTTTGTGGTGCGCCTTTATTTATTTATTTGGTATTAGATAGTAAAGAAAATCTACAAGAATTGTAAGCAGTAGTTATCCAGTTTTCAGCAGTGGCTGGATGAAAATAGCATTCATATGACTTTGGTAGCATATCTCATGTGTTAGATATCGCATAGCGCCATGCAAAGAGGAATTTAAGATACAGAGACTGCTGTAAGATTTGTCAGTGCGTGAATTAGGATATTTTCAGTTTCAACTCCTCATATCCGTATGTCCAATGTTCCTGCAGCAGACATAATATGATAAATCAAATATAACTGTTATATTTCTAATCCTTAATTCAAGAACCAGACAGTCAACCAGCTTCGATGTCTGTAGAGGACGAGGACAAATACGCGTCATGTCGGAGAAGAGGAAGTTATGGGCGCTCAACGGCTAGGTTACCAGCGCCACATTATGTCGGCTGAGCAGAACGGTTCAAATGGCTCTAGGCACTATGGAACTTAACATCTGAGGTCATCAGTCCCATAGACTTAGAACTACTTGAGCCTAACGAACCTAAGGACATCACACACATCTATGCCCGAGGCAGGATTCGAATCTGCGATCGTAGCAGCCGCGTGTCGGCTGAGCTAAATTATACTTCCCTGAATAACGTGTTGGTGCTACCAAGGTACTATCAATGTAGGGTGAAGCTACGACACCCTACTTCATGCGTCCCTGATGTCTACATAGTCCTGTACTATGACTCTTACGCGAACGTTAAGGTTGTGCAGTGCTGCTACTTCAAGTAAGGGAATATTAAACTTGTTAAATGCTACGTTTTCACAAAACGCGTTTTCAGTGTTATTATGACTTCTACATTCTCTTTCATGTCCCTAGACTTGTTCCAAATGCCAAATCATGAACAAAATGTTGCAATCATTCGTTATTAGATGGAACATGGTAGAAGAAAGATAAGCAAGGCTTTTATTCCCAAAATTTACATAATTTGGCTATCAACACAGTCTATTATATTTCAGTGCATACATCTGACTTCTTTGATTTTAAAAATGATGGTGCAACATTATTGTCAATGCAGGTGTCCAAGATCTCTAAATGCAGTATGGTCAAAGTGTCTCATACTCATCCATCTCAAGTAGATATTAAGAAATACAAGGACTATACGGAATGTAACTTCCGATGGCTCACGAAATGGAAACTACTGTGAAAATTCTATGAAGTTTTGCACAGATGTGTTGGATTGTGTCTCTAACATACCGATCGATCGCGACACGTTGGTCTTTTCAATTGTGAGGGCACAGTGAGCGCATGAAGATGCCTAGAAAATGGGGTCTCCAGCCAGGTATGAGGCCCTACTGAGAGATTTCGCCTAATGTCGTGCAGCCCACACAGCATATTTGTCTTGCGTTCCGTACTTCTTGACAATACTCGGCCGCACTCTCCAGGGGAAATGAAGATGCTCCTTCGGCGTTTTCGATGGGAAGTGTTTGATCACCCACAATACAGCCTGTAATTGTCTATTCCTGAGCTTCATCTCTGCTCACATGACCCACTGGATATGAATACAACATTTTGGCGCAGACAACGAGCTGGACACGAGCGTAGAGAATTGGCGAAAAGTACTGGTGGCTGCCTTCTATGACGAGGATATTGGAAATTGGTACAACGCTACGACAAATGTATAAGCCGGAGCGGCGACTATGTAGAGAAGCAGCTGTAAGGAGCAGCTAACTATTGCAAATAGAGAAGTTCTGGTATTCACAATGGTTTCCATTTAACGACCAATCCCTACTTAACTTTCCGAATAGCCCTCTTATTATAACTATCAAACAGAAGAACAGAAAAATGTCAATTTCTTCAAAAGAGATAAGGCCATGAATTACGGATAATGTCATACTATGCTTCATCTGAAAGACAAACCATGTCTATGATTGAAAAACAGAAATATCTGTCGACCATGTTGCCTTTTCTACGTCGGAAGTACAGGGAGCTCTGCAGTGAACTTGGCAACATCCAATCTTAGGAATATAGTTGAATAAGAAACAGAAGTCAACACTGAAAGACGTTTTTCCTTCAATTTAGTT
Source organism: Schistocerca gregaria (assembly GCF_023897955.1). Taxonomy (NCBI): domain Eukaryota; kingdom Metazoa; phylum Arthropoda; class Insecta; order Orthoptera; family Acrididae; genus Schistocerca; species Schistocerca gregaria. Next base: position 827,659,550 of record NC_064931.1, read on the forward strand.
TTGTTTTTGTCTTGCAAATGATTTTTGTTGATTACAGTTCCAATAGTTAAAATATTATTGCTGCATTTATGTACTTGTACTACCACAATTAAACCGTAGTTGTCACCATGAATACCACTTGAAACAAAATCTTTCTTATTGGCACTTGAAACTAATCAGTTCCCTGGTATGACTCTTAGAACGTTGTTAATAAATGGTTAATTTGTAATTTATCTCATAATTTTTTGCAGTGATAAAAGGAGCAGCATGATTTTATGGGATTAGAATACCTTTTCAATTTTTTGTATACAGGTAAGTTATGTACCAAAATAGAGACATTGTTTTTGACTCTCCTTCTTGAAAGGATATTTGGGATTTCTTGAAACACTTAATCACTTCCGCTATGTTTTACAAGTGCCAAAATAAAAAAGAGATGGACTCGATAAACAAAAGGAAACTTATTACTGTTGGTTACAAAACAGCATTAAGGTGCTTAAAAAAGCATGATACGAAACAGCTGGCATGCACAAGTCCACTCTGCCTCGTCCGAACAGTTTATCATGTGTTTCCTATTGAGCTCTCTGACGAAGAGAGTGAAGTCCTCAAAATGTAAAAAGAACCGGATCGCAGTAGTATGAAACCTCCCCACGAAACAAAAAATCAGGTGATTCACGTGCTCTACTGATACAGTCAGTTCAGTTCATCTCTAAGGTAACATGTTACTGCTTGTTATACAAAGCATCACACCCAGGTGGACGGCGAAGTTGAGGTTAGAAACGTATAACTGCGAAAGCTAGCCGAACAGCGGCGAATGGAAGCGTTTAATAGCGTTGCCTGCAGCCGCGAAAGCTGCCGCAGCTTTGATTGCCTGTCACAGTGGAACCCACGAACTATACCTGCAGTCAACCGGCGGTAAGAATTACAGCGTTCTGGATGGGAACAATTCTGCTGTTTGAATATCGGTAGTCGTCTCGAAACATCGACTATGTTCTGGAATAATACCTTCATCAAAAAGGTAAAGCAACGATATTTTATAATGTTACGTGATTTTTCGCGAACAAAAGGAAAATCGTAACAGGTTGCTTATATTTTGTTCACTATTGTACTTTTAGGCTTACAGGTCACGGGAAATGGGTACTAATGGTGTATTACTGGGACAAAATAAAGAATGTTGTAATCTGTTTCTCAGATCGTAGTTGCTTCACATAAACGTTACGTAAAGCCCACCAGTCTTATTTTCGCTGCACATAAATTGTTATTATCATTTTAGTTTTTATGCACTGTTTTGTAAAATACATTTATTACCTTAAGATTCCAGTAAGAAGATGTTTTCCCTCGTTTAGTGGTTTCTTGTGCTAGTCAGAGAGTTATTACGTACGTTAAGTGAAAACGCAGCGATTTCTGCTCGACAGTGTAAGGCACGATAGGCTTAAACGGAGCAAGTATTCCGTGAGAAGTAAATCAGAGGTTGAATTATATCCCAATAAATCTGTGAGGAGAGACTTGCTTATTTTCCATCAGCTGAATAACTTTGCACTTATATGCTCTTTGTAACTATTTTAATGTCATTACAGAAGTAAGCAAGTGATTTCATGTTTACAGTAAAGACAATGAAGTATGTGGAATGTAAGAGCTTGGAATGCCTTTGCAATACTGGATTTTTGGAAGGAATATAGCTGTTTTAGGCTATACCACGTAATTTTGGCATGCCTAATGCTCCTAAATATCAAAGATTTCCTTATGCGATGGCATGTAAAGAAGAAACCATTGTCTTTGTGGTTAATACTTGTTACTGTTCAGTGTGAAGACGAAATGAAAGTATTGGTCTCAACGATGATGTGTACGATGCTAACGGTATTCATTAAAATGAGAAAGAGGAATACAGTAGCATACCGCCTATAATGTTTGCGTGGAAATATTTCCTTATAACATCAATAAACGTGCTACAAATGATCGTCTTATGTTACTGGTACAATACACTGTGACAACATTTGTCACTTAAAATAGAAATAAGTGAGATGTTCATTTCTTTACTCATTAAGAAGGTGTCTATCACATGCCACTACAACCCTGTTCTAATGACAAAAAGAACATTTATTTCAAAAATTTATAATTCATAATGAATAGTTCTTGATTTAATTCTGTAGGAAGATGTTCCGAATAATTTGTATGACAGCTTCTTTGTTTCTTTCGTGAAATTTTTTTACAGTAGTCGTGGCGAAATATCTGAGGGGAGACCTAGAGAATACTTGGTATACATTTCCTGGTCATGTTATAGTTTTTTCAGCTTACCAGCGATTGCCTGGAAGACTCAAGTGACTAGCACGGGTAATAATGGCAGAGAATGGTATGAAATTATTGTAACTGCCTTATCCGAGAATTATCTTGAGCAGTTAATGAAGAACCAATTCGTGAGCATAACATTTTAGACCTGCTAGTGACAGACAAAACGTAACTTTTCGATTCAGTTATCGTGGGACAGGGAATCAGTAGTCCTAAGGCCGCTGCAGAATCACTGAATACTGCTGTAAATAGGAGTACAAAGGAAGGTAGGAAGATATTTCAGTTTAGCAATAGTGACAGAAACGGATTTCAGGTTATCTGACAGTTTCAACATGAAAATTACATCTCCAGCACTGACAATATTGATCATCAACGGACAAAGTTCACGAGCAATGTGCTTTAGGCAGGTATGTGCCTAGCAAGATTGAAAGAGCCACTGTGATTCCTCAACTGTGTTAGAAAGCTGCTACGAAAGCAAACGATGTTTTACTGGAAATTGAAACGTAGCCAAAGCCTCGCAAACAAACAAAAACTAAAGGAAGCCAAGATTAGCGTAAGGAGGACTATGTGTGATTCATTCAACGAATTCGAACGCAAAATTCTACGTACCGATTTGACAAAAAGTCCTAAGACATTTTGACCTTTTTTAAAACATTATATGAATCGAAGTCCTCTGTTCAGATACTCTCTGCCTACAATAGGATCGAAACACAGGATGACACACGAAAGGAAGAAATACTAAATCCCTCTACAACGGAAGAACGCCGAGTGACTCCTCTTTAAATTGACCCAGAAACGAAAAAATGACAGATGTCGAAATAAGTTATCTGACGATAGAAAAGCAACTCAGATCGCTCAACAGAGGAAAGGCCACTTGACCAGACGAGATACCAGTTCGTTTCTACACGCCCGTCTTACAGTACTGGTATACCATAGGTCTCTTGACAAGCGAAGTGGTCCTAATGATTGGGCAGGTCTTTCCTGTATTCAAGAAGATTCGTCGAACAGACACACCAAGCAATAGGACTACATATCTGACGTCGATATGCTGTACCATGCTGCAACATGTTTTATGCTCGCGTATTCTCCCGGGAGGTGTCCGATACAGATTCGAATAGTCGCCTAGTGAATAAAATACTAGGGTACGGAATATCAGACCAATTGTGTGACTGAAATAAACGGTTTCTAGCAAACAGAACACAGTGTGTCATTAGGAACGGAGAGGAGTCCTCAGGCGGTGAAAAAACATAGGGTGTGCTCCAAGAGGATGTTATACTGCCATTACTTTTCACAATCTATGTAAATGACCTAACAGATAAAGTCGGAATTTCTTTGAAGCTTTTCACGAATGGTGCTATAGTATACAGAGAAGTCGCAAAGGTAAACATTGTAGCGAAAAGCAGGAAGACATGCAGATGATCGATATTTGGTGCAGCAAGTGGCTATTAACCCCCAGCATAAACGGATGTAACATATAGCGAATACATAGATAGGACAATCGCCGGCAACAGTTACTTCCATAAAATATCTAGCAGTACTCGTACTGAGAGATGTGAGGTGAAACGACCACATAAAATTAAACGCGAGTGAGGCAGAAGCCAAGATAGATTCATTGGAAGAACTCTCAGAACATGTAGTACGTCAACAAAAGGAGTAGCTTACCACACAGTCGTCCGAATAGTACTTGAATGCAGCTAGTCCTTTTGTGATCTCTACCAGATAAAATTCCCGGGCGGGAAGGAGCGCCTGGTCCCCGGCACGAATCCGCCCAGAGGACTTGTGCTGAGATCCTGTGAGCCGGCTAGTCTGTGGATGGTTTTTATGCGGTTTTCCATCTCCTACAGCGAATGCGGGCTGGTTCCCCTTATGTCTGTGATTACTGCGCAAACAAGTTCTCCACGTACGTGTACACCACCATTACTCTACCACGCAAATATAGCGGTTACACTGGAGGGTGTAGTGGACTGCGGTAGTCGTCGTGGAGTTGTGGACGACTGCGCCTGCGGCGGGGACGGAGCCTCTCCGTCGTTTACAGGCCCCCGGTTAACATACAATACCAGATAAAATTGATAGAGCTAATAGAGAAGAGCCAAGGGAGACACCACGTTTCGTTACAGGGTCATTTAGCAAGTGCAAAAGTGTCACGGAGATGTTCAGCTATCTCCAGTGGCAGATGCAGCAAGAAAGGCCTTTCTGCGTCACGGTACGATCTGCTGCTAAAGTTCCTTCAGAGTACGTTCCCAGAAGGCTCAGCCAGTGTATTGCTTCCTCCTTCGTACTATTATATCTGGTCACGTGTAAGGAAGAGCCTCATGGCCCTAATCACATCAGTTTCAATAATTCAATAAAGAAATGTCTCGTGAAAAGACCACGAAGGTACGGTCAGAGACACTCGAACCCGTATGGAGACTTACCAGCAATCGTTCTTCCCGTGAACGATATTAAAATGTTACTTCAAAAGGGCGGAAGTGACACTGGTGCCCAAAGTATCATCCGTCACACACCGGAAGGTGGCTTGTGGAGTATAGTTGCTAGATGTAGGTGATGTTATTCCTGAATTTGATATCTACTGCAATCTCGCATTTACATCCATGTGAAGGAAAACGTGGTATATGTTGTGTTGTGTTGTGCTGGCGTTCGAATATTGCTTATCTTATGTATCGCGCATCAGTATCGTATTATATCTAAATTAAACGGAGAGCGTTGTTATAGGACTGAGCTCACGTTTAGAAAAAGCAGACTCAGACCCCCGCCTGATCCGTGGTTTCCCTCAGTGGCTTAAGTCAAGTACTGGGACTGATACTTTGAAAAGTATGTGTGTGCTACCCGAGCTTCTTTTCTGTCTCTAATCACCTTCTCGCCGACGGGACGATAAATTCTTATATTGCTCCTTTCATTACATAGTTCAACAAGTGTAGCAAGAAACTGTTATGTTATTACGGTTTATATTAAATGTAAAATTTTTAAAATTGCTGTTATATTGTCATAAAGTAGAACGTCAGTCATATTGACACATTAAATCGTAATATATTTTTCCAGTTTTTCAGAAGACGATTACTGTGAAACTTATCGATCTTATTGCGGTTAAATCGCTTGCATCCATAGCTCAGTGGTCAGCGTATCTCGCTCATGTGGTGGATCAGGTTCGATTCCCGGTACTGCCAGGGATTTTTCCTTGGCGGTAGGACTGCAACGGACCCGCCCGTATAGCCGTGCGTGTTAAAGTGCCGCTTGCGGGACGGGGAGCTGCGCCGGCCCTGCATTGAATCCACCCTACCAATTAACGACGGGTATCGGTTTGCTGGCCATTGGGGCCTGTATTTTAGGTAGTATCCCACATCTCAAAAGATTTATACCGAGTTGGTATCCAAGTCCTGCCTTAGTCTCACGACTCCGAGAAATTCAGAAAACTTTCGTTCACTTTCCTTTGAATACAGCGACAGCTGAGGTACACATAATCCATTCCGAGGGATAACGGGGTGCCGAAAGGGAGCACATCCGGTCACCTCTTAATGTAACCATGTCAAATCCGTTAATACCATGGCAACCCTAAGCTGATGTGGGAAAAAGCCACAAGAAAAAGGAAAAGGGATGGACTGGAATGGAGCGTACTCATACTGCCTTGTGATGCAAGTTGAGGAGCTACTAGAGTGAAAAGTATGTTCCAAGGAATGACAGAAGACTACGGTCGGGAGAGCGGTGTGCTGACCACATGTGGCGCGCCATACTGCATTCAAACGACGCCACTGGCACGGTCCCAGACGGTCAGTCGGTCTCAATTGTGTGGTATGGAGCAGTACGCGATTTTTTTCCGTTGTTTTAAATCCACGTATATGGAACTGTAAATACTCAGTTTAGTCATGCTTACATCTTTTGCATATCAGATTAGCAGATGTATTCATTTTTTTAATTTATTGGAAGCAAATAAGGCTGAGATTTCGGCCGTCCGTTGTGACCGAGCGGTTCTGGGTGCCTCAAAAATGGTTCAAATGGCTCTGAGCACTATAGGACTTAACTTCTGAGGTCATCAGTCCCCTAGAACGTAGAACTACTTAAACCTAACTAACCTAAGGACATCAAACACATCCATGCCTGAGGCAGGATCCGAGGCTGCGACTTTGGCGGTCCCGCGGTTCCAGACTGTAGCGCCTATCTAGGAACCTCAGTCCGGAACCGCGCTGCTGCTGTGGTCGCAGGTTCGAATCCTGCCTCGGGCATGGATGTGTATAATGTCCTTAGGTTAGTTAGGTTTAAGTAGTTCTAAGTCTTAGGCGACTGATGACCTCAGATGTTAGGTCCCATAGTGCTTAGAGCCATTTGAACGATTTTTAATTTGAGACTTAGTTTATAGTATAAGAGGCGATCAAAAAGTTTCCGTTCTAACGCTGTACAATGAGCCAATGAGGCAAAATCGCCGTGATCATGGAGGTGATCATCGCAGCGACGCATGGGCTTCGGCCGTACCTCAGCTGAATGGGTCCTCTTCCAGTAGGTGAAGTAGAAGATACTTGCTTGGTAAAACACAGTGTCCTGCTGCGTGAAGCCCGTAACTGCCTGCTGCATATCCTTGTCCGACAGAAATCGTCAACTTTCCAAGAACTTTCCAAACGACCAAAAGCATGAGAACTAAAGGACGGGTGCTCGAGTGTTTCCCAGTTGAGTTGGCGTAACTTCAGCGTTACGACATTTGCGACGTGCGTTACCGTAAAGCAGCACCACCCATTAGCAAACCGTTCCACATCAGTGATGTTACACAAACATGCTGCTCCATATACGTTCTTCATTCTCCGATGTACGTCTACCGGTGTTTGTCCTTCGGCAGCCAAGGAAAAGATAACAGCACGTTGGTTCTGTTTAGACACATTTGGTACTAACGTCACCATCGTTCATGTTTCCCCATTTGCCGTACGCACGTCGTGAAGACACGAATGGCACACTAATCCCTTGGCTGCGTGTCGGTGCTTATATTCCTGCATCGGAGCCGCGCTACGTTGCATATACTCCGCAGCAGGGTTCTCAGACAGAAGCTTTTTGATCGCACTTATTCGTATCCGGCATAGGTTTCACTAATATTGACAGTGATTGGCGTTTTACAAGTTTTAAGTATTGATCTCATGTCGGCAGTAGATGAAACATCGTTTTAAATAAAGACACATGAAACGATCCTGACGCTTTTATTCGCAAAATTTTTACAGTAATAACGGTGTCATTATGGGAATTGATTTTCTTTATTAATCACTGTTTCAGTTACCTTCCTGTGGGTAAATCCAGACTAAAGGTACTGCAACCATCGCGGAATCATCGCCTATCTTCGTTGATAGATATTTTACAATATGACCTCGTACCATGTCCAGAAAATGTTTATGTTAACTCAGCCTGACCGCGGAAAGCAACAAAATTAATATTTTCCTGGTATAAATATTCACTTAGAGTATCTAGTTATCCTAGATGGTACACATTCTGGCAAAGATGTTTTCCTCTTTCACATTCTATATTTACATCCACTTGCAAGCACATCTACAGATGGCGTATTGTAACTGATAACTTGTATTATATCCCAAACATTCCGTGACGAACAGAATCGCTGTGCACAGTTACGCCGTTTCCAGCTTTAACGTCTCTTCCTGCGACAGTCCTGAGGCCGATACATTATCGCGCCGCTTTTATCGCTCTTCGATCGATCAGTGGTGCCAGAATGCCAGAGCAGACAGAAAGCAAAATAAACACTACACCTTTCGAAAAAAAACTTTGCCGCGTATTTTTATGGGTTCTTCGCAGTTTTTCCGTTTTGGTAGCGAAATACTAGGCCCGAAAAGCCACTTTTAATTCTTATTTGACATTTTCTTTGCGACAACGTAGTGAGTCTAAAAATAGATGACGGGCATATTTTCAGTTTTCAAACAGATTTCATTTTCAAATAGATTTAACTATGAAACAGATTGAATTTTGAAACAGACTCACACTTTTCTGTTAATTTCGTATTTTCACCTCCTTTTCTGACAAAAATTAGAAGAAAAATTACGTAAAGCCACTAGCATACGTGGTTCATGGAATTATTTTAACAGTTATGAGAACCTTGTAGACACAGAGTTCGTTTCAGAAGAAGAGCTAACACAGTCTGACGAATTTCTGGCGATAACCGTCTGTAGAAAGCATTCAGTTGCCCAGCCAAATATTCGTCTGAAGGAAATAATTATCGCTGCATTTGTAGAACTCCGTGTGATCCACCTGTTCGCATGCGTAATATTGTGTGGCGGACATCACAAGGAACCTAGTTTCCAGTGGATGAGTTCATATTTGGGAAGCCTACAGGCCCCAAGTTGGAACTAGGCAGCACAGCCAGTCATTTGTTACTACATAGCCTATTCTCGTCATGCTTCGGCGGCCGCTATCGCGCTACTGTACTGTGTTAATCACGGGACTAAAAATTTATCTGCTACGGGCCCAGTGGGTAGATGGCTAATTTGGTGAGAAAGACGACAGAAGTAAAAGTATGGGCTTCGGCCGTACCTCAGCTGAGTGGGTCCTCTTCCAGTAGGTAGCAATCTATGTGAATTAAACACACTTCTAGGCTGACAGATGTACTGTGTCTGGGACCAACAACAGCCATTGAACAAAGAGGTCCTTAAGTAGTCCCGGTAGCCTATGAGGGCATCATCTCAGAAAAGAATTCTGAGGAACCAGTGAGGCGTAAAGACATATTGCGTACAGGATTACTGAAATTTTTGTATACGTGCGACATCACTTAGTGAAAGTGCTGGTACTGAAGTCGTCGTGCGCCTAACAACAAAAGCTTCTGTGACATGTTACTCATCCGAAACGGAAAGTCAGCTAACTTCTGTAGAGCTTACAGAGTAAATATGCGCATTAGGGCGTGTTTGAGTCCTCCTGCCGGCCGCGGTGGTCTCGCGGTTCTAGGCGCTCAGTCCGGAACCGCGCGACTGCTACGGTGGCAGGTTCGAATCCTGCCTCGGGCGTGGATGTGTGTGATGTCCTTAGGTTAGTTAGGTTTACGTAGTTCTAAGTTATAAGGGACTAATAACCACAGCAGTTGAGTCCCATAGTGCTCAGAGCCATTTGAACCATTTTTTTGAGTCCTCCTTTTAACTATTTTACTCTTCTTCGCATATTATTCGAGAAAATGTTCGTAAAGCCGGTTTTTATTCGTAATTTTGTTTATGCTGGAACGCAGTAAACAGAGACAGTCCCGTTTATTTGCTTTTTTTCCCCATAACTAAGCAGAGCCTATGCCTTAATTATTTACTTCATATTTCCGGATGGTATGGTTCTGTAAATTTTAATTTACTTGCCTCATCGTATTTGCACTTGCAGTTTGTTTACATATAGTCGAGTACAGGACAAATTTTTGTAAACGTGCTTTTCTGATAATTAAATCAACTTAATCTTGCCGTATCATTATTTGCAATGTATGAACAATGGCTTACTTTCCGTACAGTGTTTAGATTCAGGGTATGATGCGATGGATGCGATGGTTGTTACTGATTGGGAATGTGAGATTTTTATTTCAGTTAATACCCCCGGTATCGCTTTTTTAGTATAGTGTTTTGCTTTCGTTTCTGGGCTATTTGCCCACGTTTCCTCATATTTTTAAAGTAAATGTAAGAAAATCCAGTATACATAAATTGTCTTACAGTTCTACACGTTCTGTGGTTTCTTTACCTCCCTTTCTTTTTATAATATTCTATAGTCTTTTTATTTGCTGTCTGATCTTTCAATTTCGAACAAGATACGAATTCTCTTGGACTTTGTAGTAAACTTTCTTAATATGCCACAGTACTGTCTGCAATGTGGAAAGATTTCTGGGTTATTACTTATTTTAGCTATTTTGTAAACGACCTTTCTCACTGTGAAAATATTTTGATACCTGTGGTGGTCCAAGATTTCTGTAATGACTTTCCAAAATCTGATACAAACACGTTAAAAAAAGGTTAAATTTAGAGCTACAATTATGCTCATTGAAAGCTTCACACTTGCCAACATCTTTTAAACTTTCTTACACATTTCGGCTGTTTTGTCACTAATGAGTCTCATTGCGTTCTATCAGTGCTTCTGAATTGCACGTAAAGCTACTTCATGCGATTAGCTCTGCATACGTTTCTTTAACTTCCGCTTGGTATGAATGATGCCCATCATGTATTTTATTTTTCAGATAAATTTTAACTATCTACAGCTGTACTCTACAAGTTACCTTTCGGTGTATGGCGGAGAGTACTTCGTGTACCATTGTCTTTTTCAGTTTCGCTCTCTTCTCTCTCTCTGTCTCTTCTCTCTCTCTCTTTCTCTCTCTCCCTTTTCCGTCCTCAAATTTCCCAACTGTTAGTTACCAAAAAGTAGGCAGTGCTGCTAAATACCTCTAATTCCACTTGCAGTTCAGTTTAAACTCTTCATACATCTGTAACTGTTTCTAATATATGGGTAGTTTTTATGTGTTCCTACAAAACGTGCACTTCACGAATTCTGTCGATTTACCGTATATGTTCCCCATGGAAAAATTATACAATGACAATAAATGACTATGTACAGGCCAAAGCGATGAGCATTGTCTGGTGCTGTAAATCATAGATTGTCTCTACAGTAATAAACGTGTTGTTTCTAAAGAGCAAAGCCTAGAAGCGAGGCCTCCGAGCTAATGCGAGCTCTAAGAACTATTTCGTGAAAAAATTTTAAAACCAGGAGCTACTTTTGGTATATCAAAAAGTTAAGTAAATTATGATTTCTGTCTTATGTATACATACTGTTAGCATACATACGAAATAAAGTATTAAACAAAAATTACAGAGTGAGCTGCTTCGAACAGTAGACGTATGTTTATACTTAGTATCTCTTACCACTGACAACTATATCACTAGAATTTGCAACAACGGACAGCTTCGGCGATGTAAAACTTTCTCTTCAAACGATCGCAGCCTGATCTTGTAAGCTCGTGCACTTTGTCGAATTTAAACTCCAGTGGGCACTCATTTCTGTTGTCACATTAGCGGATGCTTCTCATTATTCGCCGTGACAGCCAGTTCTTACTGTCAAAAGGCGTATTTCATTTTCGCAAAGTAGATTCGACGTTTGGAATTAATGGGAATTATTAAAGAAATACTATCTTGCTTTCGCGAAACGGGAGTCAGCCATCATCTGTTATACAATATCGTACGGCTGCGATAGCAGCGCCCTTTACACAGTTCTAAAATGGGCAGTGAAAGGCATTAGAATCGTTAATTTCAGTTACGGACTGCTCGAGTGATACGGTGCTAGATTCCAGATGTGCACGAGGTGTAGATGTGTGGGCAAAAGTCAAAACAGGGAATGAATATTAAAAAGGTTTACTACACGGTGCGAAGAATAAATCTTTTATCAAATGCTGTCAAAGTCCAATGAAAGGTACATATAATACACGATGTATGGTGGACTGGACTGTTAACAGAACATTAAACATTAACCGGAAAAGGGAAAAGAATTGACTATTCGAAAGGCCCAGTCGATCTGTCAGATAGTGTGCACAAGGGACGCTGGACCAACGGTAAAAAACAAAAAAAAAAATTACGCAGAGCAGTCGACTTGTTTTGTGTATCGATTAAATCTAAATATGGCAGGGCCGCAATTGGTCGGTGCTCAAGATGGGCGCGGCGCGGCGTTGCGCGGCGCGGCGCGGCGCGGCCGGCGGCGGCGGCAGCGGCGGCGTGTTATGGCGGGGGCGGGCGTGGGCGGCAGTTGCGTGTACGCGCGGCGCGGGCGCGCGGCGCCAGCTGGCCCGCCACGCTCCACCTGCGCCCAAACACCAAATGAGCGAATTGAGGCGTGACTGCGACTGGGCTGGACGGCCGCAGCGGCGCCGCGTCAGCAGCGGCCGCCCGCGCCTCTAAAACCTGCCCCACCCTCCGCGCGCCACGCGGTCGTCCGCCACAAAAAAGGCCGAATTTTCATAGTTGCATATTCCAAAATTTAAAGGTGACGCACCGCGCATTCCCGCTATGTGTTAAAACCGGGCGCCCAGGACTCTCTTTTTTGTTGTTTCGTTTTCCTCTTTTCATTTTTTTAAAGCGAAACGGCGCCAGGCCATTGCTGACTGCATCCTCTCTCTTTTTATGTCTCTGCCGCCACAAAAACCACAAATGTTTCCTTTGACTACCACCAACCGTCTCAGGCTAGTATCGCGTTAACGTTTCGTTGTCGTAAAAGACCTTACATCAACTTCTCATACGTGTGCTGCTCCTGAAGCCATTTTGAAGTCCTTCATTTCTCTTAGCGGCTAAACTCAATTGCGGCAACAGTTAAATCCTTAAATCATCTTCTGTGTCCCATTACACACTTTAATATTTATTATCACGTTTCTTCGTGATCTTTACTTCGCATGTAATACCGTACACGACGTATTGCCTACGTACAATGATTAAAAATTACGTCTTAGGTCTTCGGTAACGTAAGAATTGGAAAAGTAATAGAGATAATTAAGAGAAAGACTACAGTCTGTTTATACAAGCGTATCAATTCAAATATTGCAATAAAAATGTGGTAGGGTAGGTAAGGACAAGGTACGGACACGGCTGCTGTAGAAAAAAAATTAACGATCTTCGACTTCATTTAGGGAATATCCCGGAGCACTGAAATCAGTAAGTCCACATGGACATTTTAACACAGATTCTTCTAAATATGTTTTGGACTACGGCCTACGGTAGCTTTCTGCAGGAATGGAAGAAGTGAAAAAAGATTAAATGAAGACTTGAAGACTAAATTTGTGCTCCATTTCATAAAAAGTGGGATAGTTAGGTCTAGAGATGGGGGTAACCCACTGAGTTGTCCGAGAAGCTTCTGTTGACGACTGAATACATTTCTTAAGGTTTTACCACTTGCAGGCACTGTATTAAAAGCTGGCGACTCAAATCACGCTGTTCTCGAGTAGCGAAACACTGAATCATCTCGCCTGATAAACTTTTTCTGCTCTTCAACTTTACTGTATCTCATGCCTAAATTGACTCTCATCTCTACCACTGTGTAATGACATGTCGTTGTTTAACCTTGCTGCAAAAGATGTAGGGAAGTACTGGGTCCATTTACTTCAAGTTTTTGCGCGATATTCTAAGATAAATTTTCAAACCACCGTTGAAATAACACCACTGCTCAGAATGACGTCAAATTGCAACAAAATACTATCGGAGCAGGGGGAAAACGTATGGCGGCAGAAAAATAAATAGCTTCAAAATGACACTATAAGCATCATAATTTAATAGTGGCCAACTACAAATGACAAATGAATCATACAACAATTCCTAAGGTGTACTACTCAGTATGCATGGGTATACAGGTGTGATAGTGTTAGTTACGTAAGCCCATCCACCATGGCAAGGTCATATCACATCAGATGGGAAAAATCGCTTATTAATTGTCCGGTGGCCAAAAACCGCTTAAAAGGCCTCAATCATATTGGTTTTTAATTGTCCTGAGGCCAAAAACCGCATTAAACGCATCAATCAAAATCAAATAGGATTATTAATTTCCGTGTGACTGGCGCAAAACATGTTCAATATACCGTCCACCGTTTTCTGCAAACAAGTTGAAATCGAGAAACAGCATGTTCCACAACAATGCAGACAAGTTTGCAATCCGAACGCTGAACACAACATCTTTCAGATAGCCCACAGCCATAAGTCACACGAATTAAAATTAGGTGATCAGGACGGCCGGTCTGTAGGGAAATGGCGGCTGATAATTCTAGCATTTCCGATGCAGTGCTTCAGTAACTGCTTAACTGGATTTTCAATGTGCCGAGGTGCGCCAACTTGCATGAAAATGATCCCATCTAAATATAGACGCTGTTGGAGAGCTGGAATGACGTGGTTACGCAAAAGACACTCATAACGCTTACTAATGACGGTACATGTAACAGGACCTTAAGCACCTGTCCCTTCAAAAAAATATGGCCCCATGACAAATGATGCCGTAAACTCCAACCACACAGTGACCTTTCAAGAATGAGGTGGTACTGGTGGATTTGCGTGTGGATTTTCCGTTCCCCATATGCGACAGTTCTGTGTACTGACATATCCTGTTAGATGGAAATGGGCTTCGTCTGCTCACATCTTCCACGACAAATCATTATCAACTTCCATAAGAGCAAGAAATTCTAAAGAAAAGGTCTCTCTTGCTGGCAGGTCAATAGGAAACAACTCGTGCACATGGGTAATTTTGAATGGATAGCAAAGAAGGATATTTCGTAGGATCTTACGCATCGTGCTCACGGGTATGTCCAATGTTCGGCCAACACTCCGTGCAGTACACGTTTGCACACTAGCACTCGTCTCCTCCTGCACTGCTGTGTCCACTGCTTCCACTGACGTCGAATCAGTTCTTTTCCTCCCTCTACCACGTTACACACCAAAACAACCCTTATTTTCGAATTTCAGAATCTTTTTCTACAGACCCACTGCAGTCATCGGACCAGTGCCTTCAGCGTCCGGAACTTCTGCAGAGCGACGTGTGCACAGTCATCATTCTTGTAATACAGATTTACAAGCAGGGCGCGATCCTGGTGTGAGACAGTCATAGCGAACGTCGCAGACACGAAAGGAGGAAAAACCGTGTACCCGGCGTGTTTATATCAACTTCAATGGGTCGTGCGCGTGACACGTGTTTTCATTTGCGTATTGCGACAGATACAGCGCCATCTACTGATCAATTTTTCACACTATTTTTTTTCATTTGCCATGCGTTTTCGCCCTTCTCCGATAATATTCCCTTGCATTTGACGTCATTCTCACCAGTGGTTATTTCTACAGCATTTTGAAAGTTTAATTACAATCACACTGTACATAAATTTGTATCTACTATTTAACGGGGAAACATTGTTAGCAAAAATCTTGAAAGGTTCTTGACCCATCTATATTAAATTCTTCACAATAAACCAATAAATATTCAGATGCATATAGATTATAAATTTACTCAAACGATAATCTACAGGTTTTCTGTTAATACCGACAGTGAGGAAGAAAATGCTGTGCTATGCTACTTTCTTCTCTTTGTCAGTTTCAACAACGATGGCAGGGCATGTAAAATATTAGGCAAATTATTTCTCCCGTATTTATTCCTTCTTCTTATAGATAATTTTAAACAAAAATGGTGTGTGTAACAATATGCTGTTTTAGTTTCTTCCTCGCCTTCCAGTTTACAGAAAATAGGGAAGTTATATTTATGACGTACCGGCTTCTGTTTAAAATGCAATAACGGAATCTGAATCGCCCGTAACTTTGTAATCCTACATATTTGCAGATGAAAACTAAACGAAATGTAGTCACTGAAGCTATTACCGTCACACATCCAGCTGCTGTAGCTGTCTCACTCATACCAGGTACTTCAATGATTGTAACCGATTATTCATTCATTTCAAGCGACCTCAATCCCCATTCAAGGTTTCGTTTGCAATAACAGTAAACAAGACTCGAGGTCAGAGAAAAGGGAGAAGGGAGAAATGTAGATGGACCGGGGGGGGGGGGGGTGGGGAGGTAATGGAGACGGAGAGTGAGAAGGAGGAGGTGAACAGAGGAAAGTGGGGAAAGGAATTTGTGATGTACTGTATATCGAACTCGCGTATATATTTAGCAAAGCATTACCAGGTTCGCTGGTTAACTTATGGAAGCGAAAACAAAGAGTCGTGGATTGAATGTCCGTTAGTTTGTGACGTACACAAATATTTCATTTCAGTTTTATGTAACAGTTTATTATATGCAAAGATTTCCAGCAGGTCTGCAGCTACAGTACTCAAGTCGTACGTGTTATCTTGCATAGAGGACGCTACTCCCTTTGAACGAATTTAAGCGTTATCTGCATGTTAACTCAGTTAAGTTAAGAAGATGAACCTGCTGTCGTCTGAGTAGGGACGCGCTGCGAATCGTCAACATTTCCATTTCTCTGTGTTCAGAGATAGAGAAGATGTTGTAAGTTACTGTAGTGCTACATATCAATTGAAGAGCGACTGCTTCTTTACTACAAGTACAACATTAGAAAGAAACGTTTACTTGCGTCGTGGAGCTCAGTTAATATCAGCGATATACAGGGTGATTCATGTACCAGACGTGTATCTGCAGTAGTTTTCCACAACATCCAGAGAAGCAAAGATTATTATACAAGTAAAATTATTTACTTTCCATTACAAATGTAGAAACGTTTATATCATTGTTGGCAACCGTTAGTGTTTAGTTTCAGTCGTTTAATAATCTTGAAACGAGTTAGTTTTCTGTATTGTTTAGTGAAAGAACATAATAACAACGGCGTACTTACGTGAATCCACATAGTAACTGTTGTAGTTTGTGGATTATCTATAAAATAGGGATGCCTTTCAAATTCAGGACAGAGGAATACGCCGATATGGTGTTTGTTTATGGCAAATGTGATGATAAAAACGTCGGTTGAAAACTTTGTGCAACTGTCTGGAATTTGAAACTTAAATTGGGCCAAGTAAATAATAAATTAAAAATTTTACAATATTGCGTCTTTGCTTCTCTGGATGTTCTGGAAAACTACTGCAGATACACGTCTGAGACATGTTATATTAGATTCACCAGATCAATAACAACAAAATAAATGGAAGTCGTGCTTTATTTTAACCTCGTACAGTTTTCTGATGGCTTCATATTAGCGAATTTTAGCAGAAACGCCGTCAATTCAAATTATAAATAAGAAACCCACTGCAGCATGAAAAAGTACATCGTACGCCGAGTTGCTTGGGGTGCCACAGCCTACAATGCACCTCAGCCTGATTCGGAAAATCTGCGTTGTGCCATATCGTAAAATGCGATCGCAGTGGCGATCACCTAACACAGCACCCTTCCCGACATTACCCAAAGTATATGGTGTTCCACCCTGTCTTAGCATGTGAAAGTATAATAACTTCGTACTAATTCTAAGCAAGCTGTGTTTGTGTAAACCATCAAGCTACTAATAATAATTTTAGATTTTTTTAAGATTGTGAGGAGCATATTAACTACAGTAAATTCATGAACATACAGCGACATGCGCTCGGGAAATACGCGTCATCAGACATGTATACGTCTGGAAATCTTGCAAAATACGGTACAAAATGCGAATACGGCTCGGAGAAACGGCTCTGCGGCTATAAGAAGCCAGTGAAAGAGTTCTCTGGGTGAGCCTTTTACTAGACACGGTTGCTTATTCTTTCTCCTCTAGCCAGCGGTGGTACGTTGATGTTGATGAGACGTGTGTGGTGACGAGCGGCGTGACAGGTGCACTGAGAATTCGACTACGATGTGTGACTTTCAAATATTCCTGTTGGGGTTGGACATGGGAAGTTTCAGATAGTCGTTGGGCTTTTAAAATTTCCGAGTCAATGCACTGGAAAAATTTCCTACATTGGAGGTCGAGGGACTTTCATTTGATGCAGACGGTGCTGGACTTCGAAATATTTGACAAACTACGGACATTGTTTTGAATCAAAGGTATGATAGTGGACTGAACATTTTTGCATTGATTAATAGCCATCTAGACTATATGTGTGACTGGCAGATTGTTTTGCATTTTTGGGATACTTTAAACCCAATTTGATTCAGATACAGTCCCTGTCAGTTTACCTTGTAGAAACGCATCGCTGTTCCGACATTTAATGTATTTACTAATTTTGCTGTTGGCATAAAGTATAAGAAAACACCTCTTCGATAGGCCCCCTAAACACTGGGGCTCATAAACATTGGAGCCTCATGCCATGCGATATTAAGTCCCAGTGAGAGGAAGTAAGATGGCACAGGCAGATGTCCAAACACGTCTACGACGATTGTCTGGTTGAAGACATATGCAACACTCATCGGTGAAGAAAACGTGATGCAATCCTGAGGGGCCCATTCGGCATGTTGTGGGGCCAATGTGTACCGCGCTGCATGGTGTCGTGGTTGCAAAGATGGACCTCGCCATGGACGTCGGTAGTGAAACTGCGCATCATGCAGCCTATTGCGCACAGTTTGAGTCATAACACGACGTCCTGTGGCTTCACAAAAAGCATTATTCAACACAGTGACGTTGCTATGAAGGTTCCTCCGAGACATAATTCGTAGGTGCCGGTCATCCACTGTAGTAGTAGCCCTTGGGCGGCCTGAGCGAGGCATGTCATCGACAGTTCCTTTCTCTCTGTATCTCCTCCATGTCCAAACAACATCGCTGTGGTTCACTCCGAGAGGCCTGGACACTTCCCTTATTGATAGCCCTTCCTGACACAAAGTAACAATGCCGACGCGATCGAACCGTGATATAGACGGTCTAGGCATGGTCCAGACGGGTTTAGTGACATCTCTGAACAGTCAAAGGGACAATATCCACAGTCAACGTCTATCTTCGGGAGTTCTGCAACACTTTATTTGATGTGTGTAGAAATTTTACATTATTAGTTTTCAGCAAAGCAGCCCGCGCTACATCAAGTGTTGTCAAAAGTAATGGGGTGGATCCATTTCTTGTGTTTGAGACGAGGTGAGCGTAAATATTCGAGGAAAGCGACCATTAGCAAGAAATCGGTTTTCAAATATGGAACGAAGAAATCTTCTAATGTCTTACATTTAAATAAGCACCAAACCATGTACGCTCTTTCTAATTTGCATTTTTTTGACTTTTTATTGGTCAAGGAACTTTTTGACGCTTCAACAGGCGGTAACTGTTTATCCAACAAAATGGATTTGTCAGTCACATACTCATTTCGGAACACGCCTTTATTGCTGATCAAATTAAACAGTTCTCTGCCGAGGAAATTTTTCTTGCTGTTTTCAACTCATGAATTTTAATTATGGAAGCATTTTTCTAGAGACCATACCAAACAGCTGCAGAAATCAATAAACCGAAATTTTATGTTGAAATGATGGTCTACTATGATAGTTTTAGTACATGAGTTATTCATTCGCATGTTATCCGCAGTCACAGATACAAGTCCTGGATTTGTTTTTGACGTGTTATCATACTCAATTTCTTCGTCTAGCTTCAGGATTATAAAATGTGCACCTTAATTAGTTAAGCTTCGAAGCCCAATTGATTTTGTGGAATTAAATCAGTAATTTAAACTACAGCTAGCATGTGCGGCTCCTCGAAATCTGATAGTAAAATGTCAATGATCTCTGTGTTTCACATCAGTGTATTTGAAGCGTTCCTTGCAGATCTAGCAAATTTCTGTTGCTCGAAATGCTTCTTCCTCATCGAGTCTAATATTGATGTGCTTCTTCTGCAACAAATAATATTTTATATGATCAGCAATCATATACAGCTGTTTGCTAAACCGTTCCATACAGTCTGTAGTAAGGTACAGCTGAAACTTGGAACATCCTTCAGTAAAACTATGCTGTACGTATTAAGTAATACTACATGTTTTATGCACATAAATTTCGTCAGTAACTCCTCCTTGGAGCAAGAATTCGAAATCTTCGTAAATGGCATAGAGTAGTTTCAATTGTTACCGTTCTTCTCGAATTTTATGAACTGTTTCTCTGCTCAGGGCATGACGTTTTTGACTACTTTGGATTAGAATGATCAACTAAATTTTCATCCAACTTCACTGTAGATGATAAAAATCAATATTTTGGATATATAATATTTTATTATTATTGGTAATAAGTTTCATAGTTGCATCCATCATCATTTCGAAATATTTAACTGCAACAAGAAGATGGGTAGTCATATTTGTTATGAACTATGCATATCGCACCTGTTTGAATATACATTATAGACAGAAAAGGCAATCGCCTTCAGTTTGAACAAAATTGCCTGATTATATCACATGATAGCTTTCAAAGAATGCATGTGATGGACGTGGCTGTGTTATGACGAGCAAAGTATGTGCCTGCCAGACAATTCATCAGCATATATTACATAATAGCCTAGAAGAAGGCATCGCAAGAGGGAAAGGCATGGACAGGGAGAGGCAAGATGACGTCGTAAGTTTGTCCTTGTGTATAGCTAAACAGATGGTAAAATGTCAAATTTTATTCAAAGTATGTGTTGCTCTGTCCTTCCCGACAGTTGAATGGTCAGCGCAGCGGTCTGTCACGTTAAGGGGCCCGGGTTCAACTCCCGGCTGAGTCGGAGATTTTCTCACCTCAGGGACTGTGTGTTGTGTTGTCCACATTATCATTTCATCATCACCAGTGGAAGGCAACGGGAAACCACCAATGGAATCACTTCCCTAGACGCTCATGCTGTGGACGTCTCCGACGAGGCTTCGCCCATGACAAGATCTGCCGTAAGACAGAACACAAAGATGTTCAAGTTCTTGCTCTCATCAAATGATCGAAAGAGTACTTTGCTCTCCTACTCTTGTGGGACACTGTCACTCTGTTTAAACTGATATTGTAAGAATACCCCAACTTTGTCTCGGAAATAACACCCAGACAGGACAATCCACATGAAGATTGATAGTCGTAACCAGAAACTTAACTGATATAGCTCAAAATGGCTCTGAGAACTATGGGACTTAACATCTGTGTTATTTCATAGTGTTTGTTTGTTGCCCATAGAAAGGTATCGATGATGAACATTTGACTAAATCCAAGCGCAATTCAACGGAATCTAATATACTTATTGCGCAAAGGTACAAAGAATATTATAGAGATCTTCTTTTGTGACTCCATTAATAAACAACCTGTATAAGCTACTAAAGGCCCGTTCCTATCCTTGTATATGTGATTTAATTTTTTAATCACAGATAAAATTTCTCATAAATGGACTGAAAATGCCACACCATCTGAAAAGAATGCAATAAGAAGTCAGCAGGCATAGCTTCGTCGATCGGCAGACTGACTTACTTTACTTTTATAAACTCGAATCTAACGTACAACTGTGACTCGTCACAGACATCTTGCTGGGCAGTAAAAGTTAATAATCCACACTAACATTAATGACAAAATATTTACTGACTATTACTTTAGAAAAAGCATGAGATGGGAGAATAATGCTGGTCAACGTAAATAAATTGGAAAATTCAAATAAACATATGCTTTATTTGAATATTTACTACATCATCACCATCATCATAAGTCATCGTTCTCATCGCTGAGCGTCGTGACCACATGAACAAGCAGTATCTGCTACAGTTGACATAGTTACATTTGGCTCCATGCCTGAATCGGCAATACTAAAATAATACAGAAATATTTCACATCTATTTGGCGAAGGAAAACAGTGATTTATAAATTCTCGATCGCGGTTTAAATATTTCACGTCAACGTACCCAACGCTGAATAATGATCTCATACTTATAGTTACTCTGCTACGTTAGTCATCAGAAAACCTAATCAGTCAAACTGCAACTAGATACAAGCCAAGCTGAAAGACAAGACAGGCAATAACACCTTACATTCGATAGCTGAGCAGAATACATACAGAGGAGAAACATGTATTTGTCAAAATTTGTTCATAAAAGATAGCTTGCTCTCTCAAAACATATTCCAGCCACCTTCCATAACACTACCAGTATCATGCACTCCTCTTCAACTGAGTGGGCGCAGAATTACCAGACCACAGCTTTTCTGATAGAAACAACTTCCAATAGGTCTCTTCGGTTCATTACTGTCTGCTCGCATCAACTCCCAGTAGCATGCAGTTTATTCCCAAAACTGCTGAGCACCGTCTAACTCAGAATGACATGCAGTACACAACATGCCATGTCCACCTACGACTTTACACATCTGACAATAATAGTCTGTCTCCGTACGACTGGTGTCATACAACTGCCACATTACAAATACCAGACTGCAACCGACTCCTGCAGGCCAGAGTGGCCGAGCGGTTGTAGGCCAGTGAAACCTACATATTTCCCATGTAGCAGAGGGGTTTCAAAATCGAGCAACGAGTGATCGAAAACTATATTAAAGAACTCCTCCGCAATCGATTGTGTGATGTCCTTAGGTTAGCTAGGTTTAAGTAGTTCTAAGTTATAGGGGACTGATGACCATAGATGTTAAGTCCCATAGTGCTCAGAGCCATTTGAACCAATCTATACGAAAAAAGACATATGATCGAAATGAAGGGTGGCTGAATAAACAGACGTCTTTCATACTATTTTATGTCCTCTCATGCTTGAAAAGGTAACTGTTAGATCTTGCTTGCGTAGGCAAGCTTGTTCCTATGGCGACTTTTACAAGACAGTGTTGTCACTGGTGGAATGTCGTTTCCTGGAACCAAGATGCAAGTGACTAAGAAGCTCTCTGTATTCTAGAACGCAGAAAAAAAGGGAATTCCCCGTACCAAGGCCATTGTCACGCAGCTAGTGAGGGAAATGTATGATAACCACTAGGGAAAATAGGATACTTATTGATTTCAGGAGTGGCACTTCCATGTAGTAAAGCAGTATACGAAATTGACGACCATGTGCATGTCATATTTTAACTTCCTTGTAGAGAGTGACGTAGCGATGATGGTTTATTTTCTTGTTAGACAAATCCGTGTGTCTCCCCACATACATTCCGAACAAGGAGAATACTGCGCCTTGATACGTAGTAACTGTGTGCTACAATTCAGACACGACCGCTATGACTAGC
Source organism: Schistocerca gregaria (assembly GCF_023897955.1). Classification (NCBI taxonomy): domain Eukaryota; kingdom Metazoa; phylum Arthropoda; class Insecta; order Orthoptera; family Acrididae; genus Schistocerca; species Schistocerca gregaria. Next base: position 827,682,337 of record NC_064931.1, read on the forward strand.
CACGACTTTATCAATCCTGTCTCTCAGCAGAAAGTTATTGTTTGGAATCAAGCGGCTGGCTTATTTCAACACGCATGAAAGTAAGAACGGACTCAAACTGAATTTAATACATCACATCATTTGCTAAAATAATTATTAACGATTACAGTGGGGTACATATGTTCTCAACAACCGTTGAAATAACTCCACAAACCATTTACTATTTTATAGCTTTTACGTAGTGTAATTAAGTTCTAATCCACGTAAGTAACTACTATTTTTATGTTATAAAGCCACAATCAGTTTAGTTGTATAGATGTTATGTTGCTTCGACGGTGTCCTATTTGAATTTGTTGTTATATTATGTGTGGTCCCCACAATAGCGCAGCAGTCGAAACAGATCAGCAGCGCAGATTAAAACAAAAATATTTGTTCTAACTGAATACATTTGGACGACATGAACGTGCCTTTTTCGGAGATTAAATAATTTTTTCATGCGGATTAAATATGAATAATATGCTTGTCGACTTTCAACTGTTTCATCTTGTTTCCATTCCTGAATAAATGGTTTACTCGACTTCGTCAGGTAACAAATATTTGCATCACCCAACGACCTTACATGAATGCGTCCTGTTGATTCGCCTCGATGGGCAATGGATCCACCTCCTTCAGTGCGAATGCACAAGTACGTCCGACCTCTTGCAGGAATCTCAGAGTAGCGAGTATGGAGGAAATGGACAGTGACTGCGAATACGTGGCGCTTAGTGGGAATATGGACCGGCCGTGATGTGTGCAGAGATAGTTCCCGCAGCTGCGATAACACAGTGGCAATGGTTGAGTCAGCCTTTGACGGCGCAACGGTTCGGACGGTGTTTACGTCTCTGCCGCATGTGTGCGCGAGAAGTGTTTACGTTAATTGTGTAACGGTGTGCCGCAGTAGTACATTGAACAAATCATGGCCTTGTCATTCAGCAAATGTACGCTGAAATTTAGTTTTGCTAACGAATATACTCGAACAGAGGCTTATGAGGCAGTACGTTATTTACGAGACGAAATAACAATCAAACTTGACGTTCTAGTGGGAATACAGTTATCCTTAGTCAGCAGAGTGGTATACGTCAACATGTGACGAACTGCTACTCCAACACCGACCAGGACTTCGTTTCTGTCATTCGGAGGGGAATGTCGGAGCGGTTACAATTGAATACGCCGGTATGAGATTATGAACAATCCAAGTTTTTGAGCTTCCATTGGAAATGCTAGAAGAATTGGTGACAGATGCCTTGCGGCCTTACGGAGCGGTTGTGAAGTATCTGCGCCAGCAGAACAGAAATGTGGGAAACACGAGTTCGAAAACAACTTATTAGACTTACCAAAACGACACAATAATACAAACACAAAAAGAACAAGAGACTCGATCCCAACTGCGGATCGACACAAATATAAAATACCAAATAATAATAATAATAGGAAAGACCCGACTCTTCACGGGGAGCGAACACAATAAGCATTTCCACAGTGTCAAGAGGTTCGTCTACTATACCAAGTCCATCTACAAGAGATCGGCCAGCTAGAAGAGACGTCTAGCCATCGCTGTCAAGACGGCAGCTCTGTATTCTTCCAAGCTGTGCGTTGAACTACCTTTTGCCTTATAAAGCCCGTTGGCGGAGGTATCTGCCAGAATTATTTGCCATCACCTGCCTGGTGTACCAAAGTAGTTCCTGGGCTAGCTGCGACCTCTGGTGAAGCTGTTCTGCAAGTTCCACGAACAGGTATCGGTCCTTGGCGGCCATTGGTGGAGACCTGGTGTTGTATTGTGTTGTGGTCGCCAATAAGTATTTCTTTTGACAACACAGACGACGTAGGTTTCCCTGGTGAAGATACGCCCTGTGATGCAGGCATCCCCTGTTGGTTGGGCGTGAAGTTGCATGCCGATGCAGTAGGCGCTACGATGTACGAAGTGGGCGACCTCAGCAGGTTCTATCCCATGTGGCTGCAAAATGGGCGAGTTTGATAACGTATCTTGTCCTCCATGGCGTCAGACAAATACGGATCGAACTACGAAAACATGTTCCGTCATACCTGTACATCACTGGCTGCAGAGCTATTATCATCTATGACACACAACCACGAATGTTCTCTGGATGTGGGAAGGAGGGACACATACGTTCTGAGTGCACCCAGTGATGATTTTTACAGCTACCACGGGATGACCAGGCATCCGAAGATGCTCCCCATGGCCTATGTTGTGGCATTATGCGATGAAGTAGGCCGCGCGTCAGTAACGTACCGGAACTTACAGACAGAGGCGGATCATGGCGACCCACAGAAGGAAGACGCGCTGGAACGCCTACAGCAGTCACAGGACGAACTTTCTTCTGGGGCGATCGCGGAACCCCTTCGGATACGGACGTCGATATTTCGCCGGCGCACGACTCCGACGACCCCCCCCCCCCCCCACAAACATCAAGAGGCCAAGCTAACCTCTGATTCCGAGGCTCGGCAACTGAAACAACGGTCACCGAAACGCCGAAAAGAGCGCTGCCTCACGGTGGAGAACGACCAACCAGATCCAACAGGCGATCCTGAGGCGTTGCGGGATACAGTGAGCACGACCATAGATACAGAAGAACTTCCTAGCGTGGGTGCAGGGATGGCAACGCAACCTTCCCATCACAATGCTCCAGAGACCGCGGAAGCTCCGATCGACGGCAACAGGATACTGGGTAGAGTATGGCGCATACAATGCTCGACAACGATGGGCCGCTAGGGAACTGGTCACAAGAGCCACTCCAGTGGGGAACAAATGGTGCTGGAGGAGCTGCACCACACGCTCTCGGCAGGGGACGGTAGAAAGAATGCAGCCAGTGTACGGAAGTATTAGCAACCGTAAGGTGCCCTATCTACGATGACAGCCACGCAACAAGCTTATCGGATAGGGTCTGTTAACATAAATACAATTGGGACGCCTGTAAAAATCAAGATGCTCAGTGACATGTTAAGGACTACAGACATAAACACAGCGCTGGGAGCTCGGGTGCTTCCCCTCTGACTTTTACGGTTATGAGATTTACTATTCCCCTTGTGAAGAGAGAAGCGTTGGGACTGCCATACTACTGAAGGAAGGGATACGTCTAAACGAAGTAAGGCATTTGCTTTCGGCCCGTGGTACGGCCGTCACCATAGGTGGAGTACGCTTGATCAGTATATACGAGCTGTCTCGCTCTGATAAGAGAAGGTAACTCGCAGAGTTTTACGCCCATGAGGATGCACCGTTGTTCCGAGGACGATACGATGCTTGCATACTCAGCGTAGATTTTAATTATGTGCTCGACAGGAAGGACCAACATACACTCCTGGAAATAGAAATAAGAACACAGTGAATTCATTGTCCCAGGAAGGGGAAATTTTATTGACACATTCCTGGGGTGAGATACATCACATGATCACACTGACAGAACCACAGCCACATAGACACAGGCAACAGAGCATGCACAATGTCGGCACTAATACAGTGTATATCCACCTTTCGCAGCAATGCAGGCTGCTATTCTCCCATGGAGACGATCGTAGAGATGCTGGATGTAGTCCTGTGGAACGGCTTGCCATGCCATTTCCACCTGGCGCCTCAGTTGGACCAGCGTTCGTGCTGGACGTGCAGACCACGTGAGACGACGCTTCATCCAGTCCCAAACATGCTCAATGGGGGACAGATCCGGAGATCTTGCTGGCCAGGGTAGTTGACTTACACCTTCTAGAGCACGTTGGGTGGCACGGGATACATGCGGACGTGCATTGTCCTGTTGGAACAGCAAGTTCCCTTGCCGGTCTAGGAATGGTAGAACGATGGGTTCGATGACGGTTTGGATGTACCGTGCACTATTCAGTGTCCCCTCGACGATCACCAGAGGTGTACGGCCAGTGTAGGAGATCGCTCCCCACACCATAATGCCGGGTGTTGGCCCTGTGTGCCTCGTTCGTATGCAGTTCTGATTGTGGCGCTCACCTGCACGGCGCCGAACACGCATACGACCATCATTGGCACCAAGGCAGAAGCGACTCTCATCGCTGAAGACGACACGTCTCCATTCGTCCCTCCATTCACGACTGTCGCGACACCACTGGAGGCGGGCTGCACGATGTTGGGGCGTGAGCGGAAGACGGCCTAACGGTGTGCGGGACCGTAGCCCAGCTTCATGGACACGGTTGCGAATGGTCCTCGCCGATACCCCAGGAGCAACAATGTCCCTAATTTGCTGGGAAGTGGCGGTGCGGTCCCCTACGGCACTGCGTAGGATCCTACGGTCTTGGCGTGGATTCGTGCGTCGCTGCGGTCCGGTCCCAGGTCGACGGGCACGTGCACCTTCCGCCGACCACTGGCGACAACATCGATGTACTGTGGAGACCTCACGCCCCACGTGTTGAGCAATTCGGCGGTACGTCCACCCGGCCTCCCGCATGCCCACTATACGCCCTCGCTCAAAGTCCGTCAACTGCACATACGGTTCACGTCCACGTTGTCGCGGCATGCTACCAGTGTTAAAGACTGCGATGGAGCTCCGTATGCCACGGCAAACTGGCTGACACTGACGGCGGCGGTGCACAAATGCTGCGCAGCTAGCGCCATTCGACGGCCAACACCGCGGTTCCTGGTGTGTCCGCTGTGCCGTGCGTGTGATCTCGCAGTGTCCGGAGCAAGTATGTTGGGTCTGACACACCGGTGTCAATGTGTTCTTTTTTCCATTTCCAGGAGTGTATTAACTATACCTCTAGACAAAAACTTAGGGAGCTGGTCACCGGGACGGAATTAGTCCATACATGTGACCTGAAGTGTCTGAACCAATCGGAATATAAAATGAGATTTTCACTCTGCAGCAGAGTGTGCGCTGATATAAAACTTCCTGGCAGATTAAAACTATGTGCGACACCGATACTCGAACTCGGGACCTTTGCCTTTCGCGGGCAAGTGCTCTACCATCTGGGCTACCGAAGCACGACTCACGCCCGGTCTCACAGCTTTACTTCTGCCAGCGAGCACTTGCCCGCGAAAGGGAAAGGTACTGAGTCTCGGTCGGGCACACAGTTTGAATCTGCCAGGAAGTTTCAATCGGAATATACATTTTTTTACGAGCCACTCCGCGAGCCGTTTGGATCAGATCTATATTTCAAAGAAGTTAGCGATGTCGACGGTCTACGCAGAAATCTGGCCGAGCACGTTTACAGGCCATAAGGCATATATTTGTACAGTTACCCTTGTTAGACAGCAAGTATGGGGATGGAGGGGTAATTGGAAGATGAACGTCTCCAACATGCGTGATGCAAAATATCGACCATGGTGGTGGAAACGTGACATCGCTAACTCCGTCTAAGAATTGTTATGGTTCTGTCCTGCAGTGATGGATCAAGTGCGTGAAGCTAGCTTTGCGGAGGATGTTAATAGGTCATGGGAAGAAGGTTTTTCAATGGCAGCGCACGCACGACCTCTGACTTTTACTTTACGGTCCTCCAGGAACTGTTCGCTGAACCACCTACACCAGCCGTCTACCGAGTCAAGCGAGGTTGCTTCAACATGCGAGACTAAGGATTGCGGGTACGTATGGACGCACGAGGTCGCAGGAGTGCCAGCCCAACGAACTCCCCTGGATGCACTATATGGCAAAGGAAAGAAGAAGAAGACGAAGGACGTTAATTCGTGAGGTCGATCTCGGCGATGGCCGGTTTTCAACAAAAATGTGCATATTACAGGCGTTCACGTATCAATTTATCAGATTCTATGCGAGTGACGGGGAGGGACAGAGGCAGCTGGGGACCGTCCTGGACGAGACCCCAGACCTGACGCGTGTGAACGGGGACGCGGACGTGTTATCTGAAATTATGTCCAAGGAGCTGGAGAAGGCGATTGCACGAGGTGCCTCGAAGAGTTGCCCGGGTCCTGATGGATTCCCGTTGACGTTTTACCGTGCCTTTGTGACCATGATGACACCGATGTTATTATGGAAGTTTAATGAGCTTCTGTGGCAAGAGGCCCCGGTTCCCGTAGAATTCACGGAAGGTCTCGTGATCCCGATACCCAAGCCACGTGGTGGCAAAAGATCATGTGATTATCGCAACCTTATACTCCTTAATAGATTCCGATCTTGTCTTTGATCTGGTAGATCATGTGTACCTCGCGCTGGTAATGAACAGGGTGGATGTCTCGCCATTACTGACCACTGCAGTGATGCGGTTGTTGGACGGCGCCAGATCAGCGATGGTGATCAACGAAGGGAGAACAGAGTGTTCAAAGATTATAAGATCTATCAGACGGGGTTGCCCCTTTTGATCCACCTACAGGCGATCGCCTTAGAACCGTGCCTTCAACGCTGACTTACCGGTATCTCCCTGCGGCGTCTATCATTCAAATGTAGAGCATACGTAGATGACCCTGTGTTCCTCGTCCGGAATGAGGAGGAGACTCGATCAGCACTCGACTCGTTATAGACGTATGGGATGGCAGCTGGCAACGACGTCAACTTCCGAAAATTACAATTAAATGTGAGGCGTGAACTAGAAGCAGGAAAGGAAGGACTCTTACCTGTGGTGCCAACCCTCCGATGTTTGGATATCGCTTTTCATAAGTAATGACTGCGGACAACTACTGACGGTTGTTGTTCCGAGTTCGTACGTCAGTACGACTAAACGCCTAATGGTCGATAGATGTGCTGCAGCGGGAGTCACTCGTCAACTTTTATCTCGCTCCCTAGATGTGCCACCTGACACACCTTCTCCCCTTGAGGCGCACAATGGCTATGAGTATTCAAGTGGCTTTTGGGTCTGCTATATAAGCTTGGGACACCTCTTTAAGGCGCAGTACAAGACGCTTACCCTCCCAGCACGGGATGGGGACGTTGGTTTAGTCAACGTACACGAGAAGGCGCGTGTCATGTATATTGATATCATGTTTAAACAGTGGCCCAACACGAATCACTCCCTTACGAGGACAATTATCGAAGAACTGATACCAACACCGCATCTCCCTCAATCAGTTTCGGACATATATAGCCGCCGTTAACATATTTTCGCACGTCCATCGTTGACCACAGTTACGCAAGGGCCCAGTTACAGACGTCGCGACAGCCGACATCGAAGAACGTGTACCATCTGTTTCTTCCACAGATCGCACGGAACAGGTGGAACGGAAGCATCCTGCCGTGAACTGGTAAGTGATGTGGGGCACGGTACACCACCCCCCCCCCCACCCCCACCTATCTACAACAGTGCGGTCAACATTGTACATTCTAGTGAACCGGAAATACCCACTAAATGAGAGAAATTACACAATAAATTTGGCGGATTCGCCCATGTGTCAACAATGCGGCATGCTGGATAGTGACTACCGCCGGCTGGTCTGCGGCGAGGGGTAGTCTGGACTCTGGCAAGGAAGATCATAGCGTTCATGTGGTGCACTATACATACAGCAATATTCTCCGACCTTGCATTTTTTCCAGAGAAAACATGTTTTCTGCATCATAAGACGAACGCAGTGGCGTCGATCACAGGAATGACGTTCCTTAACATATATCGAGAGATGCTTGTAAACGTACTGAATTATTGGCAATACTTGGAAGACGGACCTACAAAAGTGTTACGGGTACGGAAGTACAAGGACGTGTATGCAAATTTCCTAGGAACGGTTCTTGCGGGCCCGCCAGACAGTTGGGGTTTGCCGGGTGAGCAAAGATCAGCGGCGGTGCTGTCATTTGTGAGACCGAGCAGGTAAAGTGATCACCTAAAGAAAAATGTTTAAGTGTGCGATCCAGGAAGAATCAACAGTTGCAAAGCTAGCAATTGAATGTTTCTTTTAGTTTTATTTTAATCTACATAAATACTTTTTTTAATGTTGAAGGGTGCCGGAGGTGACACCAATTTGACTTTGTTGTTATTTCTTGCTTCTTGGTACTATGGCACACCGAGGTTCCTTCCAGAGCAGACATATTGTTATAAGGACAAACTATGATTCTGTGAATAATAAAGGTTTCTGTTTCTCCTACCTTCCATAAAATAAAAGTGGTCAGAGCATCTGACAAGAAAACTTCACTGGAGAACTTGCCCACGAAAAAGAAAGTTCGTAGGAAAAAAAAGAAAAAATGATAAGGCGAACAAATAAAAAAAATTGTTAACCCACCTGCCTAGTAAGCAGGAGATCCCGGGTTTGAATCACGCAGTAGCACACATTTTTCGTCTTCACTGTTTCCGTGTAATGTCCCTATTCAGCTGACAGCAGTTATCCATTTTCTTTCATTTCCTTTGGCTACAATTTACGTATCACCTTATGTTACAATTTTCTGCCGTTCTAGAGAGATGTAAGGCGCCTGAGGTCGAATGAAACGTCCAACTGAACTGAAACTATATGCGTGACGCTAACTGGCCCACAATAGACATTATGAAAATCATGGTCAAAGTATAATTACAAATAACATAGCCTGAAACATCAACCAGCCACAAATATAGTTTCTAAAAGGTGATTTAAATCAAACTATTACCAGTTTCGGATTTATTATTAATTCATATTCATAAGAATCGTATGGACTTTCTTACTTTGAGCCTGGTTTTGTGATCCTCATTGGTTTTTTGCAGTGGTGTATATTTCTGAGCGGCGAATGGGGCGTATATTTACGTTATTCATTGTACAATTTCTACATTTTGAACGGTGCATCAACTGCTCTGAAATTCTCGGAGAACTGCTTAAATACACATCATTCTACGTTTTATGGCAGCACACACGCTCGTCCTTCACTTCCGAGAATACTTGTGGCTGGTAACTGTTTCAAATGATAAACCCTATACATATTCCTTATATTTCTGCAATACATTGGGACTGACTTTGTTGAAGATTTTATCAACAGCCCCTCTCAATTACGAATTAAGAAAATTCATCTTCCGATGAGGGATATCGTTTTGTAATTACTGCCACGCCGAAACTTACTGAATCAATTTTCGTCTTCAGCAACACAATCTAAAACCATAGGCTCAGTTCTAAACAACAAGTAAGTAAACCGGAGAATCATCTCTTCTACGAACGTAAAGGCAGAGGATTTTCTTTGCGGTTGCTTCTGTTTGTCGTGTCGCACAGTGAACCACGGAGTTGAGGGAAAGACAAATATTTGCAGGCAGTCATTTCCTCTGTAGATAAATTTTGTACACGCACGACGTAATCGATCTACGGCGAGCAGAAGGCGAGGATGGCATTCATTAGAGACAATAAGTCGCGCACGTGCCTCCGCCGCTCATTTCATTAGGAAGACGGGGTAGGGGACAACTGATTGTTAATTTGACAACACAACTTGACAGTATTTGGATAACGCGGCCGCCTGGTGAATGCAAACTCCAGCGTGCCTTCTGTTGTTCCATCCGCGCTGTTTTTCAGACGTAAGCGAAGTTTTCTTTTTCTCTCACAATTGAAGAAAAAAGATCTGTTCCAACTGTAGCTACCGATTAATCGCTCGTGTTTTACGAGCGCAGCCACATAGCAGGCCTGTGGTATTTCTCGAGTAGGCAGCCAGAAAAGGGCGCCAGATATGAGGCCCCGACTGTGACACGCAACACATCTGCACGCAAAGAACAAGAACTACAGGTGACTAATTTTCTTCATCAGTCCGCCCCGCTGCTTCTTTTTACTACAAATTTATAGTTTTGTACCGTAAAGAATCCCAGGTGTACTTTCTTTTTGGATCGTTTCCTATTTTTGTTGCTGACACATAGTGTATACCAGTGACCGGATTTCTTTGGGGAAATCAGAGACTTATTTCCTGGTTTTATCGTTTGCTTCTTTATTTAAAGATAAATAATCTCTCATCGTAGTATATTCAGGAAGCTGAGACATATCTCACTACTTATGCTGTAAAATTTATGGTATAATCTAGTCAAGATAAATCAACACTGGGAAAGACGAATGAAATTGTCTCGTACTGTACTGAGTTGCCATTTGCTGGATACTGTCAAACATTTGGGTAAAATGTAGTAAATTCAATTCTGTGCTGCTCGAAGGATCGCAAAATATGAAAAAGCGATAGGACCAGGCGAAAGCCAGCGGAATTGCTCAGAAGCGTAGACATTAACAAAACACTACGTATGCAAATTTCCTTGTACTGTATTAGGGTCATTCAAAAAGAAACGATCCGTTGGTTGTAAAACAAAAACTGCTAAAGGGATCGTAAAACCGTCACCTGCTGAAAAAGGTATGGTCCCTATAAGAGCACTGAGGACCGAAACTGGACACTAGTGACATGGGCGCTCAGTCACGTGTTCACAGAGCGAGCACACACACGCATCGACTGTCCATTGCACTCAGTAGTGCTGAAAACATAGGAGGTTTCAAAAGAATAGTAATGAAATGTAGGCAATGGCATTGCAATCCATTCAATTGCTTTCATTCTACAGATCTCGACGCCTTTCTTTTTTAATGACCCTAATATAAATGAATTACCGCAAATAAATAGTACAGTTACAAACTCAAGAGTAGGAAAGGAATCAAATACGAAACGCTGCACTGACCGGACCTAATGCTTAGCCTAATAACTCATGCACTCAATGTCAGGGGAACGTAAGATTAAAAATTATTGAAACCTGTTTGGATTTAGGAATGTCTGTTTTTTCGAGAGGTAGCTTGCTTCTGCTCAGTTTTAAGTACGTGATGTAAGTCAATTAAAACCTAGAGAATGAGACAGAAAAATCTTAAACATACGTGTGATGTCATGACAGAGAAAAGTAACCCATTCTTTGTCCAGTGAAAAACTAATCAGGTATTCCTGCAAGCCTGTCTCACTAGCGGACCGCACCTACCCGGAAATTTTTGGTCTATGCTGGGCCTGGCCATAAATGAAATAAGAATTCTAGATGACCATGCGTGTAGAAAAACAGCATTTTGGGAGTGAGTTGGGTGAAGCATCACCCATATATGTGAGCGTTGAGCGTAGTTTACGTTACGTACAGCGTTTGACGTAGAGAAAAAGAATACACCATTGTAATTCGAGGGTCGTGTCCATATGCGGAAATTTCTGGTTATTTTCAGTTTGTACGTTACTTGCACTGCCAACAAACCGAAATAACACTCAGTATGCTGTATATACTGAAATTATCTTAAAAGGCATGAACAGGAAACGCAAAGGAAAATCTGATGAATGAGTACGTAGAAAAATATACTGACGAACCAAAACGCTATGGCCAGCTGCTTAATAACTTGTTCCATATTCGGAACACAATACGTCCCTGATTCCGCGTATCATGAATTCGTCAGTTTGTTGGTAGTTTTGTGGAGTTATGTCGCATCAGATATCCACTCACATGTCATGTAATTTCTTTAAATGGGAGGGCACTGATCTGCGTATGCGGTGATGTGCCTGATAGCGACCCTGATGGGTTCCATTGGATTCAGATCAAGCTAATTTCGTGGCCAGGGGATCAACGTGAGTACACTATCATGCTCTTCAGACCACTGTAGCACGGTTACGGCTTTGAGACACCAACAGTTAGCACGCCGGCGGGGAATACATCTAGCATGGAGGGATGCCGGTGGTTCAGAGTTGTGTCAGTGACTTCGATTACTACCACAGGTACTATGCGAGCGTAGCAGAATGTCTCCTCGTAGTACAATACTGCTCCCGCCTGCCAGCCCCGCCGTTCGCGTGGATGACGCCGTTTGTGGAGACGACCATAGACCTGGTGTAGTTAAAACGTGATACATCCGACGAGGCGACACGTTTCCATTGATCCACGGTCCAATCTCGAAGGTCCTGAAGCCAATGCAACCGACGTTGGGGGTCGCCTGCTGCGGAGACCCATGTTGAACAAGGTACGAAGGACGGTGTGTTCCGAAACACTTTTGCATGCACCAGCGTTGTGCTTTTACGGCAGTGATGCTACTGATCGCCATCTATTCGCTTTACAGAGGAGGCAAGCTACCACACCCTCCGTTCTGATAAGAGTCGTTGACAACAACCGCTTATCACGTACTACAGTAGCACGTAAATATTCGACCAGCTACGCCGTTTTTGAGATACTCGTTCAGAGGGTCTGGGTAATAATAATATCACCTTTGTCGAAGTCGTTCATGACAACAGATTTCCCCATTTGCGGTCCGTGTCGTCGCTAGAATGGTTCCCCATCCGTCTTTGACCCACTTGTTTACCTTCGTTACCGTGTCACGTTCCCGCAACGCCATCAGACGCCACCCACCCTCGCGGTGGGCAGTGATAATAATGTTTTGAGTCATTAGTGTATAGAAATGTCGTCATTGATTCATCATAGCCTAGGAATCTTTCAAAAACATTACACAAAATATTTCTGGCCGATGTCGTGAAGTGTTACATGAGGGAGAACAATTTTTTTCTGATAATCGACTCGCGTGGAGTACAAAAATATCCACAATTATACGACGACATTTTTCAAGATAAAGAAGGACTGCCGTCATCTAATAATGTTTCTTTGGTCCCTCCCCCATCCCCAAATGCTCTCGCTAGAGAAAACCCTGAGATGTCAGTTTTTATAATTATGTAAATAATTTGATGAAAAAGCTTGAAAACTGCTCTTATCGTATCGAGAAGAATGCATCAGAACACATCGCATTGTCAATATTTGGTGGAATTATACGTTACGCATGGTTTGCTTCCACACTGTGTGGTGAGAGAGAACTTTTATGGATGTAAATTAAGTTAGTTTTTTATACAGACTTTAAAACCACCGTATAATTGAAAAATGCCGCATTTATAATGTGTGCAAGATGCCAAATAAACAATATCTTCCCTCCAGCGCGTGCAAATCACCAACCGTACAATGATAAAAGTATCTAATTCTCTGTACGGTAATCTCTTTTATGCCTTAGAGTCCCTTCCTAGAAATTTATTTGGAAACTCAAATTTTTATTGACATTTCCTTTTCCCTTTTATGAAAATATTAACAACCATTATGACTGAGCATCATTTCGGTTTATTTGCAGCGTGAGTAACCTAAAAGTTGATAAAAAGTACTGCGTTGAGACTAGACCCCTCTCCACGACCCTCAGATTATGAGTCTGTTCTCTTTCCGTTGGGCCAGTCGGAGCTTGGTAACTGCGGTAGCATAAATGTCTTATGCTTCGCCCGATCCGCGCAGAAATGCTATTTTTTTTTCTAAACGCTTGGTCATCTGAAGCTCCCAGTTCTGACTCTTTGATTTAAGGCCTAGTCAAGGGAACACTATAAATCTGGGCGAAATCTTCGGCGACGATGAGTAGGTGCGGATCCCTTGTTCGGGGAGGCGGGGGGGGGGGGGGGGGGGGGAAGGGGAAAGAAACAAAAATAAAAGCAATCAGAATAAAGTGGGACTATGTCGGTAATGTTGTTTGTTATTGTATGTGTAATTGTAAACACAAAAGCTGTATTTTCTTATCGTAATTTCGTTTACGCAAAGATTTATTGAACAATTACTTTCGAATGAATTTAAAACATAAAGGATTATATAATTCAATATGAAACACATTGGTTATAAATACAGCGAATGCGTTTAGATGCATGAGTACAGGTAATGTGCTCATTGACACCTTAATATGTGCCCATTCTAGTGTGGTAGAAGTTGTTTCTCTGTGTCTTACCGTCTTAGATCTACATCTACATCCATATTCCGCAAGCCACCTGATGGTGTGTGGCGGAGGGTACCTTGAGTACCTCTATCGGTTCTCCCTTCTATTCCAGTCTCGTATTGTACGTGGAAAGAAGGATTATCGGTATGCTTCTGTGTGAGCTCTAATCTCTCTGATTTTATCCTTATGGTCTCCTCGCGAGATATACGTAGGAGGGAGCAAAATAATGCTTGACTCTACGGTGAAGGTATGTCTCGAAACTTTAACAAAAGCCCGTACCGAGCTACAGAGTCTTCCACTGGAGTTTATCTATCATCTCCGTAACGCTTTCGCGATTACTAAATGATCCTGTAATGAAGCGCGCTGCTCTCCGTTGGATCTTCTCTATCTCTTCTATCAACCCTATCTGGTGCGGATCCCAAACTGCTGAGCAGTATTCAAGCAGTGGGCGAACAAGCGTACTGTATCCTACTTCCTTTGTTTTCGGATTGCATTTCCTTAGGATTCTTCCAATGAATCTCAGTCTGGCATCTGCTTTACCGACGATCAACTTTATATGATCATTCCATTTTAAAACACTCCTAATGCGTACTCCAAGATAATTTATGGAATTAACTGCTTCCAGTTGCTGACCTCCTATTTTGCAGCTAAATGATAAGGTATCTATCTTTCTATGTATTCGCAGCACATTACACTTTTCTACATTGAGATTTAATTGCCATTCCCTGCATCATGCGTCAATTCGCTGCAGATCCCCCTGCATTTCAGTACAATTTTCCATTGTTACAACCTCTCGATACACCACAGCATCATCTGCAAAAAGCGTCAGTGAACTTCCGATGTCATCCACCAGGTCATTTATGTATATTGTGAATAGCAACGGTCCTATGACACTCCCCTGCGGCACACCTGAAATCACTCTTACTTCGGAAGACTTCTCTCCATTGAGAATGACATGCTGCGTTCTGTTAATTAGGGACTCTTCAATCCAATCACACAATTGGTCTGATAGTCCATATTCTCTTACTTTGTTCATTAAACGACTGTGGGGAACTGTATTGAACGCCTTGCGGAAGTCAAGAAACACGGCATCTACCTGTGAACCCGTGTCTATGGCCCTCTGAATCTCGTGGACTAATAGCGCGAACACATCACAGTATTTACTGCCTGATGTTTCCTGCACAGTTCTGACTGCACTGCTAAGTAGACTACACTTGTCGGTATATACTACCCGTTTTGCGTCCACATGTCAACACTTCAATACCTGACCTGCTGCCCAGGAGAAAACAAACATTAATACTGGCTGGCTTGTGCTATGCATACTTGTATTCCCTGACCAACCTAAAAACATAATACTCGTAATGTCTATAATTATTAGTCTCTAAATGAAGTAAATACTGGTGTAATTTTGTTCAGTACACTGTCTTCAGTCATCAATAAAAGTACCTGCACGTACGCCTTTAAAGCCGAAATACAGAGCACCAAAAATTACTCGGCAAACATTGACAGCCGACTACATTTTTAATTGCCAAAAATTATAGAAGATCACGTCCTCAGACGGATGATGAAAAACCAGAAAGCTGTACACGGTGGTCAACATAGTTATTCATTATTTAGCAACATGTTAATACCTCTCTCATTCAGACAACTGTACTACGTGGTTCAGAGCATTTACTTCATTGAGGTGCAGTTTTCAGCTCCATTATTGGAATAAATAACTCTTCTTCATGCGCATATGTAATATGAACTATCACTAGAGAGATGGTCAGCGAGAGGGATGCGAGTTGCCGTTGATTTTTACGTTAATAGCAGATTTCGCAAAGGCCTCAACAGTTGGTGCGTTTTCGAATATCACGTCTCTCCCCACTTAAGGAACAACGTGCGATCTGTTTATTGCAGTTATGGAATTTGCACTGCATATGAAGCTGGAATCGCTTTTCACCCCGTAAATTTTTTCTACATTTTCCTGGGAAGAGTAGGAGAGATTTAGTATGACAGAATGTCCTAATTTCACAGACTATGACAGTTCGGCGTAATGGTTTGTCTGGGTAATTAATTGCTTGTCAGACATATTGACTATAGCGACGAAAACTGATACGATACTCACATGTCGACTTACATGCTACGGTTACATACTGTAAGTGGTCCCGGGGCTAGTCAATGTCCTGCAGTATATAGTTTCTATGTTCCTGCAGTCACAAGTGTTGCATCTGTTGTGATGAAGTAGTCACTGACGTTCGAATAGGCTACTATGTTGCACCAAGGCTACAGAACAACTGATTTGAGTGTAAATATATCCTGATATTTTGTTAAACACCCACTTTCTTCGTTCCGTACTAAGATGTTAGCGACTACCCGACAGAATTTGCATTGCTTATGATGGAGTTGTTTTGCACTTCGTTAACCTGCTTACCTGCTTTTTCGTACCGACATGTTTCCAGCACACTTTCATTCCAATTCTTCATTCTCCATCCACTGTGTTGAACGGTTCGTTGTCATTGCACGTTGAATAACCAATGAAGATATGTCAATATGACAACTAGAATTAGTAGCACACACAAATTTAAGAGTCTGAAGGCAACGCGGGAGCTGCTTCGTACAGTATGCGATTATACGGTCAAATGGATACTGCTGTGACGAATGCGAACTAAAGACTGCGATTTGTTGGCAGAACAATTAGAAAATGGAACAGGTCTACTAAGGAGACTGACTGCTCTACTCTTGTCCGTCCTCTTCTGGAGTATTGCCCTGCGATGTGGGATGCGCAGCAGATTGCGTTGACGGATGACATCAAAATTTTCAAAGAATGGCCGACCCACCCAAAAAATGCTATTTTTTGTAAACACATTACCATGTTGCGCTCCCACATCTGTCACTTCCATTTCTTGTGACGTCCTGCATAAACCGTAAATTCGGAAGAAATCGCTGACGACTGGTAGATGTGCTCCCATTGTTATTGGAAACTTTTTTGTAAATGCATAGCGGATGTGACTGCAGTAAAGGGTTTACTTAGGTCGCATTGACACCATACCAGTGCCACATGTGCCATATCATACGGACGTAAAGGCTAATAGTGTCGGTGCAGGGTAGGCGTTAAAATTTGGATCCATGCCACCAGTGGCTGTGGGATACTACAACCAAGCAATATGTATACTAGATGAATCTCGTTTTTATATCGTTCAGATTTATCGATTTAACTATGTTCCAGCGGATACTCCAAATGGAGTTCTGCATTGTGCTCGCAGGGATGCAGTCGTCATCCTTACACTCTGGGTATCCTGTAATTGTGGTTAGCGGTCATAAACAGTTATGAGCTGGATGGAAACTCTGGCAGCCTGACGAAGACGAGGCTGTGTGACGTTATGTGTAGGCATTATACGCCATCTAATTACAGTGGTATATCTTCTAATAGTAACGTGAATAATTGTTTATTAAAGGAAATACACAGACGTGGCACGTAGACCACAGGTCACGAGAACTGACCGTGCTCGTGCTAAAACTGTTGTCTACTTTTCCTGACTGACACCTAATAAGTAACTCCAATTCATTAACAAAATACATATTTTATCCTGAAGATCCCATTCCTCGTGAATGCCGTATCAAAGAAAAGTAATACCACAGGAATAATAACAGGGACAGCTGTACACATCCGCAGGCAACAAAAAGAAAAACTGGGTCTTAGGATACGAACGACGGTCATAAGTTATTGTACCCGTTCAGTATGATGTGAATACAGTAATAGTACTCAATGTTATTTGACAGAATTTATTTGAGTCTCTGTTCTACGAGAACTAGCTCCGTCAGTATCTTGAGTATACCCCAATACCAATCTTTGAAATCCACCATTCGTGCCCTACAGCGAGCCCACTTCATCGACCGAACCATCGCTTCAACTTGCCACTCCCGCATCTATAGCGGACAGTTAAACCTTCGACTGAGGCCTTGTCCTCTCTACCAGTGAAGCACTGCCTACAGGGATCGAGTCCCTTTACGGTACTTAGCTGTACTTCCCACACGTAATGAAAACAAAGTGCGCTCCACCAAATTCAAGTGAATACAATTATTCTATGACGGTCTGTTTTTCTTTATACGATTTGATATCTCGTAGTAGTCAGATGTTTTGTTGTTTATAAGCGAACTATTTCAACAAATATTACATTGCTTTGCTAAGCAGCATCTGATGAGATAAAGCACAGAATGCACACTTTTACGTTCAGCGCAGTGGAAACTACTCTTTCCAAGGGAAAGGTTGACTCACCCCTCGCAGTAGCTAGCTATCAAAAGCAGAAACTTTGTGTACTTCTCTTCGAAGAATTTCGGAATAGTTTATTTCCAGACGGGGATGTTAGGGCATGTCACTTCCTGATAAAACGCATATCTCACCCCGTTGTAACGTCGAACAAGTATTGCCGGCCGCTTTCAAGCTAAGGTTCTATCTTTCACTCTGGACGTGCTGGCAGCTAGCAGATTTGGCCAAGAATCTCCCTCAATGTTCAGTATGAAGACGCCGAATAAAAAGAAAGCGCTGTCGCGTGCGCCTGTGGCGCGACGCAGGCAGTAATTGCGGGCGCAGAGAATTTTGTTGTACGCGCGGTTCGGCACGGCGCGGCGCGGCTGAGCGCGGCACCGCGGCGTCGCTGTGGGCGCCGTATCGACCACGTGTTCAAGTATCGTCCGCGTCGCTGCGCACCTTCCTCGCCACCTCGACGCCGGCGCCACAACAATGCCACCTCCTGTCGTTCCGAAGCTACAATGCCGACGTCGCTGTTTTCACTCAGACGCCCTGTCCAAATTCTGCCAACTATGCCTACACTTAACAATGTTACGGTGTGTGGCGGAGGGTTCGTCGAGTACCCCTGTCCAGTCGTGAATGGTGCGCGGAAAGAACCACTGTCAATAATTCTTCTTGTGAGATTGGATTTTTCTAATTTGGCATTTTTCCATTCGTGCTTTATTCATTCAGCGACCTAAGATACGAGAGCGTGCTGAAAGATAGTGCCTCCGAATTGTTTTTACCCCCTTCTCAATATCGATTCAGGCATTATGTATCGTGCATACTACTCAATGGACTTTCCCGTTTCACTGACACAATTGAAACCCTCCGCCGTAAGTGGGCTCGGCATTTCAGCGGGTAAAATGGCGGTATGCAAAGTAAATTTGTCGGTGCGTTGGAAACATCTTGCTGTGATGGAGTTTCGAATTCGAAGAGTTCGCTCACGCACGAAGGACCTTCTCCTTCAGCATGATAATGACAGACCGCACACGAGCCTGCAATACGAGATCTGGTCAAAAACTTCAGGAACTTAGGAAATTTCGTGCCAATGGTGTGTTAGAGCAAAATGCGGTTGGCATCCCTGCACAAGCCTGTCTTTAGTGTGTAACTCTCCGAAGTTTCATTGTTGTATGTCTGTCAGTTATTGTTCAGTGTTGCTCAGTTTGCGAATTTCGAGTTTGAGGAGCGTGAAACTCAAGAAAATCTTTAAAGCGACACGCCAAATGGTGCAGGAAGCCGACGGTGATGAGTGCTTAACTAGTACTCGGTGTTACGAATGGTTCGCGCTGTTTAAAAATGGCCGAACGGAAGTGAAAGATGACCCTCGTTCGATACGTCCTTCGACGTCTACCGAAGACGTTCATTTCAGAAACGTCAACGAAATTATACGTGCCAATCGAAGACTGACTGTCCGAGAGATTGCAGAAGAATGTAACATTTCAGTTTGATCATGTCATAAAATCCTGTCACAGCATCTTGGAATGCATGGTGTTGCTGCCAAGTTCGTCCCACGCCTCATGACTCAAGACCAGAAAGACCTTCGCCAGGCGCAAATGAGAACGAGATGTTCCTTACGAGAATCATAATTGGTGGCGAGACGTGGGACACGGTTATGATGTTGAGAGCAAGGTTCAGTCTTCACAGTGGGTCGGGAAAAGTTCTCCAAGACCAAAAAAAGCTCGTCAGGTCAGTTCAACCGTCAGAGCCATGCTAATAGTTTTCTTTGGATTTGAAGGGTTAGTTAATCATGAATTCGTGTCACAGGGACAAACTGTTAATCTATGATACTATCCGCACGTACTGTGACGCATGCGAGAAAATATGAGAAAGAAACGGCCTGAAATGTAGCGAGACTACTCGTGGCTCTTGCATCACGATAACGCACCCGTGCATTCATCCCTGTTGGTGCGTGATTGTTGCATAAAAAACTAAGTCCTCCGGACTCTCCAGAACTGGCTCCTGAGAACTTTTCTCTATTTCCAATGTTGGAAATCAATTGAAAGAACGAAGATTTGCAACGATAGGTGAGATAAAAGGAAATTCACAGACAGCGCTTCCTCGATGCAGCAAGGCGTGTATCAAGACTGCTTCCGTTTGGAAACAGCGTTCGGAGGGGTGTATCGATTGTAGAGGAGAGTATTTCGGAGGTGACTATGCACAATAAGTTAAAGGTAAGCGTAGAAAAATTTTGTGGACTTAGTTGCGGAATTTTTTGAACAGACCTCGTATCTGCAACAATGTGATGCCTTGGGCTCACTGTCGTCGATCAGCTTCCATACTGACCCAACTTGGCCCCACGTGATTTTCATTTGTTTTTAGAACTTAAAGAACACTTTCGAGAGCTTCACTTTGATAGTGATGCAAGCAGAGATGAACAATGACAAATTTTCTACAGCGATGGCTTCACCAAACTTGTCCCTCGTTGGGAGAAATTTGTTCGTCATCAGGGTTACTATGTTGGGAAATAATTATATAGAAATAAAGACTTAATATGTAGAGTTGTAATAACGCACGTTTTATTTAATAAGCTCTAAGAAATTTCACATAAAGAATTAGGAAGCCTTCCAATCAAGCACACCCTCGTAGACTGCTGCTAGAAATGGAGCACGTTCATTCATATTTTTATGTCGTAATGAGGTCTAGTTACTATTCTTCTCATGAGTGATTTTAGTTGGTTTTCTATTCCGCACTCACTTACCTTAGTATCTGTCATTTTTCTGTTCGAGCAACGATTGGCAGGATAAACCTTAGTTTGAGCTTCTTTTGTGAATCAAATTTATGGAAACGAAATTTGGTATTTCGGCCTGTTCTCTGTCATCTTCCTGAATGATACGTGGGTGACTGAATAACTATTTTGACCCATTTAATGACGTAACGTGAGGCAAAAACTTTTTAGGATTTTTTATGAGATCCCAATTATTTGAATGATTCACATTTAGCTCTTGCATCCTTCAGTTTAGCTCTCCTGTTGTCCATTTTGACTTCTTTCAGCCTTAGTTTGACAAAAAGGCATTGGCTACATTTAAATTTGCTGTGAGGTTTTCTTTGCTTTCAGAGCAGCAATCTAACCATGTTACTGTACCACGGTGAGTTTTTCTCATCTCTTAAAACTGTGTTCGACACATACCTTTCATACTGTTCAACTTAGCTTCGTTAGTTTATACCAACGCGTTCAGTCTCACAGTTGAATTTACTGTTGACAGTTGAGATAGACTGAAATCGGTTTTGTTGCAGTTATTAAGCAGAAAATCTTCCTACCTTTCTTCACATTTCCTATTGACACCCGTAGTAAGTGAATTATCTACCCGTCAGATGCTCACTGATTCCTTGCGATACGTCAATTCCGTCAGAAGTGTCGAGTTTCTGTGTGAAAAAGAGGTCTATGACGTTATCCTCACGAGTCAGTTCTCTTATTAGTTCCCCAGGGTAATTTTCTGTGAAGGCATTTATACCACTTTTACACGAATTCGTGTTCAAACAATTTATCGTAATCACTTGAGTCTGCCATTCTATATCCGGTATGTTGAATTCTCCCACTAACACGTCTGCTTCACATCTGCTGTGCAGCGAGCTACGTTGATTTAAGTATTAACTGTATTTATCTTACTTGTCACTTTTTCTTCCGTGTGTTTTTGCTTTTAGGAAGCTTTAATTGTCGAGTGCTACTAATAGTGTTCCATAGATTTCGTGTCAGAAAGAGTCTCTCTAGTCAACCATAGTGCCAGTAGTGCTAGTGTTTGTTTGAATTCAGTCCAGAGGCAGGTAGTGCTATTTTCATTGTTTTCTACAAGAAGTGGTTAGCAATCACAGTTCAGTCAATAATCATCCGCCTTTAGTGTATTAGCAGTCTAGTTAGAAGTTGATTAAGTCTCTTCAGTAAATTGATTCTTTAGGATGGATAGGATGTGTGACTGCTCTGTACGGACGCAGGAGGAGCTGGCCACTCTTCGCGAACAGCTGAGCGTGTTGATGGCCGCGGTCAGCCGTCTTCAGGCTGCTGCCTCGGAGTGTAGCGGCAGTGGGGAGTCTGGTGCGTCGCAAGGTACACCCCAGGTGTTACATGCTTCACCCACTGTCCCTGCTGTCGAGACATCTTCCCCGGTACCGGGCGCGGTTGGGCCACCCTCTCCCCAAGGGGAGTGGCGGGTTCAGCGGCGTTCGCGGCGCACGAGGCGGAGGGTCAATGTGGAGGCTGGCCGTGTGGCATCGCCCGCTCTGCCTGTGAGTGGACATGTGGCCGCCCTTCAGCAAGGTCCGAGCAGGCACACGGGGGGAGGGGTTTATTAGTTATTGGGAGCTCCAACGTTAGGCGGGTGATGGAGCCCCTTAGGGAGATAGCGGAAAGGTCGGGGAAGAAGGCCAGTGTTCACTCTGTCTGCTTGCAGGGGGGTCTCATCCGAGATATGGAGGAGGCCCTACCGGCGGCCATAGAGAGCACTGGGTGCACCCGACTGCAAATTGTTGCTCATGTTGGCACCAATGACTCCTGCCGTCTGGGTTCAGAGGTCATCCTCAGTTCGTACAGGCGGTTGACGGAATTGGTGAAGGCGGAAAGCCTCGCTCGCAGGCTGGAATCAGAGCTAACTATTTGTAGTATCGTTCCCAGAACCGATCGCATTCCTCTGGTTTGGAGCCGAGTGGAAGGCTTAAACCTGAGGCTCAGACGATTCAGCGGAGAGCTGGGGTGCAAATTTCTCGACCTCCGCTATCGGGTGGAAAAATGTAGGATCCCCCTAAATAGGTCAGGCGTGCACTACACGCCGGAAGCGGCTACAAGGGTAGCGGAGTACGTGTGGAGTGCACATGGGGTTTTTTTAGGTTAGAGAATTCCCTCCCTAGGCCCGACAAGACGCCTCCTGAGACGCGGAAAGGTAGGAGTAGGCAAAATGCAACAGGGAATAACAATATTAATGTACTAATAGTAAACTGCAGGGGCGTCTATAGAAAGGTCCCCGAACTGCTCTCATTAATAAACGGTCACAACGCCCATATAGTACTAGGGACAGAAAGTTGGCTGAAACCACATGTAAACAGTAATGAAATCCTAAACTCAGGTTGGAATGTATACCGCAGGGACAGGCTGGACAGTGAAGGGGGAGGCGTGTTCATAGCCATAAGAAGTGCAATAGTATCGAAGGAAATTGACGGAGATCCGAATTGTGAAATGATTTGGGTGAAGGTCACGGTTAAAGCAGGCTCAGACATGGTAATTGGATGTCTCTATAGGCCCCCGGGCTCTGTAGCTGTTGTGGCTCAGCACCTGAAGAATAATTTGGAAAATATTATGAGTAGATTTCCCCACCATGTTATAGTTCTGGGTGGAGATTTTAATTTGCCGGATATAGACTGGGAGACTCAAACGTCCATAACGGGTGGCAGGGACAAAGAATCCAGTGAAATATTTTTAAGTGCTTTATCTGAAAACTACCTTGAGCAGCTAAACAGAGAACTGACTCGTGGCGATAACATATTAGACCTTCTGGTAACAAACAGACCCGAACTATTTGAATCAGTTAATGCATAACAGGGAATCAGTGATCATAAAGCGGTTACTGCATCGATGATTTCAGCCGTAAATAGAAAAATTAAAAAAGGTAGGAAGATTTTTCTGTTTAGCAAAAGTGACAAAAAGCAGATTACAGAGTACACAAAAGTTTTGTCTCAAGTACAGATAGTGTTGAGGATCAGTGGATAAAGTTCAAAACCATCGTACAATATGCGTTAGATGAGTATGTGCCAAGCAAGATCGTAAGAGATGGGAAAGAGCCACCGTGGTACAACAACCGAGTTAGAAAACTGCTGCGGATGCAAAGGGAACTTCACAGCAAACATAAACATAGCCAAAGCCTTGCAGACAAACAAAAATTACGCGAAGCGAAATGTAGTGTGAGGAGGGCTATGCGAGAGGCTTTCAATGAATTCGAAAGTAAAGTTCTATGTACTGATTTGGCAGAAAATCCTAAGAAATTTTGGTCCTATGTCAAAGCGGTAGGTGGATCAAAACAAAATGTCCAGACACTCTGTGACCAAAATGGTACTGAAACAAAGGATGACAGACTGCACTGTGCTTCCTTCTCTAGATTGTCGCACAGTTGACAAAATGGTAGATATCGAAATAGACGACAGAGGGATAGAGAGACAATTAAAATCGCTCAAAAGAGGAAAGGCCGCTGGTCCTGATGGGATACCAGTTCGATTTTACACAGAGTACGCGAAGGAACTTGCCCCCCTTCTTGCAGCGGTGTACCGTAGGTCTCCAGAAGAGCGAAGCGTTCCAAAGCATTGGAAGAGGGCACAGGTCATCCCCGTTTTCAAGAAGGGACGTCGAAAAGATGTGCCGAACTATAGACCTATATCTCTAACGTCGATCAGTTGTAGAATTTTGGAACACGTATTATGTTCGAGTATAATGTCTTTTCTGGAGACTAGAAATCTACTCTGTAGGAATCAGCATGGGTTTCGAAAACGACAGTCGTGTGAAACCCAGCTTGCGCTATTCGTCCACGAGACTCAGAGGGCCTTAGACACGGGTTCACAGGTAAATGCCGTGTTTCTTGACTTCCGCAAGGTGTTTGACACAGTTCCCCACAGTCGTTTAATGAACAAAGTAAGAGCATACGGACTATCAGATCAATTGTGCGATTGGATTAAAGAGTTCCTAGATAACAGAACGCAGCATGTCATTCTCAATGGAGAGAAGTCTTCCGAAGTAAGAGTGATTTCAAGTGTGCCGCCGGGGAGTGTCATAGGACCGTTGCTATTCACAATATACATAAATGACCTGGTGGATGACATCGGAAGTTCACTGACGCTTTTTGCAGATGATGCTGTGGTGTATCGCGAGGTTGTAACAATGAAAAATTGTACTGAAATGCAGGAGGATCTGCAGCGAATTGACGCATGGTGCAGGGAATGACAATTGAATCTCAATGTAAACAAGTGCAATGTGCTGCGAATACATAGAAAGATAGGTCTCTTATCATTTAGCTACAAAATAGCTGGTCAGCAACTGGAAGCAGTTAATTCCATAAAGTATCTGGGGGTACGCTTTAGGAGTGTTTTAAAATGGAATGATCATATAAAGTTGATCGTCGGTAAAGCAGATGCCAGACTGAGATTCGTTGGAAGAATCCTAAGGAAATGCAATCCGAAAACAAAGGAAGTAGGTTACAGTACGCTTGTTCGCTCACTGTTTGAATACTGCTCAGCAGTGTGGCATCCGCACCAGACAGGGTTAATAGAAGAGATAGAGAAGATCCAACGGAGAGCAGCGCGCTTCGTTACAGGATCATTTAGTAATAGCGAAAGCGTTACGGAGATGATAGATAAACTCCAGTGGAAGACTCTGCAGGAGAGACGCTCAGTAGCTCGGTACGGGCTTTTGTTAAAGTTTCGAGAACATTCCTTCACCGTAGAGTCAAGCAGTATATTGCTCCCTCCTACGTATATCTCGCGAAGAGTCCATGAGGATAAAATCAGAGAGATTAGAGCCTACACAGAAGCATACCGACAATCCTTCTTTCCACGTACAATACGAGACTGGAATAGAAGGGAGAACCGATAGAGGTACTCAAGGTACCCTCCGCCACACACCGTCAGGTGGCTTGCGGAGTATGGATGTAGATGTAGATGTAACACTAAAAATGGTTCAAATGGCTCTGAGCGCTATGGGACTCAACTGCTGTGGTCATCAGAACTTAGAACTACTTAAACCTAACTAACCTAAGGACATCACACACATCCACGAACCTGCGACCGTAGCAGTCGCACGGTTCCCGACTGCGCGCCTAGAACCGCGAGACCACCGCGGCCGGCCCACTAACACTGTAACGTCATTAGGTAATTGCTAAGTGTCCTCTGAAATGTTCACCCACTACGACTACTGAGGTGAAGAGTTTATGAGAACAATATTTTCACCCAAATTATTTCGGAATCTGTGATTCCACATTTCTTAAATGAACAACGTGACATTTTTTGAGACCCGTTTCTCGTATAAGGGAGGAGCTGATTGTTAATCTTTGTCCGACGACCCCGCGACTTCTCCAAATCACTTTAGGTCAATGATATACTTATTGCTTCAACAAGGCTACGACTGCCGCGCGGGTAGAGGCGCCATGTCACTGGCTGCGCGGCCCCTCCCGCTGTAGGTTCGAGTCTCCCTCGGGCATGGGTGTGTATGTTATTCTTAGCATAAGTAGTGTGTAAGTCTAGGGACCGATGACCTCAGCAGTTTTGTCCATCAGGAATTCACACACATTTGAACATTTGAAGTTTACCGCTGTTTCGTTCTCCCATCCACCTCCCGAATAAGTTATCCGCCTCTATTAACTTGGAAGTAACAAGAAAGTTATATATTAACCTACCAACGCATCGTTCACTCTCTATCGATGAAACTAGTGACTGTCACGCCGAGCAGTCAACCTTTCGTCAAAATCTCAAATATCTGTATCAGCGGACATTCGTCTGGGCAAAGAACAACGGAACAACAGCCTGGTCTCGTTGAATACGTTAGTTCCCGTGGTGTTGTTTCTCTTATCCTTCATTTTAGTACTCGTATGGTTTATTTTGACTTCGTTCAGACTTAGGTTAACTGAAAGCTTCTGGCACCATTTAATACCCAAGTTGTACATTGTATTTTGCATTTCTGGGCTCATAAATTGAAGTAGAAATGAGGATGTACAAAAAACAAGTAATAGGTTAACTATCATCTGATAATGTTACTAAAAAGTATACTACCACATCACATTTCATTGTTCAGATTGTTTCTCAAGTGCTTTATATTCTAAAATAAATAGTTATTATCATAAACTGACTTACTAATATATTCTAGAACAGAAATTTTATCTCATTGTAATATATTTAGGTCGTACTTGTTATATTATTATAGATACTCTTTGTAATTTTTTCGTCGTAACAGCGTATTTTTCCTGCATGTTATGGATATTATGGTGATTTTTTGGTCATAAAAATCCTAGCCCTATTCATTACTCCTCTGAATATGTAGCTTACACGAAACAAAATCCACTTCTCACTTATTCGCTGTCATCTAGTCTATCCCTAAACTATACCCACGATTGTACTAGGAGGAAACTTCGCTCGTATTTTTTGTATCATACCCTGCGTAGGTAGAAACGCAGTTAATGATTACTTGCACCGGTGGCGGCGAGGAGACCAACGGAACGGGACAGACGGTTCCGGTGGTGGCTGCCAGCGGAAATAGCGAGGTGAGTTAATAGTCAACCCAAGACAAGAGCGTAGGCGAGTCATCTAAACATAAACCACAATCCAGGGAATAGCCCAAACTACAAAACGTTAATCAAGCATGGTCAGCATGCTGTACTATCGAATGGATGCATGTATAAGTTCTCAGTGACTAACGAGAGAACTCGCCGGCGGCGGTGTGTCACTGAAAACCGTCAGAGGGTGACGCCACCTCATACGCTCGCCGCCAACAGCTTGATCCCTCGTGGCACGAGCGGTAGATGTCGCTTGGAGCTCAAGTATTGCTGACATGCTCCCTCTGTCGATACTTGGGCTGGGCGGGGAATCCGAATCAACCTCGGATACTAAAGTATTCTTTGCCTTCAGTGTAAAACTTCAGTAATATTCGATACTTACTCGGCTTGCTTCCGTCTATCACAGCACTGATTATATGTACACTACTCACAGCAAAACATGGAATGTCACATAACTGTAGATACAATTTATTCGACATTACGCAGACTTGACTACCGCTGTCCAAAAGCCGATCAGTATTAATACTACGAACATTAATATCAGTAATGGGCGTCGACACATCTTAAGCAGTAAGTACCCGCTCTCGCATCCAGCCATCTTACAATCTGTATCATACTGAATATTATTATTGGCAAGCGCTAAATCGCTAATTGTAGCTACGTTTTCGGGCGAAGTCCCATCTGAAACTTCATTTAATTTGACTATAAAGATCGGGCTGACTTGCAGTCCTCATTAATTTCTCGATACAGCCATCTGTCTTGAGTCCTTCAATAATCCTCTTCGTAAACATTACCGTCTTCGTTTGGCTGTCTCTAATCCATGTTCCTGCGCAGTCCATCGTCCCTTCAATCAAAGTGATTTCGGGGCGAAAAACGTGCATAGAGATTTCTTTTAACATAATTCTCTCTGTGACACTATCCCTTTTCTTGAATAGCATTCTTCATGTCCACTTATATGACACATACTTCTTCAATTGCATGTTGCAAAACGAGGTAAATTTCCTTCCACCACAAAAAGGGTAACGTTTAGACTAAAATTTAAATTAAATTATGATATTTTACTGGATCATCTAAATACTCGTTTATATCCCAGCGACTTTTATAAATATTCTCGTGAGTTCTGTCATTCCATGTCTAATTTGATAATGGGGACAATGATCCTTTGATAAAACTTCGATCGTTTTGTGACCAATATTTGTTAAGAAAGGTGTTAAAATTTTTTTAAACATTTCAAATTTTACTGCCTCACACATGCAATCCGTCACTTAAATAGCTCATTCATATTTCAGTTAGCTGTCTTTCGAGATGTTCGGTATTTTGTTCATTGAATACTGTATTAAACTCTTTCTTAAAAATTTCCCGATCAATTTTTGCTTTTTCGTTGAGAAAATTGCGTTCCACTTCGCTAGTATCCAAAAATTTTGTTTCAAGAACTGTGCAATCAGCTTGTACACCACAATGCATTTTCGTTACAGCGTACGCGTTAAAAGTGCACTTTTCCTTTAGAGCAGCAATTCCTTGATTGTGCTGTCTGAGCAAATCAGAAGTTTCAGCTGCATATTTTTGTCCCTGGACCATTTCTTCTTCAAACTGTGTTTTTTTTCTGCAGTGATTTCGCTCTCAAGATTATTGCCTTAATCCCCAAAGTCAGCCTTGAACGCATCATGCTTTTGTGAAATTAAATCAATAAGTTCGTTTTTTTGTTTTCTATTGATTCCTCCTCATTTCTTGTATCGATTTTGTTATTTTAATTTTGAGGGATTTCAAATAACGCTTGAACCTAGGTCCCTCTTTTTTCGTCTGTGGTTTCGGGTTGCATAACCGACAATGTGGCGGCAAAATTCACGTTATCGTCTTCAGTAATTTCCCTGGTTTCAAAACTTTCGGTACTTTTTTCTTGGTTCAGAATAATTAAGTTCTGTTCCTACTAATTCTTTGTAACTGTCCTCTGTACCATTATTCATTGTTTATCTGACTCACGTAAGTCCAGCAGAGTTAAAAACAGCTCGTAACTTCCTTTAACTAAATTTAAAATTCAGATTCAGTTCTTCTTATATCGGTTTCCAGCGTTGTACTTAAAGTTTCTGACGAGGCGCTGCTACGCTTTCCGAGAACAGACTCACCGTATTACTGTTGTGATCTACGTCGGTCGTATCCGAAGGTAACACATTATCCGTCGTCGAGTCGCTCGTCGCCACGTTGTAAACGCCTCCTCTGTTTTCATGTCTCTGGGTATGATTTCCGTCCTCCTCCGAACGTCAGGACTGCATGGGAACAGAGTTCACAAACATTGTTGCTAGGATTCTGTATTACCTAGCTCATGAAAGGTCTGGGATGATTGCAGAATCTGAAAAAGAGAAGAGTCAAGAAGTTCTGCCTGTGTGTGTATAAGTGTCTTGCAGCCTTAATTTACGCCTATGGAGCGTTGTGACACTATGAGAAGTATTTATTTTAAACATAACATTGCCGTGATGGTACAAGTCTTGGCCTGGCACTGATGATTTTTTCCAGATTTATACACTGTAATGGATAACTGATCTTTTATTACAAAAATTTTTTGTCTCGACTGTTGCCATTGTGCGGATACCCCAGTCAACACCAGAAAGACCTGTACCGGGTAACCTTACCAATAATCAGGTAGCTCGTCATAGGATTACATGACATTAAGTACAGTTGTCGTTCAATGGATAACTTAATGAATTCAATTTATTAAACACGGGTGGCACTAGCATATATGATGTATGGGTGCTGTATGGTCACTATAATACCCTGTATATTAACATTTGCTGTGGACTTCAAGTTAAACACAAGCGCACAAAGACATAAATCCGTTACATTCATTAAGTATTAATGAAAATTACAAAGGAATTAAAATACAGTTACCTTGGCTAAAGGTAAGAAAATGGTACACCTACCTAATACCGCGTAGGGCATCCGCGAGCAAGCAGAAGTGCCGCAACACGACATGGCATGGGCTTGTCGAATGTCTGAAGCAGTGCGCCAAGGAATCGACAGCATGAATCCTGCAGGGCTGTCCATAAATCCGTGAGAGTACGAGGGGGTAAAGACCTCATCTCAACAGCACGTTGCAAGGCATCCCAGACATTCTCCATAATGTTCATCTCTGGGGAGTTTGGTGGCCAGCGGAAGTGTTTGAACTCAGAAGAGTCTTCCTGTAGCCATTCTGTAGCAATGCAGGACGTGTGGGGTGTCACATTGTCCTGCTGGAACCGCCGAAGTCCGTCGCAATGCACAAAGGACATGAATGGGTGCAGGTAATCAGACAGGATGCTTACGTACGTGTCACCTGTCAGAGTCGTGTCCAGACGTATCAGGGGTCCAATATCACTCCAACTCCACACGCCCTACACAATTTCAGAGGTTCCACCAGCTTGAACAGTCCCCTACCGACATGCGGGGTCCATGGATTCATGAGGTTGTCTCCATACCTGTACACCTCCATGTTCTCGATACAATTTGAAAAGAGACTCATGCGACCAGTCAACATGTTTCCAGTCATCAACAATACATTTCAGTGTTGACGGGCTCAGCCGAGGCGTAAAGCTTTGTATTGTGTAGTTGTCAAGGGTATATGAGTAGACTTTCGGCTCCGGAAGCCTATGTCGATGATGTTTCGTTTAATGGTTCGCATGCTGACACTTCTTGATGACCCAGCATTGAAATCTGCAGCTATTCGCGGAAGGGTTTGCACTTATGTCACGTTGAACGATTCTCTTCAGTCGTATTTTGTCCCATTCTTGCAGGATCTTCTTCCGACTACAGCAATTTCAGAGATTTGGTGTTTTACAGGATTCCTGATATTCACGGTACGCTCGTAAAATAATCGTACGGGAAAATCCCCACTGCGTTGCTGCCCCTGAGATGCTGTGTTCCATCGCTCGTGCGCCAACTGTAACACAAAGTTCAAACTCACTTAAATCTTGATAACCTGCCATTGTATCAGCAGTAACGGATCTAACAGCTGCGCCAGACCCTTTTGGTCTTATATAGGCTTTGCCTACCACAGCGCCGTATTCTGCCTGTTTACATATCTCTGTATTTGAATAAGCATGGCTATATCAATTTCTTTGATGCTGCAGTCTATAGATCAGATGGTAGAACACCTTCTCGCGGAAGGCAAAGGTCCCAAGTTCGAGTCTCGGTCCTGCACACAGTTTCAGTCTGCCAGGAAGTTTCATACCAACACACACTTCGCTGCTGAGCGAAAATTGGCTACACATTGAAATTTATGGCAAATGAGCTAGTTGTATAGTAACGCAGTGTCCTGTTCCCCACGGGGTCGACTGCGGTAAGTCTCCAAACCCTGGGATGTTTGACATCGGTGGCCGTCCTAGAACCCCGCCATCAAAGTTACTGATTTCGGTGTGTGTTTGTATCTAACCGCCGTACTCTCGCTCTGGCCGCTTCGCGGTTAGCGGCAAAATACAGACCATAACCATTGTAATAAGGGAAAATGTATTTTAAGTGATAGTGACGGCGCATCTGCTATTGATACTCACCAGCATCAAGCATTCTATTGGCGAAAGGCAAGCGGACTCACCGAAATCAAGCACCCCAATGGTGAGAGGCAAGGGAATCGCCGATATCAAGCATCCTGATCAAAACAGGAAGCTGTTACATCCACGTCGTTGTTCCTGGATCATGCTAAACGTTGTTTGTAACCAGACATTGAGACAGCTAACTGCATTGTACTGTACAATCAATTTACAACTCTAATGTGAATTTCGAACGTAAATATGCACCATTAGAAGACAAATGATTACGTTTCCATCGTAAATGAAACGTAGAATCAAATGCGACGGGTATTAATTACAATAACAATCACATATAATATTTATCGATTACAGTGCCATCTGCCACGAATGGAAAACAATGGTTTGAGCAAACTGTACATATTTTTTGGCGTAGAATACGAATATTCAGTAAAATGGAGGGTTCACATTTGAAAATACAAAGTTCACCCATCTCATGCAACAAGGGAGGCCAGTTACAGCAAAGAGATATTTCCCCTATACTAATATTGGCTTTTCACGTAGAACACTTTCTATTACGATGCGCCGTTTTTGAGATATTTAGCTTTCTCAAGTTAAAAACAACGCACTTTATGTAAAACAGAATAATGCGGCAACACATGATACGCAAGAAGAAGGAAATGTACATCGAAATTTTCTCAGCTTTTGCTTTGTGAAAAGGCGTGTTACTGATGCAAAATTATGAAACAAATCTACTTCGACACCTCGGGCTAACTGCTCGACGGCTGGGACTGGTCGGCAGCTCTCGCTAACTTGCCGACAACTAGATGGAAGTTACGAGAACTTGGATTCTGTGGTAAGTGGACTAATATTGTCATGCGGCTGCTTAAATATTGTGCTCGGAATATTAATGCGCGAATGTGGTGTATTTCGCAGATGCATCAAATCGTTCCGGGTTTCAGCGTCTCTTTGGCTGCAGACGTAACCATAGGAGGATGAATGGCCAATATGAATGCCTTGTAGTGAAGCATAAAGTATTACCATATACATGCGCCATCTAGGAGACGACTGACAGTACCATGATTGTGTAAATCATGGAATACTTCTAGATAAGCTCAAGTACTGTGGTAAGAATGGGACAGCGCTCAAATGGTTTAAATCATACCTAACTGGAAGAGTGCAGAAAGTTCAAATCAGCAGTTCACATAATATGCAAAACACTGGTGATTTCTCAAACTGGGAACAATCAAGAATGGGGTGCCGCAAAGTTCGGTCTTGGATTCTCTGCTATTCTTAATATATATTAATGACTTGCCATTCTGTATTCACGAAGATGGAAAGCTGGTACTTTTTGCCGATGATACAAGTATAGCTATCACACCCAACAGACAAGGATAAACTGGTGAAATTGTAAACGATGTTTTTCAGAAAATCGTTAAGTGGTTATCTGCAAATGGGCTCTCATTAAACTGTGACTAAACACAGTACATACAGTTCCACACAGCAAATGGAATGACACCATTAATAAATATAGACTTCGATCAGAAATCGGTAGCTGAGGTAGAATATTCAAAATTTCAAGATGTATGCATTGATGAGGAGTTGAACTGGAAAAAGCACACTGAAGATCTGCTGAAACGTTTGAGTTCAGCTACTTGTGCTATTAGGGTCGTTGCAAATTTTGGCGATATACATCTCAATAAATCAGCTTACCACGCCTGTTTCCATTTTCTGCTTTCGTATGGCATCATATTCTAGGGTAACTCATCATGAGTAAAAGAGTGTTCATTGCACAAAAGTGTGTAATCTGAATAATTGCTGGTGCTCATCCAAGATCGTCCTACAGACACTTATTTTAAGAGCTAGAGATCTTCACTGTAGCCTCACAATATACATATTCACTTATGAAATTTGTTATTAACAATCTAAACGAATTCAAAAGTAATAGCAGTGTACATGGCTACAACACTAGGAGAAAGGATGATCTTCACCACTCAAGGTTAAATCTAACTTTGGTTCAGCAGGGGTAAATTATGCTGCCACGAAAGTCTTTGGTCACTTACCTAATAGCATCAAAAGTCTGACAGATAGCCATATAGCATTTAAAAGTAAATTAACAGAATTTCTTAATGGCAACTCCTTCTACTCATTAGATGAATTTTGGATATAGTAAGTGGATAATTTCCCCAACCCCCATAAAAAATTATAAATATTAAGTGTCACGTAATATTTTGTGTAATGTAATATGTTGTATAGACACCTTTTTTTAACCTGACATATTCCACATAATTACGAAGTGTCGTATTCATGATCTATGGAACAAGTACTAATCGAATCTAATGTGTGAGGCCACGCCTTGACAGCCTGGAATATGGCTCCCTGTGGCGGAGACAGAGCACATACTACTCAATAAAAGCGCACAGACCAGTGGGACTAGTTCTCACCCCTACTTCTGCACAATATGCGCAGCGTGCTCGGGTGCGAGAACTTGACTCGATTCTTAAGATCAGAAACAAAGAGCAATGCATTCTCACATTCACACAGCAGTATGTAACTGAGAAAAGTGATCGATATCCACTTTCACAGGGACACCATTTAATAAATTAACAGAGAAGGGGAACATCTAAGGCACACATACACCATGTGATCAAAAGTGGCCGGACACCTGGCTGAAAATGACTTACAAGTTCGTGGCGCCCTCCATCGGTAATGCTGGAATTCAATATGGTGTTAGCCTACCCTTAGCCTTGATGTCAGCTTCCACTCTCGCAGGCATACGTTGAATCAGGTGTTCAATCAGGTGCTGGATGGTTTCTTGGGGCACAGCAGCCTTTCCTTCTCGGAGTGCTGCATGAGAAGAGGTATCGGTGTCGGTCGGAGAGGCTTGGCACGAAGTCGGCGTTCCAAGATATCCCCAAGGTGCTCTATAGGATTCAGATCAGGACTCTGTGCAAGCCAGTCCATTACAAGGATGTTATTGTCGTGTAATCACTCAGCCACAGGCCGTGAATTATGATCAGGTGATCGATCGTGTTGAAAGATACAATCGCCATCCCCGAATTACTCTTCAACAGTGGGAATCAAGAAGGTGCTTAAAACAACAATGTAGACCTGTGCTGTGATAGTGCCACGCAAAACAACAAGGGGTGCAAGTCCCCTCCATGAAAAACAGGACCACACAATAACACCACCGCCTCAGAATTTTACTGTTGGCACAAACAATGGTTCAAATTGTTCTGAGCACTATGGGACTCAACTGCTGAGATCATCAGTCCCGTAGCACTTAAAACTACTGAAACCTAACTAACCTAAGGACATCACACACATCCATGCCCGAGGCAGGATTGGAACCTGTGACCGTAGTGGTCTCGCGGTTCCAGACTGTAGCGCCTAGAACCGCTCGTCCACGACGGCCGGCCTGTTGGCACAACACATGGTGGCAGATGACGTTCACCGGGCATTCGCCATACCCACACCCTGCCATTGGATCGTCACATTGTGTACCGTGATTCGTCACTCCACAAAACGCTTTTCCACTGTTCAATCGTCCAATGTTTATGCTACTTACACCAAGCGAGGCATCGTTTGGCATTTACCGCTGGTCGACGCGTTCGGTCTGTACGCTGTTTTGCTGTACCTGTCACATCACGTTTCCACTTCACTATTAAATCGGAAACAGTGGACCTAGGGATATTTAGGGAAATCTCGCGTACAGAGGTACGACACAAGTGACACACAATCACCTGACCACGTTCGAAGCCCGTGAGTTCCGCTGAGCGCCCAATTTTGCCCTCTCACGATGTCTAATTTTTACTGAGTTAGCTGATATGGAGTAGCTGGCAGTAGGTGGCAGCATAATGCACCTAATATGAAAAAAGTATGTTTCTGGGGGTGTCCGGATACTTTTGATCACATAGTCTACGCTGCCTGACAAAGTGAAGCACTCAGAAGACAGTCGGATGTCGATATAACGTTGTACGCGCACAGAACATCAGTGACTATGTAAGTGATTAGAGTTCGATTCCTCTGGGACAAGTGGAGGGCTACTAGAGGGCATTATTGCTGTTCATGTTTAGTGTCATTACCATGTCTCGTAGTGTATATAAGGGTTGTGAACTGTGAGAGATGTTGAGTGATTGCTGTGATGGACTCGGTGACGCCGCATACTGGAGTGACACAGTGTCATCAGCTCCTGGCAGAGTTTGAGTGGGCTCTCATTTTCATTTGGCTGGCTAATCGAATCGTGCAATATCGAGATTTGTGTGACATTCAGATGTGACAGTAGCCTGATGTTTGACTTTATGAGAACGTGGGGGCAAGAATACTCATAATCATGGCTCAAATGACTATAAGCACTATGGGACAACATCTGAGGTCATCAGACCGCCAGACTTAGAACTACTTAAACATAACTAAGCTAAGGACATCACACGCATCCAAGCCCAAGGCAGGATTCGAACCTACGACTGAAGCGCCTAGAACCGCTCGGCCACAACAGCCGGCAGTCATAATCATGGTTCTCGTCGACCACGTCTGAGTGGCACAAGGGAGGAACGCCGTATTGTGTGCACCACCAACTCTAATCCGGCTCAGTGCCAGTATCCATGACTTCATTGACCACCACTACAACCGTAGGCAAGATTGACTCATGAGAATATACAATGGCTCTTTGATACCCTTCACAAATGAATAAGGGCATTCATCCAGGCCAGAGGGCTGCAGCGTCATACTGATAAGTCGGCTCATATTATTCAAATTTGACTCGATATTGTAATCACTGAAATAACATGACATTGCCTCTCAAAAATGGTTCAAATGGCTCTGAGCACTATGGGACTTAACATCTATGGTCATCAGTCCCCTAGAACTACTTAAACCTAACTAACCTAAGGACAGCACACAACACCCAACCATCACGAGGCAGAGAAAATCCCTGACCCCGCCGGGAATCGAACCCGGGAACCCGGGCGTGGGAAGCGAGAACGCTACCGCACGACCACGAGATGCGGGCATTGCCTGTCAACCCATGAAGTTTCATTTCACTTCTTCCTCCCCTACTGGGTGATTCACTTCTTTGTTAAGCAGTGTCTGACAGTAAATATGCTTCTTTCAAAGCCGCACCATCATAATTTAATAATATTCCTTCCATGGGCCTAAGGAAATGACAATTTGCATTTCATTTTTAATCGTTAACAAAATGACGTCTCCCGTTCCTGAGGGCGTCGCATGGAACTTAGCATAAGCTGATTACGTTTGGGCTGACTCGTCCTGTATCTCGTTTCAAATTTTTCTTTACTTTAACTTTCAGGTAGCAAAAGGATTATTTGGAATGATGGACACACAAATTAATAAAAAATTATAAACTTAAGTTTCACGAAAACTACAAAAGCCCTTGACAAATCCTGCGCAAAATAATGGGGAATAAAGGAAGGTACTGCGTGACCTTAAGTAGTTCCTTTCCTATTTCTG
This sequence comes from Schistocerca gregaria, assembly GCF_023897955.1. Lineage (NCBI taxonomy): Eukaryota > Metazoa > Arthropoda > Insecta > Orthoptera > Acrididae > Schistocerca > Schistocerca gregaria. Next base: position 827,719,381 of record NC_064931.1, read on the forward strand.
ACACGAGAGCACATAAAGCTGAAAAACATTTTCGAAGTCATAAGAAATTGCGTACAATCGATCACCCGTCGAAGCAATGAAATTAACTAAGACTTGTTAATCATTTCCCTAAGAGGAGACGTTTGTATTCCTATCTCAATTCCGACGATCTGGTTAGCAGAGTTGACGCTTAAAGCGTTTTGCGTAACGCTACGCAAGGGGGTTTGCTTGCCGGCAGCGGCTTTCGGAAGTGGCCGTGTTAGGGACGGGACGGGAAGGGAAGGGACGGGCGGGTCGGCGCGCTGCGACGAAGGGAAGTCCGTCAGAGGCCGCTGGCAAGCAAACGTGTGTGGCTGCGGCGTGTCCGGGCCGCGCGCACATGGGCTCGGCCGCAAATTGATGGCGCGCCGGCCGTCAAGACTCTGGGAACACGCGAAGCCGTAACCTAATCACAGCCCGGCCCCAATTACTCGCGCACGCGCTGGCTCGCTCTTGACGGTCGCCCGTCCTAGGTAACTACGTGCCGTTCAGCTCCACACATCTCTCGATCCTAGTAGCCTCCTATATCACCGGCAATTTGCTGCTCGCGACAAGCACTTTCTTTGTTTCTTCACCGCGCTATTCGGTTTTCTGAAGTAGGATCATTATACCGTGAAGTGGTCACCACCTGCTATGAAGTCTTCCTAGTTTAACTAGTAGTAATGTTTATAAGAAACGTCACGAAGTTACTGCGCCATTTACTACTAATCGTGCAATTCCATACAGCATCATTCAGGCTGTTTCGTGTTTGGAAAGCGGTTTTCTGGAATTAAATTGGAAATTAAATGAAGTCTCACAATCTAAAGTATTTACTGATTCCTGATATTCGAATTCTAACCACTAATGAATTAACAACTACTTCCTCATATACCAGGGACCTATGAACCTACTACGGTTCAAAATATAACAAAAACATATCTTCAGAATGCTGCGAAGGAGCAGAGCTATATCGTAAGTGGTTTAAATAAGCTTACCTCATATGTCTTCCGACAGATTTATATTTTATGTTAGGTTAGAGACGCTCGGCGGACGGCAAAATTCTTATCGATTATTCACAGTGACACGGCATGTAAAGAAGAGTGTTCTCCACATAATGTGAAGATTATGCATTATCGAAATAAATAAAAAGATATTGTAGAATGTCAAACACATTTTCGATTACTGTCTAGGTACTGACATTACCTGTTTGTATAACATAACCTAATCTAACTCGTTAAACATATTTTACGTTTAATCCATTCACGAAAATACCAACCTGTAGGTTGAGGTTGTATCTATAACGAAAATCTCACCGCGCTACCATCAAACAGACAGAGCTGTACTCATTTTATCCATATGTTTTAACAGGAATGGTAAAACACGAAGAACAACCAGTACACCAGTAGCGTATGATAAGCGCTGCTGCGCGACGGTAGCAATCAGCGCGGGCTAGGACAGTACTGGCGCTGCTGGACTACCGGTTATTCTTCGTGTTTTGCTTTTTCTGTTAACACATATCGATAAGAGTAATATCCCACTAGACTAATTTTGGGCGGATGTGTCCAATGGGCACGTAAGATTCTGCTTTAAGGATCATTTTGTTTGTAATGGTAAAGAAACAAACGCTTTTCCTCAACGCCGGGCGTCTCATGAAAGATATGATGAGCAACGACAAGTTGCAAAAACGAAATTTGCGGATACATACTGAAACACTAGAGAAACGTCCCTCACGCTTCGGGGAGACGTCCTGTTTATATGTTTGTGTTTTCCCAGGATAATCTGATTTCGAGTCAGACGGGTCAACCACATTTTTTGGTCTTTTTACTTTTTTCTTCTCTTTTTTCCTTGCTCTCTCCAATTAATGCCTTCGTTTGCGAGCTTCTTTGTGTGATACACTGTGCTTACTGCACTCTTCTTTTAATTGTCGGGATTCTGAAACCGTGGCATGAGTCCTAAACAGTAATCTTTAACCTTCCGAAATAAAATGTTACTCTCTCATGCAAAACGAAAAAGTAAACCAGATCTGATATTTGCCATTCAAGACCTTGAGCAAACCATTTACTGGATTTGTACATGTGATAAGAAAATAAGAGTGTTCGCCCTCTCGTGGCAAAGCAGATAAAATACATGCTCATTGCAATCTGGAATCTCCTCAAAGTGAAACAAGTCTGCACTCATTCAGAAAAATAAATCTCAGATATCGTTAGCGCGTGCGATAGTGATAGTGCATTAATTCGTAAAAATAAATGTGTGCAAGACTTTTTCTCCTCCCTTGTAATAAGGATAGACATGTTCTGTACTAAAATATCTTCCAAGGGAAGTACGGAAAATAAAGTTCTTGTGGAAACTCAAAAGTTTTGTTCTTGGAAAATAATACTTCTTTCCTTTGTGATACTTTTAAAAACTGACGGTCAGTCATAATTTGTAGGTTGTTGCTATATGTTTCTGCGTATTTCTTTTTCCCTATTGTTTTGTAATATTCATATTCGAGATACGCATAGCAATACCCGCATATTTCGTTGCGGTTCGTTACTAATACTGACAGTGGCGGAGTGGCTGGCGGGGCGGGGCGTGGGGAGCGCGACCTTGGGATCGCAGGTTGACTTCAAACTTTATACACCCTTCACCTCTACTAGGCCATAATGCAACATAACGTGCAAGTATCAAGGCCACTACTCTGGCAATCCTGAGAAAATCATAAGAGCAGTTTTATGCGTCTATTATGTGGCTGATGTACTTGTGGGTACGTACATATTCTGCGTTAGAGTTTAGGGAGGGCTAATGTTTTGCGTTCCAGCTTTCTAAGATGAACGTGTATAAGGCGACGGTTCGACTTAAAATTTGAGTCTATACATTTTTCATCACAGGTAATAGTACTTAATTTGTATTACATTTGAGAGGCAACAAAAGTAAAAAAAATCCACGTGTATTTGCGTGAAGTTTTAGTTAATTTCATGTTATTTGACTACTTACTGTTTTTAATTAAATTTAATTATTAGAAAAAAACGTATTCATAACCATCGACAAGTAAATAATCCTAAAAATGTATTCCTGTCATGATTTGCGAAACCCCTTACAGATACAATCCGGTAAGGTACCCGGAACTACTTAGCACCTTGATGCTTCGCGCTGCATACACAGAGGGCCCTATTTGGCAATTAACCAGTGTAATGGTGAGACGTTGCTAATGCAGCAAGAACGAATAGCGTTGCTGGAAATTTTCTGAGTATCACAAAATTTACACTTGTACTACAAAAATAAAGATTTCAGTGGGAGTCGACCCATCGCTTCATACAGGTTCGTCTTAGGAATCTAGAAGGCCAACCTCTTGATCACCATGAACTCTAACGTCCTGCGCTCACGCACAGATACATCAGTTACGTAAAAGACGCTTAAAACTACTCTTGCGATGTTTTCGAAATTTCCAGTGTAATGCACTTTACTACTTGCACATTATGTTGTTTTAATGGCCTACTAAAGGTGTACAATGTTTGAAGTGAATCCGTGATCAAACGTCGTGGTATCCCCTTGTAAGTATCTTGGAGTGTGTCCAGTTGGCCACGTTGCCGCATTATTCTTTATTCGTGGGTTTCTCAGACTCTGAGGATGAAGAAGAACTTTACATTGACGCAATTGGATGCTGGTGATATATAATCGCTATTTTGTGGCGTTCATACCTAAATATGGCCGATGCATTGGCACATGTGATTCTACGAGAGCGTAATGAGAAGTAATGGTTCAGGATTTTTTACTCTGTTCTCAACATCGATTGCGGCATTAAATCTCATGTGTATAGCCTGCTTCGCTGACGCAAGATGATATACTCTGCCGCTAGAGGGCCCAGAATTGTGGGGTGTAACATGGCGGTGTGTAATGTAACTACGTCGTTGTGTGAGAAACCACGTGCTGTAATCGAATTTCTAAGAGCAGAAAACTACTGCAATTGAAATCCATAGAAGGACGAAACCTGTGTACGGTGATGATCGTACCGACATCACTAATGTGCAACGGTTGGTCGTTTTTGCTCGTAATGAAGGAAACAGCGATGCAAACCTCAACATGTGTCACTGTGCTCGGAGTAGACAACCGAAACCACACGAGCCCTGCGACATTTGCAACAATTCGACGCCTTGTGTTCACTGTAGTCCGTCATCCTCGATACAGTCCCGTCTTGGCCTCATACCATTTTCATCTGTTTCCAGAAATTAAGCAACACCTTCGAGGACTTCACTTTGATAGTCATGCAGCAGTCCAAGCAAATGTGAGGTTGTGACTCCGTCAACAATTTCAAACATTGTACACTGTCATTACCAACAAACTGATTTTCGATGCAGCTCGTTGTAAGTCTGTCATGGCAGAGGTAAAAGCGTGGTCTCAAACAGGATTAGAAACTACAATGAGACAGTCTTGGCCTTAGAGCGCGACGATACTTTCAGCGACGCAGCAACCAACTACAGCGTTCAGTTCTCCCTCATTCTCCTAGTGGTGTCTAACAAGGAGACCACAAGGCAATCGGATTTTTGTAATTTTTTATATTTACAGTACGCGTAGGTCAGAACTCAAATATCCTTCTCACAAAGCAGTACGAAACAATACTCAAACCTCTCGATAAAGTCGACTTTGAAGTTTTCCGAGCGTCGTTAATACCCCAAATTAGGGTTGAAAATTTCGGCCACGCACTATGGCTCTGTGGTAAAATGCTCTCGTGCCACGTAGGACCCATCGGTTCGGATCCCACCCAACATAAGGTTTTAAAATAAGGTTTATGTTTTATGAGCATTTCTGCGAAGCGTAAAATACATAAAGACGAAAAAAAATCAGTAACACATGACACTGCTAATCGCTGATTCGACCCTCGCTCCGGTCAGTTCGAATCTACATCATTTAAACACAAAATTCATACAAATCCACATATATCTGTGATTTTGATGAAAAACGCATGTCTTGTATTCTTATTTCTAAATAATATTGGACACAAAAATCCAGTTTTCATTGCAAATATGAATTCTTAATTATCAGTTTTTTATGTAAGATAGTTAATAAACATCGATTTATAAAAAATTAAAAATTCGTGTTTTTTAGTTCTTATGTACTTTACCCTTTATGGTAACACTCATGGAACATGCATTTTTCTTTAAAAAAAACTATGCGCTGGAATCGAACCGAGGCCAGCCACTTCGCAGACGAGTATTCTATCAGAGAGTCAGACCACCAGTCTGACAGATGACCTAGCTTTGGGATATTAAAGAAGCTCAGGAAACTTCGATGTCGATTTCCATGAGAATTTTTGAGAGTTACTCCGAAGTGCATTGGGAAATCGATATTTAAGTTCTGAATTTCGTGTACCATCAACATAAAAAGTGAAAAAAAAGAAAAATGATTGCCATTCCGTCTCTTTGTAACACATATAATTTGCAATGCAAGAATCGCAATTAGTTGTTGTTCGAGAGCGGAACAACATTTTAGGCTAAAAACACACATCAGGTAATTGGATGACACATTGTAAGTGTAAATAATGCAGAATGTTTTACTGAAATACCAAAAAATATCAAATGAATTTAGTAGGCTAATCCTGCTTCACTACAAGATGTCTCGCGACTGTCTAAGGGTTGCCAGATATATTCTACAGTGCTGTCAAGTCTAAATCGTACTTGCAACAGGAAATAAAAATTTCCACAGCCAAAATGTGTCTATAGCGGCTTCACATATGAGGAGTAAAGCTTGCTCTTCAAGGACATATCTGAAACATCCGCCAGATTCGCGTATGCCTGTAATACGACAGATATAAGTAAACGTGTATAAGCTAACCGAAACACCGTAAGTTAAGAAAAGGAAAAATTTTCGGGACGTCTCTTCTTGACATATGTCAGTATTTTATTGTTGTTTCAGTCTCTACGTTATCAGACTATTTATATGACAATTATCGAGGAGTAATTGTTAGAAGAGGCTACAACGTTAAACGTAAATAATAAACTAACTTCTGATTCATTCTGATGACGGCCCAATGACAACAGATACTAATATTAAGTGAATTTTTTTAAAAAAATTGTGTGTTGTGGCATTTACACACATTGACCGATAGAAAAATCTGGGCTACCCATGCGACAGCAGGCACTGCTGGAGTAAATGGAGACTATCTATATGATTAATGATGTCTAACTCCCGCAGTTCATCTATAGTGGGCATTGTCAGCCAGTTTACAACTCAGACGTGCTCAGCAGTGTATAAAAGGCATTAACACTCTTGTTTCCCACAAACAAATCGTTTCAGTCTAAGGTGGTTAATACTGAGCGTGTCTTTTTTCACTGGTTGACTTGTTAACTGGTAATGACAGCCTTCTTGTTATTAAAAGTATATTTGTTTGTGCGTTTCGTCATAGCTCATCATCCAAGCAAAGAAAAAGAACTTAATGTGGTTACACAATTTTTCATCTGGTAATGGCAGTAGCCAAAACGACGTAATAAATCAGGAAATGTATTAATCAGTCTAGACAGTTTTACTCGTAAAACATAGTATTGTGTTCCGTGATTTAAATCTTAATTGACACCAGCCTGAAGACTGAAGTCATGTGACGTGATGCTATGTGTTAATTCCTTTTAAATGATGTTCTGATGATGGGAAACACCTGAAATGCATAAGGCAAAGAAATTTTCAACAAGAAGTGGATTGTAGTTACGTAGTTACAAAGTGACGAAGTAAAGCGAGGAGAAACCACAAGTGCAGTACTCACATAGCATTCGCAGGTAGTCTTTCTAAGTTGTAGGTTGCAGCTGATACTTATGCTTCTTAATCACGGGAATATGCTGTATGTGTACACTTTTTTGTAAACAATTTAAGATTTTCTCCGACGGACTGTCACCTGATTGTAGAGGCGGTCAAAAAGAGTAACAGGCTACAACACTGCCATGCACCCCAATGCACCCCTCCACCTGCTCCACGGTGGATTTCTCATAAATTATGACCCTCGATGCAAGTAAATGTTACGTTATCAGCACATATATCTCTGTTTATGCTCTGATGAAGAGCTATTGCGACGAAAGCTTTCGAGTGATATATAAACTAATTTGCTTGGTCTGAATCGAAGTGTTTGACGTCTTGAAATCATTAGACATGCTTGCAGCCTATTGTATGGGCGTAAAACGCATTTAGAATGGATCTTGAGCACATTCATTTGCCTTCACATGCTATAATGTAAAATGTCCAATGTGTCTATGCACAGGGATTCTGATGCATCTGTAACGAAGTGTGAAAAGATTGAAATACGGAATAGTTTGAGTTTTGGGTCCAGATCCCAGAGTTATCGGTTTACAGTTCCTCATGTTACACATACAACTGAAGACAGTTCATGAGAACCCTTGCAAACATGATTCCCATTTATGCGTGTGTAGTCGTAGTTGACTGCTTTGGGAACGCCAAGTAAGAATGTAAAATTTCGTCTTCTAGTCTACAGGAACGAGTTAGAGGAATTCTTCCTGACCATTTCATTATTCAAAGTTGAGAAGTGATTTCTCTTAACAATGGGACAGGCTGTGAGAGCTTTACTGAATTAAACGAGTTAGAAGTTGAGCAACTGGCGTCTGGATGCTTCCGTTCCTACACAACGATTAACGATCAGATGCTGCTTTTCTTACTTGTCCCCGGGTTGATATGAGTGTTTCCCAAGATACAGAAAGAACTATTAGGATATTTATGGCGAGAGAGTTACTTCATCTTTGTAGACTAGTGCTTTTAGGGGCAAAGGGCATGGGCGGTACCAGATGGCAATAAAACTGTACCTACGGCGTCGTTTGGCGATACTCCATAAAGAATAGACAAATTCAGAGGCCATTTTTAACATGTGGAGTCGAAGAGTAATGGTTACTCCTCGTCGAGTACAGAAAAGGGTCCTAGCGGCCAGAAGGACACAGGGTATGCTTATTATTTTCGTAGGTTTACCAGTTTCGTAAGGCAGGTATTTAAGATCCATATGGAAGGTCAAGCTTATTTCGAGTACAGGAAGGCTACAAGACTTAATGTTATGTTTCTGTTTGTGGGATCATATGTTAAGAGCAATCGACAATAGAGGTGGAGTGTATGAGATATATGGTTATGGACTCCATGTGGTTTAATCACAGCCGTTGGCCCACGCTTCACCTTTCTGGGGAGGATTTAGTTTCTTCGCATCAGAAATTCGTCTGCATAGGGCGTAGTGTTGTAATTAACTGACATGTGATGATTTTCTGTTGTGTGAAAGGTACAAAGATGTTTATGATTTTCACATACTGTTAAACAGTTGTTTATAAGACAGAGACTACGTTTCAGTTGTAATCTGGTTGACAACGCCCGCTGTTAATCAATCATGGTAGACTGACATAAAAAATCAACACCATACGAAGTGTCTCCACTTATTCCACCACCGTCTGCCCATGTATACCGTCGTATTCGTATCCCCAGACATTGCTGTGTGTCGTCATGTGTCAACGCCACCCCAAGGCACTTTTTAAAAAATTTTTTCAATTTAAGAATTTCACCAGAATGAATGCACAGTTATTTTCTTATTTACACTTAACGTAGCTCTATACATTAACAATTACTCCTCGAAAATTCTGATATGACTATCTGATAAACTAGATACTGAAGCAAAAGTAAAATAATGACAGCTATGACAAGCTAATTTCCCCTGGTCTTAAAGTATTGTGTTTCCGTTGGCCGATGAACATATCTCAACTTGGCTACTGTTTCCACTACATGTTTGAAGTACATCCTTCACTCCTGATGTCTCAGCCCACTACAGAAACAAATTCGATGTGGAAACGCATGTCAGTTGCTGCGAGTGTGATTGAGACTTGGCAAATCTGTAGGATACATGTTGCAAGCCTGTAATGGTCGAGTTACTTCTCAGAGCGTCAAGAAATCATCCTGCTAAATTCACTTGGTATTTCAGTTAAATATTTTGATAGATTGTTACTTGTGGTGTGATGTTTAACTACCAAATGTATGCTTTTAGTCCAAAAGGTAAGGTAATTCCAAGCAGAAACTTCAACCACTGACGCCTTTTTAATTGGAAATTATTTGTTTCTGTTTGTTGTTTTTAAAGGTCAAATTGCGTTCCGAGGAGGTCGTTTTGATATTACTTTTTATGTTACTAACTGTGCTGTTGGTCAATGTTGGTTGACTGTTACTCTTATACTTTTTGATACTACAACAAAAATTCTTGCAGCCTCATTTGAGCAGATACCTCCCTGTGATGTTCTTGGTTATCGTTCGTTTATGATCACTCTGTTTCAAGTTCGTGGTGTTGGAGAAACATCGACAATTTTTTTTATTGATAAACCATAGTGTGTAAGAACTCGTAGGTCTTGTAAACTTGGTCATGATGGTAATGTTCGTGTTTTTCTGCGTGGTAGGGGTGTAAATATGAAATGTAAAATAGCCGGCGATATGACTGTTTATAATAGTATGTAATAAAATATGGCACATACATTGATTATTTCTTATAGAGCTGTATCATCAAAAAAAAAACATTATCTACACATTGATCTTGCCAAAAGCCAAGAAGCTCTTCTTCTTAGTGTTTTAGATCCCTGGGGCACTAGGAGAATAATGGAGCACCGAACGCTAAGACTGATCGCTGGGTCTGTGGAAATGTCGTCGTGTTCTAAGGACAACGCTGTGTCAGTCTACGTTCCAGTCACGTTGTAGACCAGATTTTTACCTCTTCCCTGACAGACCTATAACCGGCACATCGAAAAACTTTATGGAAATCTTAAGAAAATTTTTCTATCATAAGATTTCTCGCTACATTCAATAGCCAGTAGATCTGAAAGTAAGAATCGTGTGATATTGCATAATTCCCATCCAGTGTAGCACATCTCGAGTACGGCAAATACATTATCCAATCACTCGCAGTGTTCGGTGGTTTGATGAACTGATGCAAGGGTTTTATGCTTCAGGTCTGGATTCGATTCACAGTTCAGGAGACAGTTTTCAGTATGCACAAAAAGAAGCTATTCACGTATGATGACGCCAAGTATAGACCATAGAATTGCATCGTGGTTCCTAATTCACATTAAACAAGACGTCCATTTGCTGCTTACTAGAGATTATGTTGAGGCATGACAGAGACTGAAGTCGCGAAATGTAGAACTACTGTCACTAGTAAGCTTTATTACACTACTAATCCTACTACTTTTTTTAGTTAATGAACCAGTCACCATTTTAAATAATTGGACACTTATTCCACCTCTTAGCTGAACCTGAGTTGTCGTACATATTGGTGATGGACTGGAATTCGGACTCTGATCCTTACTTTCGCGATATAGGATACCTACAGAATGATACAGTTCCGTAATTCGTTGTTTCTCCAAGATTTGAAACTCTTCCAGATCTCCAGGTAAATCGAATGTCTGGGCTCGAATCTTAGTCGGCTGAAAAGTTTTCGTCATGTCTTTTCTAACTCTAGCATGTGCACACCTAAATCCTGGCGGAAAATAATTTTGATTCTTAATGTCTCTTCATGTGCTATCAAAAATATCAATGTGACGTTTTCAACTCCCAGTCAGACACAGGACTTTTCGTCACATCATGCCAAGCTCAAATATGCCACTCCTAGCTACTGATGAACATTCTACAATTAACGTATCATAGTGCGTCGTCAACGACGGTATTCACGGGGCTCGATTTCCTGTCACTACAGAGCACATTGTCATTGTAATGATAGTTCAGTCACGCGCACATCTGGCTACTGGCGAAAGAAACCTATACTTCATGTACATTGCTGCACTAGTTATCATCGCCGAGAGACGTCGTGTTCGAATGATGGGAATGCAAAAATTATTCATTCCTCTCATCATTTCATGTTGAGACTTCTTACTAATGCTGAAAACATCCGATATCTGGGCTTTGTTTGTGCTTAGTTACCAATCCAGTTTGGTTCTGGGCTCGAATCTCCGTCCAACACAAGACTTTGCATCCCATCATCTAAAGTTTTTTTTTAATGAAAATATGTTTAATATCTTTCATGGTTAGTTAAGTGGGACAATACTGCAGAATACGACTTCAGGTTTCCTAATTGATGCTGGCTAAAAGTTGGGCATTTCACGTCTTTTTATGCCTAATCAGCAGTGACGAACAGTGGTGTGTCAAGTCTCGGTCAGGCACGAAAGCTTTGCTTACTTAGCGCTCACTATAGGTGTTTGGTTTGCTTCTGTATCTAGAACAAAACTCTTCGTCATGTTATTTAAAGCTGAAAGAAATAAACCACTACTTGCAGAGAAATAACTTAAATTTTTAATGTCATTTTATGTTAGGCAAGAAGGGTTACAGATAACTGATGAACTCCACAGAGATCCATCTGTCATCAGGACTGCAGAGAGTTGGCAATGGTGAGGTTTGCATGGACCGCTTGACGCTGTTAATCGCGGTATCTCTAACTGGTTAGTTCATCAACTCGTTAATGTGAAACCACTTGCCAAGTGAACGATGCTTAACAGCTGGCTGTAAAACCTTTTTAGAGAGATAGAATACTTCGAAGTGTCTTACAGATACTCTTGCAAAATACTTTATTCACAAAAGAATTAACTTTCATGTAAGAATTAGTATGATTTGTGTGGTACAGTTATCGGCATTAGTAGTTTAAGATATTAATGAGAGTGATAACATTTCAGAAAAGTCTCTTATTGTAATAAATTTGATTTTACAAGCTTTGAGAGCTCTCTGATCTCTTATAACGTGTTTCCTCACATTTGCAGTGTCCTGCAAGAAAGTTACGTTATGTGGACTGCATACAAATCAGGCTGAACTAAATTTTTGAGTTTAATAGTACATTGAAACGTACTAAAACTATTGTTTGTCTGACATGATCCCTTGCGTCTGCAGGTTCCAACACTGCAAAAGTTGGACAACTGGTGTCTTTGCTGCATTACGTTAAAAGCTTCACAAACATTGTATGCGCTCCTAACTTGAGATAATACTGAATTACAAGATAAGTGTAAAGGCTTTCGAGCTCGTCACATCGCTTAAATAGTTGAAAGCAATTGTAAGCAGCGGTACGAAATGTGAGGAAGACGTGAAATCAGTAGTAGAGAAGACAAATTGAAGACTTGGATTTATTTAAAGGACCCTGGTAAGTAGGTTGCATCTACAAGACAATCACATGTAAGCTGCCATTGAAACAAAATCTAGAGTGGTGATTCACCGTTAGAAGTTATAATCAAGTGGGATTTGCAGGTCACATTTCGAAAGAATTCAGTGGAGCACTGTCCTTAATAATGTGCAACAGAGATCACGCGAAATAATGATTATCGTGTGACTTATCGAGGAAGACAGACTGAAGGAAAGCGAACGTACATTTACAGCAGTTTCATATTTAGAGAAATTTAACTGAAATTCCATAGGCATCAGGGCTGAAATATTTGGAACGATAAGTCATTTACAATCTATACACAAACTAGCCTGCAGTTCTAAAATTCGAAGGACGTGAAAGGAAGGCAGCAGCTGAGACTGTTTTGTACATTATGGTCCAAATTATTTATCTGCACACTGAGCAGACAGCAAAAGGAAACAAAGAGAAATCTGGAAAGAGGAACAAAGTGCATTGAAACTAATTTAAAACTTTGAGGTTTGCCGGTGTCGACATGAGACGTAGATGGACTTGGAAGATAGTGAAATGGGATTTTATATGTCTTGAAAATAGGTTATAAGGCGAAAATCAACAAAAATAAAACAATGATGGTGGAGTGTGATCAAATTAAGTCAGATGACGGTAACGGAACTGAGTCACGAAAAATAGTAGTAGATTTGTACTATTTGGGTAGCTCTAGAAACGACACAAAATGCATGCTGGAAATAGGAAGAAATGAGTTTCTAAACGGAGAAATACTTTAAAATCTAATATAAATTCAAATGTGAGGAAATCGTTACTCAGTGTGTTCGTTTTAGAAATCCAAACCCCTTTTACTTGCTGTAACAAAATATGTATTTACGTTTTACACGCGCATCGTCAAAATATTGCGTTTCAGAAAGGAAACGAAGATTCAGATTTTTAAAATAAGTGCTTACATATCTACTTGGAGAAAGGGTAATATCAACAAACGATTTCTCTTCAAGTTTTGGTCTGTAGTGTAGCTTTTCATAGATTGAAACGTGGAGGATAGGCAATACAGACAACATGTGAATAGAATCTTTTCATATATGTTGCCACAGAGATTAGATGGGTAGTTCGAATAACTAATGAAGAGACACTGATTCGAGCTACGCAGAAAGGAGCATTATGGCACAAGGTGACTAAAAAAGAATCGGTTGATGGGATACGTCATATGCACGAAGTTTGGTAGTGGATGGAAGTATAATGTATAAAAATGGTAAAAGGAGATCAATTCTTGACTATAGTAAACAACCTCAAGTGGATCTAGACTGCAATACTATTGCAGCGATGAAGGGGACTACACAGTAAAAACTAAATAAAACTCTTCTTCGGGCGGAAGATCATAACACCATATGTGAAAAATATATAACTTCTGGTCAATGGCGATTTGATTAAATCAGTCTCTCCTATACTAATGTCCATTTCAACAATGTAACCTGAAATCACAGGTACTGGCTTCAATTAAGTTGAGATGTCAAATGCTTGATCTGATGAGCAGTTACGTGGCCATATCATTCTGTCGTGCAAAAAGGTGCCTCTGGCTCTGGCAGATGTTAACAGGCCCTGGCTGAGGTAGGACCAACATGTTCAGCGCCAGTGGTTTATATTCAATTGTGTTTCCTACGCTACGTATAAGAAGACTTAGAAAGTTTTCCAGTTCAAGATAAGTGATGAGGAAGTGCCTCTGTTAATACAAGGTAGAAACTTCCAGTTTATGCCTACAAGGAACTCATTTTAAAGATTCCCTATTTTAAAGGGTCATAACCAGTTCCGCGCAGTGGCCAGTCAACGGCCGTTCGGTACCGACCGACCATAGTGTCATTCTCTTCCAGTGACATCATTTGGGTATAGTATAGTAAAGCATGGTGGCAATGCACCGCTCTTCCAACCGACCGAGTCTTAACTAATGAATACTGTTACGGATAACACTGTACCAGTAATCTCCCCTTAGTGGCCTTCTCACGAATTCATTGATCAGAGGCACTTTGAAAAGCGTTTATCATCCTTATATGATTTTAGGAGCTTTTAGTGCATGCTAATTTATGTGCATCAGGCTCTTCAGGAGAACATAGAATTAAGTAGATTTCCGACTTCTCTGTGGTGTTCAGCTCTACAAATATTTTGCGTTCTGTAATTTTCAAACCACAAACAAACGAACTTTGTAGACAACTCCTGGAGATTCTGTTCCAATAATGGCTAAAAACTTTGCTCGAACTGTCACCATCGCAGCTAGATAGAGACTGCCATCCGTCACTGAACGACAGCGAAGAAGCACATTTGGGACTTCCGCTCACCGTTGACAGATTTTACAACTGCTTTTCCTCATTATATCTATTACTTGACACTACATCAGGAGAGTATAAAATTAATTGTATCATATGACAAACCTTGACAGGGCCTTCCTATGAACGAACTCAGTTAGTGACTGCGAGAAACTTGACTCTTCGAAATTCGTAGAAACAGAGTTTCGAGTTACAGTCATGTAATATTGCAAGTAATGCATGGTTTACCGGGATCTAAAGCTGCAACCATGATATCCGCTTGTGTCATTTCAATAAACCTGTTACTTGATTATATATTTAATCTGGGTTTAACTCAAGTCGATAAAGAAGCGAAGCGACTTGCGACCTTGGCTATGCTCCACGAACACGACGATAACGTAATTTACAGGCAGGCCGGATGGTAGCTTTCTGCATTACCTTCCCCCTAACGCTAAAAGCTTAAGCTGGAGCCGCTCCATTACAGGCCGCTGGAGTCCCGCGGGAATGGCGGGCAGGCCAGCCGCTCTGACACTGGCCCAGCCTGACATTCTTCAGAGCCACCAGCCTCCTATCCGGGGCAAGTAGTCTCCAGATTTGTCCATAGACACATTTTGAGGTTATTCATGGTTTTCCCTGATCACTTTACGCGAAGGTCGGAATGCTTCCTTTTATAGGCCACGGCCGTTTCCCCATCCGTGACCGACTGAGCAAGTCGGAGCGTAAGTAAGAATTATGTAACCTGACGTAGAAGTAGTCACTTCCTGTGAGGCTTACACCGCCTGCTCACTCTTTTACCTCTTGCACCAGTGCTCATGTCACTATAATTACCTGCTTACTTATAACAATAGCGTTGCATGGAGACTGCTCCATGTGAAAAACGGAGGTGAAGACTGATGAAAAGTCGTTACCAATAACGTAAAGAAACAAAAAAAAAACCTCTGATTTATCAATACATACTATAAAATGACTGTGTGTACATATGTATGTATGTTCCACATCTCCTCCTAAACTACTGGACCGGTTTCAACCAACTTGGTACGTATATCGCTCACTGTCTGGAAAGGATCACTGTGGGGCAATAACCACGTCCCTACCAAAGGGATAGGGTAGGGGGTGAAAAATCGTTGTAGCCCACGACTCACGAGTACCCATAATTTAGTAATTCAGTGTGAGGTGGCACAGTGGTTAGCTCACTGGACTCGCATTCGGGAGGACGACGGTCCAAATCCCTGTCCGGTCATCATGATTCAGATTTTCCTTGATTTTTCTAAATCGCTTCAGACAAATGCCGGAAGGGTTCCTTTGAAAGGGGACGGCCGATATCCTTCCTCATCCTTCCCTAATCCGATGGGGCGGATGATATCGCTGTTTGTCTCCTCCCCCAGACTAACCAACCATTCAGTATTTGATAATGAGAACACTTAGTAACTTACAACAAACTTCACACATACCACTGAATGTACCACCAAAGTATATCATTGTGTACGGTTCATAGTCCAGGAGATATAAGTCATGAACATTGAGATGCGTGAAAATGATACTTCAGGACGAAATTCGCTAGAGATGCAGGGGAAATATCTCTGGAAATACGTGTGAAATATGTTACATATATGTAGAATACAATATACACGTATGTATACGGGCAAAGCCACGGCTGAAAAGCTGATCCTAAATCCAGGTACGATTTCAACCAAATTTGGTAAGCATATTGGTAACGATCTGGAAGTAAGTACCGTGGGGTTAAGAACCATTAGCGTCCTACTGAGGTGAGCATGATAACGTGGAGATAGAAGAGAGGAGGAGGAAATGGACAGACAGAGAGGAGATGGACAGAGGTATGGGGATGGGGAAATCTACAGACAGAGGGGAGAGGATGAGATTGTCACAGAATGGAAAGAAGAGGAGACGGACGGAGGCACGGAGAGGAAGAGATAGGTCGAGTCAGCGGGAGAACAAAATGAACAGAGAGAAAGATAGGAGGAAATGGATAGTGGAAAGGAAGAAGAGGAGATGGACAGGAAGAGGGGAGACGATGAGAATGACAGAGGAAAACTGAGATGAATAAGGTGAGGATGAATGAGGTGCTGGACAGAGAGAGGGCGAGGAGGAAATGAGCAAAGACAGGGAAAGGTGGAGATTAAATTTTTGGCGGAAGAAGTAGTGTAGCAAAGCGGATGGAGGAGGTGGACAGAAAGAAGGTAGAAAGGTGAGGGGGAGATGAACTAATAGAAAACTGGAATAAATACATGCTTGGGCCACGCCGGGTATTCAGAGAGTATTTCTCGTAAATTCCGTAGTGACCGACTTACACCATTCTATTAGTCGTTTCCGATGTGGCATTTGGAGCTGGAGAGTAGCTGAATATAGCTTATCAGTATATGGAAACGAAAATTTTTATTACATAAGCACACTGATGGACATCAAAATTACAACAGTACGAAGACAGAATATTACAAACGTTAAATTAGCATGAAGTATACTACACGCTTGGGTATGCAAATAATCGGCATTTCATCGCAATAGATGAAACTAGACAGGAGCAACGGCTAGTACAATTCTCTATATAAAGAAAGGTTACACAGCGAACTTATCGCTCAGAAATCGCATTTGAATGTTGATTATTTCGGAGAAGATCATGTTATGCCTCGTGTATGAGAACGAAACTTCTACCTGTGGGTATTGTATTTCGACAGCAGCAAGATAATGAATGACCTATCGAGACCGTGGATTAATGTTATTCGACACTGCTGCACGTGCTGATCAGGATCCCACCACTGTTACGCGAATATGAAACCGATGAATTGAGGAGTCCGATACTCAACACCCTGCAAGTCCGCAGCTCGTGGTCTAGTGGCCAGCTTTGCTGTCTCTGGATCACGGCGTCCCGGTTTCGATTACCGGCCGGGTTAGGGATGCTCTCTGTCCGGGGACTGGGTGTTTGTGTTGTTCTTATCATTTCATCATCATAATCTGTTACAGTGGCTGGATTGGATTGTGTACAAATTGGACTGTGTAAAACTTGGGACTCTGTACGGGCTCTGATGACCCAGCAGTATAGCGCCTACAAACCAAACATCATCATCCTCTGAGCCCTGCAAGATGTCAGTGGCTCTGCGGTACCAGTGCCCTGGATGGCGCACATGCTATTTATTCGGCCATGCACGATAATACCGTCATGTCAGATACCTAGAGTTAGGAAATTCACTTTTTTTGCAGTGAGAAATGTATCTATACAAGCTTACGATGACGTCTGGAGCACCACTGTTAGCACACCGAGAATGGTTCTGGTTTTTTCGATGTGATAGCAGAGTGAGACATGCCGACAGTGGTGTGCCCAGCGACAATCCTGGATACAGGATTGGTACCATGTCGTATTTTGTGATGAGTCCCGTTTCTGCGGATAGTAGCACAATGGAGGTACCCATGTATGTATGTTCCGAGAAGAACGAACGTTGCAAGCTCGGTTACGTTTCTGACACGTTAAGGCCGACGACTACGAGGTCTCCAAAACTGCCTATCAAACAAGATAATGCAATACCTCGTGTTTCGCGTGGTCCCCTGACCTACTTCCATACATGTGGTGCTTGGCTGTTGCCCTGGCTAGCACCATCTCCAGATCTCTTACACATCCACAATATCTCTTCATGGGTTGCTAAGACACTGCCGCGCCACCTATCGCCAGCCACTAATACTGAAGAACCATGGCACAGTGTTGAAACAGCACCGAGTGACGTACCAGCACCTCTTAGCCAAGTTCATTTATACCCAATGCCCAACTGATTTTGAAGTGCAATGACTAAATTTCTTACTCTGTGTATCCCGAAGTCACCTTCCTTCACTGAGCGAGGTGGGGCAGTAGTTAGCACACTGGGTTCGCATTCGGGAAGACGACGGTTCAGTCCCGCGTCCGGCCATCCTGATTTAGGTTTTCCGCGATTTCCGTAAATCCCTCTAGGCAAATGCCGGGATGGTTCATTTGAAAGGGCACGGCCAACTACCATACTCTCACTTCCCTAATCCGATGAGACCGATGACCTCTCGGTTTGGTTTCTTCCCCCAAACAACCCGACCCCACTCTCACCTTCCTTATTTAATTTCGTGTTATTCCTGCTACACTATATACGCATATTCAATCGTATTTCGTTACCGGGTGTTGCAATTTTAAGAGACAGAAAAGTATATGAAATTGCAATGAACCGAAGTTGTGGAGCCACACCCAAATTAATTACAAAGCTACTTCTGTTATTGCGTATGTTACATAAGTTGAAGTTTTCACGTGGGCTGACTCTAGCAGTAATAATAGTGTGAAGAGTAATGAAACGAAGCAGGTTTACCAGGCCCTATATGTATCAAAGTGCCTTTTCTCTGATGTTCAAGCTTTGACTGAGGGTATAAGTTTGTAACGTTTTCATTTTACTTGCTGGTATTCCGGTTGCTATGGGTTCATTTAACGATTTTCACCACTGTTGCTACTTAAGTTTACAAATTGCCATTATGTTATTTTGAGGTAGGGAAAGAAGCTGTTGACGCTAGAAAATAGAGTGCCACGTGGAAAAATCGGAACATTTTCAACTATTCTTGTGTTTCATTTCAATAGAGGAGTGACTGCAGAGGAGGCTGCCTAAAACATTTGCGCCATGTATGGTTATAATGCCACTGGACAGAACACAACAAGAAAATGCCTTTCTTGTTTCAAGGAAGATCGTTTTGACATTAATGGCTCTCCATGTCTAGGAAAATCTTCAGGGCCTACCGAATATTATTTAAACACATTAATCCTCAGTGTCCCTCATCATTATACTCGATAACCGGCAAATGTGGAGAACTGTGATTATTTCATCATCGTGCAATATTTGGAAGCAATGGGGAAGTTTCAGAAGTCTAGTGTATGGGTATCGCTTACTCGAATCTAAAATCACGAAAAACCAGAGGGTGGTCATACGTGCATATCTGCTTGATAGTCACGAATTGACTTCTGAACAACACCGACTGTTCTATCCTGTATAGTTGTTGGTGACAGAAATGAAGTCTTTATGCTAACATAAGGAGAAGGAAAGAATGGCTGAACACTCCCCGTACATAGACCTGTGCGCATCCTTGAAAGATAATGTTATCCACGTGGGGGAATAGCGACGGTTTGGCATACTACGATTTGCTTCCCCGAGGTGTACCCATCACTGATGAAATTTATTGTCAATAACTGAGACGTCTTGCGGGCGCAATACGAGAAGAACGACCAGGAAGACTGCGTCACGTGGGGCTACTCCGTGACAACGCCCGGCTGCGTTCTGCTAGACTGACAAAAACACTATGCACGAAACTGGTTGGGAAGTAATTCCGCACCCACCTTATTCACCTGATCTTGCACCCTCAGATTTTCACCTTTTACGCTGTCTATCGAACAACCTTCAAGGAACTTCCTTTCCTGATGACAATGCGCTCCGAACACGGTTCGAAGAGTTCTTCGCCTCAAAACTAGATGATTTCTACAATTGCAGAATCGAATCGTTGCCCCAGAATTGGCAGATTGTTGTAAATAGTGAAGGAGAGTATAATACTGGTGAATAAAGTCTCTGTTACGTGCATCTGTTATGTTTGTTGAACTTATAGAAAAACACTAAGAAACTTATGCACCAAGCTAATGTAGTCCTTCATCCATTTTCCACGCTGTTATATAAACAAATTGATCAGTCATTGATGGACAAGTTTAGCACCACATTATCTGTTTCCTATTAAATGTGTTTTACCCTCAAGTTTGATTTATTTCCTAGCAAGGGATACTCCCCATCGCACCAACCTTGGATTTAATCGTAAGATGGCACAGTAGATAGCCGGTCAAAATCTGAACACAGATCAAACATGAAAACAGGAAGAAAGTGTGCTGAAATGTGAAAAAAGAAGCAAAATAGGAACGCTGAACTGTCCAAGATAAAGATGTGCAACAACGAGCGAAGTGGTAGAGCCACGGCGTCGCTGTTATGAGGTCAGAGCGTTGGACTGCAGAGAAAGTGATCCGTGTTCCAATCTCACTTTTGGTTCATTTTCTTGACATAATTATGAACTGTTTGTCCGGTCACTGACTTGTCTGTTATCTTTCTGTAGTCTTGGCAACTGTCGAATCATACATTGGATATAAAATATGAGTCGCGTGGTAATAATATATTAACGTCGCAAGTAAATGTGACAAATAGTGAGAGAAGGCGAGATGCCGCGTAGACCTTTCACATAAATGAAAACAACAAATAAACGAATGTGAACTATGTTACAACGAAGGAATTCAAGAGTCAAAACTTCCAAACAGAACACAAGAATCATAACATGTGGTACTTGTGTAGAATAATTAGAGGGTACGCACATCTGGAGGCTCATCGCCTTATAATCAGTGTCGAGTAACGGTGAAAACACAAAAGATCTTGGAATAAACTTTGGTTATAGGTCCTTCCTTATACCTCAGTGTTACCAACGGACGTTACACCACGAGACAGATACAAATTTGAATACAGACACGTTAATGACCTGTTGATACTTTTGTAGGAAAAAAATTGTGGTACGAAGTAAATTTGAATATTAATCTCCTGTTCTGCAGTCCAACAACATGATCATATAACGAAGACGCCTTGGCACGTCTAGTTCGCTTGATGTTGCATGTATTGAACTTGGACTATTCACTGTTTCTATTTTGCTTCATTTTTCACAGTTCAGTTGCCTTCATGTTTGATCTGTGTTCTGTTTCTGATGGGCAGTCTTGCCACTAAATCAGAGGGGGTTGCGATGGGGAGTTTCCCCTGTAAGTATCGCTATTATGTAACGGAAACTTTAGTTTTAGTAGCCTATTGATAACATGCTAGAATAATGCGCGAATCGAAACAAATTGTAATTTACATCCCTTCAGATCTTCATTACCTTGGCCCACTTCAGTTCCATATGTAAGTGAATTTTTAACCAAAACCGTAGAAACACAACTCATTCCCAATTCTCTTTCTCTACGAATCATTTATTGCCCGTATAAAATTGCTAAGAGTATACCTGAACATTTTGTAGTTCATCTTGTGGATTAATGACCAAGAGGCATGTAATGAATGGTTACTGTTAACCACCTTGTAAAAAGTACGAAAGGAATATCTATATGTTGCTTCTTATGAAATACAGGGTGTAACAAAAATGCACGGCACATATTGCAGGACACATACCTCACATGTAGACGAAGAAATTATGTTACATGAACCTGGGTCTGGAAATGCTTTGTCTCCATGTTACAACGCATTTTCTCCAGCTCATTAATCGTGGGAAACAAACAAGAAGAAAACTTTAGACTCCTGGGGAACATGCACTCTTGGTGATGTCTGGTTACGCTGCACACCGGCAGTGTTTTGTTCCACGTGTCCCTATTACCATGCGGCGTACGTCATTGTTTGTTTACAGGTAACATCAATCGTTCCAGCGATCACTACGAACGCTGCAAGCACGCATGTTACTACTTACAGTTAACCACAGATTTGGTTACTGCAATGACAGGGTACGCAACTGTAGAGATGACAGATGCCCATTTGATGCATGGATTAGCTGACGGCGATGGCGCTCTCGCTCGAAGTGTGTACCGCAAGAGATTTGTAGGAGGAAGACGTTTGAAGCCATTGAGCGTCGTCCAAGGGAACATGGGGCACTTAAGCCTGATACTCGCAATAGACCGACGCCTAGAAGGAGGAGGGCACCGCTGCTGGAGGCATAAGTTCGTCATGTAATTGACAACGACCCTAGTGTCAGTACAAGACATGTAGCTGCTCACTGAATGTTGGCCAAATGACTGTCTGGCGAGTGTTACACGAGGACCAGCAGGATCTATAGCATTTACATCGGTTTTTCACGCACTATCAATGGCAGATTTTCCTGCACGGATACTTTTCTGCGAATGGTTTATTTAACCAAGTGTCAACCCTAATTTTAGTGCAACTGTTTTGTTCACAGATGAGGCTTCGTTTCAACGAGATCCCACTTTGCAAATTTTCGCAATCTGAATGTAAGCGCAGACGTCCATACTCATGCAACTGTTGAAGCAAGTCATCCACAAAGATTTTTTGTCAGTGTTTGGGCCGGCATTGTTGGAGACTGTCTGATAGACCCTCACTTTCTTTCACCTTGGGTCAACGGTGAAAGTTATCATAATTTAGCGGAGAATGTTCAACCTGACCAGTTAGCAGATATGGCTTTAGCTGTGCGACGAAACATGTACATGCTCGGTGGTTCACATTGTCATTTTACTGTTAATGCCCATCGGCTTCTAGATAACATATTCTGTGACAGACGAATAGGTAGAGATGGACCAGTTGCTTGGCTTCCATGCTCTCCGGACCTAACCCCACTGGACCTTTATTTGTGGGGCATTTGAAAGCTCTTGTGTATGGGACTCCAGTGCTAGATGTTCAGAATCTCCGTGGCCGTATTATGGGAGGCTGCCAAGTCGTACCTAATAATCCAGGGATACATCAGTGCATCCGAGATTCACTACGACGGCGGGTTGGTGCATGTATCAACGTACACGGAGAAAGAGTTGCATATGGTATGCTGGTGCGTTCTTGTCGTGTATGTTCCTACGGTTAATGACTTGGAGAAAATGAGTTGTAGCATGGTAACAAAGCGTTTCCCGTTTCCACAACTATGCTCATATAACATGATTTCCTCGTTTACCTGTGAGGAATGTGTCCTGGAATTTGTGCCGTACAATTTTGTTACACCCTGTATTCATTACTACTACGCTATCGATTACAATAAAGAAGAGCCATGCTGTTTATCACCAGAGTATGTATGAGTGATGGCACAAGGGAGTCACGCATCCCTAAATCTCCTTTTGATCCGTAGCGTATCCTTCATGTTTGTGGACTCCTATATCACGAGGCAAGTGCAGAAATATTGACTTAGTTTTTAATGAGTCGACAGAACTTAAACTGGCATGTGAGTGGAGAACCGTTTTATCACAGTGTACGACTCCTCGAAGAGGGAGCTCGAAGGCTTAGTAAAACAATGAGTAGAATAGATGAGCCTCATAAGGGCGTGTACAAGTACACTGCGTTTACTACGTTGTTGAATGTTACTATTGATAGAAGACAGTGATGTCAAAAGTCTTTATAGACTCCAGAAACTCTCATTTTGTTGGATAAATATGTCAGTGCGTATGATGTGCCCTTCACCTCACTTATAGTCAGTTTATTAGTAATGTGTTACTTTCGTGAGAATCTGTAACGATCTCTCTCTACTGCCAGCAGTACACTCTGTGGTATGTGTCTGTAGAGAAGCACTGTTCAATACTACGCCATGAGTATGTCTTGCGCAGTAAATCTGTTTAGATGCCTGAAACAGTTTAGTTTGACAGAGATTCAATCCGTTGACAGAAACCCGATTTTGTTACGTACGTATGCAACATGAAAGTTTTTATGATAAATGCAGAAATTAAACTCGCCGTTTTTGAAGGAAAAAAACAAACATCAGATCTGTTACAAGACAGGCATTTGTCTTAAACTGACAGCAAGTCTACCTCGTACTGTATAAAGCATGCCTGCGCAACACGGGATAATCGCTTGGAAAAAATTATGTACGAGGCAGGACTCAGTAATTGCAAGTAAATATAAATCGTAATTTGTCAAATTGATATGTTGATGTGCAGCTGTCTGTCGCAATGTATTGCTCGAGTGTGTCACGTAAGACTGCCGCAGCAGCGTAGGTAGATAAAAATGTTGCCAGAGAAGAATCGAAGATCTTCCGTGGAGCAGCTGAACCAAGGACGTATTTGAAACTGGTAAAAAAGCACACTGAAAGCACGATTTCCGTTCTTATTGATACTAATATGATTTACACAGTTCAAAAACATCGACTACACAGGAATTCTTCTGAACCATGTGTGAAGAGAGCTCATCCAACAGCTGGATCATTTTGATCTGGAAACATAAAAGTCGGACAACAAACTCAGTTACCATCTTCAGGTGTGGTGGTAGACTGGTGACGATAAATATTGCCAAAACACTGCTACTTGTCGAATCAGTTTAAATCCCCACACATATACACTACGGTATTCAGTAGCACTTACGCAAAATGGTTATTTCGGTTAGACCGAGTAAGTGTAATATTTTTCTCGTACACATTGAATTAATTTTTTATCAGCAAATAGTTACCTTCAGCTATTACTGCACTGTTGCAAAAAGCCGACATGACGAATGGAGATACATTCGCTACCGACACTGGGTCAATACCTACATCTAAATCATAACTGACATTGCTGTGCTTGTTGTGCCCTGCGTTCATACAACGCGGTCGCCGCACGTGAGACGCGGCCATCTCCTTCTCGAGCACCGTGTGCCAACGCTCCGGTGGCAGCAGCGCGACATACTTCAAAGTGCTCACAGTGGGGGCGCCACAAGAGTGGCAGCAGTAACACCACTGGAGTCGGCAGAGCCAATCAGGATGCAGCTCCACGTGATAAAGTCGCGTCGTCGCGGCACGGAAGGGGAGTAGTCTGGTGGGCTTCCTGGAGAGCGGAACAGCTCTCTTCTCAATCACGACGCTGTTACTGTGATATTGTTTACGGAAAATGAATTTTGACTACGGACCTGGACACGAGTGATTACTCTGAGTTATGTTTCACTTTGTTTTCAGAATAAACCATCTACGAGGGTTATTCGGAAAGTAAGGAACGATCGGTCGTGAACTGGAAAATACAGTGAAAATCTGATGAAGCTTTGCACAGATGCGTTGGGCACTGTGTCTAGTACGCCCGTCTATAACATCATGTCGCTCTTTTCAGTTCTGAGCTCACAGTGAGAATGTAAATTTGGCTAGAAATTAGCGTCTCCCGTCAAGTATGAGGGCCTGGTGAAAGATTTAGCCTGAAGCTATGGAATCCACATAACACAACTGTCATGTAGTTTGTTCTACACGACAATTCTCGGCCGCACTCTGCAGGGGCAATGAAGATGCTGATTAAAAGTTGTTTGGAGATTTAATATAATGAGCATAAGTGAACTAGACAACTGAATATCTTATGACTCCAGTATCAGCACTTTATCACTCTACGCGTGATTTCCGCGAGATTCTTTGAACCGGGCGTTCGGAGCGATGCAAGAGGTAGGACAGAGGCTGGGGTCAGGTAGTGGGGTTTAAATCGACATACTACGAGTCATTCGAAGAGTGTTAGGGAGCTGCACCTTGCAGACGGCGTCGATTGCGCGCTGAGCTTAATTTCAGCCTGTTGTCTGATACTGTCTGGCTGTGTGAGTTGTTTAATAGTTCAAAATGGTGGAATGAATTGATTGTTCCCAGAAACGAGTTGCACGTTTCTCAGTGGTTCTGCTCAGATAACAGCAGTATTTTACATAGTTTAATGTTCAGTTCACTAAGATTTAGAATGTATTTCACTGGTGGTTCATTTCAGGGAATGAACTACTTTCATGTGGTAAACTGATACTAGCGGGAAGTGAACGAGTAAAGAACTTCTTACGGCGTCCGTAATGTACACATAACTAACAGACAGGAGGCCTCATTATGAGATGTACAAATATAGGCCTTTCCACAGAACAAATTAGTATCTAGTGTTCATGGTATCACACCATACTGCATACGGTGTAGTAAAATCGTTGAGGTACGTGTATGGCACCTCATTTAGCCACGAAGCAGAAACGTTGTTGTTTCGACTTCCTCAGTAACAGCGAAAGAGAACGTGTTGTGTGATAACGGAAATATACTGTGCCGTAACCCAGAAATGTGACATAGTTTCTTGCCACCTTATGTGATACTTAGACAGGTCCGAGTTCGCTTCAAAGTGTCTTACAGGCTGTGGGAACTATACTGTAGTCTTTAGTATGAATTCCTGTGGTTGCATTCCATCTGGGCGTTCAGACAGATGATTTCCGCACAGCCGGGAAGTGCTCACGCTCAGCCGATTATGTCACTTGGAGACCACAAGTCTAAGGGCGATGGGATCTGCGGCGATCAGCGTCTACCGACACTCTTCCGGGCACGGCCGCGTTGGCCAGTATGAGATATTAGGCGAGAGCGTAACGTAACTCCTGGGTCAGCTTCAAATTTTGTTTAGTGGGCAGTAAAATGTGTTGCGGAGACGTAAATGCGGCTGAGTTACGGCTGAGTGGCCGGCAGCGGGAATTACTCGTTTAAGCTCCTCTTCAGAATTTCCCAGTGCCATGTAATCGAAGTCACTCATCTACTACATATGCCCATGGATCAAAAGAAAAAATGCTACTATTATACACACATGTAGATGTAAGGCGTGAGCAGTGTACTGGTGTAATTCGTGAAGATATGGCAGTGAAAACAAACATGTCAAATGTCATGAAGTTGACAGGAGTAACTACAACACATTCAGCAACACTTGCGCTGCAGTATCACAACACACCCCGTCACAGTGGCCTCAACAGTTAACAGTGGCCAACAAAAAGGAGTTTGGTGATTGAATATCGCACATGCAGAACCCAGTTTTCTGACGTGAGCGCGTGCCATTCCAAAGAACCGAGGGTGATGGGCATCCCACCTCTACGATTTGGAAACTGCCACAATACACTTAGTGGAGCATAAAGAACCGAGGGTGATGGGCATCCCACCTCTACGATTTGGAAACTGCCACAATACACTTAGTGGAGCATATCGAGAATTCCGAGTCTGTTCGACGAATCCCAATACGAAGTCCGCTTCCACAACTGCACCAGCTGAGTTTGCGCGCCTGATAGATACAACTGTTGCTATTATACATAAACAGCATCTGTCTCGTAGTTTATATTTTTAAGTAATTAGTTACGGCGAGGCGTTAACACAGCAGATTCTTTTAGATATATGGAAAGAACTATTGTGATTTCGTTTGAATCAAAGTTCACACAGTCTCCCATTGTCTTAATTATTGTCGTTGTCATTATATACGCCTCGACAATTTTATTTAGTCGTTTTCCTTCTTTTCATTTATGACTTCTGCATGTTTTGTTGCTCCTGTAACCTCATCTGCAGCTATCAGAAAGCTGGAGGAATGGGCAATGATTTCTTAGCTCATATATATTGACGTGGACTTTTCAACGAATCACATTCTGTTTTTAATCATCCTGAAATGAGGATCAGAGACATTTCTCTAAATTGTCAGAAATTTGTGTTGTTTCCGAAAATGTGGTTTTGCGTTTACCTGGTTGCTATCTCTTTGGGGTATGAATGCGTTATTCCTAAAACCAGTGAGAAATTTAAAACGGATTCTATACAGTATATGTCCTGGAAGTCGGATCGAGCCTGTCTGCTCCAGTTTCAGATTACCTCCATTGTATCACGGCTTGACTACGAGTGCATGGGTTATGGATCTCATAGAGCATTGTGTGTAGCATATGCGCTGCTGTGCTCCAGAGGTAATCAGGGTCTCTTAGGTCCAGTCCTGTTCGCAGCCTCTGGCAACGGGCCACTTCGCATCAGGTGGCAATTCTTCATAGTGAAGTAAGCAAAACACACCTGCACTCAATAGTGACCTTCGACCATCGATGAAACAAATTTTCGATAATTGGCTGCATACAACAATGCGTTTTTGGATACGTGTAAAGGACTTTCCTTTCTATCGTCCACTTGTCTTCTAAATGCTAAGAATTAATTCAGATCGTACTAATTATTTGAAGGACTGTAATGCAGTTCTTGCTTGGAAGCCTTTATTTTATGGCACTTTAGAAACGAAGATTTTAACTCAGTGTACGATTGTCGGTCAAAATTAAGGGGATTTATTTGGATGTTGAATTGTTTTCCTCCGCCACGTTTTCACTACCTAGCTCCCTGACGAGTACAATGTATTATGTGTAGAACTACACTGTCATCTTAAAGGCTCTGAAAACAATGAAACAGCACCATAATAAGAAACATCTCGTCTGAACTGATTCCCTTAGAGAATTACAAGCAATACAAGAAATATGAACTCAGTGAAGGAAACAGTGCAAAATATGTTTCATTGTTCTGAATGTCAGGCTATGTGGGATTTAGGGCAAGTGACCAAGCTGACGTAGTAACCAAGATATTTACAGCGAAGATGATATGGCACATGTCCCACAAGATGTCGTATAGGTGTTGAGTAACAGGACCATTCAAATGTCAGAGGAGCAGTGGCTGGGTGAGACTGGCTGTGGCATTCTGAACTAGTCATTCTGAGTTGATGTAGGAAACCCCTTTAGAATACCTGACGAATCTCTTCCTATACTGATATTTTTATTCACCGTTTTACAAGTAACAAAATCCAACGTATCGTCACGTCCTTCTATATTCTTACACCCCTTTGTCATTACTCAGAATGCCACACAGAACAGTACCTTACATTTGCTTGTACATGCATCCACCATCAGAGACAAGGGTATCATCAGGAGTGCCCCAGGGAGGCGTGATAGGGTCACTCAATGTTGTTTCCTGTATACATAAATGATTTAGCGAACGGGGTTGGCAGCAACCTGCGGTTGTTCGATGATGATACTGTGGTACACGATAGAGCGTCGACGTTGAGTGACTCTAGGAAGATACAAGATAACTTAGACAAAACTTCCAGTTGTCCTGATGTATGGCAGCTAGCTGTAACTGTGGAAGAATGTAACTCAATGCGAATGAGTGGAAGATCAGACGTGTAATGTTCGGATATAGCTTTCGTATTGTATTGCTTGACACAGCTACATCGTTTAAATATCTGGGCGTAGCGTTGCAAAGCGATATGAACTGGAACGAGCATGCGAAAACTATGGTAGGGAAGGCGAAAGGTCGACTTCGTTTTACTGGGAGAATTTTAGTGAAATGTGGTTTATCTGTAAAGTCGACCGCATACAGGCTGCTCGTGCGACCTGTTCTTGACTACTACTACAACATTGTTTGGGATCAGTACCAGGTCAGTCTGAAGAAGTCAAACGACGCTGTTCAGGGACTCAGAAACGGGCTGCTAGATCTGTTACCGGTAGGTTCGAACAACACATAAGTGTCACAGATATGCTTCAGAAACTAAAATTGGATTCTCTGGAGGGAAGACGACGTTCTTTTAGAGTACTGAGAAAATTTAGAGAAACGGCATTTGAAGCTGACTGCCGAATTATTCCACTGTCACTAACGAACATTGCACGTGAGGACCACGAAGGTTATATTCAAGAAATTAGGATTCCTATGGAGGCATATAGACAGTCTTTTTCCCTCACTCTATTCCGAGTGGAACAGGAAAGGAACTGACTAGTAGTGGTACAAGGTACCCTCCGCCACGTGGCTTGTGGAGTGTCTGTGTAGATGTGGATGTAGATGTAGAATATAATCAACATTAGCCACTTAACATCGTAAACTCTGATGCCCTAATTAAATACATATTGACCGTAAAAAGAATGACTGCTTCTCACAGGTGTTTTATTTTCGTTTATTCGTTTCTGGAGGCCAACTAGTGAATTTGACCAAATTTCTTCAGGTTGCGGAATTTCAGCCACGTTTTGACGTCACGTTGAACTGGTAAGCAAATGATGTGGGGCAGCTTACAATGAGAGAAACGTTCTGAAACACTGGTTTCATACAACACCTCATCGTGTTGAAAATCTATGAGCTTCACAGAAAGTACCACTATGATATTTGTCTTTCTGAGACTGAATATGCTGTAACTATGTGTCGTGAATGAGGTTTACGTACGAAGGGTGTTCTAAAAGTAATGTGACGCTTTTATTTCTGAAAGCAGGCTGGTTTCTCTCAGAATTCCAGTATATCATATTATTCCACACTCTTCTGCCTAAAAAAAACTTATTTCTGAATATAATCTCCGTTTAATGCGACGGACTTACGCCACCTTTAGTGAGAGGGCACGTACGCCCGCACGTATCACTCGCATCAATAAACATCTCCATCATCCATGAATTGATGCCCGCGGTGGGCATC
This sequence comes from Schistocerca gregaria, assembly GCF_023897955.1. Taxonomy (NCBI): domain Eukaryota; kingdom Metazoa; phylum Arthropoda; class Insecta; order Orthoptera; family Acrididae; genus Schistocerca; species Schistocerca gregaria. Next base: position 827,749,660 of record NC_064931.1, read on the forward strand.
CTTCATTGTACCAAACAGATGGAAGTCAGAAGTTGCGAGATCCGTACTGTATAGTGGATGAAGAAGGTATGGGCGATCTTGTTCTAATGATGCCATACGCCTCACCCAACAGCTCACTGTGCTATTGTTCACTCCCAGGTCTACGTAGATATTCTGTAAGCGCCTACGAATACCAGCGATGCTCTGGTTTTTCGCCAAAAGAAACTGAAAGTTTTCTGCTTGGAATGCACCTCAGTTACAGAATACATTCTAAAGGCTACTTAGAGCGCGCCCACTATCGGGTCTAAATGAAAAGATAGGGGCTGAAGCGGAAATATTCCACTATGTCCCACAACAAGTTCCACAGTTTTGCAACCGAAACAGGCCGAGAAAAAAAGTGATGTATTGCTTATGTTGCATTGCTTACTGAACACTCCTCGTAGATTTGATGACATTGTCTAATTTCGGGCTCGTGCCATGACGAAGTGTCGGAATGGTGTTATATGTATTTGTAAGCTACCTTTTTTGCATCATAAAATGTACTCTTATGTAAACTGTATTCGAAAATATATATACTGCTCCAATTTTGGTGAAACCAAAGAAAGTATTGAAGAAGGCGTATTGTTAATTTAATTCTGTAATACCATGAAAAAGCGCAAATGGTCCTCTGTGTAAATATTCTCTTTAAATACATGGATTACACAAACCGCAAGCCACCTGACTGACCATAATTCTCAAAGAGACAAAAATGTCAGATTTTATCGAACGACCCAAATTGTATGAAGACGTTAGCGATATTAAAATGACTTTACAGATATTATATATATATATATATATATATATATATATGTATATATATATATATATATATATATATATATATATATATATATATATATATATATAGTTTTATATGATGATGAAGTCATTGTAACGCGAGAAGCCCTGCTTGAATATTGAATAGCGATCGCTAGAACTTATGACGAAGCTGATAAAAATAGCAGTTTCTTCCGGCTGTGGTTGAAGTATCACTATTCTAATCATCGGGACAAAAGAAATATTTGCAGCTATCTGAGATCAAAATTTTCAATGTGTGTCTTGCAGGCGTATGCTCTGAGGTAGGGTGTGTAAGCGGAAGTTTATGTTTTTCAGCTGACTTTCGACACAGCTATAGGTGAAGACGCGTGCGTCATTTCAGATGGTAAGCCTGTTGAGCTCACGCCCGTATGGCCGGCGAAGAAAAAAGTTTCTCCCTGCTTTCCAGTTAACGACTGGCACGTCACCGTTGCGGTCGCGGAGAGTCATTTCGCCGACTTGCACAGTGCTCCAGTTCCCCACGCGAAATCTTATGAAAAGAGTATATTTATGTCTCAGCAATGAATGAACTTTTCATAATCAGAATTCGCGGTGTAACGCGTGAACTATCGGCCTAAAATTCGGCGTCAGACCACGCGAAATGAAAGCCATCTTTATTACAGTCTGCGTCGTACGTTTGTTATTCCTGACCTGTAAGCAATATTAAATTACATGTTCAGCACCATTTTCTGTTAATAGTTATAGTTTCATTACGATCGGACAGACGTGGATCAGGTCCTGACGAGCATCAGCAACTGGATAAAACACACATTCTAGTTGGGCATTGTGTTAGATTCGGCGACGCAACACTTCGCTGTAATGACAGGCTTCTTAAGAATCAGAGTTTCAGGATGCTAACCGTCTCTAATGATTTAGCAGTCGTTAATACATTCATGCTTCTTACCAAGAGAAAAAGTATGTCTACTTTTATCAAAAATAATCTGTGAATAGCAATTCTTGAAAGACTATCAAAAGATAAACTCTTTTATTATTCATTTACTTATTTTTAATGTACAGTGAAGAGCGATGTCTTACGACGTGGAAAACCTAACATGCAGTGATTGTGAAAATAATCGTTCATAACCTCGCCTTACTCTCTGTAACATGAATGGAAACCGTCGAAAAGGTCGAAGAGTTTATTTTGCACAGCTTTTGTAATGCACAGATCGTAGTTATAACGGCCAAAGGTCAAGAACTTCGATTAATATTAAACTTAGAATGGATTATTTCTCATTTTTATTGTTTCTATGGTTAGCAGCACGATGGAAGGACAAGCAGACACAGAAAACTTGAAGATTTTGCATGCTCCATTAATATTAATGCGCTAATGGACATGCATTCGAAGAATTTTTTTTTTTTAAAGAACATCCAACATGGGTGCTCAATTATTTGACAGAAGAACCTCGTATGTAATACGTGTTGTGTGTTTTACTTCATGCTTCTGTATAGAGCCAGAGATCTTAGACAAGGATTACGTGCTCCACTGATAACCAACGTGACGTGAAACATTCATATTAACCGATTGGTTGTATAAAAACAAGATTGATTGGCCCTTCTGATAGTGTGCTTGATTCTACGGATATTCTGACTTCAACTTTTAGAGAAATTTTAATATTGTCTGTTCTTAGTAACACATAAAGGAAATAACGAAAGCAAGGGTCTGAAGAGAATGAAGCACAAACATGGACTAACAATAGCTGACGACAGCAATCAGCTGTAATGAAGGTATTGTTTTTTTGTGTTCATGTGTTCTGGCCATTGAAATTTATTATTTCATGTAGTATTATTTGTCTTACAAATCAGCTGCTACAGTAACTAATTCGGAATATTATTTGATTTGGCGCATTAGTTATGGGTTATCTGAGGGCTAAGTGTCTATTTCTGCCACGTAATGTCGCTTCGCAAGGGCACTGAATAAAATAATGTGAGAAGTGAAGCGTACAACTTGATAGTTTACGATTTGGGAATAACAAGGCTTTCGATCAAGGCTGAATCACAAATCTCATAATGTGAACTGGAAGAATTTTATGGTAAGTGTTGTTAATCGTATAGGCAAGAAGAACTATTATTCATTTTTGAAACATAATTTATTTTTGTCAACCAGTCTTGTTCCATTTAATTGTTTTAGGTGCCTTCATTTTTTTCATGTCCGTAGCGTTTTACATATGGCTGGATTATGCATGTACTTAAAATAATTTATGCTGTAATTTTCACTAAACTGCATTTTGAGACGATTTTGCTTCCACTTGACTTTGCTGCTAGGGTTAGAAGCAACGACAAGTGGCGAAGCAGCAGTGTTATGAAAAGCAGTTCAGTCTAAACTTTCATACGAAGACGTTTGAGTGCGGTAGCTAATGGACGTAGACAAAATATACGAGACATAGAGATCACTTGATCTGCCTATGACAATTAATTTACGATTACGTGGCTAGAATTGAAAATGAAAGAAGTTGCGAAGGACGTGTATCTTCTTTCCCGGTGTACAACATAAATAGCAGCGAATTTGCAACTGAGACGAAATGGCTGCAAATATTAACAGTTTATGATAAATGCAACTCATCACCGTTTCAGTGAAGGGTGAACTATTTCAGTCCCAATAACAAGCAATAATTTCCTAAATACGAAAAATATATGTAGGAATAAAGGAATCCACTCTAAAGTATAATTGATTATTTCTTGATACCGCTGACATCCATGTTCATCAGTCTGCGACCTAGTATTTCAACTGTAGTTTTGCCGCCGCTAGAGTTCCTGATAATTCATTTCAATAGTGTTACAGTATCCCCTGAAAGAAACGTGCCCTGGAAGGCACTCGAAGAGGTGAGAGCCAACGGGTGGCGGGCGCGTCCACCGTGCAAGTTTCCGACTACATAACGAATTAACCTGTTTCGCGTGAATTATTGAAGTTAAGGCGGAAACAAGCATGCTATGTTGTCGCTGCCGACGAATAAAAGGAAACGCTGCTTGAAATGCCCAGACGGCAGTCTCTAACTTCGAGCAGCGTTGCAAAATATTTCAGCCAGCCGCCCCGCCATCACACAACTAGTTCCGAGGCCATATCCCTCTTTCTGTCTGCGATACTGCCTCCACAGTTAACAACCACTCTTTTCTCCCCAGTTAAAAAACCCCGCCGGATTTCAAAAGAGAAATTCAGGCCGCTGATCACTAATTGCGTTCATTTCGAGCAGGATTTCACAAGAACCGTTCACATAGCGTATTTCACATTTAACCAACTAAACTCTTATTATCACGGGAATACATGGTGCCTTCAGATCATGGAGGGTACATCAGGTTCCAGAGCGCTGTTAATATTGTGGCGCTAGAAACTCGTCATAATACCGTACTAAGATTCTCACGGCAATCGTAATCTATGGTCCTCACAGTTTTATACCTACATTAGATGCTATTGTTTATCTTTCGAAAACAATGAGTATCAGCTCTTGAAGTTTTCAGTTTATGCAGTGAAACTGACGTGATAGATCCCTCAGAGACGAATTATACTCAACTATGAAGTGGACGAGGGTCGAAGTTTCTTCCACCTTATCAAATCTACATCTCCTAGAAGCTCTATACAGTGGGCTTATCCGTACACAAATAAGCCTTTGTACAAGATCTGTGCTCGGTTTCCAGATATGCCGGCGGCGGTGTACGACGTTACCTCTATGGGATAATCATTAATTGTGTTCTCTAGATGTCCCCATTTCCTTGGTAGACCAAGATGTATTGGATGAAGTTTGACGTAATCAAGTAATGGAACACGTGATCTGAATGTTCAGTATACATTTTATCTGTGTCTAATGTTATTGTATCTAAAGAGCAGGGTAAAAATTTCCCTTTAAAAGCTTATATACTTTTGCTGTTAACGTCACTCTTAAGTAATAAAATATTAATAATAATGATAATGACGAAATAAATCTCGGGTGAACAGCCTGGTGTGAGTGTACCAAGGGTACAATATTTCGGCAATCGACCTTGATGCCATCGTCAGCGCCGGCCGGAGTGGCGGTGCGGTTCTAGGCGCTACAGTTTGGAGCCGAGCGACCGCTACGGTCGTTGGTTCGCATCTTGCCTCGGGCTTGGATGCCCTTAGGTTCGTTAGGTTTAATTAGTTCTAAGTTATAGGGTACTGATGACCTCAGAAGTTAAGTCGCATAGTGCTCAGAGCCATTTGAACCATTTTTTTGAGCCATTGTGAGTACACCAGCATACCAGATGATGGCAACAAGGTCGATTGTCGAAGTATTGTGTCCTTTGTACACTCACACCAGGCTGTTCACCCGAGATATATTTCGTCATGAAATACACCTGGAGAAAATGAAGAATCACAATAATAATGATAATCTAGGAGAAGTACTATGATGATTGCTTCGACAAAGAGCTATTTACATTTAGTGTCATTCGCTTTTGCAAATTGCTTCCCTATGTCTAGGTATATACTTTTGTAGTAGCGGCTGTAACTGTCAAAATAATGTTAGCTTTCAAAGTGAGACGGTCTGCCTACATAAGATTTTCGGCTTTGCTTTGACTTTAGTTGTTCACGTATTGAAACAGAGCTTAAGGAAATGGTATATGTCTCGTATGAGAGATCAATATTATGAATCTAGTAAAAATAGCAGTCATTCATTCTGAAAAGTCGTTGGGATAATCCGACGTTAACACCATGAAATATTGTGCAAAATATTTTGTTTCTGTTGGAAATTAAATTATATCGCCGAAACACGATTAAAACAGTTTCTTCAGTGGAATTACAATCCTATCACTGCGAACCACATATGAGTTTTCACGAAGTAGTTACTATTTTTGTACTTAACGATTTAATGACATCTAGACCTACTTGTAGCCTTAAAGAAACTCTTTCTGACTATCTAATTAAAAATTGGTTGGCAAAATATGTAATAATTAATCTAAGTCTAACAACAGAATCAAGGGACTCTGTTAACGACCATGAAAAGTCTTTAGTATCCGCGAAAAGTAGTTCATGGGTTTAGACTGTGCGATCGGCAATTTGTCTGCTCTTACATGAAAGGCGACTTTTTGTGGTGGGCCGGAATTACTTAAACGGATGAGAAATCTGGAGGCATGTACCCGGCTGGGACAGAAGAAAGGGTGCAGGCGGCGGCCCTGGCAGCGCCTCTACTCACTGACCTAAATGCCGCCACTGATCGATGATAAAGTCATCAATTATTCCCGTTCGGCCAGTGGCCAGTCTTCAGGGAAACGCTCTCGACCAATTCGTCAGACGCTCACCTCACATTCTAACTTTAGGGTCGCTACTTTTCCTGGTCTGTGGGCCGTCTAGAGCTCTCGCTTTTTCGTTCTGTCCACGCACAATACGGCCGTCACTATCCTTCAAGTGCTTCCTCTTAATGTTTGCACTTCCTGAAATACGACCGTTGTTGTGTACGGAGGCTTATTGTTAAACAATATCAGAAGTGAGGGAAAACTACATACGGAACATACCACTCGGAGAAGAGATGGGTTAAATTTTAATATTTAGTGGGGAGTAGTTCCAGCTTTTACCTATCTTGATTAGAGGATTGAGAATAATAATACAAACCTGAGGTAGCAGTATTTAGGAAACTACATTTACAAGTGCAGTTATTGTTGATACGATATCATGCAATTACAGTAAACCTAAATTACCGGTCTTCAGAAATACTGTGCACCAGGCTAATTCCATCCTGTTAAGCCCTGAGAAAAAGGAGGAAGAAATTAATACACTTAGGCAAACAGCAGTAGAAAATGGTTTTGTCACGGGTTTATTAGATAGGATGGGCGCAGAAGAAGGGCATATAAACCAACGAAACGAGAAAAATTCGAGGAAACATAGAGTCATGTCATACTGGTAAATTATCCCATGTAATTTCGCGAGGCAATTTAACAACAAAAGGGTGAAAACTGCATCCAGGACAGACAACAAACTGGAGCGGAGGCTGAAGTATAAGACTGGCATGGGGGAAAACTGGATGAGGAGACCGGAAGTTTATTAAATAAAGTGTCAGGTGTGAGAAATGGGGCAAGGGGACGAAACTTTAATGTCAAGTTTAAAGAGCACAATAGTAAAGGAATGGCGCAAGTTTGAACAGCATTTGTTGGATAACATCGGAGACAGCATGTGGGTATTGCACTCTGAGGATCAGTGCTGCTTGTTGTCAAATTAGCATGACGTGGAGATTTATAGCGCTTTAAGAAAGGAATGTCTCAGCAAGCTAAGTGATAAGCCAGAGGTTTCCAAGGGTCATTTGGCATTTCTGGGCCCACGTTAGCGATGTCCCCCTTGTGAAGCAGCCACCAACTTATTCGAATTAGTAGCATTAGGTTTTTTTATCCATTTTATGTGAATGTACACATTGCAACACAGGTGTAGTGTTGGATTTTGATTTTACTGGGACCTATGAAAAAAGTTGATAGATTTTATGATAGACAGTAGTACCGTTGTGAGCTGCGACATACACGTTGCAGGAGTGTACAATCTTTGCTAGGTGAAAGCGGCTACCTTTGTAACTGGACATGATGTGTTCTAGGAAGAGTTTTGTGTTTAACAATGCATGTTTACTGCTGATTTTTTACTTTGTACGGTGCCTCGTGGCACGGAAATTTTGAGGTGTATTATACTTCAGGATGATAGAAATACTTTTATATGGTTCTCAGTATATGCAGAATTTGCGATATATTGATCTCTTTCCTTCTTTCATAGCCCTTTATATGGGATTACGCAGTCCAAAACATGTGGTGGTAAAAATATTACACGTCTTACTACTGGTGCGTCTAAGATTCTTACTACCAAATATCACTTAATTTGATCTAGTGCTACAAGTCTGCTGATGAATTAACTTCGACACCATAATTATTTTATACATTTTGGTTGGAGAAGTAGCTGCTCTTTTCATAAATTACACTGTAGAAAATACTGCAATCAGCCAAAATTTTTCTTGGAATGATTTTATTATACTGTTGCTGATTTCGGGCCTGAACCCGTCATCAGATGGTTGCGTTGACCTCTTACAAGTTTTACATCTGCGTCTTCCCAAGAAACCCTCCTTTACATATTATAAGACGGAGGTTTGGTTTTGTTTTACAGTTCATACTGATCCATGAACTGAACTAAAAAGAAGATACAACCTACCATAAGATACAACACGCAAATGGCCACCAAAACAAAGACAGTGTCCATAATACTTGTCAATAAATCCCTGTGTTTCATAAAAGTAGTAGTATCATCCTTTTAGTTTTTATCGGCAATGACGCTGCTGCCGATAAAAATAAAATGCTACGTACATAATTCATTATTACGGTGTACATATCTGAGATGCTTGCAGCGGCAATTACAATTTCTGACCCACGTTCCCTCTACGTCAGATGAAAGTTCCATTACTATTTGTTCAGATTTACTGGACAGGTCACACGATAGCCACTAAAGCCGGATATTTATCTTCTCTATTCCAGGTTGTTTTTTATGTTTATCCTGAGCGGAAAACATTTTTTGATAAATCATTTAACATATATGTGACATAAATTTGAGCTAAATTATTGTTTCCTTTTAGGAGTGACGATGTGACGTATTAGATAAGCAACTGGTTAATATTCGGGGGGACTGATGACCACAGATGTTAAGTCCCATAGTGCTCAGAGCCATTTAATATTCGGGAGTAATTGTGGTTTAATCCTCGTCCCGTTATCCCGTTTAACACTTTCTTTGACTCTTTCATACCTTCAGCCAAATTTCCGCATTACCATTAGAGTGGCCACTCCCGATCCTTTTCTTGTGATCTTTCTAACTAAAATACTAAAATCATACTAAGGAAATCCTGTATTAACGACTAGATTAACAATGAAATACAGCTGAGCCACATAATAATTAAAGATTCATATTTAAGCTTGATAGCCATATCATTGCACATGGAGTCAGTTCTTGCAAGTCCTTCAAACGATTTTCATACGCATATTACGAACAGTCCTATGCGACGTGTTCCACCGCTTGGTCCTTTGCTCTGCATTGGCAGATTCTTTTTGTCTTCAGTTTTTCAGAGGAGAAACATCTCCTGTGATCATTAGCGGTTTGGTTGCTCAATCTTGGCTCAGAAGCTGAGATCCCTCAAACTTCTTTATCTGAACTTGAAATCATGCGGTTTTCTAATGTGTTTCAACTCATCGCCCTTCTAAATCGACACGAAAAGGCCTCAGGAGGTGGCACAAAAGGACGAAATGACAACTCCCGGTTCCCTTCTGCCTTCATTTTCATATATTTTGAGGTCAAAAACGACAGTTTGTAGTGCAGTGTACAAAAGGATGACGTTTTCAATATACTTTGAGACGGCTGGCAACTCCAGCTTCCTGACGATTCAACTCTTCTCTTTGGAACGGTAGGGCTGCAACCCCATAGAACGTGATCTGGAGCGTTCAAAAATGGTTCAAATGGCTCTGAGCACTATGCGACTTAACTTCTGAGGTCATCAGTCGACTAGAACTTAGAACTAATTAAACCTAATTAACCTAAGGACATCACACACATCCATGCCCGAGGCAGGATTCGAACCTACGATCTGGGCGGCCGCTCAGTTCCAGATGTAGCGCCTAGAACCGAACGGTCGCTCTGGCCGGCGCGGAGTATAGCGCTACTGCAAATTTAGTCTTTCTCTTTGGTATATAGGGTGAAGCCACTACGGACTGTTCAAAATCGTTCAAAGAAATTTTAACGTGATCCAAAGTAAGAAAAGGTGCTCATGCTTTTTGAGCCCTCCAGTTTCTCGGTCTCCTCTATCGTGATCACGGGGGAGGAAGGGGCTGGTGTGCTACATTGTCATGTGCGCGAATGAAACGGCAAAGCACCCTAGTTCAGCAACACTCACAGTGCCACTCGCGCCTGTTTGCTGAGCACTTTAAAAATGTAGCTGAATGGAGTCTTCGACACCCATACAGCTGAATGACGCTTCACTGCTGCCGATTCGAGAACACATTGTTCAGCAGATATACAGTCAGTCAGCCTGTGATCATTTCACTCAAAATAAACATGGGACGCTCTCCTCACACTGCGTGGCGGGTATTGTCTCAAATCTAGGTTTTCTGGCTTTCAAATAAAAAATAAGGGTGAGGCTGACCTTCAACTACGTACCCTCCGACTTCCAGTTGAAATATTAAAAGTTATGGCTGGTTTCGTTGTCTGCCGCATTACAAGCCAAATACTGCTGAGTCTACAGTATACAATATGAATAGACACATGAATCGAATGGTCGAAGGTTCCTATCACTCGGCAATTGCGAATTTTGAACGTAATATAGACATTTATAAATGAAAGATTGCAATTAAATAAAATCTGCAGGTTCTATCTTAACGAATTTAAATGATGAGTACAATAGTAGAAGTACTTTTGGAATGCGGTATATTACTGCTAAACACTTATTGGAGTCGATGGTCCAGCAATTAAATAAAATATAAGTTAAATATCAAAGAAACAGTAGATTTCTACTGCACGTAATTAGTTATGAACGACAACATAGCTCGTGAGAGATTCACTTCTAAACGCACACTACGTCTCCACTGTAGGAGCCACGGAAATCTGACAAGTGCACAAGTCGGCACTCCGAACACGCGCAAACCGCTCCAAACTCTCCATGTCTCTCTGCGACTGCGCGTCCGTCGCGGCGTCGCGTCCAGTCTTCCCGTGTCCTGTGCGACTGTCCCTCGACCCGCACTCTCCCGAACTATCTAGTGTCCTCCCCGGAGACGATCGCCGTGATTGGCTAGAGCGCTCCCGCCCTGTCTTCAAGCCAACGCCCACTCACAAACACCATTAAACATACCAAATACTGGAGTTACATTTAAATAACTTGAAATTAAATAAATATTCCTACGGCTGAACCATAAAAACGCTCTAACACATATTATTAGATACATAAACAAATTAAATAAACATATATCAAAGAAATAGCAACAAGAGGTAGGCCAGTAGCCTAATGTCTCTGTGCTTTCTAAAACAGAGTAAATATTTAACCAATTTCTTCATGCATTGTATATATCGGATATAAAAAAACATAGATCAATAAGTATATTTATAAGCATGCTGTTACCGTTTTTTCGTGTAAATGGCCACTTTGACCTCCTATAATTCATCTACTATTCAAGTTACATGCCTGTAATTTGTACCAATTTAGGATTATACTAATAGCTTTCTAAAGGCACGTCGATCGACTAAATCGGATGAAGTGTTTACATTTTGGATATTCGTTGCTGGGTGTTACTTGTCTAATTTACGGTCAGATACTAAACTTGAAACTAATAAAGATATTGAAATCTGATAACAACATCAGAATCGTCGTGCGAATAATAGTAATGAACATGTTTCTTTTGAGGCATCATGATTCATCTGGCTACTACTAATTTCTATTCAAACTGTGAAATGTCTGCCATTAAGGTTTCACGAAGTCTGCCATCTTTCGCGCTCTCGGCATAGACATCTCCATCATCAACACAAAGAACCCTCCTCGACACAGCGCAATTCTCAGCCACGCGGTGGGCCATGCGCTGGGGCTACCCCTCTCGTCTGCCTAACGTTCGGCACCACGTGTTTGCTGCCGAATCCCGGCTGGCCAAACGGCCTATGCCGCCACTGCTTCCTCGAACATAGACTATTTCCAGGGTGCCACAACCCGCCCGTTACCTCATAGTTATACATGTTTTTACTTTTTATACTAAAATTTGTAAAAAAAGAATCTTCCTCCCTTTGAAATCCTTTCCGGTAATTTTCAGTTAGAGTAAGCAGAGTTTAGTTTTTGGTTTCAAAATCAGAGTAACGGTAAAATGTGATGATAAAAGCAGTGAGGTGGACAGAAACTAAACTTCCAAACAAGTTCGGTGCTGTCATGTCGGAAGACAAATGGGTGTATCATTTACGATTTTTTTGTCTATGTTTATAGTGAACGAATCAAACAGGGAAATTAATGTATGTCCAAGTCGGTGACACTGCCAGTTCATCATCTGTTCACTCTATGACAAACAACGTATATGGTGCTCATTTTGATTACTTTGAACTTTATGTACCAATATAACCAATCTAAACTGTGTTGTCTTAATTCAAGGAGCCGGCCGCGGTGGTCTCGCGGTTCTAGGCGCTCAGTCCGGAACCGCTTGACTGCTACGGTCGCAGGTTCGAATCCTGCCTCGGGCATGGATGTGTGTGATGTCCTTAGGTTAGTTAGGTTTAAGTACTAGTGATGACCACAGATGTGAAGTCCCACAGTGCTCCGAGCCATTTGAACCATCTTAATTCAAGTCCATGGTATGTAAATTTGCAATTCTGTTTCATTAACCAAAAGATCATTTTTAACTATACTTAAATCTGGCTTGTGTTTCGGCTAACTGGAAATGTAGGGTTGTATTTTAGAAATTTTTTTGGGTCAATAGACAAACTAATGGTGAGTGTGTCTCCATAAGAAAACCAAGCATTTGACTCAGGCTATTATGTTGTGATAAAGGTATAAGGAAACGTAAACAGTTATTTAGACTGTATGAATGTAAGATTTGTTGTTTAGAAAGCAAAGGGCACTTTTATTTATTTTTTTTTTTTGGGGGGGGGGGAGAAATACAAGGCGGATTAAAAACGTTTATTTTAACAGATGAGGATTTACTTTTAGTCAAGGAGATGTGGTTCGAAAGTCTTTCTTTACTTCTGGGGTTACGATCTGTAGATTCAGAGACGTAATTTTTAAAATTATGTCAGTGACTTACTGTATTAAACAAACCTAGTTTATCACTGTAATATTACAACATAGTAAGGTGAGATGTAACAATTTTTCTTCGGAGACCAGAATAAAAAACAAAATGCATACAATATATTTAGTTTTTGTAATGAATAAAACTTTTTTGAGCCAGATTAATTTTGTTTCATATTCTCGCAGATAAAGAAGAGGCTTTGACATGTCCATAATGGCCATAAATAGAAATAAATAGAAAAAATAATAAGATCGACACTGCTATTTCTATTCACCCGTCTTTGGATGGTGAATAGAAATACCAAGTTTTAAATTTTTATATAATAAAAGCATGTCCAGGTCCGTATCTGATTATAAGTTTAAAGTTAGCACAAGATCTGTAGCTCAATATCGTTTTCGTTTTCATATTTCATTTTAAAATTACCAATTTCTGTCTTTTAAAGTTGAAAACTGCTTCTCGTAACGTCTGTTTAGTGTAGCTTAGCCTTTCTTAGCAAGATAATTACCACTAGAGCTATTAAAATTCTACTGAAAAATGCAGTTGATATTTTTTTGAGAAACAAGTAATTTCAGAAACTTAGGGTACACTACACGAAAACGAGAGCCATTAATTGATTTCATTCTACTTGCTTCATGTGAAAGTCGTGATGGTGTTCAGGGAGTAGTTCAAAATGAACTCTGCCATTGTAGCCGAGTGGGTTCGGTTCCCGGCACTGCCAGGTATTTGTCCTTGGTGGGAGGACTGGAATGTGGCCCACTCACCCACGTTATGCCAGCTGAGGAGCAACTTAACCGGACAGCTGCGGCTTCGGGTCTGTTACTTCAGCAAAGGGCAGGACAGTGGCGTACTGACTACACGCCCCCACATACCGCATACTAGTGACGGGTCTGACTGGCCCGTCAGTGGCCAGGACTGTGGAAGTTTAAATTGAGCTTCGTATTTTCTTTCCATATTTTACTAGCATGCTTCGTCTAATTTGGTTTAGGAAAGTTTCACAAGTCTGATATAATGCACATCTGCTCGGCAAACGTGGTTCGATTTCCAGTTTTTCTATAAAATTCCAAATTTTCCCTGATCTAGGGAATGGAATTGAATTTTAATATTAACGTAATGCCATATTTATTTTTACTTTCGTTTTCTTTAATTGTTGAAGATCTTTATCGGATAACCAGTTCTTGTGTCACCGTGAAAGTCTTGATATTCTGAGTGCAATTCCTCACATTTTTACGTGATATGAACACTCTAGCATTATTAGAATGGATTATTAAGACGTATCAGTTACCCTGATGCATGATTTATTTAATTTAAAAACACATGTTCTGTAAAAACATGCCCCCGTTATTTGTTTCTATCGAGAAATGGAACAAATCAGTATTTCACCTACTAATATACGTGTAATGGATATCCGTCTATACTGAATTTAAAAGTGTAATGGATATCCGTCTATACCGAATTTAAAACTATTATACCATTAGGCAAGCAGAAAACATGCGTTGTTAAACACGTAAGACTCTCCATTATTTGTCATAGATTAACGTTCGTAACTGCTGTTGGCACTTAACACTGAGATGACTCTGTTTACTGACTATCGAATATCACCTGCAACCCCTACCGAAGACCGCAGTATCTTGTTACGTATACATCAATACCAGAAACGATACCGCTGTCAACTCAGACGACTTTCAACGTCTATGTGTCTATGTTATAGCAAAACCTCTGTCAACTCAAAGGGCTTTCAACGTCTATGTGTCTATGTTATAGCAAAACCTAAAACCAATCTCGGATATATGTTAGAATGTTTGCATTTATTGAGATATTGAGATATGGCAGAACATTATACTCACTGGTGTACCATCCAACATACCGGTTCGTGCTCACCCCCCCCCCCCCCCCTTCCCGCCCTCAGGGGTTTGAGTCCTCCCTCATGCGTGTGTGTGCGTGTGTTGTTATGTTAAGTGTGTTAAGTAGTGTGAAAGCTTAGGGAACGATGACCTCAGTAGTTCGGTCCCATAAGATCTTATCACAAATTTCCAACATACACAACACTTGGTACCCAATCGAATCCTCATGACTATTGCTTGCTACATCTAACAATTATAATTATAATAATCCATCTAATAGTTATATACTAAAACATAATTTTTATTAGTACTAAGGACACTAACCGAGGTGCTTTCCTTTGCCAAGAAAAACGCTAAAGTTGGCCTAGATATTGTTTTTAGTCTTTGCTATGACACAGACAGACACACGTAGGTCTTTCAGTTGACAATTGATTGTTGATTGGTACTGGTGTACGGGTAACAGTATATTACAATATTTGATAGATAAATGGCTGCTGTCTTTCCTTAGTCATTAAAGAGTTTTCCGTGAGTGTCAAACGCCACCAGTAATTACGAACTTTATACCATGACATGTAGAATGGAGAATCTAATATCAAGGACGATGAAAAGTTTCCGTTCGAAGGCCTCCGCACCCCTTGCCTACGTATCGGTACTTGCAAATCCGCGTCGGTGTCACGCTGGGTTGCATACACGCTGCAGCAACGCCAAAAACGGAAACATATTGCTCGCTTCTTGTATGTTCGACAATCCGTATTTGTCGCTTGTGTATTTTTGACTGTGCCTAAAGACATAATACTTTTATCGTTAGTATTACTACCTGAACAATATAGACAAATAACTATTGCATGTAGTATGTGAAATAATGTGGACATCTAGTATGTTATAATGTATGGACTGGTATCGCTATACATTTGTAGTACTGCTTCACAACACATATTCTGTTCTTAAGTTTTGGAGCACCGGCGAATTTTTTTCTTGGTAGCTGAGACAGGATAAATCAACTCAACCTTATCAACTGCTTTACGTAACTGATTCCCATATACGGATTGTAAATTGCATCGCAGTTGTTGAACTCATGAGACTAATGTAATTTTATAGCCACATTGAACTGTTACCATTCTACTTTACATGTGAGTGAAGCACTTTGTGTCTTTTTATTGCTTCCAGCATATGGAGTAGATGTTAGGTCAATACCACGTCAATACGCCGTCACCATCTTGAAGTATCAAAATGTGCATTAATTCGAACAGCAGTTTCTCTTTAATATCTTTTACTCTATGATTTTCAAATCAACCTCTACTCAGTGAGCCATTATGGTGCGGTATTTGATATTTTAGAGCATTAATTTATCGGTTACTTTCCTTTTATACGGCAATATTTTCAAATATACAAACTCAGTTTCACATAGCATCACGTTTTAAGATGAATCTAAAACATAATGAGTTAATACTACCGCGTTGCTTAAAGACTCTAACTTCAGAAATCGCACTGTATATTACGAAACTTAAATTTGCTGAATTGTTCTAAATGTACACAAGTTAACTATTTTTTGTATTTGTCTACGACAAATGAAATAGTACGAAAGGAGCCTGTCTTTTCCAACTGCGCATTCTCCACATCACTGGAGATTCCTTTGAGCTAAATTAAGTAGATTTTGCGGAATTGTGATTCGAACATCATCGTGTTTGTCAAATGTAGCACCGAAAGATAAAGCCTGGTACAAGGGCTTAGTGTTGTGATGTAACACACATAATGATGTACATGATAAACAAGGAGTGATATGTAGTGAAACACTTTTCTTGTTTCCTTTCTTTTTTGCGTGGCCTATGACAATATTCTTATGCTTCGTTTCAGGGCTTTAGAGTGTAGTCCTTCTACTATCAGATTTCTAAACAAACTCTTTTCTCAGAATTACCAGTTTCTAATATTTTATCACACATATTAACACTAATACCATTAGTTTTTTATTTAAACTTCTTGTAAAGCTAAACGGCTTCTTATAACCACAAAACTCAGGGAACGTTTCGTAATCGAGTACTCAGTACCTATATCAAGACGTAATTTCAAGCACCACTCCTCTTTATTTTGGTTCAAAAGGAAACAACTGCACTACTGCTCTTCGTACAGACCGTAATAGGGTCAGCTAGCAATGGGAAATAACCTGACTACGATTTGGAAGCTATTTTTATTTTCATTCTGCGCTAAAACACTTTCTCATCTACGAATGTCAGCTACCCAGTTTATTGATTGTGTATTTGTCATTGAATTCACGGTGGCATGTGCATCAAAGGGGAGCCAGACTGACATAAGTTTACAAAAATGTGGGAACCAGGCGAAAAGTCACAGCCAGGCAATGGTCAATAATCCAGCCAGCCGATTTGGGTCTCGGGTACCTCCTCGTGACGCCATGCATCGAAATGCGAGTTAATCGATACAAACAGATTTCTTGTCTGCAGTAAGTTCAGAAAATATATAATAATCTTAATTTCACGTCTCCTTAAGATGTCCATAGTTTCCCTGTTCTTATATCTTTTCTTTGTCTCTGCTTCTCTATAAAATGTATTCCTTTCTGTACCTCCTATGTTGATTTTATCCTGGATCTCTTTCCATTAAGAAATAAAATATCTTCGATTTCATAAGAATATTCCGGCAGTCTTGTTTCATTTTCATGAGATTTCTAATCAGATTCTGTAATTTTATTTCTAACATAAGAAAATGGATAGGCACTGCACGTGGAAGGCACAACGTAAGTTCAGCAAGAAGGGAGCGTATCTACAAAGAAACTGACAGGCGCTCTCTACGTTACCAAGGTAACGTGTTTTTCAAGCCGAGCTAAGGGAGCGTGTTACGTGGAGAGTGTCGATGCATCTCTGAGGGCTGTCTGGGGTGCTGGCTTGAGATGTGGCAAACGGGCGCGGAAATAGCGTCGCGTCATCCAGCTGTCACGGGGTGTCGCTTTAAAGCGGAAGGAATGTCGCAGATCCTGGTCCCGATGCAACCAATACTTTTGGCGCTTGCGGAGCAACAGCGCAGGTCTATCCTACGTTATACGAATATGTCTTGTTTCGATTTAAATCACCGAAAAATTGCTAAACAGTGTCTTTTAGAGACTAACATTCAGTACGATAAAAAGTTACCGTACAGGATAAGCGACTTAGAACTATCTCACACTCAAAATATTTGGAATATGTTGTAAACTGTAAGAATTAAGGAACACTGATGGAAAACCACACAGATTTCAAACCATCCCCCGAAAAAGTGCAAAATCATTGAAACGCAAAAATTGAAGGAGAAATATCGAAAGGAACTTGCAGCAATTTTTGTAAAACTATGACAGCTCTAACATTGCTGTATGGTTTTGCGGCGTGAAACTTTTGCGAAAGTGAGAAGAACGTAAGTGATACAGCATAATCAATTCCCAAGGACTATTAAAAGACTGCATAAGAGAAGAATGAAACCCGATAACAGTGGTAAACCATATCTCAGCACAACTTATGCATGTGATGGAAGAATACTGGCTAAAATAATGGCACAATACCTACCTAGTGGGGAAAGTGATGTATACGTACGCGGACTGAAACAGCGATCAAGTAACACATGTAATCACAACCATCTTAATTCCTGTTATAGGGCGGAAATTAAGAAGGAGAAGAAGAATAATAATCTGCTGATGGTTATCGCTTCTCAGTGAAGCTGTTCCTTAACATGTTCAAAAGTCTTTATAATAAACGATTTTAGCTAAAGTTTCAGGATGAAATTGACTGTAATGGTTGGCAGTGGTCACTGCATTCCACCAGAGCAACTGCTTTGTCTCGCAGTAAGACAAAATACTTCTTTAAAACAAAATAAAAGGATAATGAAAATTCGACATGTGTTAATAAACTTAACCTTCTGAATCAACACTCCTGGAAATTGAAATAAGAACACCGTGAATTCATTGTCTCAGGAAGGGGAAACTTTATTGACACATTCCTGGGGTCAGATACATCACATGATCACACTGACAGAACCACAGGCACATAGACACAGGCAACAGAGCATGCACAATGTCGGCACTAGTACAGTGTATATCCACCTTTCGCAGCAATGCAGGCTGCTATTCTCCCATGGAGACGATCGTAGAGATGCTGGATGTAGTCCTGTGGGACGGCTTGCCATGCCATTTCCACCTGGCGCCTCAGTTGGACCAGCGTTCGTGCTGGACGTGCAGACCACGTGAGACGACGCTTCATCCAGTCCCAAACATGCTCAATGGGGGACAGATCCGGAGATCTTGCTGGCCAGGGTACACCTTCTAGAGCACGTTGGGTGGCACGGGATACATGCAGACGTGCATTGTCCTGTTGGAACAGCAAGTTCCCTTGCCGGTCTAGGAATGGTAGAACGATGGGTTCGATGACGGTTTGGATGTACCGTGCACTATTCAGTGTCCCCTCGACGATCACCAGACGTGTACGGCCAGTGTAGGAGATCGCTCCCCACACCATGATGCCGGGTGTTGGCCCTGTGTGCCTCGGTCGTATGCAGTCCTGATTGTGGCGCTCACCTGCACGGCTCCAAACACGCATACGACCATCATTGGCACCAAGGCAGAAGCGACTCTCATCGCTGAAGACGACACGTCTCCATTCGTCCCTCCATTCACGCCTGTCGCGACACCACTGGAGGCGGGCTGCACGATGTTGGGGCGTGAGCGGAAGACGGCCTAACGGTGTGCGGGACCGTAGCCCAGCTTCATGGAGACAGTTGTGACTGGTCCTCGCCGATACCCCAGGAGCAACAGTGTCCCTAATTTGCTGGGAAGTGGCGGTGCGGTCCCCTACGGCACTGCGTAGGATCCTACGGTCTTGGCGTGCATCCGTGCGTCGCTGCAGTCCGGTCCCAGGTCGACGGGCACGTGCACCTTCCGCCGACCACTGGCGACAACATCGATGTACTGTGGAGATCTCACGCCCCACGTGTTGAGCAATTCGGCGGCACGTCCACCCGGCCTCCCGCATGCCCACTATACGCCCTCGCTCAAAGTCCGTCAACTGCACATACGGTTCACGTCCACGTTGTCGCGGCATGCTACCAGCGTTAAAGACTGCGATGGAGCTCCGTATGCCACGGCAAACTGGCTGACACTGACGGCGGCGGTGCACAAATGCTGCGCAGCTAGCGCCATTCGACGGCCAACACCGCGGTCCCTGGTGTGTCCGCTGTGCCGTGCGTGTGATTATTGCTTGTACAGCCCTCTCGCAGTGTTCGGAGCAAGTATGGTGGGTCTGACACACCGGTGTCAATGTGTTCTTTTTTCCATTTCCAGGAGTGTATGTTTATTTTCTGGCCAGCTGTTACGCACAGACTGTTAGTTATCGTATACTACCATTTGTCTTTAACGTTTAGAACAAGTCTTCCCCTGTAACTCATACTTCACACTTTTGCATCCGTTCATTCTTTACCATTTTTATTTCCGCCCAGTATCTTATAGATTAATATATGAAACACCCAACAACTGACATGACCATAAGTTGCTGAAACCGGAATAAGGAAGGAAGATTGTGGATTAAGATTCTACTGACGACGAGGTAGTTAGATCGAGATCTGTATTTTTCTGAGCTTCAGGTTAGTGGCTAATGGAAAATGTCGGTATTGTTCCTATCAAAAGGACACTGATGGTATCGTTACTGTTATTCCCCAGTCCGAGCGCCTGCTCCGTCTGTGGTGACCTCATTATCGACGAGACGTTAACCACCAAAACTTCTTCCCCTTCAGTCATTTCATACCATATTTAGTGTGGTAGTTGGTGTGGAAGCTACAGAGCCATTTCATACGCCGATGATTACCCAAATTTGAATCCTACTGATTGCTTTTTAATGGGGATATCTTAGAGTCAAAGTTTGGAACATCCGAATGACTTAGTAAACTAACTCTTCCAATGAATGAAGCTCAATACGATACGGATACACATTATTTCAGCCATATTCGAACCCGTCAGGTATAAAATACTAATAGAAGTTAGCTTAAGTTGCGCACGTACTAACGGCTAATAGCTGTTACATCCATTATTTCTTGTATTCCAGGTTTTTTATTCTTTTACCCTGACAGTTGTATTTCCTATAATATACAATGAAGCGCCAAAGAAAGTAGTATAGGCATGCGTATTCAAATACAGAGATATGTGAACAGGCAGAATAAGGTCCCTATGTAAGAAAATAAGTGTCTGGCGCAGTTGTTAGATCGATTACTGCTGCTACAATGGCACGTTATCAAGATTTAAGTGAATTTGAACGTGGTGTTACAGCGGCGCACGAGCGGTGGGACACATCATTCCCGAGGTAGCGATGAAGTGGTGGAGGCTCTTTACTGCTGTAGGGCGTGTGCAGCTGGAGTCATATGGGACGCCTGATACGTCTAGATACGACTCTGACAGGTGACACGTATGTAAGCATCCTGTCTCATCACCTGCATCCATTCATGAACACCGTGGGTTCCGACGGACTTCGTCAGTTCTAGCAGAACAATGCGACACCCCACGCGTCCAGAATGGCTACAGAAGCACTCTTCTGAGTTTAAACACTTCCGCTGCCCACCAGACTCCACAGACATGAACATTATTGAGCATATCCGAGATGCCTTACGACATGCTGTTCAGAAGAGATCACCACCCCCTCGTACCCTTACGGATTTATGGACAGCCCTGCAGCGTTCATGGTGTCTGTTCCCTCCAGCACTACTTCAAACATTAGTCGAGTCCATGCCATGGCGTGTTTTGCCATTTATGTGTGCTCGCGGGGGCCCTACACGATATTAGACAGGTGTACCAGTTTGGTTCCAGTGGCTCTAAGCACTATGAGACTTAACATCTGAGGTCATCAGTCGTTAAGTATTATTGAGCTAGTTTCGTCAGTGATCTCTGCGATTAATCTCCCAAATTTATGTTTTCGGCTGGATCCCAAGCGGGATGGTGTGCGTTAAAGTCCATCATTATTAAACCTGGATTAACACTGGAACTGATGATAGTAAGCAAATGATCTTTAGTCATATCATTACGTGGCACCCTGTACCCCATAAATTAAGTCAACGATTCCAGTATGTGAGAGAATGTAGGATCCTTCGTATTGAAATACTGCATGAGTTAGCCCTAGACGTTAAATTTTGTACAGTATCCCTCGTTCAATAAATGGGCTGTTCATCCACACCCGTCCTCTACCACCACACGCAATGTGGATATGGAGATATGAGTCACTTAATGTAACCACGTCTCACTTATCGCTTCATACTTAAGTTTTCGCTGTTAGTGCAGTGAAACTGCAACATGAGGCATGAGGCATGACGCGTTAGTTTATTACTTATTTACTGCTAACTGTGTTCGCAACAAACTTTGCAGACAGTATTTACATATACCACTGAATGTACCTATCAAATTGTATCATAGTACGACACATAATTGAAGAGATATGATGATTGACCTGCGTGAAAATAGAGCTGTACACACGAAATATACGCGAAATATGTGTACAAATATGAGTGAAATATGTTAAATGTAGGTGAAATGAATACGACATGTGTGTATGTGGGAAAAGCGGTGGATAAAAAATTCCTCCTAAACCCCTGGATCGATTTCAGCCAAACTTGTCACACATTTTACTTACTACATGGAAAGAAATACTGTGGTAGTAAGAGCCAGAAACCTTCTATTGCGGAGAGACCGATGATGTGTATAGAGAGCACGACAGGAAAAGATGGACGGACAGACAGGGGTAAGGAGGAGATGTGTGGTGTCATCGCCAGACACCACACTTGCTAGGTGGTAGCCTTTAAATCGACCGCGGTCCGGTAGTATACGTCGGACCCGCATGTCGCCACTATCAGTGATTGCAGAACGAGCGCCGCCACATGGCAGGTCTAGAGAGACTTCCTAGCACTCGCTCCAATTTGTACAGCCGACTTTACTAGCGATGGTTCACTGAATACTACGCTCTCATTTGCCGAGTCGATAGTTAGCATAGCCTTCAGCTACGTTATTTGCTACGACCTAGCAAGGCGCCAGTATCCGTACTATTGATATTGTGAATCACGTACCATAAAGAGCGACGTTCTCCATTAATGGATTAAAGTTAAGTATTCCACCAGCTAAGACCGTTTTTCTCAATTCTAATTCCCTTGTCATGTTCCAGACCTCACGCCAGCCTGCGTGAGTTAAAACGCGTGCATTTCGGCCTCCTTTAGCAATACGGTGTTGGCTCTCCTGCCAAGCACAACAAGATCAACATAGATATGGATGAGGAGGAGATGAACAGAAAGAGAATGTGGGTTAAATGGACAGAGAGAGGGAAGAGGAAAATATGGACAGGGAGGGGGGAAAAAGGTGAAGGTAGAGGCTTGTGAGGAGGAGAGAGAGGTGGTAAAAGAAATGGATTTAGAGAGGGAAGGAGGTGGGCAAAGAGGTAGGAGCAGATGGACACAGCGGAGGGAGCAGATGTACAGAGAGTATTGGGAGAGTAGATGGTCAGAGAGGGGGGAGTATCAAATGTAGAGGGCAGAACGAGGTGGGCAGAGAATTGGGGAGGAGGTGGGGAAAGTGGACGGAGAGAAGGGGGAAAAGAAGGTGAACAGAGAGACGAGGAGGGGATGGACAGAGGTAGGGATAATGAGGAGATGGGGTAATAAAGTTGTTTAAATACATACTGTAGCAATCCAGGGTACTCAGTTAGTGCTAATACATAATGGTATATTTCCCTTCTATTAAAATCAAGTTTTGAATGACTACACAATCTCTGTATCTGAATCTGGTAGCCAACAGACATATCCTGCCATCAGTTTAAGTCCATCACGGACAGTTTTCACTCCATATTAATTCATAATAGGATTCATTTCGGACTTCTGTTGGAATGTTGTTTCTGCTTGTTTTCTTAAACATTACACACCCTGCGGAGTCTAATCTGTTAGACTGATGCATAAGTTGTGGTGGTGGTGTGCTGGGGCTTATGGGCGCTCAACATCGAGGTCATCAGCGCCCTGATGCATAAGTTGGTATCGTTTTCGTTTCGCATGTTGATACTCCGGCTGCTGTGGAACTGTTCATCGATTGTCAGTTTTTATTTGTAATTCGCTGTTAGTATTTGAGTTAACGTATTCTCATTTTGTTATTTTGAGCTAGTGAGTGGAACTGTGGCTGGTAGAAAGTGGAGAGCCAAATGGATAAACAGGAAAATTTCTGACATATTCTTCTGTTTGAGTTCAGTAGAGGGATGACAGCAGCGGAGGCCGCCAGAAACATCGGCGCCGTGAATGAGGATAATGTCACTGGACAGATCACCACAATAGAATGCTTGTCTCGTTTTAAGGAGGATCGTTTTGATATTAGTGACTTTCCATCTTCAGCAAGACCTTTGGGACTTAATGAAGATCGCTTAAACCTATATATGATGAACTGTGATCATGCCACCATCGTGTGACATTTGCTTGCAATTGGGGTGGTTGAATATTCGGGTGTATTGGCAGCGCATGCTCATATGCATCTGTGCTTGCTCGTCATCAATTGACTCGTGAAAACAACCGACTATTTCCAGCCACTATCGTTACCGGTGACGAGAAAGGGTGTCTTTATGCTAACATAAGGGAAAGAAAAGAATGGCTGAGGGCAAACAAAGAATCAACTCCACATACAAAGACCTGTGCGCCTGCACAAACAAATAATGTTAAGCATCTGTTATAACAGCGACAGTATGGTGTACTACGAATTGCTTCCCCGAGGTGTGAGCACCACTGGTGACAGTCATTGTCAAGAGCTGAGACGTCTTGCAGACGCACTCCAAGAACAACGACCAAGAAGACTCTGTGAAGCGATGCTAGTCCTCGATAACGCCCGATACTGCTTCACTGATAAAAAAACCTACAAAGGAGTTGGTTTGGGAAGTTATTCCGCACCCACCTTATTCACCTCATCTTGCGCGCTCAGATTTTTACCTTTTCCGCTCTCCGTCGAACATCCTTCAAGGAATTTCCTTTCCGGATGAGAATGCGCTCCTCAAAACCGCGTTACTTCTACAGTCGCTGAATCGAAAACCGACCACAGAGTTAGCAGGCTGTTATAAATAGTGAAGGAGAAGAATATTATTGATGACTAAAATCTGTTATGTATATCTGTTATCTTTATTAAAAACAGTTATGGATAAACCCTACGAACATATACATCAACCCAATATCTTTCCGAAAAACGATCAATGTATTGTCTAAAGGGTTCGTATATTATTTTTCGGATATCATTCACGTCTGAGCAACCATTATTGTGTAATGATGACTGTTTTCTTAGAGAGAGCTCGGTTCTGAGATATTCCCCCGTGCGCTTCAAGAGTTAAGGACTAATATTTAAATATTCTCAACACTGATATACGATCGATTATTAGAATTCGGGTTTGGTCTGAGAAACTTGGAATTCCGCCAAACCTCAAGATAATATAATAAAAACAAAACATACCATTTACACTTGCTCTGTGCTATCATAGCGGCTGCTTCCGGTGCATAGCTTTTTTCAAAGAAAACGATCTATTTTTGTCGGTGTAAACTAAATTTGCTACGTTGCTGCAATGCTTCGTAGCTTCCAATATAGATTTTCAAGATGCATCTACGAATTTTCGTATTGTTATCGCCTTCTGTTTAATGGACGGAAAGGGCACTACTTGTTAAAGTTTTATTTAACTCGTGAAGATGTGATGCATGGGTGTCGCCATGCTACAGATGAAAGCGAAGAGTTTCCTCGCCTTCTGAATTATTTGACAGCCGTTAGTGTCGAAATCCTACATGTGTCCGTAGCTTGACATCAACTCTGGGAAAGACTCGATTTTGGTTTAAGTACATAAATGCAGAGAACACATGTTCAGTGACTGCAATGATATATTTGAATTTATCTCGGTGGTGAGTTTTTCTGAACAAGTCTATAGCGTCTAATTTATTCGAAACTGTAAGGGAAAATTTTAGGTCACACATCTACAACCAGTGTAATTAATCTGCATTCTTACGTCGATATTTCTCGGTCACGCATCTGCAACCCGTACTACTAATCTGCACTCTTATATTAATATACGGCGAAAGAATGTGACTAAACACGTGTATCATGTTACCATCCATCCTGTAAGGATAAAAACTCCTGCTTCTTAAAAATCAAGCCTAGGTTAAGATGTTTTGGAATCTTCAGATTATGCTGTCGAACTTTGGCGCTAAATCAAACGTACAAATAAATTAGGAAGCAGACAAACCGCACCACGTTTGTGTAAATGTAATTTGTTAGAAATGTTGTGGGAAAGTACGCTCAATACAAGGTATTGTGGAATATTACGAGTTGAAGATTATCTGAAATATGTTGTGTGTATGTTCATGTGCGGCTGTTTATCGTGCGATGTATGTGAAACGGGGAGAGGGGAGGGGGAGGGGGGGGGGGGGGGTGGCACTGGAACGACAGAAAATATATCTGATTTCCTACCGATTTTCAGCGTAGAGGACACTTGCAGTAGTAGTGAGATTCACAGAAACGTCCCACGTATGACAAAATGAACTTTATTCCTGTAGTAAGTGACTAGAAGCTGTACCCGGTCTGCCCATTTAGATTTATTCTAAAATAAGTAGGGTTGTTTCCTCAGCTGCTTTCGTAAACCATGGAAATTGTTCTAAACATCGACGAATCTCACCTAACAGCGGTAGCTTAATTGCGTAAAGGAAATTCCGTCTTAGAAAAGTAATTACACGCACGTTAAATATTTTTTTCTTTTAATTCCGAACTGTCGACAGTCCGATGAAATGCAGGAAAAAAAAACAAGAAAAGAGAAATTGGCGAACTCAAAGGATGATGGGTGCAGTGGTATGTGTGGCTGGTGAGGGCGCGGGCGCGGGCGCCGGCGCCGCCTCTAAATCTTGGGCGCTTCATTTAACAGCGGGCGGCGCGGCCTCCGCTCTTCCGGTCGAGCGGCGCCACACATCGGGCCGGACAAATTCGCCTCTAAAAACGCGTGACTTATTTTGCTTACGCCCGGTAAGACGACTCGCTTAAATGCTGACGTCGTGGTCCCGCAGTGCGTTTTGGGCGACCGGCCACCACGGCAGAAGCAGAAAACAAAAGATACCCTACCGCTCGCTAAAGAATATTAGCGACGCCTTCGTGTAGAAGACACAGTGGAACAGCGGAGTAGATGAAACAAGCGTAAACGACTGGAAATTTCCGCTTCTGTCTTGCGCATTTTCTTAGACTGCGGTTGCTGGGAAGCAAACTCTATAGTGACTGCTACCAAAGGACGAAAAGGCTAGATGTAGTATGTAAGGGCTTCCAATTAAAAGCCACCCAGTGTTTATCGCCTATCTAAAAAAATCGGCTGTTAAATCTTTGGTAGGTCGAACATTTGTCCTATAGCAAGGACTAGTCATAGCGTCGTGTTTCATATTAAAGAGAGGTAGTGCTTAATATTTTATGCCTGCTCCTGAGTGCCAAATCGTCTGATTTCCATAGATATTAATTGAACATTAGCCCTAGTTTCCATCCCAAGAAAAAAAAACGCAGCGTAAATTCATCCGCTGAACATCGGATCGACTGAACAGGGTTTAGTTTACTCAATATCTGACGGTAACAGGGAACGTGAGGTTAGTGATCACAAGTACTAGTATGTGGATTGTATGGATCGTAACGAACTAAATATCTGCATGAAGAAAATTTATTCACAAATGTGGGGCGTACTCCAGGACTGCATTTATATGGAACACGTATAAAATACTAACACTATGTTTTCTTACAAGCACATTATAATAACGTAATGGCTATCATTATTCATCTAGGACTGTGTTGACTAAGAAACGCAACATGGACGCACAGTTACTCGCACACAAAAGATTCAAACTCACAGAACACTCGAATCAAAATTCACCGTTTTCAGGAAAAGTTGACTTGTGATTAGTACCGAAAAGAAACATGAAAGTTAACTGGGCACCAGGCGCAGGAAGTGAATCGTGGCTGATTAAGTTCTTTTGCATCTGTATCTAAGTAAAATTGCTGTGCAAACGTCATACGCGAGAATTCGGCACTTCCCCTAACGAATTAATTTAATCATTGTAGAGAATAATAACTCAAGACAGAACTAATTTCCATCGTTAATCTCCACTGAAGTGTGCACAAAAGCAACACATCATACTTATTTGACCACGTAGTGGCGACTAACTTTGCATAAAGTCTAACCTGACCCACCTCTGCGTACAGAGCTCTAACAAACTTGTAAGGGGCAAACTGACCAATCACAAAGACGAATCTGCCAGTGGTAGCCGGCGTCTATTCCAGTCAGAAAGCAAGGAAGGCAACGCCTGGTTCCTTCACCTCAAAATTTTCCCGAGACTTTGCAGAGACTTTCGGAATGGTAGATGGTAGTGATAATTTTGGCGATCAGGAAGCTAAGGCCCCATTCGGCGAGCACATATCACGAAGTGGAAGTGACATATCGTTGCAGCACGTCTGCCTTTTCCCTACAGTGTTTATTTTCACCTCGATAGGAGATGAGCGCGTATGTTGGTTTTTTCGGTCTGTTTAAAGGTTTCGCTCGTTGCTGCACGGGATCTGAAAAGTAAATTGGAGGTCGGGTGGCGCAGCGGCTAGACAGCAAGGCGACAAGCTGCCGAACTAATAATGCATGGCGGTCGGCCCTCTCTGCTTGGCCGACATATCGACTCGCGCCGCCTGCGAGGCCGACAACAGCTGCTAATCACTCTGAAAAAATTACTGAGCGCGTTCCTAGAAGTCGCATTTTATTAATTCACTGACCTCCAGCAACTATGGATTTTGTAGATACGCTAGTAAAGTGATACATGAGAAATTACACCAGGACCGTGCTTTCATCCTGCCTTGCAAGCACAGAGTCGTCTTAAATATTCAGCTGACCAAACATGTCACTCATTTTAACGCGGCAGTTCCCTCCCTTTTTCCGAACCTGCAAGCCTAGTGTTCTCTCTAGACGACTGTAACACAGTTTTTTCAAGGAACGGTTGCGAAGAGCTTGTCTGTTAATCAATTTCAATTTGGTAACTCAGCTGAACAAAGTGAAAGGTATGGTGAAAATGTATGGGCCTACACGGTATGGTTGTAATTTATCTTTCATCGAGTTTCTCAGTAATAGATAATAACTGTCTGGCAACTACATCATTGATTTTAAAGTCTAATAATCATCTGTAAAACAATAATTAATTAATAATATTATATTGACTATGAGACTGTTGCCGACGATAGTCTCGATACACGTAGGTTTCTTGTTACCAGATTAATGTAACTGTATAAACAAAACGACATACTTTTTTCCTTTGTTTTACAAAATTTTGCATTCGTAAGACCTAAATTCCGGATTATAGGCCTGTTTTCCAGTACACAACTCACTGCAAACGTGGCACCAAAGCAGAGAGGAACATACGTCTACTCATTCAATCTGTGCTCCTAAACAACTGTAAAAGTTTGTTCACTTTTTAAATTATGAAACGGCTACATCTGTATTGTACACTCTCATAACATTCATTAGCGTAACAGTTACTCTTACTGAGCATATACTGAGATAGACATTGGTACAAAGCAATCACTGTGTCACTTATGTAAATGGGTATTTATTTCATTACCTATTTATGAATTGTGAGTCCAAGGGTCCAGAGCTGTTATTAGCTTCACCCCTGTGTAGAAGTTGCAACATTATTTGAAAGGGGTTAACAATTGAATTCAGATCAATAGTAAATGCGCAGTACACACATCTGTTTTTTTTTTTTAATTTATAACATTTCCAGTACAGTCAGTTTTGGTTCCTTTCCTTGTACGAGTATGCGGAGCTATTCTACTTCTATTTCATATTTTGCTTCTGCTATAAGCAATGTTAAAAAATGTGTGAATCTGGCTTATTTAATCTTTAGCTTTTGTGGTGTTCTCTGAGCCTAGTACAGACTGACCGCCCTGTCAGCTGGACAGAAAATTTAGCATATGTTCTTATGAACCATACTTTTCATTATGGCAGCGTGTTTATCCCATAAATTGAAGAAACTGTTAGCTAATGTCTGTGGAATATAGTGCTGTTAAAACAGACTACACAAAGAAATTGGAAGAATTTTTTTGTCAGTGTAGCTGCCAAAACCACAGAATAAGACTTTGGAATCATGCGTAGGTCCAGGTTTCATTTCTGGGGGAGGGGAAGGGTGTCACTGTTCGTAGCTGCCTCTGTCTTCCCGTCTCACCTGATGTAACTTGCTGCCACCCTCATTTTTAATGTCCCACAGGAGCTATTGTTTTAATATAATAATAATAATAATACTTTTTGAGAAAAGAGTATATGACAGATATGAAGGGGGCACCGAAATATATGGAAACTGATTATGGTAGAATAAAAGAGGCCACAAAATTTAAATACCTAGGTGCAATAATATAACCAAATGCCTTAGACAAAGAAGCTAATCTAGTAAGGGCCAGGAAAATGGAGGCGGTTTTTCAACAAACAAAAAACCTGTATAGCAAGAAATCTAGTTCCATATACACAAAACTTCAGTAGTACAATAATGTCATTACACTAGAATGCCTTTATGTATCAGAATGCCTTTCATTAAATATAGAAAAACAATCAGGTGAAACAGAAAAGAAAGAAAGAAAACAATCAGGAAAATCTTGGGACTAAAATATGACAATGGAAAATGGAAATTACGAAGTAATAAAGAAGTTGATTAAGAAATAGAACGAATATCAGACACAGTGAGGAAGAGAAGGGTTGCATACCATGGACACCTAAAAAGACTGGTTGAAAACAGGATACAAAAGAATTTTTAACTTCTTTGGACAGAAATCCCAAAAATCAATTACATGAATAAAAGAAGTTAAAGCAGACGTGAGGGAAATGAAAATAATGGTGGAGGAAATAGGAGAAGGAGAAAGGTTCATAGCAAAAGTAAAAGATTTCAAAGGCTTCCGTGTAAAAACAAAGAAAAAGACAGGGTCAATATGGACAGAAGAAAAATCACGGGAAAGAGAGAGAGAAGAAAACAAACCATACGAAAGTTATTTCGTATGGTTCTTAGTAGGCCAAACCAACAGTAAAAAATTATAACAGTAATAATAAATAATGTAACTAACGTAAAAATAAGAAATATTTTATTGCCATAATAATAATAATAATAATTCGCTGCCACAGTGTACTATGGTGTTAATATAACAATAATAATAAAAATAAATTGTTTGATTACCAAAAATGTATCGATTGTTTTGTTGTTATACTAATAATAATTTGTTTATATTGGTTAATAGTACTTTGCTTTAGCGCAACATTCAAGAAATAGAAGCCAGACAAATTTAACTTTGGAAAGCATTAATTAGAATATATGAGAAGTACTTGTGCCACTCGATTAATTTATGAGCTTTAATAGCAAGAAACTCTCACAACTATGATAACGTCACAGTTTCCACAACATAAAATCGACATGTGCAATCAGCATTATCAGTATTTCTATAAGCAATACGATCGTGATAACTTGTCTGCAAAGTACATCTATACTAATGAGTGAATGAGGATTAAGTTTTTTCTTTCAGTACTTTCTACCTACGTCTTTCTGTTACTTATTTTTCGTAATGGGAGCCTCTTCTGCTTCTGTCTCGTCTTACTGAAGTTCCTGTGGATTGCCCGTTGTATCTGTGGACACAAGACCCGTGTCGGGTTAGTTGTTGGCAGCAGGTACGGCCAGCCTGTGAATGCATGCGCCTTTGCATGGCTGCAGGTTTTCATTCAGCCCCTGCCTAAAGCAACTGAAAATTATATTAAACATAGCTTGTAACTTGCAGAATTACCTGCAGTTTTCATGCTACATTAGTCTGTGAAAGTTATCTGTGAAATTTGGAAATTGATATATGTCAAAATATAAGTTTCTAAAAGACCATATTTCACGTGCCATGAAACCCTTTACGAATTCACACTTACTGCACCAAAGGCCACAACAAAAACTTATATGTCAATTCTACAGTTTCTATTAGACTTCATCGACATAGATATAAATTCAGAGTCAGGCAGAGAGATTCCATATCAGCAAAACGTTTTCCTCAGTCCTTAGAGGACGTTTGCAGATTTTGGGGAAACTACGAAGGAATATATGATAATATATACCTAAACCACATTCACTCTCTACTGTTAACCTCTAGTGGTGACAAACGTACACGACGAATGAATGTAATTGATAACGAAAGTGTGGAAAGGTATATTTGAGGCACAAATTTGCTATCAGTGTGTGTTAGCAGTTTTGATTTTGGCCTTCACTGCAGAAAAATTCAAAAACTGGGGGGGCAGTAAGAGGAATCATACTGAGTTGTTAAGCTCCAATGTTAGGCGGGTCATGGCGCCCCTCAGGAACATAGCGGCTATGGTGGGGAAGAAGTCCAACGTCCACTCGGTGTGCTTGCCTGGAGGCCTTGTCCAGGATGTGGAAGAGACTCTTCCGGCGGCTATCGGCCGGGCGGGGTGCAGCCACCTGCAGATTGTTGCACATGTCGGCACCAGCGATGCCTGTCGTCGGGGTTCCGGGGAAATCCTTCGGTCTATTCGACGGCTGGCTAAATTTGCGAAGGCAGCCTCCATCTCTCGAGGAGTGGAAGAAAAGCTGACGACCTGCAGCATCGTACCGAGGGTTGACTAGGGTCCTCTCGTTTGGAGTCGAGTGGAGAATCTAAACCAGAGGCTACGTCAACTCTGAGACGAAAATGGTTGTATATTCCTCGACCTACGCTATGGGGTGGAAGGTTGTAGGACGACCCTCGATAGATCAAAGGTGCACTACACACAGGTAGCTGCTACATGCGTAGCACAGTACTTGTGGCGTGCACATGGTTGTCTTTTAGATTAGGTTCCTCTCCACGACAAACAAACGGAATGAAAAATTACCAGTTCATGACACTGATGTTGGTGTGCCAAATGTAAAAATTGTTAGTTCGCCTAAATAGGTCATTCTAAAGGATCTAAATATGTTAAACCTAATGTTAGTAAATTATCGAAGTGTCTGTAGAAGGTCCCCGAGTTAGTCTCCGAGATGAATAGTAGCAATGCCAATATTGTATTAGGTACCGAAAGCTGGTTGAAACTGGACATAAATAGCGATGAAATTTTGAACTCGGATTCCACAATGTTTAGGAAGGACAGGACCGAAGCTATGGGAAGTGCTGTGTTCATTGCAGTTAAAAACTGTTTAAACGCAGCTGAGATCGATACTGGGTTTGGACTGTGAAATAGTATGGATATAGCTGTCAGTCAGACAACGATTGACCATTATATTTGGATGTTTTTATAGACCACCAGCATCCGCAACAAACGTCGCAGAACGTTTCAGGGAAAGTCTTGAGTACATAGGAAATAAATATCGGAATTATCCGTTAGTTAAAGGTGGAGATTTTAATATGGCATACATTGACTGGGAAAATTACACATTTACCACAGGGGGCAGAAGCAAAGACTCGTGTGAGGTTATTCTAGGAGGGCTCTCAACATACAGCCATGAGCATACAACCAGCTCGAGTTGGGAACATATTAGATATCTTGGCGACAAACAGACCTGATCTTTTTGAGGGAGCTAATCTAGAAGGTATTAGCGACCATAACGTCGTTGTGGCTTCTATGCCAGTGGAAGATGTAACCTGAAAAAAAAACAGCGTACAGTATTCTTGTTTTGGAAAGCAAATAAAAGCGCCATTAATGAATATCTTCACAGTCAGCTGCAAGCATTCACCGCGGGACTCAAAGATATTGAGCATCTTTGGTCGGAATCTAAAGGTATTGTCCACCACGTGCTAGAGAAGTATGTCCCTAGCAAAAATATAGGGGAGGGAAAGGATCCACCTTGGTACAACAAACATATTAGGAAGTTGCTGAAAAAGCAGATAATTTTGCATTGTCGTTTTAAACGTAGTCACTGCCCCCCTGACAAACAGAAATTATGCGAAATGAAAGCAGCTGTCAAAAGGTCAATGAGAGATTATTTTAACGAATTTGAAAGAAATATTTGCTCTGCAGATTCTAAAAACAGCCCAAAAAATTTTGGTCGTACGTAAAATCCATGACCACAACAAATAAGTCAATACCGTCTCTTGCTGACAGTACGGGTAATGTAACGGATGATGATAAACAGAAGGCCGAAATTCTAAACCTAGCTTTCAAAAACTCGTTGACGGTAGAAAATTGCAACACCATTCCCCCTTTCAATTGCCGAACTAACGCAAGGATGGCTGATATAGTGTTTACTGTATCTGGTATTCTAAAACTGTTAAGATACTTAGACACCAGGAAGGCATCTAGCCCAGACGGTATGTTGACTATGCTACAAATATAGCACCATTCTTATCCATTATCTACCAGAGATCATTGGAACAAGGGAAACTTCCACGGGACTGGAAGAAGGCCCAGGCCATAGCAATCTACACTCCTGGAAATTGAAATAAGAACACCGTGAATTAATTGTCCCAGGAAGGGGAAACTTTATTGACACATTCCTGGGGTCAGATACATCACATGATCACACTGACAGAACCACAGGCACATAGACACAGGCAACAGAGCATGCACAATGTCGGCACTAGTACAGTGTATATCCACCTTTCGCAGCAATGCAGGCTGCTATTCTCCCATGGAGACGATCGTAGAGATGCTGGATGTAGTCCTGTGGAACGGCTTGCCATGCCATTTCCACCTGGCGCCTCAGTTAGACCAGCGTTCGTGCTGGACGTGCAGACCGCGTGAGACGACGCTTCATCCAGTCCCAAACATTCTCAATGGGGGACAGATCCGGAGATCTTGCTGGCCAGGGTAGTTGACTTACACCTTCTAGAGCACGTTGGGTGGCACGAGATACATGCGGACGTGCATTGTCCTGTTGGAACAGCAAGTTCCCTTGCCGGTCTAGGAATGGTAGAACGATGGGTTCGATGACGGTTTGGATGTACCGTGCACTATTCAGTGTCCCCTCGACGATCACCAGAGGTGTACGATCAGTGTAGGAGATCGCTCCCCACACCATGATGCCGGGTGTTGGCCCTGTGTGCCTCGGTCGTATGCAGTCCTGATTGTGGCGCTCACCTGCACGGCGCCAAACACGCATACGACCATCATTGGCACCAAGGCAGAAGCGACTCTCATCGCTGAAGACGACACGTCTCAATTCGTCCCTCCATTCACGCCTGTCGCGACACCACTGGAGGTGGGCTGCACGATGTTAGGGTGTGAGCGGAAGACGGCCTAACGGTGTGGGGGACCGTAGCCCAGCTTCATGGAGACGGTTGTGACTGGTCCTCGCCGATACCCCAGGAGCAACAGTGTCCCTAATTTGCTGGGAAGTGGCGGTGCGGTCCCCTACGGCACTGCGTAGGTTCCTACGGTCTTGGCGTGCATCCGTGCGTCGCTGCGGTCCGGTCCCAGATCGACGGGCACGTGCACCTTCCGCCGACCATTGGCGATAACATCGATGTACTGTGGAGACCTCACGCCCCACGTGTTGAGCAATTCGGCGGCACGTCCACCCGGCCTCCCGCATGCCCACTATACGCCCTCGCTCAAAGTCCGTCAACTGCACATACGGTTCACGTCCACGCTGTCGCGGCATGCTACCAGTGTTAAAGACTGCGACACCGCGGTTCCTGGTGTGTCCGCTGTGCCGTGCGTGTGATCATTGCTTGTACAGCCCTCTCGCAGTGTCCGGAGCAAGTATGGTGGGTCTGACACACCGGTGTCAATGTGTTCTTTTTTCCATTTCCAGGAGTGTATAAATGGGTATAAAATCGGATGCACATAATTACCGGATAATTTCACTGACATCGATTTGTTATAGGATCACGAACATATTTTGTGTTCAGACATGATGACCTTCCTAGACTCTGAGAAGCTCATCTGCAAAAATCAGCACCGTTTTAGGAAACAACGGTCATGCGAGACACAACTGGTCCTCTTTGCGTCTGATATGCAACAGGCTCTATATACCGGTTCCCAGGTTGATGCCACGTTTCTCGACTTTCGAAAGGCTTTCCACTGAGTTCCGCACTGTCGCTTGCTCCAAAAGGTGCGGGCTTACGGTCTATCCGATGACGTATGAAGTTGGATAGAAAGTTTTCTAACAGGCAGAGAGCACTCTGTCGTCCTGAATAGGGTGACTTCAACAGAAACAAGCGTAAGTTCAGGTGTGCCTCAGGGCAGCGTAATAGGTCCACTACTTTTTACGATTTAGATAAGCGATGTGGTTGATTGTATTGACAGCGGCCTGAGACTGTTTGTCGATGATGCTGTAGTCTACAGGAAAGTAGTATCACACGAAAATTGTGAACGAATCAATGAGGATTTGCAGAAAATAAATGCGTGGTGTAATGACTGGCAGTCATCTCTCAATATTAGTAAGTATAACCTACTGTGTATAACAACACGAAAATCCCCTTTAATGTACGAGTACAAAATAAATGCCCAGTCTTTGGAAGCTGCAACATCCGTCAAGTATCTGAGTGTGACTATTCGAAATGATCTCAAATGGAACGATAAGATTACAGAAGTAACGGGCAAGGCGAACTCTAGATTGCGGTTTATCTGTGGGATCCTGAAGCAATGCAGTCCTTCAACAAAGGAAATTGCTTACAATATGTTAGTTCGTCCAGTATTGGAGTATTGTTCGTCTGTGTGGGACCCTTACCAATTGGGTGTGATTCAAGAGATTGAGAAGGTCCACAGAACAGCAGCAAGATTCGTGACTGGTACTTTCAGCCATCGCGAGAGTGTTACAAATCTCATAGAAAGTTTGAAGTGGGACACACTTGCAGATAAGAGACACGCTAAACGAAAGGGACTGTGCACTAAATTCCGAAATCCGGCCTTCACCGAGAATTTAGAGCATATATTATTACCATCAACTTTCAAATCGCGCAACGATCACCATTCAAAGATAAGAAAAATTGGAGCTCGTACTGAGGCATTCAGACAATCGTTTTTTCCTCGAGCGATCCGGGAATGGAACAGAGGGCGAGAAGTATGACTTTGGCGCTGATTGAAGTGTCCGACTCACACCGCCTGGTGGCTTACGGAGTATATATCTAGATGTAGATGTAGACTGGGAGAAGCAGGTTGCTCAGCCAGCACGTATCCTAATAAAAGGACGCCAACTTTCACTCTCTCCAATTCAAATTGCCAGTGATGTTTAGATTAGAATCAACGACAGCACTGAGCCGATATTTCTCGACATTAATAAAAATGTACCAAAATTCCAGTGCACGTACGACATCTAAGTACGAGTAGACGATCGAAAAACACATTTCCTAGTTTGGTATTAGAGATGATAGCTTTGTTGAGTCCCTAGCTTTAGAGCATCTGTTGCAGCTATCAGCTGTGTAGTTTCCAAAACGTGTTGGCTCTATGCTACACGAAATATATGTCCAGCAGAGAAGATGAGCCTTTCGGCAAAGAACGTCTACACGAGCGGTCCATTTAATGACAGCCTGCATGTCGCACCAAACTGCAGGGACCTTGACCTATCTGCGGCTTCCACGCCTGTCACTGCAGTCCTCCGCTTTAACTCCAAGTGGAAACTCCCTGAATTAGATGCCACTTGTGTCGATGAATACACTAATTAGCGGTGATGCCTGAGGCAGTCTCCCTCACTTCTGCCGAGTCGCGTCGCGTACGCACAGTGCACGATTTGGCAAGAGGCGGATACAAATTCCTGCCTCACGCCCGTATTTCACCTCTCCCGTATTTATCTGCACGACATGCTTAACTCACGAGAGCTGCAGCCATCTGTTTTTGTAACTTTAACCAACGTGGTAAGTTCCGATACACTGACGTTTATCAACCATGACATATATAATTATATTTTGGAATGGTCTAAATCTGCAACTGTATTTGCATTCATAAGTTAACTTGTGGTTTGTGATATAGCGACGTAGTGATGTCATTTTCCTCGTTACTTTTTCTATTCTGAGACGGTGCTGTGATGAACTTTCGGACGTTAGTATTATGAAAAGGATGATTCCTGCGCTGCCACGCCCTTAATTTTGAGAACAATCTTTAAAATGATGCAAAATTCCTTTCTAGTATCTTCTCACGGTGGACGTTTTGCATTTTTAAGTATATTGATGATACCATTGCCACTGATGAGAGAAACACGTGACGAATAGTTCAGTTGTTTGTTGAATTCCCCGTCTTGCTCCCGTTAATCCTAATGTGCATAGATGTGCAGAAAGGCTAATTCCCGTTTGGTGATCAATCTCTGGGGACAGTAATGCCGTGTAACCTAAAAATATCATTCCGAAAGACCTAATTTTGGAAAGAGCACATGCTAGTCTGGTACATTTCCGAAAGTCAAATTGATAGACATTTATAAAGTACATGCAAAGAATAGCAATTCGGTTCTTGAAATGTTCCAATAGGAGGCCCTAGGAAGATCTTGGACGAACTCCAGTGGCTGAAGCTAAAAGAGTGTTGTGCATTACGGAGAGGTCTATTGTTACAAACCCGACAACGTACATTCTATATTAGTTTTACCTACATATACGTCGGAAATGAGCACGATGGAAAATTAAGTGCAATTCGACATCGTACGCAGGTCACTACAGTTGTGGTCAGGCTACAACCTAGCAGCAAGACCAAGTGCAGTCAAATACTAATTGTGATATACACTTAATTGATTCCACCTACTGTTTGCACAAGAGTTAATGGGTACACGAAAATAATATGGGACAAAATAGTTAGGGATGAAAAAAATTATAGTGGTTTAGATACAAAGACGAATGATATTTAATCTTATCCACACAAGAAACGTAATTTAAGTAGCGACAGAGGACAAAATGTCCACAAATGTCTAGACTTCGTCAACGGACATGCTTGTAAAGATCACGTTGGTTCTTACACACGACATCATACTCGACAACAAACTGCATAAAGATGGATGCATATTCGTAGGACAATCTTACGTCTGTCATACGTCTGTAATTTTCCGACCCTTCCTAATGACAAGAAGAATGTACACTATGATGACGAAAGTCTTGGGATAGCGATATGCACATATACAGATGGCAGTAGTATCGCATACACGAGGTATAAAAAGGCAGTGCAATGGCCCAGCGGTCATTTGTACTCAGTTGATTCACGTGAAAAGGTTTCCGACGTGATTACAGCCGAACGACAGGAATTAACAAACTTTGAACGCGGAATGGTAGTTGGAGCTAGACGTATGTTACAGTCTGCTTCGTAAATCGTTAGGGAATTCGATATTCCGGAATCGGCATTGTCAAGAGTGTGCGGAGAATATCAAACTTCAGGCATTACCTCTCACCATGGATAACTAAATGGCCGACTGTATTCATTTGACGACTGAGAGCAGCGGCCTAGAGTTGTCAGTGCTAATAGAAAAGCAACCCTGCATAAAATAACCACAAAAATCTGTGTGGAACGTACGACGAACTTATTCGTTAAGACAGTGACGTGAAATCTGGCGTTAATGCACGGAAACGACGATGGAATTTTTATGATTGACGATGCTCCGTGCCTCTGGGCCACAGTGGTTCACGATTGTTTTGAAGTAGATTCTGGACTATTTGAGCGAATGGTTTGCCCGCCTAGATCGCCCGACATTAATCGCATTGAGCATTTATTTTGCAATCTAGAAGTAAGTTCGTGCACAAAATCCCGCACTGGCAACACTATCGCAATTATGGACCGCTACGGAGGCAGTATTTCTGCAGGGTACTTCCAACGACTTATCGAATCCCTGCCACGTCGAGTTGCTGCATTACGGCGGGTAAAAAGAAGTCCGACACGATAATATGTGTTATCTCGTGACTACTGTAACCTCAGTGTATGTCTTACACCATGGCTTAAGACGCTTCGTTGTTATTGACGCCTAAGAAATTTGTTACCGGGAAAAGGATTTGTTTTTACACAAGAGCAACATAGAAATTACACCATCATGTCGTGCAGAAATGTCCCCTATCAGATTTTCCGATTTGAATGTGTCATATTTGTGCCAGTGTGTCCACCGTAAGGACTAAGTGAAATACAGTCTTCTTAAAAGTAACGAAAGGAAGACGTACACTAGTTGTAGTATGGAGCACAGGGCCACAGTTGTATTTCAGGGAGTGTGAGGGGTTAAAATTTCACTTCATAAGATATCGCACCATAACTGAGTTTACCGATAAAAGTTCTTGCTAATCGTGACCGAGGCGTCAAACGTGATTAAGGGTCCAAAAGAACTCCCAGGCAACAGCCAGATAGCTTCTGTCTATGCTTCATTACATGACCTAGAAGCAACACAGAAAGTGGTAATGAAGGTACGAAAAAGAAAGCTACTAAAGCGTGCAAAGTGTATCTCACTTAGGCAAATAGGCATATTCAGTGTGCAGGAAAACCTCACGAGTGCAAAATACACCCTATGATGGCTAGGCTAATACGGCTTTGGCAGATGAATAGACACTAACAAGAGTACAGAAACAGCTAAAAAATTTAGTAAAAATATGAAAAACGAAGCGCTAAGCAACACCAAACCGGAAATCTAAATGTAATGATGATAACTTAACCCATGAAGAAACGGGGCCATGGTATATTTACAACACTGTGAGTACTCGCCGGCAGCTAGACTGCCACGCAAGTTTGAAACCCTTTGTGAGAAAAGGCTTGCAAAGTGATGCTCTAAACCTTAACCAACTGATGGCTAAGGCTTAAATTAATCAGTAAGTGATATAGGTGGCAACCATCATTTAAAGAGACGCATCATTATATCAAAAAATGTTTTATGTTTTGAACAAACTTGTTCGTTTATTAGATTCAGACATTTGAAAGACAAATGCTTAGAAATTTCAAACTCTTCCAATGAATTTAGTTTCCTGCCTCTGTTTTCCACCTGAAGGAATTTAAGGTTATCTAACTATGGGGACCGATGACCAGAACATTTGTGATGCTGGGCAAAGGGAGAAAATTTTTTCACCTGACCTTTTCTTTGTCAGTGGATACTCGTTAAACGTTATAGCGAAAAATCTCCCTGTTTGACAGATATATTCGGTGGAACTTTCTGCTCACCGAATTATGTAGGCACCTGGCCGCTATGGAGGAACATGTATTACATTGGAGGACCATTCTAAAAAACAAGATAAACTTTAGTATGCCGAAATAGTGTAGCCAAGTTGTATAACAACGATCCAAGAAATGGGATAGCCATCGGTGTGTTTTCACACACCGCGGATATAAGCGAAGAATTAATGGAGGGTACAGTGTTTTCTCGCTCATTATATAAACTGTTCACCAACGAAGGGCTGTAACCATTTTTACGTGCTTCAAAGAGCAGATTGGCTAAATCTTTATTCGCCGTGAGAGAGAGGGAGTTCAAAAATTCGTGTTATAGCAGCTCTAAAATAGCTGAGTTTATAACTCCGCGGATGATTGGAGGTGGAGTCTACTGTTGAAACACTAGTAGAGTGCTTTCTGGGAATATCAAAGGAAATTTTACAGTCATTCAGCCGTAGAGAGAGGTCAAGATAATTTAAGATTCTGTCTTTGTCCATTACTTCATGAGTGAAGATTAAATTAGGGTGCAACTGATTAAACTCCTCAATCAAAAACTCAATCCCTTCGCGAGTATCTTTGAAAATAATCAAAATATCATCCACATATCTCTTGCTTTCGATGATGTTTCACTAATGGGGGATTTTAGTTTATAATATTCAGATTCAATGTGACTAACAAACGCGTCGACCAAGAAACCGGAGAGGCAACTGCCCATCCCGAGGCCGTCCTCCAGTAGTAAAAGAAAGTAATTATGGGAAATTTATATTCCCAGAAGGCCAGTGATCTCGTCAACTTCCTCTATTAAGAAGATTTAGAAATTTCTAAGCGTATCTTTTTCAGATCTCCGAATCTATTAAACTAACAAGTCTGCTCGAAACATCAAGAATTTTTGATATAGTGATGCGTATCCTTAAATGATGGCTGTCCCCTTTATTACTTATTGATTATCTTATTTAAGCTGTAGCCACAAGTTAGTTAAGGTGTGAGCCTTTTCTCAATAACGCTAAACAGTGACCTCACACATGTCCTGTGTTTATGGAGCGGTTTCTGTATGGGTAAGTGGTCGTCATTACAGTTATTTTTCTGGTTTTGGATTGCTTATGGCTTCGTTGTTTCACATTTTTACTAAAATTTTCAGCTGTTTTTTATTCTTCTTAGTGCTCATTCATTTTCCAAAGCCGTATTAGCCTAGTCTTTGTATTGGTGTATTTTGCACACGTGAGTTTTTCTGCACACTGACTTTGCCTATTTTCCGAAGTTAGATGCCCCATGCACGCTTTAGCAGCTTTCTTTTAAGTTCCGACATTACCTTTTTTCGTGTTGCTTCTAGGTGATGTAATACAACATGGACATTGGTTATCTGGCTGTTGCCTCGCTGTTCTTTTTTATATGTGTTGTATTGAACCTCTGACAGTGACTGTCTGGCAGTTACCTCCAAGTTCCACGGGAGTCTTTATTACGTTCGACGCCTCGGTCACGATTAGCAAGAATTTTTAGCAGTAAGCTTAGTTATGAATCAATATTTTATGAGTTGAAATTTATACCCGTCATCAGTCCCTGAAACACAACTGGCACTGTGCTCCATAGACCAAGCTGTGTATGTCTTCCTTTTGTTAATTGTAATTTATTCATTTATTATGGCCTTTAATAGCAATTCATATTTATACCAGTTAGTAATGTCCCCAGATTGTCTCATGATATCTAAAACAGGCGAAACGCGTCACATGTGAAGATTAAATACACCTATGTTGTGAAAACAAGACTGTTTTCTCTGTTATAAAGTTGTTTTATTGTTGCTGTACCAGTGCCACTGCGGTAGTTATGGAGAGTCTACATCTACATCTACATGACTACTCTGCAATTCACATTTAAGTGCTTGGCAGAGGGTTCATCGAACCACAATCATACTATCTCTCTACTATTCCACTCCCGAACAGCGCGCGGGAAAAACGAACACCTAAACCTTTCTGTTCGAGCTCTGATTTCTCTTATTTTATTTTGATGATTATTCCTACCTATGTAGGTTGGGCTCAACAAAATATTTTCGCATTCGGAAGAGAAAGTTGGTGACTGAAATTTCGTAAAAAGGTCTCGCCGCGACGAAAAACGTCTTTGCTGTGATTTTAATTCCCTCGTAACTCTTTACGGCATTTATGATTAAGATGCCTTTCGTAGCATAACAGTAAAACTGATTCTAAATCACGGTGGTTCTTCCTATTATGCACGCCTTATACTGATGTAGTCTTAAATTGCGTGTGTTAGGTTGCTAGTTCGTTACACGTTCCATGTGTCCTATTTACTACAAAAGTGACGATTTCAACGCTCCTATTTAAGTTAACTTTAGTCTGCATTTGGAACCAGCATTGCTCTCCGAGAGACGCCTTGTTTCTGTGTATATATTGTCAAAGAGTAATTAATTCTATGTTTCACATCGTCCAGTGCCAAATTTAGGTTCATTAGATTATACAACAGATTACACTTGCTTCCAATATTGTATTTGTGAATATCTCTATTATTCTCAAACGTAAATGTGTATCTGACAACATTAAATGATCATCGCATATGTTGTGTTTTATTCTGAGATGAACAATTCCAACGACGTAAACATGTGTTTAGAAGAGATTACTTGCGTAAATGAGAAGTTACCCGAAAATTTTATTCCATTAGATGTAAATATAATTCGAATGCCTAGAACATTTTTAACTCTTCGATTTTTATGTTGTCATTAATTCTTACAGCAAGAATAACTGAAAGGAAAGGGTTTTTAGGATCTGCTGTGTGTTGTTTTTAGGTTTACGTTATGTATGCACTCACTTAATAATAACTTGGTGTTATTTCGTACCGTTTAATTTAAGTTAATAAACTATATAATAAATAATTTACCATTTACCTAAAGTATATATATTTCTCCGCTTGGACACAGTACTTTCCTTAAATACGAATATTTTTGGTTAGGCTTTAAAGCGACTTATTGACGTCGAATAGACCGCTACGGTCGCAGGTTCGGATCCTGCCTCGGGCATGGATGTCTGTGATGTCCTTAGGGTAGTTAGCTTTAAGTAGTTCTAAGTTCTAGGGGACTGATGACCTCAGATGTTAAGTCCCATAGGGCTCAGAGCCATTTGAACCGTTTGATTTTTTGACATCGAATAAAACGACAATTTTACAGTTACCAGTCACAACATATTTAGATTCAGGACACATTTCGTAAGTTTAAACCTCATCATTATATGGATACATGAAGATTAATAAGACGTGTGTGTTGTGTTACGACTTTGGGATAACCTGTGGCACTATTTAGGGGTAGAAGACAAAAACAAAACACTACTTCAGTACTTAGCTCATAATTTCGTGGAAGCCTTTGATTTAAAGGATGAACGAAAGTGTAAAAGTAAAAGTTTAAAGCACTCAGTTGGTAACACGCTACTTTTTCTGTGCGTTATGTCACGTACACCATCACATTTCGCACACGCTGAAGAAAGCTAAGATGGGTCTAGAAAATAATAAGTGCAAATAACATGTAATACAAGAAAACAAGACCATATTTTGAAACAAGTCTTAGAGCATTGTGGTGATATTTACTTGCACATATGAACAGAAATATAAATTTAAGTATCTCCAGTGGTCTTAGATTCTTGTGCCATGTTTACGTAACTGAATATTTTGTATACATTTAAGTCACCAGGATGAAATTTTAGAAATATTAAGTGTAAAGCACAGTGAAATAACAGTATAGAAAACAGTGGCAAAATTTATGTCTGTAACTATTTTATATGTTACAACATAAGTATTCGTGTGTGTCGGAGGGGGTGGGGGGGTGGGGGGGAAGGAGCGAGGGCAGCCGTGAGGAGAAATCGTGTGCACCTTGTATGCATTCAGGTAGGCGTCATTCCAGATATGGAACAAGTGTTTCCGGTTACCATGAAGACCACAGAGTGCAGCCAACTGCAGGTGGTAGCTTATGTTGGTGTGTAGATCTGAATCAGAGACGCAGAGGTTCTGCGACAGTGTAGGCAGCAGATCCCTCGAACTGTGCCTATGGCGGCGGGTATCCGGGTTCCGCTTAATAGCTCTGGGGCTACACAGGTAGCGGGGGCTGTATGGTTTTTTAGTTTAGGGGATCCCTGGAAACTACAGAATGAGCGCTAGTCTAAGAGATTACAGTACATACACAGGACGAGGGTACACCTAGCAAATATCTGTATTGTACTTGTAAATTGTCGTAGTTACGTTGAGTAAGAAGTGGAGCTCCAGCCATGAATACAAAGCACTGAAGCTCAAATCGTTGTAGGTAAGAAAAGCTGG
This sequence comes from Schistocerca gregaria, assembly GCF_023897955.1. Lineage (NCBI taxonomy): Eukaryota > Metazoa > Arthropoda > Insecta > Orthoptera > Acrididae > Schistocerca > Schistocerca gregaria. Next base: position 827,794,382 of record NC_064931.1, read on the forward strand.
CGAAATCCGGAGGTAAGTTCAGGTGAAATTTTTACAAAGTATCTAACCGTGTTGAGAAAGGGTAGATTAAATAAAATTGGTGTCCGCCTCCGGTAGCTGAGTGGTCGTGTCAATCCTCAGGGCCCGGGTTCGATTCTCGACTGGGTCGGAGATTTTCTTCGCTCAGGAATTGGGCGTTGTGTTGTCCTAATCATCATCATCATCATCATTTAATCCAGATCGACGCGCAAGTAGCCGAATTGACGTCAAATTAAAAGACTTGCATCTGGCGAGCGGTCTACCCGGCGGGAGGCCCTAGTCACACAACATTTAAATTTTTAATGAAATTGGTGGTGGAATGTTTATTATCGTGTGAAGTAGTTTACCCTGTAGTAAAATTGAAGTTGATAGTTCCGGTGAGTTACGATGGGTGGAGGTTATACTAGACAATCGTAAAAAATAAATAATGGGTTCTTTTTTACTAATTCCACGACTTATAAAATACAGTTGCTGAAAGGTTCACAGAAATCCTGAGACTCATTTCAAACAGATTCCCAGTTCATACAACTATAGTTCTTGGTGACGTAAATCTACCCGCGATATGTTGGTGAAAATACGTCTTTAAAGACGGTAGTAAGAATAAAATGTCGTCCGATGTCGTACTGAACTCATTCTCCGAAAATTGTTTTCAACAATTAGTTCAGGAGCTCATTTGAAGTGTAAATGATTGCGAAAACATACTTCACTTCTTAGCAGCTAATAATCCTGAGCAAGCAGAGCCGGACGGTGTGGCCGAGCGGTTCTAGGCGCTTCAGTCTGGAACCGAGCGACCGGTACGGTCGCAGGTTCGAATCCTGCCTCGGGCATGGATGTGCGTGATGTCCTTAGGTTAGTTGGGTTTAAGGAGTTCTCAGTTCTAGGGGACTGAGGACCTCAGATATTAAGTCCTGTAGTGCTCAGAACCATTTGAACCATTTGAATTTGAGCATCATGATGAATACAAGGCTTAGTGACGACAAGGTGGTTGTAGGAAGGCTGAGTGCCATCACATCAAATGCACCAAAATAAACACAGAATATCTCTGTTTAAAAAAGATGATGATAATTCCCTTCGCTCCTTCCTGAGAGACAGTCTATACTCCTGTAATCGGATATGTAAGCGTAGACCAAATGTGGTTAGACATCAAATAAACAGTATCGACGGATATCTGAAGAAATGTAACAAAATAAATTAATCACAGATGGTACTGATCCCCCTCATGTTTCGAAGATCAAGTCATAACAATGTTGCGGAAAAACGAAAAGGCATAGCAAATTTAAAGAAATCCAAAATCTCCGAGACTGGCAATGTTTTATCGAAACCCGAAACCTAGCGCAGACTTCAATGCGAGATTGTTTTAGTGGTTTCCAAGACGAAACTCTACCTCGAAAACTAGCAGAAAATCCGAACAGATTTTGGTGGTCTGTAAAGTACACGAGCGCAAGACGCCATCAACATCTTCACTGCGGAGTATCAATGGTAATGTTCCTGATGAGAGTGCCATTAAAGCAGAATTGCCAAACACGGTTTTCGAAACTTCCTTCAACGAAGCGTATGAAGTAAATACACTCTAAAATAATAATACGTCGCACCGCAAAAGAATTACCGAATGGGACAGAAAGGGGTAGATGTGATGTTGATGTACAGATAAACAAATGATAACCATTTCAGAACATTGGATGATTTATTCAAGAGAAAGAGCTTTACAAATTGAAAACGTTACTAACGCGTTCGGCCACCTCTGGCACATACCCGAGAAGTTACTCGGCTTAGTATTGGTTGAGAGTTCTAAATCTGGTTCTTAGGCCGGACGTCGGATGTCGTGAAAATTCCAAAATATTTCGTCGACGCAACTGGCCGATTTTTGTATCTTTATTGTAATTTCATGTCACTCGCCCATATGAGGTGGCGGTGGGCTGTCAGCGGTACAATTCACCGCTCTTCTAATAGGCATAAAATATAAGGCGATATACAAACAAATTTTGAGGTGTTTTCTATTTTAGAGTAAAAAAAAAGACGAACTTTTAAAAAAGTGAAAACATGTACATTTTAAAAACACATCGCAGGAGAGTAAAATTCTGATAAAAACACTGAAGCACTGCACATTCACTTAAAATTTGAAGGACCTGAACTAGGTTAGAACAGTTGCCAGAGGAGAGAGTAAGTTCCATAAGATTAAGAGTGGCGCCAGGAAGATAGGGGTGTGTTAGGTAGGCGGTAGGAAAAATGTGGCCATGAGAGATAGGAGCTAAGATGGATAGGGGGGAATACAGTCGGCGGGAAAGGCAGAGCTGAGGAGTAGTATGTAATGTTGGTAGGGCAGTGGTAGTAATAGCAAAGGGACGAGGTGGATGGAAAGGGAAAGGAGAGATGAGCGTTGATCTGAAATGGGATAGGAGTTAAAGTTGCCAGGAGGGATAAATATCCAGGCAGATCTCATTGGGTGGGAGCGCAATTTGGTAGAAGTTGCGTTGGTACAGGATATGGAGAGTATGTAGGTGTAGGGACGGAGAGATATCTTTGTGGCACGGCATCATGCCAGGGTTGGTGATAATGCGGAGACAATGTAATTGGAATCTAGTTTGCGGACAGTACAGTATAGGATATGTGGCAGTGTTCTGTGTTGGTGTGGAGGGGTGCGAATTTGATGAGATAGTTCAGGATCCAGGTGGGTGAAGATAAACGGATGCAGAAAGCGAGACAGAGTGCATGGGCTTTGTAGATCTGGAGGGACTTACAGAATTTTGGTGGGGTGGAGATCCATACAACAATTTCATAGTATGGGGTGGGCCAGATGAGGATTTTATAGGTGTAGAGTATAGTGAAGTGCTGCAATCCCCGAGTCCGACCTGTTAGTTAGTTCAGTAGTTTTACTCTGTTGTGGGTCTTTTGGTGGATGGTCAGTAGGTGACGATTCTTCGTTAGTTGCCAGTCGAGAGTTATTACAAGATACTTAACGTGGTAGTTAACTGCATAGGAATGTCGTAAATGGTAAGATAAAAGTCATGGAGGCGGAAGGGGCAGGTGATTCATCCTATAATGGTCGCCTGGGTTTTGGAGGGGCTAATCTTGAGGAGCTATTGGTTAGACCAGGAAGTAAGACGATTGAGGTGGGTTTGGAGGGATTGTTTGGATTCCTGGAGTGTAGTGTAGAAGGTGGGGAAAGCAGTGTCATCTGCATACTGCAGTAAGTGGACTAGTGGGGGTCGTTTGGGCATATCAGCAGTGCAGAGAAGATACAGGAGAGGAGCGAGAACAGAGTTTTGGGGTGCTCCTGCAGAGGGATGATAGGTATGGGAGTTGTTATTGGTGATAGTGACAAAAGATGGTCCATTGGATACGAAGGATTGCTTAAAGGGGAAATAATTAATAGTATGGGCATAAGTTTGGAGTCTGAAAAGGAGACCAAAATACCATACGCGGTTGTAGGGTTTCCCTAGATCTAGGGATACATAAATAGCTGATTAATGGGAGTTGACTTGGTTGGATAGAAGATGGATGAGGTGAAGGAGCAGGTCAGAGGAGAAACTGGGACAGAATCCAACTCTTTAAGCGGAAGGAAGTTGTGTTGATTCAGGTGTTAATTGATGTTGGGAGAGGATGCATTTGGTGACCTTACTGAACACAGGTGAGGCAGATGAGGTGATGCGAGGAGGGATCAGTAGGGCATTTGTGCGATTTGAAGTAAAGTCGGACTTAGGAAGTTTTTCGGAGCTCAGGATCGCAACTTGTGGGGGGATAATGGTATACAGGGTCACAAGGGTGGCGAGAAAGGAGAGGGGGCATTCCTTAAGGTGTCAACAGGTAATGTGGTCATGGCCAGGGAATTGTAGCGTTTTCTGTGAAGTACATGTTTTATATCATGTGCTGTGATTGGTGTATTTAATTCTGTAAGTGGTATGTTTCCCAAGTCCTGGAAGCTGGGAGCCAGATGGTGGACAGCAGTATCAGCATGTTTGTGAGTGGCAGGGAACAGAGAGTAATCAAAATGAGGGTCATCAGGGATGGAAAAGATGTCTGAGAGGTAGGATGCAACGTGGTCAGCTTTGCGCAGGTTATCAGGTAAGAGACAGTTGTTGTGGAGGAGTGGGTAGTGAGTATTGGGATTATTGGGTTATTGGCTGTAAGTCTAAAGAATGCTTTCTAGTACTTGGAAGAGTTTATGGGAAGTGTAGTGTTGAGTGTGGCTCATTTCTGGCGTCAGCACCGATGTTTTTCTTTTTGTTTGTATATAATAAATTCCTGCCTCTTTGTTTGTCAGTGGCATGTAAGTGTATCCCCATCACGAGTTCACTGGAAGAAGAGGTACATGTGACGCGATTCTCAAAGGAGGAGCAGAGTTTGTGGGGGAAGGTAGGGACGGGGTGGATATATGGTCAT